>NC_088284.1:58568012-59199685 GCF_036013445.1 Caloenas nicobarica | reverse complement strand
GACTGATCATTATGCTTCCCCCTAAGAGAAAAAAACTTATTTTTTTTCTACCACATTAATAAATACTGAGTATTATTTAGAAAGTAATGTAGGAAGCATTAGCCAGACTGAAAGAATGAGCTCCTCAAATTGCTCTGTATTAGCAGAGGTTCCAGAAGAAGCTAGCACAATGTTGTGACAGTCTGGAAAATACATCTTGTACTCAAAGAGCTAAGATTGAGTCAATTGCAACAGAAACAGGTAAAAAAGAAACAGATTTTATATGAAAGAATTTCTCAGAAAAGTATAAGTAATGTCACTGCTTCGAAGACAAAGTTAGACAGAAGTAAAATACAAAATAAAGTGTGGATTCTTTATGGTTTGCTTAATTACCTATTGGAATGATTTAAAGAGGAACATGATAGTCTCTTCAACTGACGTACTTTACTTAAGACTACATGTCTTTCTAAATCATATACTCTAGCTCTAGATGAAGTTATAGGCTTGATGAGAAGCTTAATGGGTGAAGTTCCTTGGCCTGTGTTATGCAGGAGGTCAAACAGAATGAGCATGATAGCCTGTTTGAGCCTTGAATTCTACAAATATACGAAAATGCAGTCATTAATTTCTCTGTCACACCAGAGTTACACTCTCAAAATCTTCCTTTTACCTGTCACTTGCTCCTTATTTATTTATTTATTTGGAATGGTTTTTTGTTCTCCATGGCTATCTTTTTTGGAACTTCATTGTACAGAATGGTCATTAACTGTGATACAAACACCAATGTTTCCATAGAAACCTCTGTCCACTACAGAATATACTAGAGCAATTTTTGAACCATTTGTCCATTTGATTAATTATGTCTTTGTGATGAAGGCAGCTTGGCTTGATTGTCTCATCATGTATTAGAGAAGCTACTGCTTTAACAAATGGAGCTATTGTTTTGGATCTATTCATCTTGGTACATCCCTGAGAGCTGATAGACATTTCAACAAAACGACTGTCCCTTAATGAACTGCAGCTTGTCAGAATTGTTTAGGGTTTCATGCTAGGCACAGACCACTGTCATGACAGCTTCAGTTATTATGGCAATGAGTAAGATGTCTATAAAAGAGTCTATAGAAGAGAATAACCCTGGTTTTGATATCACATAGTTTGTAATTATCAGCTATATATACTCTATATGATAGATCCATAATAGGTTCCAAAGCTTTGAGACAATTTCCTTATGAACTAGTTGTTCAGTTACAAAGAAAGAAGAGATAAAATACTTTCCCTAACCTTTTTGCTCTCTTTTTTTTTTAGCAGAAACAGAAAACAAACCCACAAAACAAACCAGAAAACTCACAGAAACTGTCAGCCAGTAATTGTTTGCAGTTTTGCTTTGTTGTTAAATATCAGACACTACAGCTTTCTGTAGTGGGGCAATTTCCATCTCTATTATATTCTTTTAAACATTAATTTTCCCTATTACCAGTACTGAAAATCTACAAGGAATATGATACAATTTGAATTCAATATGCATGGCCTAAAAGGAAAACCTTTTTTTTTCCTAGCAAATTATTACATAAATCTACACAGAATGTACTCTGGTCCTTGATCTGTCAGGTCCTATCAACACATTTGCAATTTTAGTGGACATGTCTGCCACTGTGTTGTTTACATTAGTGAATATCCAGAACTGAAATGTAAGCAGCTTTGGTGGTGTGGGATTATGGCAGACACATACCTGCTTACTTATGGCAACAGGTTTCACATATTTTGAATAATAATAATGAAAATATTAGAAATCTGTATTGCTTTCCACAATGGGCTATAATTTCACCTACAGAGATGTTGCTTCTCAAAGGAGAAAAAATGAAGCCAGTTAGAGTCAACAGAACAAGAACTAAGCTGGCTCTAACCAGAAGCTAATTATGAAAATCAAGATAGACTTTCTACATATTTTTAAAATGTAGATTTATAATTTCCATTCTTAGATATTCCATTCAGTGAACAAGCATGAAGAGTCACTGTATATGACATTTGCTTTAAATATTTTTCAGTGCAGAATCAGTGATTAAGCTGTGCCCCTAATAATCACAGATGGAAGTCAGCACCCTGTAGCTACCAACAGCCACATTTAATCAGTTAATAACTGCGGATTAAACTTAATTCAGATTAATTTGTATTAGTATAGAATTTGTAACTCAATTGCTTTCATATTAATTTACATGTTGTCTAGACATGACATCATATTGACTCTTTGTTTGGCCCAAACACTAGTTATGAACCATGTAGCTAATGGATGCAAAATTTTCAGTTTAAAAACAAACTAGGATTTCTGTCTACACTGCACCGAGGACAGTTCAATATTACAGTTTAAAGTTGTAGGCTTAGCATTGCCTGGGAATAGCACTTCTTCATTTGCACTTCAACCTCCTTAAACAAAGCATGTTGTTCCTACATGAAGAATGTGGCTGTTGTAAAATGAAGTTGCTATCATCCATCAAAAATTGTTAGCCTCAAATTCTTCTGCGAAAAGCCCAATGAGGAAATCAGAAGGGTTAAAGAAAAAAAAAAAAAAGAGAGAGAGAGAGAGAAAACCTGCTAACAATAATAACTGCTGTGGTGCAAATTGGACTGAACCACTGTCAAGGTTATTTTATCCTTTGTGACTGTATTTATTCTGGGGGACCTTTTGGAGGGCCTTTCACATGAATCTGAGCTCAGTTATCACTCCTTCTGATGGTATTTGACTCACTCATTTTCAAAGTACATTTTAAAATAAAAGAACAACAGTGGAACACATCCTTGGTTTTCATTAGCACGATATGTGCTGGTTTTATGGTGTATACTCTTTTTCATGTATTTTGGTTTAGCAAGGTTATGGTTTTATACATATGCACATAGGGTCCAAGATTACTTAAGATATGTTTTACAGACAGGATGCATTCATACTTAGTGTTATATTCATTAATAAAATAGTATTTTTAAAACATCTGGAAAAATATTGGAATCACTCATTTATTACCTTGAAATTTTCATCAGCAGTAGTGATAATAGTAAGAAAAACATGTGCGATTTATATTATCCTGTAAATGTTACTATCTTTCTTTAAATTCTAGTTTGTCTGTAGTGCCTCCATAAAAAACACCCTGATCAATGCTTCAAACAAACATCACAAAATGACTCAGAGTAAGAGACTGAGTTGATAATACCAAGCTGAAGCTTTGCTATTCCCATCTGCCCATTTATCTTAATAGAGGTGAACAGATGTAATAACAGAGCCATAAATTAAGACCAGACAAACTGTTGTTTTGTCTTTTTTTTTCTTTTTTAATTTGAATATTCCCCACATAGATTATATGGTTTGAATTAAAAAAAAAGAAAAAAAATCTTCATGTTTAACTATTGGTCTGATAATTTTTATCAACTACAGGAAAAGCTACTGCTCAGGTGGAATTTTTTACCTGCTAGATAATACTGTTAGACTTGCTTATCTGTGGTGTAGCAGTGTCACCCAGTGGCCTGTCCTGTCGCTCACCAAAGATTACTTTCCCTAGGCTGTGTGTCCATAGTGGATCATCTCCCATCCATGCAAAAATCTGTTGCAGCATATGCTACTCTTGAAGCTGTAATAAATCATTCAGCAGCATGACACTCCTGTTTGAATGCACTATGATGAGGATACAATTTCAAAATACCTTCCATAATTAATGCTGCACTATTATGCCAGTGGCACATCTGACAGGCAGCATTCTTACTTTGTTCTTGCATAAACTGAGTTATGTACAAGCAGATTGCACACACATAAGTTGAGGAGTTACCCTTCTACCAACCACATTAGAGCTGAGATATTTGAACCTGCAATAGCAAAGGACATTTTTAATTTATGACGGACTGTGACAGGTATATGTCCTATAAGTATAGAAGGAGTGAACAAGAGAAACAGGTAAGCCAGTAAGACACAAAATTTTGATGTGTAAGATTCATAGTTGTAGGAGATCTTATTTTCGTAAATAAGTGTCTAAATTAGTATCTGCTAATGAAGTAGTTGCAAGATTATAAATTCTGAGACTGAAGAAGAGTAAAATATTTTATCTTTTTTATACATTTAATTAAAAAGTTCTTGAAAATTATCCTGTGAAATAATGATTTTGAATCTAAAATGCTTCTATTAGCTTTGATCCTCAAGAAATAGAAATTTTATAGTACAGATAGATTTAAGTGTTTAAGAGTCTTGTTTCTTCATACCATAGATGAACTAAGCAAATGTTAATTAAACTTTTGTAAATTAATTATGACCCACATTAAAGTTCTACAAACAGTCACAGAAAATACTAGAGCTCAGAATTATTTCAACGAATATCTGTATTCAAGGCTAATGTGAAACATATGAAAAAAAGCAGAGGCAAATAAAGTGACCTCTGTAAAATTAAGACTAACTAATTAAGATTGACAATAATGCTGGAACTCTTCTTACAGCATCCTGTTCCTCTCTTGCATAAAGGCTGCACATCAGGAGAGTAAGTAGTTCCTGCATGATCAATGAAATGTGAGGAAAGACTTCCCAGATACCGCCAAACTGCTCTGAAAACATAATTCATTTGCTGTCTTTACCTCTGCTTTTTATATGGGTTATATTAAAAATGTCACTTCGCAGTTATCTGCTCTTTAAAGCAGGTGGTGATGGTTAAGTATAAATATAAAACAATATAGGTGATTTCCTGGACAATCCCAGAACTCAACCGAGACAACATTAGCATGCAACTGGGCACAGAAACCAAACTTCCCAGGGCTTCTAACTGCATCTTCGTGCCTCTGATGTGAGATTTCTCACTGATGTGAGAAAAGCTCTCATGAATGCATTTCTGACGAAGCTGACTCTGAGGGTAGGGGAACAGAAAGGAGTAGACAGTCTTGAATTGAATGGGTCCTATGAATTAAGCTTTGCAGGGTCCCTGCATCCAGGTTATATGTTGTGTATGAGTTGGCACAGAGACTCTTGTGCGACAGAGTAAACCTGACTGCAGCTAAGCACATCATGTTCCTTTTCTAATACTGTCAGAAGCCTGGATCATCTTTAATATTTGAGGAAGAAGCACATAGAAGTGAACACCTTTGGCAGGAATGGGTTTTCTTCCTTACAGACACACCTAGGACTGAATCCCTGTCTTGATGGATCTACAGATCTCTTACCAGCCCTGTACCTCAGACCACACAGTGAAACCCATAAGAAAACAAGAGCTTCACTGTGATGGTGAACTTCTGCACCAAGATACAGTTACTGCCACAGTAAGTAAGGAAGAGTGGCATTAGGCTGTTTTTCTGGGCTCTCTGTCTGCATATCTACAAGGGAATTGTGCATACAGTATCTGAGATCTGCTTGTGTACCAAGAGACAACTGTATATTCAAACAAACAAATGTTAAAAAGCACCTACTTAGGTCTCCATGGCAAATATTTCATTGGGTAACTGCATTCTTCACAGACGCCTATACTTGCTAGCTTCACTTGTAATATTCCTTGTTATTTAACCTTGTTAAATCCTCTTTTTGATATCTTTTTCTGAAGAAAAAATCATCTGACTATGTGTTCCTCGAGCCATGCACTAGTCTGAAGGTCTCACATGACAGCTCTGACTCTCTCCACGGACCTAACTAAATCTGTGACCTGGAGGCAGTGGCATTCAGTCTTCTTGAAAATGAGGGTAGGGTAGGGTGTTTGGTTTGGTTCTTTTTGTTTGGTTGTTTTTTTTCTTTGGAACAAGAAACCTAATTTTTTTAAAAAAAATATATTTGTTTGCAATGTCTTGAAAAACATATCTCTGGTTTCCTATCCACAAATGTGATCTAAACTTGATTGCAGATTCAGCTGTGAGATGGTTCTTTGAATGCACAGAGTTATGAAATACAAGTAGCTATCTAACCAATAAATGATTTAGAGCGTTATCTTCCAAGAGTGTCCTAGCCGCAATATACTAGGCTACTCTGGTGTGGTTACTTCTAGGATGTACTCTCAGAGTTGCTCCGTTCTGTGTAAAATACCACTATAATCTTGATAAGGATCTTTGACTATAGTGCTTTCCACTTCTAAGTCACTATCCCAAAAATTAAGCTAAAGACCTGCTAGCCCTCTTTCTCTTGCTCATGATCTTCAAATGGGGACCACTTGATAGCAAAGGTTAAAGTATTTCTCTCTAAGGATTCTCAACAATCCAGGGGAGAAAGAATTTGGCCGAGTAAACACAGACCTGGTCTAAAAGCCTGCTCTGAAATAGAGTAAATTTGTGCTTTAACCTCCCACCTCATCTCTACTTCTTTGTATCTTTTCTGAGCACTGCTTAAGTCAGAGACTTCATTTCCACTGCTATATATGGTACTTAACATTTCATAATCTTTCTACACCTCATTGCCCTCTCTACAGGAAATATGCCCTTAACTCTGTTTCCATCAACAAACAAGTCTTTGTACTGTTTAGTACCTCATTAATCTTGTCCTGTAGAACTTCACTTCTCACTTGATGTTCCCATGTGTACATTAAAAATAAAACCAAGAATACGTTATTTATTTATTCAAACACCAATACTCATATATTTACAGACATACACAGACATACAGAAATATATATGCTTGCCATCTATTTTTCATGGTTGAGTCTTAAATAAGACACATGCATAAAAATGTTCCCAAGTTAAACTCTTGAATATGTGACATTTAAACGGTTATACAGTGGGGCAAAATGCATTTCCCTCTACTTTCATCAAGAGGGAAAGGATTACATCAGTATTTCAAATTTTGTTTTGTTTTTAAAAAATTATATAGACCTGATAACATTGTTTAAAGCTGTGAAACAGATATGTATATGCATATTATACATACAACATGTATAATCTGTCATACATCATTTCCTGAGGAAGCTGAGTGGCAACTTCACTTTTAACTGTGTGTCAAAAGTACTGTTATCACGTTCTACTCTGATATTGCAGAAAGGTGTTGCAGGGAGACTAATCTGTATTTATGTGTCTGATTTTCTCCAGCCTAATTTCCTACTTTCATGTTCAATATATGAGCAGCCTAACCAAAGAAGTCCTGTGGGATTTACACCTGCTAGTATATTAGTACTTTGGCTGATTTTCAAACAAATGTACAATGAATGAGAAGACTGAATGAAGCATTCCCTTGCAGTTCTGGGAAGTGGGGGAGAAAGACCACAGAGTCTGTGTTTGGAATTCATTTCCACCAGCAAGTGTAACAACAGGGGAAAAGTCTTTAAATGCCCTTCAGCACAAACTGGCAGGCAGGAGAGACAGAGGAGCCTTTTGCTCACATCTTTCTCTGTAAGATGTCTAAGTATGTTATCTCCTTCCCATAGCTGTCAATGTCAACTTTGATCACTAGTATATTATCTTGGCAGAAAGATAATCTAACCTCAATCCTTAAAACATTGTGCTTATGCAGTGCACATCTTCCTAGTGCTGTCTCTATATACTAACCCAGCTGTATTTCAATTCATTTAATAAAGTACATTAATTAAATCAGCTCTTCTTATGACAGAAATGTTAACAATCAATCAAGAGCCATTTGTTTGTTCTTACATTAATGTATCATTTTTTGCATATAATTTCTTCCAGCAGCATTTCCAAAGGGATATCATCTACTTTGAAACCATGTTTAAAATATTTTACTTTCTAGAGCATTCTGCTATTGAGTTATTGATGGATCTTATAGGAGATTCTGGCAGAGGAAATGTTTATATTGACAGCATAGATGTCAAAGCATAGCCAGCACTGACCAATGGATTAATTCTTGTTCGTAGGGAACCTAATTTGATATAATTATAGCTGTCTAATGCTTTCCATTAAAATACCCTGGTTTACATATCTTGGTCAAACTTCAGCTGTTCGGGATAAAATTGTCCACATTGACTGTCTGCCTAAGACCGATCTTTCTCTGATGTCAGCAAAACCAGATTAGTCATTTCTCAAAACAGAGTTAGGAAACTGTATTTCCCAGTTTAAACAATTTTAGATTTGTTTTGAAACGGTAACAGGTCCATGCTTTGAAAGGACAGCTATCTCTCAGTGTCACAGGCGCATAGCACTAGCCACATGGCACTTTTTATCTCTATTAAACAGGTTAAAATACGGTAATATTTTCCCTCACTTTGGTCTCCGAATTGGAGCCCAGCCCAGTGATATGTAATTGAAAATCTTTATGTAAGCAATTAGGGAAAAAAGTGCCTGCCTGGCTGGTGGTTTGTCCATCAAAGGTGAGCTACCAAGGAAATCTTCATCACTTCCTTGCTGAATGGTACTTTCAGCTCTGACACAGAATTTTACATTGACAAATAATTTTATAATGGATCTCCAGTAATTGTGAAAATTACTTGTATTTTCTTTGTAGAAAATATGTTCCATGAAGGGATAAAATTTGCAGAGATCCCTTATCAGAAAGCTCTTGCCATATTTCAAGGTACAGGTGTGATTTACACTGAGCAAAGGTAAATCGTAAAATGATGAAATGTCTGCTGATGAAAACACCAGAAAATTCTGTTATAGATAAACAAATACATAACAAGAGAAAGAGAGAGAGATAGAGAGGAAGGAAGGAAGGAAGGAAGGAAGGAAGGAAGGAAGGAAGGAAGGAAGGAAGGAAGGAAGGAGGGAAGGAGGGAAGGAAGGGGGGAAGGAGGGAAGGGAGGAGGAAAGGAAGGAAGGAAGGACGGAAGGAGGGAAGGAAGGATGGATGGAAGGAAGGGAGGAAGGAAGGAAGGGAGGAAGGAAGGAGGGAAGGAAGGAGGGAGGGAAGGAAGGAAGGAAGGAAGGAAGAGAGGGAGGACTCCAAATACTCCATTCGGCAATTGTTAAATTAATCAAAACCTGACTAAATTAATCCTGCTACCTTACAACAGATACATGAAAATTCAGACAACAAATCAGAGGGGTCATCTTCAGAAAGTATAGATCCTTTATTGGTAGTTTGCAGGAGATTCAAAACTTGCAATTTAACCACTTCAATCTTAAACTCTGTAAAACCATGTATTTAATAATTTCTTATACAACATTAATACCATAGTATTCTTACATCAAATTTTCTTCCAAAAAATGTTATCAACAAATTAGAAAGGATGTAAAAATTAAGAAATGTTAACATGGTACACATTGTAAAACACAACTATAGAAAACAACTTGAAAAAGAGAATATATCAAAGTTATGCTTTGCAGAAATATGATGGTGAATTGGTCAATTCAACAGCTCTTTGCCTTCTAAGACCTTGGCACAATGGATTTTAAATCTGGAAAAATCTGAAGGATTGTTAGACATTTCTTGTCTACTGTCAAACAAAGTCCCTTCCAAACAAAATTCTTATAGCTTTTCTGAGCACTAGTTCCCCAAGGTGGAAGTAGCACTCACCATGAATTCCACTTGACTAGGCAAGATTCTCTCGCTTCTTTTCTCTTATGCCAAATGTAGAAGAACTTGATGAAACTTGTGGTTATCACCAACTGACATTGCCTTCACAGATACTGCCAATTAAAGTAACAGACAACATACTGAATTTCAAGAAATTACACTCTCAAATGGCTCTACAATCACGTTTACTATTAAGCTGATTATGTTCAGCTAGGCTTAGTATTTCTGACTTACGCAGCACAGATTGATGCTCATTTATTTCACCATAAATGTTTATTTAAAAAGGGGGGGAGGAAAGGGGGAGAAAATTTCTCAGGAATCTGGAACATTAAATTCAGAATCATGCCCAAAAATAGTAGTTTGACAGAAGAAATTCAAGTTAGGTGCCAGTGGCTTAATGCAGTTAGCAACAAGGAAGTCACTAAAGCTCCAACAAATGTGCTCAAAGAGACAGTAGATGTTACATGAAGAAATCTAATACATAGGCTGAGTCTTGCACCAAATGACCCAGAATTTCCCTCCAACTATAAGCTCTATGAACTGTGACAATTGTAATAAGTGGTGGCACTTGTGGAATTCCTTTCTGCCACAAAAGATGAATTATTATATAAAGGCTGTCATGTGTGATACATCATCTACAAATTTTTTGAGTTGTTACTTCCCTAAAAAATACGCAAAAAAGCATAGAGCTATTTGACATAATAGAAATTCACTCTGAGGCTCACCACGAGTACCATTACCTTTATCACATTCACCTCTGGTGATGAGACTGTCCCCAGGAGTGTTTAAAACACCAAAAACTCAGGAAAGAAAAGCCATTCTGTGGTTAAGTGGAAAAGCAAATATTCTTGGCATCATTTGACTCATTCTGCTTAGTAAAAGCTAGCAGAAAGGGCACTGGGTCAACACTATGATTTTAGTTCATTTCTTGTAACTGACAAAAGTGAATGGAATGGTGTCATTCACCTGGCAACTCCTTGAATTCTGCAGCATTTTTAAAATGTCAACACATTTTTTTATATACTGTTTTTAACACAGTCTACCAGAATGGTACAAAATTCAAAGGCTACAACCACCAGCATTTCAGCTCACTTTTTCCCAGACTTCCCCTCCTACCCCATGATCAACCCTATCCCACTCTTTTACCAGTGACTACAACTCAGACAGAGATTTAAACACTCTAATATTTTCTCAGTTAAAAGTTCTGTTCATCACAGCAAGGACAAGAAATTGCATACTTGAAATATATGTAAGCTTTCTTAGGAGGTGTACTGAAATGAAAATTCCTGCCTGACCTTAACGTTGCTCTTAAAATGCCTGGTCATGTAAGCTCACTTCATAGTGACAGAGAGTGTCATTTTTTTCTGTAATGTGTTTTCCCAAATTCTTGAAGAATAAGAAACTGTATAGCTGATGTCAGACAGAAGGCCAGACTTGCTAAATTGGAATGAGGTAACAAAGTTTCTAATGATTAATCAGCATTCAATAAAATACGATTTATCTGTTGTTCTTGTTTCATAAACTTACATTGGTAATGTAGATAAATATTCTTTAAAATATGCTTTGTCCTCACAAGCTCTTTCAGCAGTAGGAGAATTATACAAAATTGTCAATAATTTATTTAATCTGGTGATGCACATATAGCTGGAATTTGTATATGTACCAGAAGAAACAGACAAAAAGAGAAAAGGAAAAGTACCAAATCTGTCCATAACTGCCTCCAGGATACCAGTCACTGGTAAATATGGTACTACAGACATGGAGAAAATTATAATAATCAAGAAATACATTGAAAATATAAATTAGTTTATTTGGTCATATAATCTACCCTCAGAACACATCAAACCTGCAAACTGTCTGAGAAGTGGTTTTGCAAAGCGAGATTATCTCTGTAATAGTGTAAACAATTAATTTTCCATTACTTAGGGGAAAGGAAGCTGTACTGGAAACAATAGTCAGAATCATTCTGTTTGCCATCTGTAATTCTTTTTTTTCACCATGTTCTGTTGATGGAAGATAAGAAAACATCAGTTACTGACGTATCTTCTTGAATATCCTGGGCAGTTGTTTCTGGATAATAATTTTTTTTCTTTTTTTTTAATTGTAAAACTCCTGCTTCAATTGGTAAAGATACAGAAACATGTAAGAACTTCTATTTTTTAACTGATGTGTTTATAGCTCTTTCTGCCTGACTCACATGCCAGTGATACAGAGGGGACACATACTGTTATCTTCAGTCATTGAAGGAATAATGCAGCTCAACACTTGCTGATGACTGAGACCCAGTTCTTTCCAAAGAGTAGGATATTATTGCCCCAGATCTGAACAGCACTTATAACATGTCTTTGGCAATTTTGTATAAAAGAGATATTGTTTAGAAGTAAGTGATCTATTTTAAGGAAAAGATGCTAGAGACAGTAGCAGTTTAAACTGGAGAACAGGTCTACCCAGCTAGAATACAGCAATGAGAACAAGTTCCGTGAATTTCTGGGTCAAGAAACATCCATCTCCCGCTTACATTTTGACCATTTTAGTTAGTACAGCTGAATGTCTAATACTTAGATGAAAAAATTGCCATGTAAATGTGACCTTTTTTCTGCTAAATGCTACATCTTAATGTGTTTCCGTATTAAAATTTGTTTTCTTCTTCAAAATCTTTTTAATTCTACAATATGATCATACAATCATACAATAGTTTGGGTTGGAAGGGACCTTCAGAGATCATCTAGTCCAACCCCACTGCAATGAGCAGGGGTATCTTCAACTAGATGAGGCTGCTCAGAGCCCCATCCAGCTGGCCTGGAATATCTCCAGGGATGGTGCATCTACCATGTCTTTGGTCAACCATCATAACAAATTCTCCATATTCTCTATGTGAATTCTGTTACTAAGCTGTGATCAGCCAGGATGTTTGAGATGGTACTGTCCCATCCTTTTTTTGTGTATTGGGTGATCCTCAAAAAAAGTAAACTTAACAGGACTTCTCAAAGTATATAAGTAGGGTGTGGAAATTGTCTTTCTGAAAATATCAGTGCCTGTGAAATTTGAAAATATTTATGGCACAAAGACTAGATTACCAATTATTGTAGAACTTAAAAGGTGCCCAGAAATATAAAAATCAAAATCATACACAAAATTAAGTGCATATTTCTGGAAAAATTATTTGTCCAACCACTGTGTGAAGATGAAATTGAACTCCCCACAATTTACCTATGAAGATTAAAAGTACTGTTATTCCATTAAAACGAACGAGAACACAAACCAAAACCAAAGACCTGAGGCAAAAAAAATTGTTAAAATTCAGTTTAGTATTAGAGTTCTACAGCCACAAGTGGGCACCAAACTGTCAATGGTGTCATAAATTTAGGCTCTGAAAGTCGCTATTTATGCAATTAAGGCTATCGAAGTGTTTACACTCAACCAAGAAACAAACTCCAGTCTTTTTTTAAAAAATTATTATTATTAAACATTTTTGGATACTACACTTATATTGTAGCTGTAAAAGCTAGAAAATAAGTTACACAAGAAAAATGATTTAATTTTGACTGGTAGCCCATGATCTGAATGTAGTGTTAATAGGGGTTCCATAGAAGTATCAGAGTATTTTTACCTTTGAATGAGTACTTGTAAAATACTTCAGGGAAATACACCAGTCAGCCAAACCATAACATTACATGAGTGCAATCAGGAATTTCATCACTTGTATCAGAAATGTCATTGGCAAACTACAGCCAACTTGTCGTTTATTTGTCCTCATTTTATCTGTTCCTGATTTGTCACTTTTATTTCTCATGACCTCTTATCTCATCCCCATGTGTTGCTGAAATCAATTAAAAAGTTAAGCAGAAGCAGTCGATTAAAAAGTGAAGTGCTATAGTTGTGCTGGTTACCTGCAGAATTTGGGGTTTGTCCCTTTTCTCTACACTCTCTGCCCACAAAAAAAAGGACTCCTTTTTCTCTTGCTTTCTGTCTGTCTCTTCTCTAGCTGCCTCACTTGTTGTATTTCTCCTGCTATGCTTCACAACACTACCATCTCCCTGTCTTCTAACACTGTTTCCTTCCTCATTATGCACATACAAACACTCACACAAACATTTCAGGGTTGAAGTCAGAAGCTGTCAGGTTATCTCTTCCTATAACCAGACAGCAAGCATTCATGTTAAGCTGTTTTAAATAAAGCTCCTTTATTCTTCTCTACTTATATAATCTTTATATGAACCATGCTTTGATTTATATGAGATATGCATTTTATCTCCTCATCATCTGCATCATAAGTTCTAATCTCCCTCAGTCTTTTAGTGGTACATAATAAAAAGCCTTCATGGCAGGAAAAACCTACTCTGAATCTTACACCTTGCATCATTTCACTTAGCACTGTTTGTGTTCATTAAGGTTGTTTGTTTGTTTGGGTTTTTTTTCCTCTATAAACCATCTTGAAGTCCATAATCAAAACTACCAGCTGTTTTTCCTCACTGTTCAACACCCATTGGCTGTCAATATATCTGTATAATTACTGTGATACTGTCAAGTGGAAGACAGTGTAAGAATAAGAATACCAGGTGGGCAATAATAAAGCAGAAAAGGGCAATAAACCAACAGCAAAATAAACAGATTAATTTGTCTTTGTTCACAGTATCAAACGACTATTGCACTGTCAGTCATTCACAGCATTCAGCCTACTTTCCAGGACAGCACATCTGCGGGCAAGAAGGATTAAAGTCTTAACATGTGGCAAAATTTGTACACAATGCATGCTTTCTTTGAAACAAAGTGTGCCAGTATTCCACATGGTTAAACTCAAACTTGTCGTTTGAAAATGAATGCAGTACTGAAGTAGAAAATTCAGCATACAATGATGGAACAGCCTCACTGCAGTGAGAGATCTTCTGACTTTGTGCTGGGTTAGCTGAAATTGAGTTAATTTTCTGAGCACTTTGAATATTTTCTTCTTAGTAGCTAGCACCATCTTTTGTTTTGGATTTAGTATGAGATTAATGTGATAATGACCAAGCTTCTCATGACTTTCATGTAGCTAGGCTATGTTTTGGGTCAATATGAAAATAATGTAAGAACTCACTGATATTTAGGTTGTTGCCAGGAAGACCAAGAATTTTTTTCAACTTTCCAGCTTCAGGTGCATAGCAGCTAGGTGGAGGGCACAGACAGGACAGTACCTATCTTGACATCCAGATTTGTCAATTGAATATTCCCTACCATTTGCGTCATGCTCCATATATAACTGGAGTCAGGTTTTCTAGCTAGTTAGTTCCACTGGAATTTGGCCTTTTGCTATTCTGCCATTTTGCAGTTAGCCGTTGGCCTGTTTGCTTTTACCTTTTGCCTCTCTCGCTAGGATCAGCTGTTCAGAACTGGTGGCACTCCCTGTGACTGGCTGTTTGGCACAATTAGAGTTGGTGAGCAATTGTTTGAGTACCACTTTTTATATATTACTATTATTTTGTCTTATTAAACTGTTATTATCTCAACCCACAAGTTTCTTCCTTCCCTTCAAGTTCTCTCCCTTATCCCACTTAGGAGGATTAGGCAAAAGTGAGCAAGAGGCTATCGTGTTCTTGGTCGCCAGCTAGGGTTAAACCACAACAAACATTAAGTTGTTCTTATACTGAGCTAAACATTCCTCTTTTTAATGTCACAGAGACACCTTACGTAAACTTACCAAAATTGTCTTTACGAATTTTTTTTTAATTAGTGTCACCAAGTGCAAAACAATCCAAAAGAAAATATGTCAACTTTTTAATCAATAATAATGTTATTTGTATTTCTACCTACTCCTTTGTGCTGCTTGGATTATTTTTTAGGATCCAAAGAGAGTTTGTTATTTATCAGCTGCTAACTATCAACTGTGAACTGATGACTTACAGCACACCTGGGCAATCTGTATACTGCCAATATAATACACCTGTCTATTCCTCATGTTTCTTTCTGGTGAACAATCTTTCCTGAGACTATCAACTGCTTTACCAGAAGAGCTATTCTAGTTACCCACAACCTACTCCCAGGTTTTCATTTCTCCCTGTATGTGCCACGTGCTGTGAGTAACATCCTGTGACACAAAAGTGCATGTGATAAAATTGTATGTTGCTCACATGACAGGTAGGGTATTAGAAGACATGTCAGGATGGACTACAGGCTGTGCTTTCAGGAGGTTCCATTGTGAATGGTATGGTCAATCCAGCCATACCCAGTTTAGTGAAAAATAAATAACATACCTGCTCCATTTGTTTTTAGGAAAAACAACAAATAACACATCAGAGAATCACACAATCACAGAATGATTGGGGTTGGAAGGCACCTGTGGAGATCATCTAGTCCAACCTACCTGTTAAAGCAGGTTGCACAGGAATGCGTCCAGGTGGGTTTTGAATATCTGCAGAGAAGGAGACTCCACAGCCTTTCTGGGCAGCCTGTTCCAGTGCTCCATTACCCTCAAGGTCAACAAGTTTCTCCTCGTATTCATACAGAAATTTCTGTGTTTCAGTTTGTGCCCATTGTCCCTTATCTTGTTGTATGCATCACTGAAGAGAGTTTGACCACATTCTCTTAACACTTGTCCTTCAGATATTTATAAGCAATTATAAGATCGCCTAGCTGTGTTTTCTTTCCAGAAGATATCAGAGCTGTTGAAGTCTCCCATGAGAATCAGGGCCTATGATCATGAAGCTACTTTCAGCTGTTTGTAGAAGGCCTCATCGACTTCCTCTTCTTGATCAGGTGGCCTGTATTAAACATCCACAATGGTGTCACCCATATTAGTCTGCCCCTTAATCTTTACCCATCAGCTCATAATTCACTCTCCATCCACTCCTAGGCAGAGCTTCATATATTCCAGTTGCTCTCTCACGTAGAGAGCAACTCCACCACCTACCCTTGCTGGCTTGTGTTTCCCAAAAAGTACATAGCCTTCCATGACAGCATTCCAGTCATGTGAGCTGTCCGACCATGTCTCTGTAATTGCAATGAGATCATGGCCTTGCAACCACACACAATTCTTCTTGTTTATTCCCCATGCTGCATGCATTGGTGTACAGGCATTTCATAGAGGTAATCAGGCATGCAGTTTTCTCAGAAGAGGTACAAGAGCAATCACCACAGCCATACTCACCCATGAAATGGTTGGCCTTCTGGTTCTCCTCTTGAGAGGCAGCTAAGAAACATTTGTCACTGCTCTGGTTAGCCTGGTTTATACCCCAGTTGGATATGATGGTGTGAGAATTGCTACTTTGGAACCCACTCCTTGAGCCCTTCAGTTTAAAGCCCACCTCACGAAGTTGTCCAATCTGTTGCCAAAGTTTCCCTTGACTCATCTAGACAGGTGGATTCCTCTCCTCTCTAACAGGTTATAGTCATCAGTGAATGTCCTGTTGTCATAAAAGCCGAAAACTTGACAATGGACCAGCCAGAAAGCCAGGAGTTCATGTGCATTACACATCTATTTCTGGCTGCCCCCTTTCCTCCAACTAGTAAAATGAAGGGAAAGATAACTTGGGCACCAATATTTTTCACCTGCACGCCCAGGGCTTTACAGTCTTCCTTGATTCCACTGAGGTTCTGGCCCACAGTGTCATTCATGCCCATGTGAAAGAGTAGCAGTGGATAGTAGTCTGTGCTCTTGACAAGTTGTGACAGCCTCTTGGCAACATCTTGGACCTTAGCTCCTGGAAGGCAGCATACCTCTCATGACTCCCTGGCAAGCCAGCAGATGGGCCCCTCAGTGCTCCTTAACAGAGCACCACCCACTACAAGCACCTGTCATTTTTTTACAGTAACCACTAAGTGCTACTGGTACAGTTTACCCTTGCAGACCTTGCTCATGGATGTCTATCGCTGTTAAAGCTTCATATCTGGTTGTGGTTGTGATGCTGGAGGGTGGAGAGGGAAGAGGAATTTTGCTTTTGTGGGTCACCAAGGTCCAAAGTGCCTCATTCTCAGCAGTGTCTGCTACATAAGCATGGTTCTGAAACCATCTATGTATGTTTCAGATCCTCTAATATTGCACAGCTTTTAACTGTTTTCTGCAACATGGCCATCTGATGTAACAGATCATCAACCTGTGCACACCTTATGCAGGCACTTGCCTTTTCTCCAGGAGAAGGGTCTGGGCACTCACTGCAACCTACTGCCTGTATTGAAGTCTTCTTCCTTACCAGTTCAGTCTGGATGGAAGCATCAGACATCTCAGGGGCTTTCTCTGCAGGAATGCTGGTTTTAACATTGAGACGAGTGCCCACCATTACAGCAGAGACCTAGAGCACTTCTTTAGGCTGTGGACCTGCAAGTAGGTTGCAGCATGCCCTTTCTGCATGAACTGCTGTGCAGCAAACTGCTACGCCACGCCCTGGCTGATGTGCCACGCCCTGCTTGTCCACCCTGTTTGCAGCACCACTGTTTGCTCATGCTCTCCAAGGGCATTTAAATCTCCCGTGGTTGCTCCTGGCAATACCCGACTGCAAGAACTTCCAGCTCCTGGAGCAGAGGGATCTCTCTGTTTTTCCTCAGGTTTCCCTGGCCCTGGGAACCCCCCCTGTCCACCTCCATCTGACACTCAGCCACAGAACTGATCATTGCCACTGGTGCTTAACTCGCTGAGTCATATGTAAAATACTATTTAAAAATCCTTTAAATTACATGATACGTCTTGTCATTCCAGACAGGTCAGGTCCTGTTGTGTCGGGAAATATATAGAAAAAAAGATAGTGTTTTGTCTGCATACTTTTTGAATCGTCTATAAAGTTCCATAAAATGTATAACCCAGTGGTCAAGTTTTATGCCTATTTTATAAGAAAAAAACAATTACAGCATTGATCAGTTTCCAGATTCTCTTCCACACATGGTGTTTATTATTTTTAAATATAGTGCTTTTTTATTATTTTCTTAAAGTAAAAATAAGGCAATAATACATAATGTGTGTGCTAAATTATATCTGGCAAAAAATAGACATTTGGTAATAAAGTAACAGAAGCCTACTAAATGAACATTTGAAAATTAAATTTTCATGCAAAATATGAATATTTTCAATTACTGAAGGTATGAAATATATTACACTACTACCATTATCATTGTTTTAGTTATATTTAAGCTAAAGGACAAGAATATCAGTAGACTGAGTGCTAAGCTTCTGCTTACACTTGGGTTAAAAAATAAAAATAGCAGCAATTCCCACCTCTTCAAATACAAATTGGCAAGGTTTTTAACATGAATAATTAGATATATCTAAATTTGGAAACTTGTACAAATAAGGATTTCTGTCTGTGGATCCATGTTATCAGCGATTCTCTGAGCTTGGTTAAGGTATGCAGTGCCTCCTTACTTATAATCAGTACTGTGCTTACTGCATAGAAACTGCATTGGAATCATCAGTAATGTGAGTCAGTAAGCTTGATCCCTTCCTGATTTTTATTGAAGCAATGAAATGCTTTTAGACAGAT
Organism: Caloenas nicobarica; assembly: GCF_036013445.1. NCBI lineage: Eukaryota > Metazoa > Chordata > Aves > Columbiformes > Columbidae > Caloenas > Caloenas nicobarica. The sequence goes on along the minus strand of NC_088284.1, from coordinate 59,180,863 downwards.
ATTTGAACATTGTACACCTTTTCCCAAAAGACTTTGTGAGTCATTGCACTTTTTGAATGAATACATATTTATAAGATTTTTAAATAAATGTTATTACATTTGACTTCTTTGAACTCAATGTCAGAATCTTGGCTGTTATGTAAACACGTATCATTGACTTGTATTTCTCAATGACATTTTAAAAATATAATCAAGCTGATTTTTAGAAATCTGGTACAGACATTTGCTCCCAGGCAGAATATTTTTTGCCAGGTTTCAGCCTGCAGCAGATTTTCACGGTAGATTTCTGAAAACAGAAATTTCTGAGAGAAATGCTGACACAACCTTCACTCCTGTATAGTAGTGTGAGCTCACCACTGTAATAATTAAGGAATTAAGCATGACAGAGAGTGTGAGTTTCCTGAGATAATCACGTCCCTGGAGTATTACAAGTCATGATCCAGAGACAAGTGTTTTTAACCCCCCAAGGGTGTGATTATCTTATGATAACCACACCCCCTAGAGGAGATTTTAAAGTCACATAAAAATCTTTAGTGTAAGGTAAAAAGTGCTTGTATTGCAGGACTAGGAAAAAGTCTGGATATAGATAGGGCTCTGTGGCTTCCACAAATGAATTAAGAATTGCGATAATACAGCACCAATTCATACAATTACCCATCAATCCAGTCCATTTAACTGAAAAGTATACCTAAGTAGATTATTGTTGTTTCTCTCCAACCTCTAATGCAGCAAATACTGATTTGAAATGTTTGAGATGACCTCAATACTAAAACTCTAATTTCCATTTGAGATTGCATTACTTCCAGGACATGACAAGAATGGTCTTCCCAAATGCTATTTTCAATTCCACCACGAAATCCATGCACTGCACAAGATAGTAAATTAACTATCATCTCTCACTTACTTCAGAAACTCATGTGGGATGCTCAGGAGCTCTACGAGACTACAAAAGGAAATAAATTCCTTCTCATAAGTCTACTTCAAGCAAAAGTGGAAAATGTAGTTACTTGAAATCCTGCAACCGTCAAATCTTAAAACAGCCTCATCTGTTAATCGTCTTGTCTTATCCCTTTGACAATAAGACTGGAAAACAAATGGTTGGCTCTCCTTTCTGTTGTGAAGAGACCAAGGGAAGTTATTTGTGAAAGACCCTTGATGTTGACACCTGTCCCACTTACTACCCCTGAAATGCCATCCAACATTATCAAACACTGATGTTTGGCTAATCAAACCAAGATGTTTTGAAACTGACCTCTGCAAAGAGTTCCAAGGGTGATTGTGTTTATGCTGACTGAATGTATGAAGACTCTTTGGTTTACAAGAGCTCTGTACATACTGCATAGACCTTGCTGATATATACAGTCTGTTAGGCATTGATGTTTGTCTGGATGGCCATTACATTTGTTTTTTCATTACACTTCTACCCAATAAAATGTTGACCACAGCCATTCCACCATTACATCAAGATAATGAGAATATCATACACTCACAATCTGCTAGCACAGAGACCCTTAAAGCAGGCAACACAGGGAAGACTGGACAGAAGCAGCCAATTGTTCACTTCCATGCAGCGCACAGTGCTGTGTTAGTTACCACTGTAATTTAAGAATTGGCAGTTAGTTTGCAGCCTTTTCATTAAAGCAAATATAGGTACTTTTCATTTGCATTATTAAGATGTCGAGACTCCGAAGAATGAAAACAAAAGAATTGAAAAGTTTTAGGTATCAGTCAGATTCAGCTTAATTTTATTGTTCTGTCACTCTAATTTGATATAAACTCAAGTCTCCTGGAAGGGAGATTATTACACCTGTAGCTATTCTCAGAGCTTGTTGCCATGAACTTATTGGAGGTGTCAATATTGGTAGTAGCCTGGGCTGCAGTGATCATGCCTTGGTGGAATTTGTCGTCTCAAGGCATATAGGCCAGTCAAAAACTATAGTCAAGACCATAAACCTTAGCGAAGTGAACTTTCAGTTACTTGCAAAATTGGTGGATGTGACCCCCTGCAAAACTCAGAGATAACAGAGCAGAAGAAAGCTGGCAGATATTTAAAGACATTTTTCTTAGAGCACAGGAGCTATTGATTCACATGTGCAAGAAATTGGGCAAGGAAGGCAGGAGACTAGCATGATTAAATAAGGACCTCTTGGTCAAGCTGAAACACAAGATAAAAATGCATACACAGTGGAAGCAGAGATATACATTCTAGGAGAAGTATGAGGATACTGCCTGAGAATGTTCAGATGGGATCAGGGAAGTTAAGGAACAAATTTAGCTGTAGTTAAATCTGGCAAAGGCTGTGGAGAATATTAAGAAGGACTTATACAGGTACATTAGTCAGAAAAGGAAGACAAAAGACATTGTACTTCCACTCATAAATAAGACAGGGAATCTGATGACAACTGGCATGGGGAAGGCTGAGGTACTCAACAACTTATAGGAGAAGATCAGGTTCAAGACCATCTGAGTAACTTGGACATATGCAAGTCCATGTGATCCACTGAGATGCATCCCAGTGTCCTGGGAGAATTGCTGATGTTTTCCCAAAGCTGCTCTCCATTGTATTCGAAAAGTCATGGCACTCAGGTGAAGTCCCCTGTGACTGGCAAAAGGGAAACATTGCACCCATTTGTAAAAAGAGTAGAAAGGAGAAACCTGGGAACCACCAACCTGTGAGTTTCACTTTCTGTGCCTAGGCAGATCATGGAACAGATTCTCCCGGAAACTATATCAAGGTATGTGAATGACAACAAGGTCATCAGAGACGGCCAACATGGCTTCACCATGGGCAAATTGTGCCTGACTCATCTGCTAGCTTTCTGAAGTGGAGTGACTGCATTGCTGGGTAAGAGCAACTGATATCATCTCTCTTGACTTCTGCAAGAAACTTGACATAGTTCCACACAACATCCTTGTCTCTAAATTGAGGAGACATGGTCTTGGTGGGTGAACTATTTGCTGGATAAGGAATTGGCTGAATGATCACATCCAAAGAGTTACAGTCAACAGCTCAATGTACAAATGGAAGTTGGTAACAACAGCTGTCCTTCAGGGGTCCATATTGGGTCAAGTACTACTCAAGATCTTTATTAATGGCATAGACAGTGGGATTGTGTGCACCCTCAGCAAGTTTGAGGATGACATCAAGCTGAGTACAGTTGATTCACTTGAGGGAGGTGATGCTATCCAGAGGAACCTAGAAAGGTTTGAGAAGCAGGCTCATATGAACCTCATGAAGATACTCAAAGCCAAGTACAAGGTCCTGTACCTGCATCAGGGAAATCTCCAATATCAATACAGGCTAGGTGATGAATGGATTGAGAGCAGCTCTCCAGAGAAAGGCTTTGGATTATTGGTAGATGTAAAATTAAATATAATCTAGCAATGTGCACTTGCAGCTCAAAAAGCAAATTGTAACTAGGCTGCATCAAAACAAGTGTGTCCAGCAGGTTGAAGGATGTGATTCTCCCCCTCTGCTACACTCTCATGAGACCCCACCTTGAGTCATGCGTCCAGTTCTGGGGTCCCTAGTACCAGAAAGACATGTACCTTTTAGGGCGTATCCAGAGGAGGGCCACAAAAGTGATCAGAAGGATGGAACATCTCTCGCATGAAGAAAGGCTGAGAGAGTGGGGTTGTTCAGCCTGGGGAAGAAAAGGCTCCAGGTACACCTTATAGCAGCCTTGCAATACTTAAAGGGGGACTACAGGAAAGATGAGCAGGGACGCTTTTATCAGGGAGTGTAGTGATAGGACAGGGAGCAATAGCTTTAAACTGAAAGAGGGTAGATTTAGGTTGGATATAAAGAATAAATTCTTTACGAAAAGGATGGATGGTAAGACACTAGAACTGGTTGCTCAGAGAAGCTGTGGATGCCCCATCCCTGGAAGTGTTCAAGGTCAAGTTGGACAGGGCCTTGAGGAACCTTATCTAGTGGAAGATATCTCTGCCTATGGCAGGGAGTTGGAACTAGATGATCTTGAATGGTCCCTCCCAGCTCAAATCATTCCATGATTCTGTGATTACCTGAATTATACACTGAGCAAAGACCTAACAAAGACCATGTAAGACTTTCAAGATATTTGTACTTTCCTAGTTGATATTTGAAGTAATTAATACACTATCATAAAACCCAACGATTACATATACCATGTTTTGCTTTTTGTATACATTATATAAACGTGAACAAGAATGTTACAGAAAACCCAAGAAGGTAAGTAAGAATTATTATTTTCTTTTGTCATAGTTTAACCCCAGACACAACTAAGACCCACACAACTGTTTACCCACTCCTCAGCAGAAGGATGAGGGAGAGAATCAAACAGGTAAAACTGAGAAAACTTGTGGGGTGAGATAAAGGCAGTGTCACGGACGCACCCCAAAATAAGTTTAGGCAGATAACAAGGTCCAAAACAAACTTTATTCTGGCCAGAAAAGTACCGCTGATAAACCAATTAGAAACAGGCTTTATACAATTAGCACTCCGATAACATAAGATACAGGTTCAGATATTAGGTTAGGAGATTATTTGGGGTGCAGCAAAATAAGAATAATGAGGATCCACAGCGTGCATACACACACTCACAAGAAAACAAACCAGAGCCCTCTCTGCCCCGTTTTGCCTATAAGCGATAAACGCTAGCCTGTTGTGGCCAGGACTTACGCTTGCCTGCCCCAGGCAAGGAATTTACACTTCTCTCATCTGTCCCAGATGAGGAATTCACACTCGCCTACCAGGCGAGTACTTACTAAAGCACATATTCAGTAATTTATCACTCACCCACACACGGAGGTGAGGCGCTCCCCATCCCAGGAGGTTACCTTAGACGGCTTCTCCGTCTAAGGGGAGGAACTCCAGCAGCATGGCAGACCCGCAGCTCCGAGAAGACCACACAAAGGGGGCCTCTGGCGGGAACCCCATTCATAGTCTGTTCAGATCTGGCTGTGGGCATTCCAGAAGCTTCTCGGCTTCTCTGCACCCCTTCCCCAACTGTGGGCATTCAAAAAGCTTCTCTGCTTCTCTGAGCTGTGGGCGCTCTTGGACCCTCCTCTGCCGACGACCCTGCCCACTGACTCTGGGTCTCTACAAAGAGCCGTTAACTGCCCCATTGAAGGCCCCAGTTCTGAGAAGGGATGGGCAGCTACCAGTGCAACTGCCACACCAGTTCTCAGGGCGTAGCGGGGAAAAGTGCAACTGCCAACACAGGCAGTTAAATAGGTAAAGCAAAAGCCTTGCGTACAGACAAAGCAAAATAAGGAATTTAATCACCACTTTTCATCAGCAGGCAGGTGTTCAGCCATCTCCAGGACAGCAGGGCTCCAATACCTGTAACCATTACTTGGGAAGACAAAAAACCTTAACTCCAGATGTGCCCTCCCATTTCCTTCTTCTCCCAGTTTTTTTATTGCTGATCATGACATCATATGGTATGGAATATCCCTCTGGTCAGTTGGGGCCAGCTGTCCCAGCTGTGTCCCCTACAAACTTCTTGTGCACAAGCAGTCCACTCACTGATGGGGTGGTGTGAGAAGCAGAAAAGGCCTTGACCCTGTGCAGGAACTGCTCAGCGATAACTAAAATATCCCTGGATTATTGACACTGTTTTCAGCACAAATCCAAAACATAGTGCCATACTAGCTACTATGAAGAAAATTAACAGCATTCCAGACAAAACCAGCACATCATTTTACAGTAAAGAGAAAGAAAATGCACAGCAAACTGGCTGGATTTGCCCAAGTCATCACAGAATTAATTAGAGTTCTGAAGCCTTTTACTCCCACTGTTCTGTGCTTGTTCTGTGCTTGTTCTGTGCTTGTTCTTTGTTGTCAGAACTCAGTGTTCACTTTTGTAGCTGTAGAGTTAGACTGCAGGATACATTGTGGGATCTAAGATCATGGGTAATTCCAAGTAGAACTGAAAACTAATAGATTCCCATGGTTACTTTGGTTTGGGTTTCAATGGTATCAAAATTCCATGAACCTTGATTTCAGGGAAAGGAAAAAATATTTGTAGAGTTTAGGAAAATATATAGAGCAGACATTAATTACCATTTGAGGATCTATAGATTTGCATTTTTTCTATGTAGTTTTCATAGCTCACGTTCATTCTAACAACCACAAGATTTGGAAATTGGAATGGAGGAGAACTACCTTTTCCAAAAACATCTAAGCATTTCTGTTTACCACACATCTCCACTGAGAGCACACAGTAAAACAGAAACTAGGGTTTCCTTTTAATCCTATTTTAATTCCATACAAGAAAAAAATTGCAATGTATGCAATATATTGCACATAAGTTGCTGAGCTCTTCACCAAAGAAGTCAAGTTTGTTCTCAGTAAATAGTGTTATTATTTGTTGATTGATAACAGGGTTCTACTGGCCAATATAGACAGAATAAAATTTCTTAGCTATGATATATTTTTAAACTCCCTTAGTAAACCATGTTTTACACTATAACTGCCTGCCTAGTAAAGTTCTTACAGAACAGCTCACCAATGTCACTGCTAAGCAGTAAAGCCACGATAAACTGAGAATAATCACAAAGTGAAACTCCTGACCAAATTTCATTGTATGTATAATGTTAGACCTGAAGAGGCAATGCAAGCTGATCAAGTTGGCAGTCAGTCAGCATTTTCTTAGCAAAACAGCCATGCTTTAGTAGGAAGGCAGAGAATTTTTGTAATATTTTCTGTGACATAGTTAAACAGAAAGACCTAGTAGTGTTCTGAAGTAATCAAAATAATTGTAAAGATTTCAGGAAATGACATTAAAATGTTTCATCCTTTTCCAGGAGTTTACAGACAATACTGCAAAATTCTCTAATCATTTTATCTACACACAGAGCTATATCATGCTCATTTAGTTCCCTTGACTCTCATATATGTGTTGCCATAATCTCTTTCCTTTTCCCAGAAGAAATATCATCCATTCCATTAAGGTTCTGGTTCCTTTCTTTTTTGTTAGAGATTGTCATCCAGCCTTCACATACAGAATTTGTCCAAAACTTGTTTGCTTTATAAACTTGAACTGTTAGGAAATACCCTTTCTTATCCATCCACCCAACTGTAACTTCCAAATAGACTTTCCATATTTCCTACCCCTACCGCTGCACACACCTTTATTTTGTGCCTTCCTCTTTGCAAGGCACTGGTGATCCCAGCAGATTTTAATAAATCAAAAATAGGAAAATTATGTTGCATGTTGGTACTTTTTGTCTTTTTAATCAAAATTTTTGTATTTAAACTGACAAGATGTATTTTTTTTAATTTGGAAATTGTAGTGAGAAACCAACTTCTAAAGGAAAATGTGAGAGAAATATATAGAAGAAATGCTTGAAATGGTAGAGAAAACAAAATATTTTGTTTAGTAGAATATTTTATTCAAGCTTCAGAAGCAGAAGGAAACCATTAGTTGGAAAATAAATTTTAGAATTCAGAGACATTGATATTTTAGAAATATCTTTGTTTAAACGTCAGTATCATCTGCCACTTATCTGAAATCAGAAGAAAATAACAACAAAGGAAGACATGCATAGAAATCTTTAGCTTATTATTGAAATAAGAACAGCTCTCACCATGCTCAAGAAATGGAACAAACTGTCGTTAATTTGAAAGTTGGTCAGAACACCTCTATGTTTAATGAATACGGTGTTTACTCAGTTCACACTCTTCTCAAAGAAGAAATTATGAAAGTTCAATATCTGATCAAAACACATCCTTGTTTTAAGTTTCCCGTCCTTCTTTTCCCTACTCCTCAAAGGGATTTTTTTTTACATTTAAAATATTTTCAATGTTTTCATTATTAATTATATAATATATTAATTATATCATTATTTATCATAATGGTTTTAATAGTTTCAATAGATAAGTGCTTTTAAACCTAAAAAAGGGCAATACTTGAGTCATTAAAGTAATTCTTAAATCTGCAGAAAAACAATTCATCGGTTTTAGTGGTCTTGTGAAAAGGTTACCACAAATGCAATTTTCTAACAGACAATCTAATATATACACTTACGGTTTCAAACATGCTAAGCACTGACTTAAAGAACTGTCAAAACCTGTATTGATCCTTGTTTGGTGGGACTTTACTAAAAGCAAACTTATTCTGCAAAAGAAAAATCTCAAAATATCCGTGGGAGCACTGACCAACTTCAACGGGTTCCTACAGAAAGAGCTGAAATATATATCAGCCAGTTATATCCTACACACTGCTCACTTTAAATTTATGCTTGGAAACTGGTAATTCTGGAAAAACAAAAACAAAAAACCAACACATTTCAACTTTTCAAACATTTCTGGTTCTGCTGCCATTACTATACTTTTCATTGCCAACACAGTAACTTAAGTCTGATTTAATACTTTATGGACCTCAGAGAAACTTAAGCACAACTGCAGTATTCCTTGATTCTCCAGTGTTTGTCAAGATTGCTATTGTGGTTTTAGAAATGACATTCACTGATTGAAATATTAAGAGTGAGTTTGGTTTGATTTGTACACTGTCTTTCTGACCTGCCATGGCTAAACAGAGATGTCACACTTCAGGCTGACACATCTGGACTCTAAAATACAGCATAATAGTATCATAGAATCATAGAATCATTTTCATTGGAAGAGACCCTCAAGATCATCAAGTCTAACCATAAACTAACTCTAGTAGTAAACCATGTCCCTAAGAACCTTATCTAAAGGCCTTTTAAACAACTCCAGGGATGGTGACTCCACCACTTCCCTGGGCAGCCTACTCCAATGCCTGACAACCCTTTCCATGAAGAATTTTTTTTCCTAATATCTAATCTAAACCTCCCCTGGTGCAACTTGAGGCCATTTCCTCCTGTCCTATCACTGCAGTGCTACAGGCCTGGGGAAGAGTGGCTGGAAAGCTGCCTGGCAGAGAGGGACCTGGGGGTCTTGACTGACAGCCAGGTGAACATGAGCCAGCAGTGTGCCCAGGTGGCCAAAAAGGCCAAAAACATCCTGGATTATATCAGGAATAGTATGGCCAGTAAGACTAGAGAAGCAATCGTGCCACTGTATTTGGCTCTGGTGGGGCCCAAACCTGGAATACTGTGTTCAGTTTTGAGCCCCTCATCATAAGAAAGATATTGAAGTATTAGAGAGAGTGCAGAGGGAAACAAAGCTGGTGAGGGGCCTGGAGCTCAAGTCTTGTGAGGAGCAGTTGTGGGAACTGGGGCTGTTTAGCCTGGAGAAAAGGAGGCTGAAGGGGTATAACAACCCCCAATCTATCTTCAAATGAGATACTATGCTGCAAGTAGTAGCTGACTTTCGAGGGGATGTAGTTCACAGCTCCTGCAGTCTGATTGCTTCCTGTACTGGATATAGGTCATGCAATGCTGCACTACACTGCAGAAACACTGCACTGTGGTCTTCCCTTCAGCGTGAAGAGATTTGTCTGCTCCAGAAGATTTACTCTCATGCCTACATTCACTGTCATTAATGTTTGTTAAGGTATGTGTACACTGAACCACTGTGACACTAGAGCCAGTGCAGAATTATCAGAATAATACACTTCATCCTGTTAATCCATCTCAGAAACAAAGCATCCCTCATGAAAACTTTGGTCTATTCTGTGGCTATGTCTGCCTAGCATTGCACTAGAAAGTGTAAATATATAATTAACCTCATTGAAGCTGATTAAATGTTGCAGATATTGACAAAGAATACCATGAAAATTCTGGATATCAATTGCATTTTCCTTGTTTTCTTTAAGAGAACACCCATTCCCAGAGTATCCAAAAGGCTTCTAAAGAAATGCACAAAATCTTCACATTTGCACATTGCTGATCTCTCATATATCAAAAGCAGCAAGAAAATCCTGCTAAAATCTTCTAAACTTCCACAAACCTTGAAATTAATATGATACGTACCTGAACAAATATATATATTTAATATAATGTTAATTATTTTGAAAGCAGTATTAAAACTAAATCAATTATATTTTAGATAGTATAATAATATAATTCTATAACTTATTACTGTATTAACTGTATAATTTATGCCAGTATTTTCAGCATAATAACAAGCTTCCAGGCAAGCCTTGATTTTACCTGTCCTCATCAATTCTTTTGATTTTTTTCTTATTGCCTCTTTCCCTTTCTTTAGCTCTTCCTCTTTTCACATCACATTTTATCTGCATAAATACCTGGGTTCCAACCCATCACTTTGCATTAAGCTATGTCATATCAAGTTGTTATATTAAATCGTGTTGCCATGCACAGAAAGATCAATGCCTTTCCAGACCAGATTCCCCGAAAAACACCTTTACAGCCAAACCTGTCAAAGATCAATGCTTGATTTCAGATTTCTTCCAGTAGCCAAAATGGTGTCTGGATATGGCATTAGAAAGAATTAAAATTACAGCATGTCTTTGGTGGTTTAGCAGGGTGGTTTAAACTCCCTTACTTGAAGTCTTCCAATTTCCTTGCACCAATTTATATCGAATCTCTCTTGGGCTGACATAATTACTGGCTCTAGACTGGGACATTGAAATGGAACCTCAGAACTGCCAGAATCAATAACAACTAGCATAATGTCGCAAGGGAAATGAAATGAAATGAAAAAAAGTATTTGTTAACTTTCCATCACTGACTTTCCATCATGTCACTACAATGGCACATATGGGTAGTAAGTTCAGACCTAAATATTAACTACAATCATCTAAACACATTGTACTGTTAGGCTTTAAGAGTCATAGAATTTTCCTATTCAAGAACTATAGAAGAAAATAAGACAAAGAAAAAAATAGGAATGAATTGTGGAATGAGAGATGAGGAATCTGGAGTGCAAGTTTTCTTTTCTAAGTAGTTCTTCAACAAAGGATGTGTCCCTCTGTTTCTCATTGCATGCACTTGCATGGCAGCAGAGGTAACAGAATGCTAAGTGTTCCTGCGATGGGAAGAAGTCAAAGTAAAATCAGAAAAAATATTTTTAGATAAATTATTGCCTCATTTAGCCTGCTCAAAATAAATGAAGTTAATGGATTTTGCCAACCTTTTTGTCTTCCTTCCCTCTTGGTCTCTCTTCCTTTCCCTCAGTATAAGACATAAAGTAGGTGTAGGGTTATAAGTAGAAAAGGAATAATTAAGATTAACCAACTTTTTCTCCATCTCTAATTGCACAAGCATTCCTAATGAGCTGAAGCCAAAAAACAAATTGACTGAGTGCTTCATTTAAAACATTCTTCTTCACTTCTGCTCATAAATTGCTGTCTACCTTAAATCTGCGCAAAAGCAAAGGTATCACTGAAGAACTACAGTGTCTGACCCCCATGTTCAGTAGAAAAGGTTGGAGAAATTATTTTCCAAAGGGACCTATCAAGACAACTGGGGACATAACATCCAAATAAAAACAGGAAAGAGGTCAGGGAATACCATGAATAACATGTAAAGGTCAGTGGGAGAATAGAGAAGTGAAGTTATGCCTGGAGAGAAATAGGGGGAAAAAATGTGAAAGGCTGGCAAACTGAGAGAAGAAATAGAATGAAAATAAGAGTGGTGCAAAAACTGAAAGAGGAAGGAAAACTGTTTTAATAAGTGTGTTACACAAAAGAGTTGACACAACACTGCCTCCAGGTTCAAAAAAGATGAAACCGTTGAAAAGATGAAAATAATGGGTTTGTGCTGTAATTTCTCTCTAGAAATCCCTCTCTGGCTGTCACAGCAAGTCTCCCCTTTTCTGTTTCTACCTCTTTTGCCCATCATGTCATTCATTGGATCTGTATCTACTATGTATGATGCTGTGAAGACTGCTGTATCTTTATACAGCGTAACACTGGCTAAGACAAAGATATGCTCCTAACTAACATTAACCCCAGAAATGTGTTTGGATGGGACTATCAGACGGGCAGGCTTCTGAAATGGGGCAGAAAGAGGCTGGGGTCTGCTAACCTGTGCACAGAAGAAAGAGCTGTGCAGAAAAACAGGACCAGCAGAGCTTTCTGAAAGCTATTTTCAGCAGCACTTTAAGGAGTTAGACGCAGTTTTACTAACAGGTTGTACCAAACTGGAGTCTGAGGATGTTCAGTGTCATCTGAGAAGGCATCAACAAACATGTAAAAATACTGAAAGAGAATGAGAGTAATCTCTCTGTAGATATGATGTACTAGATAAAACCACCTTGTGATAGCAATGATCTGAGTGCGTTTGAGGCCAAATTCAACAGAAAATAGAATGCCTAAGGAAATTGTAGAATTTCAACAGAAATTCTAGCATTAGGAATAGCAGACAGCTACCTTTCAGGGCTGTCCCAAATATGATTGATCCAGTATTAAGCAGGAGAATTAACAAATTATTCCTTGTAGTCCCTTCGTCCTGCCCTACAGTTTAGGCACAAGCAACATAAGGTTTACTTGTCTGTGTTCATTTCTCCTCTCAGTGCTGCTTCAGCCACAGTTCACGCTACTTTTGCTTTTGTTTTAGCCACACTGGGAGACTGAGACTGTATGAGTTTCTCAGAGTTTGCTTAGCATAATTAGACCGTCATGTCCTAGGAACATGAAAGCTTTTATGTTTTTGCAGATTTAAATTATTTTATTAGATAACTCAATGTATTAGATTTATTAATTTATCTTTTAACTAGTTTCCTTTAAGAATAAACATTGGATCTTCTTATTCTGTCTTAATATGTTTTTCCCTCTTGGTACACACAGATTTTAATAACCTACTAGGCTGGGTAACAACCCTTGCCAGTGAATTTCCAATTTTCTGCCACCATTTTTTACTTGACAAAAATATTTAGAAGCTTTCCCTTGAAAAAAAACTTGTGCTTCTTCTGTACTTTGGGCATTTTTTATGAATCTAATACAGTGCAATACTTCCGAGCATGGAATCTCAGTATTTATTTTTATTTTTCCACTCATATTATCTCTGATTTAGAATCCTTGACCTTTGCTCTTGTAAAGTAATTATGTCTCATCATCATGTGACCCTGCATTTCTCTTTCAAGCCCTTTCAAGCCTCTTTACCTGTGAGGGGCAAGGTGGAAAGGAAATTCAGACATTCAAAATACAAGAGGAGTGCATCACTGCGCCAGCAGTGTCTAATTTGCTCTGTCTCTGCAGACACCTCTTCCCCTCTCTTTCTGAGGAGACATAGTGGAAGAGAGGATGAAGTGAAAGGAAATAACAAAATAAATTCAACAAGATGAAAAGCACCAGGAAGATGTTACAAATCTACATAGGAGACCTCTCTCTACCTCCAAAACCCCTCCCACACACAATATTTAGAGCAGGTATTGAATAATGAAAATACTCCATAAACACAATGTAGGCACAAACACAAAAGTGCTTCTGTCTAAATGAAATTATTGTGTTACTAACTAGACAGCACAGAAACATGCAATGTAAAGATTCAAATGGTAGGATGGGCAGAGGATGAAACATAATTCTTCACTGTGGTTTATTTTAGTTTAATCTAGGTCTGTAATTATGTTTTAATATAGTTTTTTAGTATAGAGTAAAAAACAAAGCTGAAATACATGTTAAACTAAGTCAATGAGCATGTTCATTGTTGTAAGTAAAGCAGACATGCCAGATGTTCAGAGATTACTGGTGTGAGCATAGAGGGAAAAGGCAACACAGAAAAATCTAGCTGCATGTTTTGTCTTTGGAGATGAGAAAAAAAAGAGGTTTCCATTCCTCTGATTGAAAGGCTCTTTGGTATTCAGCTGGAATAGCTGGCTAGCACTAAAACAATTCTGCAGAGCAGCTCATCTTGAACCATATGCAACAGATAAAAAGACAGCAAAATGTAGTTCTACAAACACCATCATTTAGTTAAATTACATGTAATTTGGGTGAGATTTTTACTACCTTTTTCTTTTCACTAGCGTCAAAGTTGTGAAGCCAAGAGCCATAGGTCTTTAATGCATTAGACAGAGACCTTTCTCCTACTCATTGAAGGAATCTTCAATATGCTGTATACTGAAATCTGTGCCTTGCCACTTCGTTCGCACTAGGGCATCTCTTCCATTCAGCTGCCTGTTTTGGTTGTACACACATAAATGTTGCTATCATGCTCATATTAACATGTATGAAACAATAGCCTGAGTGGATTTTTACTCCGACCTTTACTTCTTTTTCTTGCTAACATGCTTTCCCTACCTGCTTAATTTCTCTCTCTGTTTGCAGTTCCGTGAGATTATTTTTTACCCTATAGGCTGAGTGCATAGGTTCTCATTGTTTTTCTGGTCACAAAATAATTCCTTACTAAAACATTTAATGGAATGAAAAAACCTGTCTGTCATAATATAGATACCCCAGAAGGAAACAAGTTCTCTCACTCAGTCCTGTGAGAATGAGAATACAAATATTATGTGTTAAAAGCTCATAACAATGAGTTTTATTTGATATGACAAGTTCATAAAGGGGTTCCAAGAATAGGCAACATGGCCAGAGTGTGGTGAGAAAGGGAGAGAAAGATTTTTTACTTGGCATGTTTTGGCAGTATAGCACAGAAAGTAAAATGTGTGAAACCTGGAGAGAAGTCATAAAAGTAAGAGGACAACAAAGGAAAGGACATGTTACCAAAATAGTTTGCCGTCATCAACAGATTGACTTCCTGACCCTCTGAGTAGGGTAGGCAGGTAAGTGGCCCTGAGATTGTGCATTAAGGGTTTGAAAGACCCATTCAGGTGAATGTTTCCTTTTTGTGAAAATTCCTCAACTTCACACAATCCTGGCACTACTTCTTTTGATTAGGCTATAGCCAAAGAGATTGATTAATTAACAGTACTAGAAGAGGAAAATCTTCAAACAGAGAATTAAGACGAATGTATGTGGAAGTAAGAGACTTTGCTTTCTAATTGCTGTATGCCTTATTTGGGTTTTCTACTGTTCAATTAAATGTCTACTCTTCCATATACTTTGGAGTAGGTCAGGACAGCATTCCCTCCCTGTACATTCAATGAAAGTGAGATCAGGCATATGAGAATTACATAGAAGCTTGAAAATGGGAACCTCTGATCCTGGATAGGATGTTTGACATTAGTTTGGATAAGAAGATGCTCTCTAGCACCTTCCCAAACTCCTGCACATCAGAACTATCTTGGTTGAGTTATATGGACAAATAATTAAATTAATATAAGTTGCTACATATTCTCACAGACCTTGATAAATGACTTCAGAGAAAGATAACTTCTGAAAGTCTGAAACTACAAATGTACTGGGAGACACAATGTTTATTTTGATTTGGGAAAACTGCTTGCTTAAACACATTCAGAGTGACCCTGGCAGATGCAGATTACCATTTGTCACAGAGACTTACAAATTAAGTGAAACAAATAATATACTCAAGGTTTATTTTTGGCAAGCCAGTTAAAGCTCCATTAATGCTGGCTGTTTATGGATTTGAGACAGCAAGTGGAATTTATACTACACAGCTGACTTAGACATTTCTAAGCTTTTTAGAAGAGTAACCCAATATGCACAATCACTCACCCAATAAGGCAAGGGCTCTCAGCCTTGAGAAGTTACCTTGGGTGGTGTCCCAGCCAAAGGGAAGACTTCTGGACTGCAGACCCACTGCTCTGAGGAGGATCAGCTCAAGTGGCCCTCTGGCAGGGCTCCACTTATACCCTAATTGAATCTAATTTGTGGTCAAGTATGGTCATATTAGTCCCTGCTGGTTGAACGTCTTCTCTTCCCCATGGCAACAGTCACTATGCAGACGTAGTGAAAGTCAACCTGCACAAGGTAGTTGCTACATCTGCAGTCAGCACTCATTACAACTCAATGTCTGGGGGGCTCAGTCTTTGCTATGGTGGGCACACCTTCCACATCATTCACAGAAACCCATTGTTGAGAGCCTGATCAGATCTCCATAACCTCATTGCAAAACATGTCTCCGCATCATTCTGGAGAGCAACTGGTTCAGAAACTCTATATTGCAAAGGTCAATGAGCACTTTTCAGAACCTCAAGGTTCTCACCACTTTGAGCTGCTGACTGTAGTAAGGTTGTGTCACTGCTCTTGCCTGCATTACTACTTTGTGCCAGGATATTCGCTTGCTCACAGCAGTGCCCTGCAGATTCCAGAGCAGACGTGTTCTTCAGGAAACCTCAGAAGAGAATTGTTTATCTGCAGTGAGTATGACCTGTTTTCTGCTCTACTCAAGCTTAAACGTAAGATGATTTGAAACTTTCCATTTCCCACATACTTGCATTTAAATCCAAATATTTCCATGCCTTACAGCATTCATGATTCTCTTCTCTGTCTTTTTTATAGAGGGAGGAAAGGAGGTAATTTTGTTCATGTTATAAGCCAGTTTATCTTAAAAGTTGTTAAAGAACAATAAAGTTTGTTGTTTGTTTGTTTGTTTTTTTGTTTGTTTTTAAATTTTAGGAACAAGCTGTGAGGATTACAGAAGCTACATTCATAAGTGTAAATTGAAATTCTGAAAGCCACATTTTTTTTTCCCACTACAAAGAAAACATTTTTTTCACTTGCATTGGTTAAAGATTTTGAAAGTATGTCCATATTGATTGGAATAGCATTCACTAAAAGCAGACATATTTTTAAATGTTTTGTGATGTTTTGTTCTCTTTCTTAGCTCAGAGATCCAGAAAGTGAGAGATGGATCAGTTCTTATTGGGAAACAATTTTTAGAAGAGATAGTAGAACATAAGTACATATACTTTTCTGTACATAAATTGAACAACTCGCCTCATTAAATAGAATTTCAAAACACGAACATCATTTTCAACAGGGAGTCATTCTCAGTGAAACTTCTTCTCTTGCACGCACGTTCAAAGTAGTCAGACAGACAGTTCTTCATTTGCCAGAGCTGTGAGGTCAACCAGGCTCTATAACCACCTTATTATACCTGCTTAATACAATGTGCTAAACCCAAATGTGTTCAGGAAGTAATCATGTAGGTTATCATACACTTGTTAATTCTTGATGTAAAAAGTAATTCTTGATTATAAACAATATGTTAAACAGTGAATCACTGGATTTCCTTATGTTTGGGCAAGGCAGGGAAGAATCAGGAGATGAATGGAGGAGTTGTGTTAAACTGTATTAATGAAAGGTCTCCTTCAGCAATCAGAAAGAGCACACAGCACAAAATGAGCAAAAGGCACAGAGTAGGAAGTGTGTTTTAGAGTATATCATTTGAAAAGCACTGTAAAAACTGTAAAGTAATACAGGTTTTCCATTTAGACAGATTACTTGAGCCATTTAGCTGTTGTTTAGAGACACTGGAAAACACTGCTCTGCATCTGTTTGGGCCAGAGTTTGCATTTAAAACAATATGATTCTTGCCAGGGGAGCAGTTAAGTGGATTGCATGGTGTTATTATGGCAAAGTACTGTAAAGCTGCCCTAGGAAGATTTCTATGCGGTACACACACCTTTTAAAAAGTGAGTGTGAAAATCTGACAAAAAAACTCTTCTTGAAAAGCACTTTGGAGCTTGTCAAGTATAAGTAAACAAATTTTAAATATTTTTAAAAAACAGACCTTTTTTTCTAGCAATACAGCAACATCAGTCAGGGCCTCAAGCGAGTCTCTCCTGGGGGATAAGCAGTGGGATCTCCAAGCCATGGACCTCACCAGGCACCTCAACAGCAGTTGGTGAGATCAGTGGAGATGGAGGGACTGGGACAGACCTCACAGGAGGGCATGGGCCCCCTACTGTCCTGGGAGCTGTTTTTAACATGAACCTCTTGCTCTTGGCCCTCCTAAGCTGCACTACAGATCCCAGCTCCTGTGGTTCCCTGATAGTCACATTTCTCCATGGTCTTACAACATGCACAGACAGCTTTCTTGGGGAAACACTAGTCCTGGCAACCAAATGACGTGATTTCAAAGTTTGCTCAATTTATGTGAAATAAGTATAGTTATAATCACTGGGCTTGTCTTATTTCAAAATTGACTCAAGTTCTGACTGACAATACTGTTCAAATAGCTTAGATGGGATGCAGGTGTTGGCAAAGTACTTGCACAGTACTCATCCTGCAAGCAAGATAAGATTTAGATTGAAGCAATTGCTGTTAGTGAGACCAGAGGCTTTTCTGCTGCAGAAAAAGACAATACAGAGATCTCTTATAAGAGTTTATGGTACCATTTCCTTCATTACAATGTGACCTGCTTCGTGCAATTTCCCTCATTAAAATACACCCACACTATCAAGGATTGCTTTTCCTTTACTTTGTATAAGATTGAAAATACATTAACTCTAGGCATCTGGTTATACATGGCAACATTGTCATCGCATTCATCTTTTTGCAGTCCATGAAGTGCACTGATGAATTGAGATACATGGGAGAGATGTTACTGAGGAAAAATCATGAAACATCAGAAACATTATTCAGTGTCTGCTAGGTGAAATGCCTCAGCAGTGTTTCTCATATGTGCAATGCAGTCCTAGTGCAATTGAGATGACAGTACTTACACAGGTCTGTACCAATATTCCTACAGTGACTGTAACATGGTGGTCAGAACACTTTTAGGATGGCAGTTTCCTTTGCATCAGGGTTGCACTTGTGTTTGTTTTCACAAGCAGACCATGAGACTCGGGATATGTTTCATTTTTTGTCACGAGAAATAGAGTGACAGAACCAGTGATCTTTATCAGGCAGAACAATTCAAAATATAGTTAGATAACTGAAAACAATTAATTGCTAATCTTACGCAGGTTTCTGTGTGCAATGAAATCTGTTATTCTTAGAAGTACCCACTGAGACAAGAGAGGGGACAACAATTTTTAATAAAGTCCTGGGTGACACCTTTTATCAGCACATGAAGTAACTAATGTCTGCTTGTGTTGTTGCACTTACAATATGTATTAGAAATTTTGGGACTGCAAGATGTCATACTAGATTTACTCACTGTGCTGATTTGACTGAAATCAAGTTAATTTTCTTCATGCAGTTAGAAAATTCTCTTTTTCACAGCTAGTACAGTGGTTGCTTGGGTTTAGTTTAAGAATAATAAGATAACACCTTGGAACAGAATTAATGTTTTTCTTCAAGTAGCTTTCCAAAGTTTTTTAGTTGGAATTAAGACAATGTAAGAATTTACTGTTATCTTAGTTGTCTGGGAGCCAAGGTCTTTCTGGGCTCTCTGTCCGCAGGTATGAGGCAGCAAGGAATGGGGCATAAATGGGATAGCCATTGACTGACATCCAGGCCGACCAATGAGAATATTCTATGACATCAGTGTCGTGCTTTGTATTTGATGGGAGATGGGTTTTCCAGTTCAGAAGACCTATTCTGGTTCAGTTCTGTTTCAGCTGAATTCTGTTCAGGAGTTCCTTTACTTCAGTTTTACTGTTCTGCCATTTTGCAATGGCCTCTGGGCCTTTCTGCCTTTTTGGCCTTTTCTCTCTCTATCCCCAGGATCGGCTGTTCAGAACCAGAGTGCTCTCCTCCTAGGTATGGCGGCTCAGCACAGATGGAGTTCGTGAGAAATCGAAGAGTACTACTTATTTTGTATTTTATTTTCATTTTAGATATGTTAGTAGTAGTACACTAGTATTGTTTTGTTATTTTATCAGACTGTTTTTATCTCAATCCATGAGTTTCTCCCTTCTATTTCAATTTTTTCCCCTATTTGGGGGTGGGGTGGTGGGGAGTGAACAAGCGGCCATCATGGTTTTGATTGCTAGCTGGGGCTAAACCACGACACCCATGGAACTGCTTCTCTCTCTGTTCATGCCACATGAGTGATCTTGAACCATGCTTGTGTATTCCTAACTGTGCTCTTCATGCTTGTCATTCACATAGGATATCCATTCTATGAACACAGGATCAATAAGCAAATAACCGTATTATTTAATGTTTAATCCTGACTTCCCAGACAATTTAAAATGAAGAAATGCTAGGCAACAAGAGATCTTTCAAGCTTGGATTCCTCTTCATGGGTAATCATTCTATGACCCTCCTCCATATGTTTTGCTTAGAAAAGATATAATTAGTATGCATTTCTTTGCATACAGTTAGGCAATGTGAAAAGCAGAAAGAACACCACTAAAAGAGAGAAAAGGGTTAGATGTTTGCAATGTAGGAATAAGTTTATTTTCTTCATTTTCTCCACTAAAGCATGAGACTATCTCAAGATTACACTGTTATATTCTACTTATTAGATCATAGTTAGTTAGATCTTATTAGATTTATAAATATCAGGAAAAAATCTTGATCTATGTAAGATATGAGTGCCATGAGAAGAATCTCAGTTGCCTTTGAAAACTGAGGCTGTGCTTAAATGGACAGTCCAAAGACTCTGAAAAGCTTCTAGGGTATGGGTGTTTGCAATGTCCTAGCTCCACAAACAGGGCAAGATCACACATCTTGATTTCAGAAGAAAAGAAAGTAGGGCACATGGGATGGGTAATAGCCATGTTGTGTGCCATTAGGTCATAGATATAGATGACTGAGGCACTGGTCTTCAGGTGTACTGCAGTGATAAATAATTTTAAGAGTAGTTTGGGAATTCAAATAAAAGCTGTATAAATATATTTTTAAAAAAGACTAGCATGTAATTTTTTACACTAATATAGTACTCGTAGCAGCAGCTAAAGAAATAATATCTACTTGCATTATTCCTCTCATTGAATATTGTCCATTATTTAATCTGTCCTAAAACTATTAAGTGCTCTAGAAACTTTGTACATTAACATAGCTTACTCATGACTGAAATAGGTGTGTAAAGGAGTAAATTACTGTGAAAATTAACCTGAAAAGGAACTTCTTCTTCTTCAAGAACAGAAGGAAAAATACAGGTATAAAGCTTTATATTTTGAGTTCTGTGCCTACTAAAGCAGAGACCAACTGTCTTAAGGCAATTAACCCTTGACATCTCAGTTATCACATCTAACACCCTGAATACTTATTTCATTATATTTAATAACATGTAGTTGACAGTTTGCTGTTGTTCAGAGATCCAAAGTTTATTCTGCTTGCCTACATCCCTGTAGAATATAATGTGTATTAAGATAGATTGTAACTAGGAGTTAATCACTTCATCTTAGAAATCAGATAAGACAGTGAGAGCAAAATCAGAATTTTGATCTGCAAATGATCTCTTGAGATCTGAAGGTCTGAATAAATTGATTTCATACTTTCTTTACAAAAAACAAAAAAAACCAAAAAAACTCACAGAAACTGATTCTGGTATTTCTCTTACAATGACATGTAAACTATAATTGAAATAAGGCTAACACACTTTCATTTCTTTCCCAGGCATGGTAAAATCATATGCCTGACCCACTTACAACAAGATTCCTACATGATTATCTACTGGTGTTAGTGAAAGACTTTACATTTATTTTCACTACTTCAAAGGGTGCCCCAGATCATCCCAAATTTCACACACCTTCCTCTCTCTATAATACATTAACCATAATTCGAACAGTGTGCAACCTGCAAAAATGGGAGAAAACCAAAAGACTGGATCAAAAAGATAATGTAAACCACATTACTTAATGCAGCCATATTTTGTATTAATGTCTTAGTATGTATTTATATAAATTACTGGCATAGCAAGAAACTCAAGGAACGTGTCTAGATTTTTTGTGTATCTAAATTCCATCCACAAACTATTGTTTTAAAGTATGTCCTTATTCAGACATTTTCAGCAGACATTTCTAGATATACCAAATGATACAGCAAATATCAATTGCAGCCATGATTTCCTGTTCTCATTCAGACAGATTTTGGTCACTTTCTTAATAGCACAATAAGATTAGATTTTGGAATTAGACCTAGCAAGATTTGATATCCTTCTCCATCCTATGACTCTTTATGTCCAAAACAAAATCAAAGTTTATTCAGGTACTTATCTAGGGAGACTGCCAGACCTGCAGACTTTTCATACCAAAACAGTAGTCCGAAGTGTTGCTTGAAGACAAGCACAATGCAATTGTATGATTGCATGGTAAGCGTTGTCAGGCATTGGAACAGGCTGTCCATAGAAGTGGTGGACTCACCATTCCGGGAGGTGTTTAAAAGACATACAGATGACATTCATAGGGACAAGGTTTAGTGCTAGTCTTAGGCTATAGTTGGACTCAGTGATCCTGAGGGTCTCTTCCATCCAAAATGATTCTATGATTCTATGATTTAGCACAATGCTAAGTTTTGTGATCTATTTTATTGTAAAGAAGTATGAAATGTTTATCAGCTCTTATGAAACAGAAAGTAAAAATGCTGACATCTTATAAATTCTTTAACACTATGGGTTATGTTGCAATCATTCCTCTTTTATATTATATGTTACGTCATCACCATTCAATCAAACAAAAATTACGAAAGAAAATATAGTAAAACTTCTCTCACATTTCTAGATCAGACATTTTTAGTACAACAAAACAGTAAAAAAATCTCAGTAACAACTGGGGACATACAGTACTGGAATATCAAAAAGAATATTCTTCAGGAAAAGCCAGAAGACAGAACCTCAACCTATTTTTAAATAGACCTTTTAAAAAAAAAATAATAAGCATGAAACATTATCTTCAATTACATACTTTTAAAAAATGAATAGTGTCTTTCATAGCTGCAAGATGTGAAAGTTACGCTAGTTCCCATAAACACAAATCATGTGAAGCCATCATTAGCAAAGAGGAGTTTATCATATGATTCGGTTGGTTTTTAACAACAAACAACAATTACCTATGAATTGTGTAGGAACATCTCTATTTTCCACCACACTGCTAAATTATAAAGTAAATTAAAAAGTTATGTTCTTTAGAAGAAATTAAGCAGTAAACAGAACTGTAGAAAAATTCTGTGAAATCTACATTAACAAAAGTTTGTAAGAACAGGTAGTGGGTTTTGTAGTTGTGGTTGCTTATTGTTATTTTTTTTGTTTGATTTGGGTTTTTTTGTTGTTGGTTTATTTTATGTTTTGTTGTTTTTGTTGGGTTGGTTTGTTTTTTATTGGTCTTTGTTGTTGCTGTTGTTTTTTTGTGGTTTTTGTTTGTTTGTTTGGGAGTTCTGTTGTTTGGTTGGTTTGGTTTGGTTTCTTAGTTTCAGTATGTTCTCCTTGTTGGATCTGCAAGAGATTCAGAAAGACAATGGATCAATCCTCCTCTGGAATGCCTTTTTTTCCCTGAGGATATACAGCTACTTGCCACAACACCAATTCGTTTGTTGCTTCCTCCTTTGTTCATAAACGGCAACTATTTTTTCAAACAAATTTCTCTTAGATACTTATTACCTTTACTTTACTGAAAAGTCTGCTAATCTGGGGGAATCCTGAAAAGTTGCCACCTGTTCCAGAGCAGGAGGAGATTAAAAAATAGCAAGAGAACTGTCTTTTGCAGCTGGAAATACTTTGTAGTAAAAAGAGTCCAAGCAAGGTAGTAAACTAAGAAAAGGATTAAAAAAAACCCCAAACCTGCATTACTCTATGTGCAGTTCTGTAGTTTGGAGGAGGCAATTTTTTTACTTCAAGAATAAACTTTTTTTTTTTGGTAACAGTTAAAAATTTTGAATTGTATTGATCCTTGGTGAATATTAAAAAGTTTTTGCTATCATCAGAAAATTGCCTGAGATTAATTATTGTACTTTTATCTGGTGGATATTTTGCCACCATTATGAAAATCATCGTTCTCTCTTGTCCATAAAACTTCTGATTTACAACAACAGGGAAAATTTAAAACACACTGCTTCATCCTTTAATGATTTAACCTGTGTCACATGATGTAAGACTCTTCACTTTCCTAAAACTCTTCTAAAAGACCTGCCTTTCACAGGAAGATTTTTAAGCAAAGTTAGGACAAATAAACTCCCAATTCCTTCTGCAGGAGAAGAATTTTGTGAATATAATGAAATAGAAATAAAACAATGAGAGCTCAGAGAACACAGCACATAAAGAACATAAATATTGGTGCATAGTAAACATGTCTCCGTTTTTTTGCAGTAAGCATAAACATGTGAGAGTGACATACTGTATCAGACCAAGTGTTCATCTAGCCCAGTGGCCTCTCCTTTCTTCTGTCAGAAAGTAAGAAAAAATACATATTGAAAGTGCAGATAATACAAGTGATTCTTCTCTATATGCTCTTTTAGCTTCTGTTAATAAATTTAAATACTTCTGAGCAAAAATTCAAATTTAGCTTATTGCATTTATGAACTATCACCAGTTCTAACCCTGGAGATTTTATCTAATGTCTTTTTTACTTGTTCATATTTTTGGACTCCATAACACCCTATGGCTGTGCATTCTACATTTTCATTATATATTGTGTAAAAAAAGGTGCTTCATTTTATTATTTTTAAATGTGTTACCTGATAACTTTTGAATAATTTTCTGTTCATCTCTGTGACTCTGCAGACCTTCACTCTAAATCTGGTGTCACCCTTCAGTCATGTCAGATTGAAGAGTTTCTATCTTCATACACAGACTGTCGCGTAATTCTGTTCTTGTGGATGAGTAGTTCATAAAAAACAAGGCACCCCTCTATTACTGGAGCCCAGAAAGAAAACAGATTATTTTTCATCTTTCTTTGAACATAAGAGTAATCCTTGTCAGCTAATAAGACTATGGATATACTTAGTTACATGTGGACTATATGTTAATAACACTGGAAACAGAAGAAATGTTTTTAATAGGTATATATGTTGAGGATTAGAGTTTTATGGTAATTTTTGAATTCTTTCATTATTGTTCCTTTGCATTTTAAGATTCTCTCTTTCCATTTTTTAAGCTTTCATTTAGTATTCTCTGCCTTGATTCAGGACTAGGAGCTTTGGAAATAAATAAACCTTAATACATCTAAGTTCACATCTAGATTCAGAAACTATTTCCCCAAATTTTACAGTAAATTCTGGTAGATTTGTACTTTTAAAAAAATGAAATTCTTGCAAAATATTTTCTTTTTAGTATTCCATTAAAGTATATACCCATAGATCATATACTTAGTGTGAATAGTGAGGATGTAAAAATATTTGTGAAGTTCTCTAATGGGTCTAGAACAGATATTTCTATTATTAACTGTGCATTGAAATATGGTTATTCAAATAATCAAAACTAAAATGTAGATATCTTTATCTTTTCATGACTAGAATCCTACAGAATACCTTTTTTATATGTATCTAGCTATAAATAGCCATTTAATTGGTAAGTCAGTCTCCAAAACTTGAAATTATAGATGGTTTTGTCTTCTTTTTAATCTGCATTGTTGTTACACCCTACTCATGAAAAATTTGCAGAAATCTTTAGCTACAGTTTGTCTCTCTCTGACATATAGCACCCTTGAAAGTACAAAAGGAAGCATATTCTACTTTTATATCTTTACAGTATTTTGTGTATACACATATTATAGAGGTAAGTTTGAGGCTGCCACCTCCTCCATAGAATGTCTTATAACTCTGATAGTGTATCATGCAGGTTTTCTGTATCACTTCTTCTTTTTGAGGTTCATTTTAGTAACATCATTGAAGTTTTGTTCTCTCTTTGGGAGCTAGAAAATGAATGCAGTGGGAAACCATTCAGTGTGGTTCAGAGCAAATTAATTCCTAACCAACAGGCAGACATAGAGGGTCAAAATCAGAGGTCTACATAATCTTACTAAAATTTTCATTTGACCAGAGCTAGCCCTAAGGGAGAGAAAACTTAGCACTACTGGAGCAGATAACTCACTCCTTCCCATCTAGATCTTTGACTGTTCATCAAGATTTCTGATTCTGGAATTAATTTATTGCTAACATGAAAAAAATACTTTCTGGCATGACTGGGGTAAGAAATGGGAATTTTCTTGATAAATGGGAATTTGTTGATAGACAAATACTTCTCCTATGAAGAAAAGCTGAGAGAATGGTGTTGTCCAGCTTGGTGAAGAGAAGGTTCTGGGGTAGACCTTATTGCAGCCTTTTGATATAAAAAGACAGCTTGTAAGAAAGAAGGACAAAGACTTTTTAACAAAGCCTGTGGTGGCAGAACAAGGGGAAACAGTTTTAAACTGAAAGACGATAGCTTTAGGTTAGACATGAGGAAGATTTTCTTTGTGATGTGGGTGGTGAGACACTGGAACAGGTTGCCCAGAGAAGTTGTGGATGACCTGTCACTGGAAGTGTTTCAGGTCAGGTTTGACAGGGCTTTGAGCAACCCGATCTAGTGAAAGAAGTCCGTGCATGTGGCCTGTTGCTTGGGCAAGGTCATCTTCCCTTCCAACACAACCATTTCATGATTATATGATTCTATGATTCCGATTCTATGTGCCCTTGTTCTTTTGTGGATTGTTGGTTTAGGGATGTGGTTTAGTGCTGGAACTGGTAGTGTTAGGTTAAATGTTGGACTCAATGATCTTAAGGGTCTTTTACCATCTAAACAATTCTGTCATTCTATTCCATTTGGAATATTTAATTAACTCACTTCTGTTTGCTTCTCATTAAAGCACATTTTGTACTCAATCTGTAGTTAGGATAAAATAATAGCAAGTAGAGAAATTGGAATCCATGCAGTTAAAAGAAATTTCTTGTACAGAACGCTTGTATGCTCAGACTGGATCTTTCTATCTTGCATATGGGTAAAAATTAACTCAGTCAGGGGACGGGGGGACAAAAGACATCAAGACCCTCTAAAAAGCAAATTATTTATTCGACCTTTTCTTTTTTCTTACAAGATGGTCCTTAAAGATATTCTCCAGTGTAAAGCTTTGACCAGTATACTGTGAGTTTAAGGTAGGTGAAGAACCATTAGGTGCTTCCTAATATTTCATTTTCCTTCTTTTGATATTCCAAGGTAAAAAAAAATATATATATATATATATGTTCTTTGAAACGCAGAGGGTGCAGAGGGTGCAGAGTAACACCTAGTAAACTTTTGACTGTGTGTTTCACAAACATACAAGACAAACTGAGCTTTAATAGGCATAGAAAACATCCTTCAAAATAGTAAATATATAGTGAAAGTCATGTGCCAGAATACCAAGAAGCACATACTTTCATAGTCTACCTACAAATATAGAAAGAGAACTTGATGCATACTGTTGAAAACAGCTGATGCCCAAATCCAAAGACACGGCTTGGTTACAGTTGCACACCTCCTTGTAAATGCTAACAGTAGAGATAAAATGTTCCATTTATTTAGTCTTCTCTAAAAATGTTATTTTAGGATCCACAATAACATGTCTAAATGAATATCAAGCAAAAATAAATTTCCTTTATCTCTTTGCTATGTTGTATTTTTTAAAATTTATTTATATTTTTGTTGCTGTTATTTGGGGTATTTTTGTTGTTGATTTTGTTTTGGTTGGGTGAGGAGGTTAGTGTGGGTTTTGGTTTGATTTGGTGAAAATGAAGTCTTTACAAAGCATGTTTTGTGAGACATCTTTGCTTGTCTAGATAAATCCTATTTCTTGGCATGCTTACAATTAATTGAAGAAACAGAAGAATGAGATAGATTTCTGCTCTCTAGTGTAAGGATGAATATTGACACTGATATATGGCATTCACCTGAGATGAACTATAAGATACTTCTCCTCTAGAATGACAAATTATGCATCTGCACTGTCATTTATAACAGATCCAATTAATTCTCGTCTTTTCAGCAGTAGTAGCAGAAGAAAAATATAGCTAGAATGTTTATTTTCTATTTTTGGCTGGTAAGACTAAATTGGAAAGGGAAGTCAGATAGAGGCAAACCATTGAATCTTTCAAGTGCAATAAAGGACTACACAAGATAGAAATGTTACCAATATATTCAAAGTGATGAAAGCTATGATATAATTGTTGGATCAGTTATGATTAATGACTTTAAATTTTTTTTGTCCTAAAACATGATAATGTAGTTTTTTAAGTTGATAAACATTTGAGGGGGTAGCAAAATTGAAAATATTTTTTCCCTATATCTCTTGAAGATATATAAGGAACATACAAGGACAGAGCTGCCACAACAAAATGGAGGATAGGAATAATAGTCATAAATTATCTAAAATTTTATTCTTCCTCTTCTCTTTAAAACCTGACTGGGGGAGAATTTTCTAGCCAGCTACTAACAGCCATATTCTGCTTATAATTCAATGGTCAGAATGAAATACATTTCATTTTCCAAACTGCCATGGGAACAGTTACTTTTTGAAAAACTATTCAGGTTCACCCACTACACAGTAAATCAATGACCTCTGGTTTGTTCTTGATATTTCCGTGTCTGGTTAAGGTCGCATTTATTGCAATTATATCTTAATTTGATTGTGTTTCTCTCTTGTATGACATAATCTTCATGCAGGAGAAGACTAATATGGTGCACTTTCATGGAAGAAAACATCATCCATATATCACACTAATATTTCATTTTCTCTTAGGAGAATGGTCATGGATTTTTACTGCACTTCCATGTAATAGGCATTTCCATCACACAGCAACATAAAGGCTGTTGTCTGTGTAAATCACAGATGTTGTGTCATACTGTGTCTTAAGACGTACAAGTTTGGAAAGCCTCTCCACTGACTGCATTCCAAGTGTAAGGGAAAATTACCTGACTCTGCTAGATAACCTGATCTGTTAATTGTACCTAATATTATGGATTGGTGTTCGGTATCTGAGTTAATTACTTAATGAAGTCTGCCAGTGTCAGCAAAAAGAATGTTTTAATGAGAATTTTACTCATCATGAAGGCTACCAGATTCACAGTGGAAGTGACTGAATTCAACTAATTATCCACAGCACAGGTACAGTGTGAATAGCAGAAGTCTAAGTATTTTCTCCATGCTGCCTACAAAGGTTCTTCATAATACTCAAAGATGGACTGCCTGTAGAGAAATAGTATTTTGATCCAGGACTTATTCAGCTATAGATTGCCTAAAGTGAGTAAAACATAGGAAGAATCATAAGTAATCCTCTGTGAAGGAGATTGTTTGTGACTTACAGAGGCAGGCGGACAGCAGGGAGCAACTTTCCAGACTGAAATATTCCAGATAATCTTTCCTACGTTATGGTTAAAGTGAAATTTCAAAACCCAACTTTGTAGCACACACTTGACAAAACTTATTATCATTCTTGGGAGAAGCACACTTGTTTGCTGTTCCTTCACTTGAAAGGCTCCAGAGCACCAGGGACTCAAGCATAAGGTAGTTGAAGAACAAGATACTTTACACTGGATTGAGGTCATCCATTCACCAAGACTAATGAAGTAAAAGTGTCTTGACACAAAGGAGACAAAGTATTCACAAGATTGGAGGAAGATAAACATTGAATACAGGAAGAGTTCCTCAAGAGTAATTCAAGGAATAGAAAGAAAAATGTTTAGCAGGGAAGAGGAATTGGTACAGACTTGTGTCTTCGGTTGATTCACATTCCTTCCATCGATTTTCCAACATCACAGCTCAGAAAATAACCTCTGACAAAAATTGTTTATGTGTGATTGACAATATTCTATGAAGCCTTGAGAGAAAGAGAAGGGCTAAGAGAGAAACTGAATTGAAAAATGAAAAACCAAATAAGCATGAAGAATGAAACAATTTATACTACTAAGGTGTGCAACAGTAGTAATTTGAGGATTTGGAGGTTTTGAAATGGGAAAAAAACCCTTTAAAGTGGAGTTATCTCTGTCAGCACAGATAAATAATGGCAAGTCAATAAAAGTGGCATCAAAAAAGTCTTTCTGTGGGTGATTCAGTAGAAAATTTAAAATTCATCAAAGGTATCTATGTCTAGCTAATTATGAAGATAAGATGTGAGGAAACAGATCTATACTTGTTCTTATAAGTGAGGAAATGGAAGCAGTGGCAAATGTGAAAGTCAGAGATCAACAAAGAAAAATCTACTAATGTGGGAAACATCACTTGTACATATACAAGAATATGAACTGCACTTTAAGAACATTTTTACATTGAGAACTTTAACTCTTTTCTCATAACCAAGCAACTTTTGAATTCTGTTTGCTGTCCCCTGAATGTTTGAATATCAGTATAAATACATCCAAGTTGTCATGAGAGTCAAAGTATGTTCTCCTTCACAGTATGCAACAGAGAATTTCAGCACTTCAAATCAAATTAGAGGAAGCAGTATTTATGGTGTACACTGAAGAGGAGCAAATAATCTGTGCATATGTTATCTGACTCGCTTATTTTTGAGGATGAAAATTAACTCAATGTGAAATGAATGTAAATAAATACTTTTTTTAAAAAAGGAAGATTTTACTTTCTTCTTAACATTTAGAAGGAAGCCTTCAGAAACACCAAACCCTTCATATTAGATTGAAAAAAAATATACAGTATGGCCTTTTCAGGGCAAGAGTTTTATAACCCTAATCTATCTATCTTTCTTTCTCTGATTCTCCTTCATCAAGAGGCTATTAGTTCTTAGTCCTGCGAAACAAGAAGAGGACAGATTTGTGGACAAAATGTATTTTATTAATCTTATATGGTCCAACTGTCCCATTTCCTTTCTGGGAAGTTAGAACTAGATTTGTTCTTTTGTTGCTTCACTGGTACTTGATGGAGACAAACGTGCAATCCTTAAAGAATAGTCATGGAGGAAGAGGCTTCAAGAAGTCATCTAACCTGTCCTCAGCTATACTTACATCATCCCTGACATATTTTCTTATGTCCTGTAGTACAGGTTGTCATTAAGGTGCTTATTTCATAGCAATGTCTCTGGAAGATTTACAGATTTGAACAAGAGGGTTGTCATACAGAGATGTCTGTTGCAACTTCCAACACTAACATCTTTAGGTTAGAGAAACAATTGCCAACGACAGCTCACTGGATACCAGCAAAAATTGCAATGCACTCATGCCTGAGCTATTTTGTACACCCTCTAGGCAAATTAACATAATCTCACAATCACTGTTACTGCAACTAGAACAGGAAATAGTCTGTAGCAAGAAAGAGGCACTAATTCACAGAATCACAGAATCACAAAATGTTGGGGATTGGAAGGGAACTCTAAAGATCATCTAGTCCAATCCCCCCGCCAAAGCAGGAACACCTAGATGAGGCTACATGGGAATGTGTCCAGGCAGGTTTTGAATGTCTCCAAAGAAGGAGACTCCACAACCTCCCTGGGCAGCCTATTCCAGTGTTCTGTCACCCTCACTGAGAAGCAGTTTCTTCTCAAATTTAAGTGGAACCTCCTATGTTCCAGTTTAAACTCATTGCTCCTTGTCTTATCATTGGTTGTCAGGGAGAAGAGCCTGGCTCCATCCTCGTGACACTCACTCTTTACATATTTATAAACATTAATTCATGTCATACTTGTGACCTCTATGCCATATCAAATCTAAACTGGTGATTAGGACCGCAAAACATAAGCAGGGGAAAAAAACCCCACACCTTCAGCCTGTATTTCCTGGCCATAGATTTTTCCCTAGACTTTTTTTCCCAAAAGTGAGATTGGGATAGGTTACTGATGAGTCACAATGCAATCAGAAAAAAAATTATTTTGTGGTAGCTCACTAATGGTTACCTATTCTTTTAGTGTTGATGGGAATATGGGATGTTATCAGACTCAAAACTAGGTATGGACTTTCAACTGTACTCTGCACTTCAGCTGCAAGGGTAGGTAGAGATCAGTCTTGCTGGTTGTGTTCCTAGACATCTGGGAAAATCAGCAGGCAATTTGGAGATGATCAGAAGCAGAAAAATCTCATATATTTGTTCCCTTTCACATGTCTTTGAAAGTGTTATTGAACTTCTTTTTTTAAAAAAGCATCTGTCATTTAGACCATATTTCTTCCTCTCATTGAATCACGGTGCTTAATGCAAATGCTATTGAAAGAAGATAATATCCATTAGCTGTGTTCACTACTACTCTCAAAGAGTTTTCAGAGCATACCTCAAACCTGATGTTTAGATCTAAAATTCTCAGCATGTTTGGCAGAACGTTCACAACACAGCTATCTGTTTTTAGAATAAGTGTCTCTCCCTATTCCGGTTAATTGAAAACAATTCTCAATCACCCTCTTGTGTTTAAAGTATCTGAATTAAGATATAGTGGTGTAAAAGTATCAGAGTTTTAAAGACTTATAAACAACATAGTTGTTTGAACAGTTGACAAATAAATTCAAGCTCCCCAGGATACACTTGTTTAGGATTTTCCCAATTAGGCATTTTATTTGATCTCTGGGTCTGGGTAAGCCACAATTCTCAAGAATTGAAGACGAGATTAATGGACTGGATACAATGGCTAATTCATCTCCAGGGTTTTGTTCATTGCTTGTCTCTGCTAATTTAATACCATTATATCTAAAGTTAAATAAATCAAAATGAGAATTAGGCTTAGTGCAACTGATCTTTGAAGGGAGTTTATGGCTTGCCATATTGTAACAGATTTTTTTATAATTCTATATACAAACTTTACAGTAGAGATTTTTTTTTCCTATGGAATGTTGCCCAGATAGGCTTGCAAGAAAGTTGTTTATAAGAAAACAATTTAAAAGTTGCTACTTTATGTATCAGAAAGACACACTAACTTGAAAAAGAAAAATTGAAAATGTGGTCCTAAACATCAAATATTATACCAAAAAAAAAAGTTCGGGTAGCTGCAGCACCAGTAGAATATTTGAGGAAAAGCCAATGCAATGTAGGGCACAGATAAAGGTGAAAGCAGTTTCGTGTTTGGTTTTTTTTTTTTACTCCTTTTAATGACAGCACTTGAATCTGAAATTAAGCACAGCAGGTAGGAAGATACTGCAGGGATTTCAAAAGGTATCACACATCTGTATGCTAACAGACTTCAGTTTTCACCCATAGAGATGTGGACCCCACAGTGTTTATGGTCACAAATGGGAATTATATATTTCTTGCAAATACACTGTGTCCTGTTGACCCACTATTTAGAGCAGATAACTTCTGTCTGTTAATAGCACTTGTCTCTGTTTTAGACAACAGGCTGTTTTTCTGAAAAGCTATCTTTTACATAGACTCTTTTCCAAGATACATCATTTTTCGTTTCTGTGACTCTATCTGTCTACACAGGTATGATTTATATATGGTAGGACAGTTCTTCAGCTATGTAAATCAGCGTAACTTTCTCAGGATTAGAAGTGTACAACAGAATGGTTGTCATTGCTAAAAGGCCACATTACTCCATCATTCTGACACAGTAAAAAACCAAACTATTAATACAAAAGATGTGATACAATTGATTGGAAACGAAATGGCCTAAGTGCCCATGCCAGAGCAGTTTTCTTCGAGGTCTGTGAAATGTGATGAGACCAGTAAGCCTATGGCCCTTTTCCAAAGGAACCCGACAGCCTCGAATGGTGGGCAGAGCCAGACTGCTGTCTTCTTGCCAGCCCTGAGCAAATTCCTGCAGAGAGATGGCTGCTTTCTTTCAAGTTTTAATTTTTAGAGGGTAACTTGAAGGGCAATTTGTGTGGAAGTGATAGCCAAGATGACTCCAATGGAAATATTTTGGCAGTATGTCCTTTCCAAAAGAGGCAGTTGATATACTATTTTTAATTGTACATGTCTGATACAGTTAGCAGGCATTGTAACTCAGAGGAAGCTTCCCCAGATCATTGTGAAGCATCCTTGTTATAATTTTCTTGCCCTCTGCCATGAATACAGCTCAGGTCATAATGGTTATGGAGTCTGCTTTTGGCAGGCAGAAATATATAAAAAGGGGAACCAGTTAAAGGCATAAACTTTGAAAATTTTCTGAAATATTTTGTCATAAAGCACTGAGCATAAACAAATGTACTATATATAATGTGTTAAAAGTTGTATTAGCCTTGTACAGTGCCCAAGCTTTAATGAAATATATCGGTCATTTCAAAGTCAAGCAAATAAAATCTTTTATAGAACTCTGCATCTCATTTACATTAACTCTCATCTTTATCTACTTTTAAGGTAAAAACAAAGCTAGCTGTTAACAGATATTCTCTAGGGTTTTAAAATTTTATCTATGTATTATAGACAGTATTTTAATTGCAAGTTATAAAATTATTTCTGTATTTATTTCTGTATTTTTGGATTGGTTTCAAATATTCAAAATTTGAATCTTAAATACCTGATTTAGTTACAGTTTTCTTTAGCAAAACTGTGTTTAAATATATGAAAACACTTTTGAGGAATTTTGTTGAGGGCAATTTTTACTGGATGTTGAAACCCCACCTTATTTCCAGTAAATTCATAAGGAAGAAAAACAGCAATAATGTCCTTGATAAAACGTTGCACTTCTCAATGAGGTAACATGAAAGTATCGGGGGATTTTATCCCCTGGTTTTTAAAACAACCACATTTTGCCACTCCTTACGCACTATAAAATGCCCTGGTTACACCTTGGATAACTTCTGAATTTATTCAAGTGTTTCTGTTACTATTAAAAGGCCCTTCTAAGGCCTTTGGTTCTGCATCAAATACGTGGTATTTGATGAAGGGCATTTACACATCCAGTTCTCATCATCAAGGTTAAAGCAATTGCTGTAAACTGATCCAAACAGAAAAATCTCAAAAACAAGATGAAGAAAGACATATAAGAAGAAATAAAAAAGTAAGATAAAAGTCCCAAATACACCGATACACAGTGCTTCCTTCTGGGACCAAGAACAATCTATAGGATGGTTCAAGTTCTGTGGTGTTCTGTTTCCAGACACCAGACAGAACAAAGTAGAAGTTCATGGCCGCTTCTTCCTCAAGGTCTTCCTGGTCTCATAAAAGCCACAGGATACAGTTAGCCAGGCTGTAGATAGTGATATACAATTTGAAAGTGAACATCTTTAGTAGTGCTTGACCATGTGAAAGGAGTGCAGTTTACTACCAAGAGACGAGTTCTTCAGTAATTCCCAGAAGTACACAGCATCATTTTATCTATCTGTATGTTTTTTGCAAGACTTGTATAAGCCTGGGAAACATTTCACTTAAGTTGAGGCTTTGATATTCTCAGTTCTAGCAAGGGGACTGGTTGCCCTTATGTGTGAATCATGAAATAATACTGTAAACTTCTTTGAAAATCTATCCAGATTAAGGAGGAATACTTCTTGATGCATTAAGTCTTTTAGCATCCTAGATCACTTCACAGGTCTGAACTTCCAAGGTCATCCATCTTTCTTTCTTAGTTGCATGTCTGGGAATAGGTGAAACAATAGTTCAATCCAAACCATTACAGAAAACATACATTATCAGTCCAGGATGAGATTTCCTTCCTCTTCCAGATCACAGAATCACAGAATCACAGAATGTTAGATATTGGAAGGGACCTCAAAAGATCATCTAGTCCAATCCCCCTGACGGAGCAGAAACACCTAGATCAGGCTACATAGGAAGGCGTCCAGGAAGGTTTCGAATGTCTCCAGAGAAGGAGACTCCACAACCTCCCTGGGCAGCCTGTTCCAGTGTTCTGTTACCCTCACTGTGAACAAGTTTCTTCTCAAATTTAAGTGGAACCTCTTGTGTTCCAGTTTAAACCCATTGCCCCTTGTCCTATCATTGGTTGTCAGGGAGAAGAGCCTGGCTCCATCCTCCTGACACTCACCCTTTATATATTTATAAACATTAATGAGGTCACCCCTCAGTCTCCTCTTCTCCAAGCTAAAGAGACCCAGCTCCCTCAGCCTATCCTCATGAGGGAGACGCTCCACTCCCTTCATCATCTTTGTTGCCCTATGCTGAACTCTCTCCAGTAGTTCCCTGTCCTTCCTGAAATGAGGGGCCCAGAAACGGACACAATAATCCAGATGAGGTCTCACCAGGGCAGAGTAGAGGGGAACGAGAACCTCTCTCGACCTACTAACCACCCCCCTTCTAATACACCCCAGGATGCCATTGGCCTTCCTGGCCACAAGGGCACAGTGCTGGCTCATGGTCATCCTGCTGTCCACCAGGACTCCCAGGTCCCTTTCTCCGACACTGCTCTCTAATAGGTCATTCCCCAACCTATACGGGAACCTGAGGTTGTTCCTACCCAGATGTAAGACTCTACACTTTCTCTTGTTATATTTCATTAATTTTTCCCTGCCCAACTCTCCAGCCTGTCTAGGTCTCGCTGGATGGCAGCACAGCCCTCTGGTGTGTCAGCCACTCCTCCCAGTTTGGTGTCATCAGCAAACTTGCTGACAGTGCACTCTATTCCCTCATCGAAGTCATTGATGAATATATTGAATAATACTGACCCCAGTACGGACTCTTGAGGCACTCCACTAGATACAGGCCTCCAACTAGACTCTGCCCCATTGACCACAACTCTCTGGCTTCTTTCCTTCAGCCAGTTCACAGTCCACCTCACTACCCAATCATCCAGTCCACACTTCCTCAGTTTAGCTGTGAGGGTGCTGTGGGAGACTGTGTCAAATGCTTTACTGAAATCAAGATAGACCACATCCACCGCTCTGCCATCATCTGTCCACCTGGTTATGTCCTCATAAAAGGCTATGAGTTTGGTTAAGCATGACTTCCCTTTGGTGAAGCCATGTTGACTGCCCCTAATGACCCTCTTATCCTTGATATGCCTTGAGACGGCGCCAAGGATAAGGTGTTTGATCACTTTCCCAGGGATGGAAGTGAGGCTGACTGGTCTATAGTTACCCGGATCCTCCTTCTTGCCCTTTTTGAAGACCAGAGTGACATTTGCTTTCCTCCAGTTCTCAGGCACCTCTCCCGTTTCCCAAGACTTGGCAAAGATGATGGAGAGTGGTCCAGCAATGACTTCAGCCAGCTCCCTCAGCACCCACGGGTGCATCCCATCTGGACCCATTGATTTATAGATGTCCAGATTGTTTAATTGCTCCCTAAACCAGTCCTCATCAACTAAAGCAAACTCCTCCATTGTCCTGACTTCCTCTGGAGCCCCAGGGGTACAGGGCTCCTCAGGACAGCCTCCGGCAGAGTAGACAGGGTCAAAGAAGGCATTCAGTAACTCTGCCTTCTCTGTATCCTCTGTTACCTGGGCACCCACCCCATTCATCAGTAGGCCTACATTGCCTCTGGTGTTAGTTTTATCTGCCATGTATTTAAATAAGTTCTTTCTGTTGTACTTGACCCCTCTTCCCAGTTTTAATTCTAAGGAGGCCTTAGCTTTCCTAGTTGCCTCTCTACATCCTTTAACAACAGTCTTATATTCTTCCCAAGTGGCCAGCCCCTCCTTCCATGATCTGTAAACTCTCCTCTTCCACTTGAGCTTATGCAGCAGTTCCCTGTTTAACTAAGCAGGTCTCCTGGCTCCCTTCCTTGACTTCCTACATGTCGGGATGCTCTGATCTTGAGCTTGGTAGAAGCAGACCCTGAATGTTAACCAACTATCTTGGGCCCCTTTACCTTCAAGCAGACTTGCCCATGGGATTTCCCCTAGCAACTGTTTGAAAAGGCCAAAGTTGTCCCTGCTGAAGTCCAGGGTTGCAATTCTGCTTGCTATTCTGTTCCCGTCACATGAGACCCTGAACTCCACCATTTCATGGTCGCTGCAACCAAGGCAGCCATCAACCTTTACTGTTTCAACCAGACCCTCCTTGTTAGTGAGGATGAAATCCAGCAGTGCACCTCTCCTAGTCAGCTCCTCCACCATTTGCATCAGAAAGTTGTCATCAGTGCACTGGAGGAACCTCCTAGACTGAGGCTGGCTGGCTGAGTAGTCCTTCCAGCAAACATCAGGGAAGTTAAAATCCCCCATGACAACCAGGGCTTATGACTATGAGGCTGCTCTCAGCTGCCTGTAGAAGGCCTCATGAACTTCCTCACCCTGATCTGGTGGGCTGTAATAAATACCCACAACAGTATCACCCCTGCCAGCCTGCCCCTTAATTTTCACCCATAGACTGTCAATTCGCTCCTCATCCATGCCTGGACAGTACTCAGTACATTGTAGTTGCTCTCTCACATAAAGAGCAATTCCACCACCACACCTGGTTGGCCTGTCTTTCCTGAGAAGGACATAGCCATCCATGACTACATTCCAGTCATGTGAGCTGTCCCACCATGTCTCTGTGATCGCCACCAGATCATAATCTCCTGACTGAACGCAGGTTTCTAACTCCTCCTGCTTATTCCCCATGCTGCGCGCATTGGTGTACAGGCATTTGAGGGAGCGAGCTGAGCACACTGATTTCACCCTAGGGGTATGGGAGGCCTCGCGGTCTTCATCAATTCTAGAGTGCTGCCCCACTGATTTAGGCATAACTACAACCCCATTCCCCTTTGAATCTAGTTTAAAGCTCTCCGAATGAGCCCTACTAATTCCTGCCCCAGCATCCTTTTGCCCCTGCGAGATAAATCTTTCCCACATATCACTGTCTGGACTGGTGTCTTATAAAACCAGCTGTTATCAAAGAATCCAAAGCTCTGCCTGTAGCACCAGTCTTGAAGCCAATCATTTACGGACTGAATTTTTCTACTCCATCCCACGTCATCACCTGAAGATGGAAGGAGTGAATACAAAATCACTAGAGCCCCAGGCTCTTTCACAATCTGTCCCAAGGCCTTGAAATCTTTCTTCATTCCCCTCAGACTGTGGGATGACTTTCAGATGAGACAGGACAGATCACTAGGCCAGAATTGTGGTGTTCAATGGTTGTATCTGTGGGGTTTTATTCCAACACCAGTGTAGGAATGGAAAGCCTTATCAAGTGTGTAGGCCGATGTGCTGCAAGACTGTGATTCCCAAGGGCTAGAGAGTGTAGTTCACATGGGCCTGTAAACCCCATTGGGAATCATAAATCGCCATCACTTAGGTGACTATTGCATTTGGAAAGGACCAAGTTGCAATATAAATTTTCACTTACTACCTCCACGCTTTTTGAAGGGTCTGAAGAGACAGGAGCTGCTGTCTCTGTGGGCCATTTGTAGCTCTGCAGTATTCTAACCATTTCATGATGACTTTTCCATCTTCACTTTTAAGTGGCCAATAGCTGTGTAATTGAGGCTTTGCCAATAGCATTTTGTGGATTTTTCTGCCAGGGATGGTCAGTCCTGTTACACCAGAGATTGGCCATGCATTTGAAGAAAATTCTTTTATTTAGAAACCTGCCTTCTTCTCAGGAAGCTCATGGCAATCCTTGAAAGCTGAGAACTGGGCCTGTCTTGATCAATCCTCCACAGCTATGTCCCACCTAGCTTGTCACCACCACTTCCATTTCTGATCTCCTCTATCACATTGCTGCTTGTGAGGAAGGGCAAGTCCCAAACCCACACCTTACCTCCCAGCCCCTTCCAGTTCCTGCACACGGTAACAAGCTGTTACATATTTGTTTCAACATGGTGCAGATTTGGTCTTAACACACTCAGCACTTGTGTTCTCAAACATGGGGCCCTGTGTCTCACTGCATTCAACAGAAGTTGAAAATACATGTTTCACAGTCTTATTTTGTGAATATATGTTGCATCACCAATATAATACAAACAAACAAATTAACAAACAAGCAAACACAACAAAAAATTGTTCTGCTGAAACAGTGTGCACTGTTGGGCACGCTGTTGGGCCATTTTCTCTATCAGCAGTTGCGAGTAGGCCAGTACTTACTGTTTTGAGAAATCTTGTAAACCTATCCTCTGCAAGGCTTTAAAATTTTTCAGTAGCTCAAATTTCCACAATTTTCAGCTTCTCAGGTCTCCAATAATGCTATTGTGATGAGAAGTCAAATGTATCATCTTAGATATAATAACCAGAGTCTATCTCAAGAAAGTTTTATGGAAGGTGTAATGAGAACTTTATAGTTCTGTCAATAAACAGGCCAACTTTGTAGACCAATTTTAAACAGTACATAATGAGAACCTTATTCCTTTTTTATATATGGGTACCAATGAGATCCTGCAAATAAAGTGAATCCAAACACATTCATAAAAGTCCTTCACAAGCCATATAACAATAACTACAATTAAACCTATTATGTCACAAGTGGTTATGGCAATGTTTTCTTATTATTTTCTTTTTCAAAGCTTGTGGAAAAGAAAATAAAACCATATTAAACCACAAAAAGACAATGGGCTTATAATAACATGGTGTAAGTTATCCTTCTTTGTAGCCGAATTTGTAACCCCTTCTGAAGCCCTGAGATGCTCTGTTGGAACGACGTTGCTCCCTGCTGGCTTCAGTCAGCACTGCTAATATCTGAGTATACCATTTTGACTCAACACCACCTTGCTGTAGCTAATGCATTTCTCTGCATGTTTAAATAGACAGACAGACCCAGTCAAACAAAGGTGAGTGTCGGGATTGCTGGAAGAAAATCTGGCATTTCGAGCAGATCTTTGGAAATACTCAAGAGTCAGTGAATGTCACTGTGTTTCTCATACCCACTTTTTCCAGAGATGAGCACACTAGGGATGAAATCTCTGTGATGACGTCAGCAGTACACCTCCAGATTCTGCTCCGGCCTGAGTCCTAGTCTCTTCTAAAACTCAGCCATGGATCTTGATATAAGAACACAAGTTAAGCAAAGAGTGTTTGAAAAGCTAGTCCTTTACTTCTTTACATTATTTTTTCTAAGTCTGGAGAGAGACAGTAAAAACTTCAATGCCACAAATCATATGAGTATCCTATTTATCTTAAGCAGCACTTTTAAATAATCCACTTTTTATCTTGTTTGTCAACACTGTGTTTGATGCCCAAAAAGATTTACTCGAAGTGCAAACATTATCAGATACCTACTGTTCCTCTGTAGTACCTCAGGGGGGTTTCAAAACCGGCCAGCTTAGATCTCCTTACTTCAAAGAATTTCCCCTGAAACCTTGTTTACAGCATAAGCAGAAAAACAAGGTCCCTTTCCCCTTTTGTACTACCATTAACCACATTAAAGCACAACACTCCACTAAATAATTCCTCCAGAACATACACAAAAACTGCACCACTATCTAAAATAGGTCAATTGCTTTCATTTTAGCATGCTAATTTACAACCACAGAAACCTGATACTGGGAGAGACAAGAATGTTTTACAGTAATTTCTGCCCCATCCCCTGCTGCTCACCTATGTTATTTCACAGCTTCCCAGAGCTTTGTGGTAAGATACATTGACACATATATATGACATTAAAAAATTAGATTAAAATCGAAATTTTAAGAACTTTCTCTTTTGTCCTCATGCCTTGAATATGTCAGAGAGGTTTATAGCAGTTAATCTAATATTTTATTGGTCGTGTCTTTCTTTTGAGTTGTGCTTTCTTTGTTTTATTGCAGTGAAGGCTATGACTGAATTAAACAGCACATCCGAGCATGCTCCAATAGCTTTAAACACAAAATGAGAGGTGCCTACATAAATATATACACTGTGCACTCACACCGGATGTGCAAACTCTCCAAAAGCCAATTACAGTTGTAACTTTGTTGTGGTTTGACCTTGACTGTCTGCCAGACCCCCACCCAAGCACTCTCTTCTCAATACCACAGGAGGAGACATTAAGATGGACAAGCTCATTGGTTGAGATAAAGGCAGTTTAATAACAAAAGCAAAAATCACACATGGAATCAAAGCAAAAAGAGGAAATTTAGTCTCTACTTCGCATCATCAGGCAGATGTCCAGCCACTTCCTGGGAAGCGGGTAATCAACATGTGTAGCAGTTGCTTGGGAAGACAAACACCACGAACTCCTTCCTGTTCCTCTTTCCTTTCCCCTAGCTTTTATTGCTGAGCATGATGTCATATGGAGTGAGATATTCCTCTGCTCAGTTGGGGTCCCTCCCAGACTCTTGCCCATCCACAAGACTACTAGTCTTGTGAGGAAGAGACAGGTGTTTGGTGACCTAGCCTTAATGCCATGTCAGCACTGCTTAGCAATAGCCAAAATACTGCTGCATTATCAACACTGTTCTAGCCACCAAACAAAAGCACAGCACCATATGGGCTGCTATGAGGAAAGTTAACTCCGTCCCACCCAGATTGAACATACTGTTGAACAGCATCATAAAGTATGTTTATTTCTAGCAATGATTTGGAGTCTAATCCTTCTCACCTGCTTGTAACAATCCAAAATTATTCTGCTGACATAAATGAGGTTATATATCAACGTGTGCAACTAAAGTAACTTAGAAGAGCATAATGTTAACTTACATAGCTAGTTTTATGAAAACCTACTAAAACCTTGCAAATTCTACAAACTTGGAAAGCACACTGTCCTGGTTTCAGTTAAAACAAGACCAACTATCTTATAGTGAATTTTGCTTTCAGCTAAGTTTCTTCTAAGTGACTACACTTCTCTGAAGCTGGCTACTTGTTTTTCAGACAGTGTCTGCTCCAGGGCTAATAACACCTGATGTTTACAGTTTTATTGATCTAATGGTGGGAGTAGTATGCTGAAAAGGCCCGGGTTTGAACTCTTTTCTATACAAACCAAGGTTGTTGATAGATCTCTTATGTTCCATAAGTTGAAGAGCCATAAAAGGGTGATACTTGCAGGAAGGGTCAGACAGAACAGGTGACACAAATTGACCAACAAGGTGTCACATTTTCTCTTATCTTTCGCCGTACAGTTTCTCTTCATTCCCCGTACGAGCCACCAATAAATCTGCCACAGTTTAATTGCAAGGTGACAATAAACCATGGCAGATGCTCTCTGTTAATCCCTGCTGCCCTCTACTCTCTCCGCATGGGAAAAATTCCTTGCTAAGGGAAGGTGATAGGACAGAAAAAGAGACTTCGAGTTGGAAAGGTTTTAAAGGCTTTACTAATGCTACTAATAAATAGAGAAAATAATACAAAATATACAAAATTCAATCTTGAATATTCCAGGTAGCAGCGTTTAACCCCTCCTGTGGTGGGTGGAGCTGGTGTGGCTCCAGCAGCTGCAGGGCAGGCACCCGGAAGTCCTGGGCAGGACTTCACAGCAAATCGGAAACTGAATTCAGGGATGCAGGGTCTCAGGCCTTGGACTGCAGGGACAACAGGCAGGGTCCTCTCTAGGTGTCATCCATGGTCGAAGAGAACGAGACCCTCGTGATCTCCCTCTTTTACAGGGTGTATGATGTGTATGGGATGGAATACTCAGTTGGTCAGTTTTAGTCACCTGTTCTGTCCACCCCTCCTTGCTCATATACCCCTCTCATGACAGAATGTGCGAAATCTTATCAGAATTCCCGGTTGTTATAGTAATAAATCTAAACATGAGCTTCTTCTGCATTCTATTGGTCACTCTTATCAGTCTGGAGCGCAGTGTCCAAAAAACATGCAGTTACTTAGAAGGTACTTAGAAGAACTTAGCTGAAAGGAAAAATCACTAAAAGAGAACTGATCTTTTTTTAACAAAACCAGGACACAAGGTATTCCATGCCATACAGATCATACACAGTATAAACCTGGGACATCATGAGGATCTCACTTGCTTTGTCTCTGTGTAGCACCTGCAGAGGACCCTGCCTGTTCTCCTGCCTGCAATCATGATCCTGGTTTCAGTCTATGCATTACTGAATGCAGTCCCTGTCTACTGATGTGTCCAGTCCAGGACTTCCTTGTGTTTGCCCTGCAGCTGCTAGTACAATGCCAGCCCTTGTGGCATGCAATTCCCTGATCATCTGGGAGACTCAGTATTGGTTGTATATATTTTACATCAATTCTTTTACTAGTAGTATTATTAGTAAAGCTGTTGAATTTTCCAACTGGTAAGTCTCTCTTCCTTTTCCTCCTTTTCCCTTTCCTTAGTGGGGAAGGCAGGGGCTAATGAAGAGCCTCTGCCACACTTTACTTTTACCCTTCAACATGTAGTGACATACACATAAAAAACATCCATAGTTTTTTGAATTTGATTCACAAGGCTGTAAAGTGGGAATTCACATCTAAAAGGAGATGTCAACAGCATCCAGAAATTTCCCTTGCTGTTTCTATTCTTATATAGCTATTTTCCCTGTTGCAAATGTAAGCATAACTTTAATGAACAACTTTGTTTTCATAGTGTGTAATGTCTTCATAAAGCCTACTTAACAATAAAGGAACCAAAATATTTGAAAAACTGAGTAAATTAAATATTTCTGTTTCTATTTTTCAATTTTATAC
This sequence comes from Caloenas nicobarica, assembly GCF_036013445.1. NCBI lineage: Eukaryota > Metazoa > Chordata > Aves > Columbiformes > Columbidae > Caloenas > Caloenas nicobarica. Next base: position 59,137,053 of record NC_088284.1, on the reverse strand, counting down.
CTGATTCATCCTTAAAAACAATTTGTCTTTTACCAAGACAATTATCCATTGAAGTTATTTGGTTTCCTTGTGTTGCAATAATAATATTACACCACCAAAACCGAGTGACCCTCTCTTACAGAACACATGAAAAACTGAGTTTGTGATGATGAACATGGGCAAATCTCTAATATTTCTCAACGTCATCTGAAGTTTATTTAAAAGTTACCTTCTGCTCTCAGGGATGAGAGCAGTAACTTTCAGTTACAGAATCACAGAAACACAGAATCACAGAATGGTTAGGGTTGGAAGGGACTTCTGGAGATCACAGAATCACACAGAATCACAGAATATTATGGATTGGAAGGGACCTTGAAAGATCATCTAGTCCAATCCCCCTGCCAGAGCAGGAACACCTAGATGAGGTTACACAGGAATGTGTCCAGGTGGCTTTTGAATAACTTCAGAGAAGGAGACTCCACAACCTCCCTGGACAGCTTCTTCCAGTGTTCTGTCACCCTCACCGTGAAGAAGTTTCTTCTCATATTTAAGTGGAACATCCTGTGTTCCAGTTTGAACCCATTGCCCCTTGTCCTATCATTGGTTGTCACCGAGAAGAGCCTGGATCCATCCTCCTGACACTCACCCTTTATATATTTATAAACATTAATGAGGTCACCCCTCAGTCTCCTCCAAGCTAAAGAGCCCCAGCTCTCTCAGCCTTTCCTCATAAGGGAGACGCTCCACTCCCTTCATCATCTTTGTTGCCCTACACTGGACTCTCTCCAGCAGTTCCCTGTCCTTCTTGAAATGAGGGGCCCAGAACTGGACACAATATTCCAGATATGGTCTCACCAGGGCAGAGTAGAGGGGGAGGAGAACCTCTCTCGACCTACTAACCACCCCCCTTCTAATACACCCCAGGATGCCATTGGCCTTCTTGGCCACAAGGGCACAGTGCTGGCTCATGGTCATCCTGCTGTCCACCAGGACCCCCAGGTCCCTTTCCCCTACACTGCTCTCCAACAAGTTGTTCCCCAACTTGTATTGGAACCTGGGGTTGTTCTTGCCCAGATGTAAGACTCTACACTTGTCCTTGTTATATTTCATTAAATTTTTCCCCGTCCAACTCTCCAGCCTGTCCGGGTCTTGCTGGATGGCAGCACAGCCCTCTGGTGTGTCAGCCACTCCTCCCAGTTTGGTGTCATCAGCAAACTTGCTGGCAGTGCACGCTATTCCTCATCCAAGTCATTGATGTACATATTGAACAGTACTGGTCCCAGCACCAACCCTTGAGGTACTCCACTAGATACAGGCCTCCAACTAGACTCTGTCCCATTTACCACAACTCTCTGGCTTCTTTCCTTCAGCCAGTTCACAGTCCACATCACTATCCGATCGCACAGGAATGTGTCCAGGTGAGTTTTGAATGTCTCCAGAGACGGAGACTCCACAACGTCTCTGGGCAGCCTGTTCCAGTGCTCTGTCAAAGTAAAAAAGTCTCTCCTCATATTCAGATGGAACCTCCTACGCTTCAGCCTGTGCCTGTTGCCCCCCATCCTATCATTGGGTACCACTGAAAGGAGTCTAATCCCATCCTCTTGACACCCACCCTTCAGATATTTATAAACATTGATGAGATCCCCACTCAGCCTTCTCCAGGCTGAACAGACCCAACTCTCCCAGTCTCTCCTCAAAAGAAAGGTGCTCTAGGCCCATAATCACCTTCATAGCCTGCTGCTGGAGTTCCTCCAGTAATTCCTCATCCTCTCGTGCCATTGTAGCCAAGAAAGCCAACGGTATCCTGCGGTGCATTAAGGAAAGTATGACCAGCGGGTCAAGGCACTCCCTCTCTACTCTGTCATGGTGAGGCCACATCTGAAGTACTGCATGCAGTTCTGTACTCCTCAGTTTAAAAAGGGCAAGGATTTACTGGAGGGAGTCCAGCAGAGAGCTACGAAGGTGATTAGGGGTCTAGAGCATCTTTCTTATGAGGAGAGACTGGGAGATCTGGGCCTGTTCAGCCTGGAGAGGAGAAGGCTGAGAGGGGATCTCATCAATGTTTATAAATATCTGAAGGATGAGTATCAAGAGGATGGGACCAGACTCTTTTCAGTGGTGCCCAATGATAGGATGAGGGGCAACCAGCACAGACTGAAGTGTAGGAGGTTCCATCTGAATATGAGGAGAAACTTCTTTACTTTGAGGGTGACAGAGCACTGGACGAGGCTGCCCAGAGAGTTGTGGAGTCTCCTTCTCTGGACATGTTCAAAACCTGCCTGGACACATTCCTGGGCAATCTACTCTAGGTGACCTTGCTTTAGCAGGTGTTTTGGACTATATGATCTCCAGAGGTCACTTCTAACCCTAACCATTCTGTGATTCTCACAAACGAGAAGCAAACAGGGGTTAACATCTTGACCTCATCTATTCATCTGTGCTTTCAAATCAGAAAGGGTCTTTTCATGCACTTTGAAGCTACAAACTGCTGCTAATCTTCGATGATACAGTGACATTTTACCAATCTCAGTAACACCTGGTAAGTGCCTCCTGTTGACAAGAGTACTGTGTTTTAATGAACAAATAAATGGCTCATCTACCACTCTTGGCAAGAAGCCCCAGCTACTGAGGCAGAGCACCAGCTCTCCCAGTGTTACTTGGGCTAATTGACTCCTTGGATGAAGTTAAATCACATTATCCCCAGTGGGATGTATGTTTGCCAGTAATCAATAGCTCAACAAGATCCACATGGCAGGTAATTAAGTGGAAAGTAATTAATACTCATCAAATGTTTTATTAAGTGTTTGCCGTTCCTTCACTCAAAAGTCCCAGTGTATCATAAATAAGGCTGTGAAGAAAGGAATTAGTATGGTCTGTGTTTTCTAACGACTTATATATTACTGCTAAATTCTTCACTGTTCTGTACACCATTTCAAAGTAGCAACTCATACACAAAAATGTTGTCGTCTTACATCTAAGGAGAGATTTTCAGCTGACAGTGTCCTAAGGATTTGGAAGTTGCCTGAAAAAAAAGAGATGGTTCAGTCCAAACCAAGGGAATTACATTAGTTATGGTGAGCATTTGCAGAGTTTATTTTTTGCAGTGTTTTAGCTGTCATACAAGTAAGGCAAGACATGTAAGGAAATGTAAAATCTTTCATATCCACCAATAAAACTGAAAAAAAAAACCCAACAGTCAAGATTTTTGGCACAAAGACTTGTGAACAGTTATTCATAAGTGTATCAGCAGAAACACACCCCTCACTCACCCTATTCTTTGCCTCCTTAAACTTTGCCACCATAGTCTTTTGTGCACTTTGAATACATTGCAGACTGACTGTTAAAGGGCAAATAGTAATGCTTTATGCAGACTAAGATAGAGATGGATTTCCACTTTATAAAATTTCCTGAGTGAATTCTTACCTTGCCCAAAACTTTGCAAAACTGAAAGCTACCACAGAAGACGAAGCTCATCACAAGGAACCTTCATTCTCCCATATTAGCCTTTCCAGCTGCAGAGGCTAAGCTCACCATTCTTTCCACATGTTGTTCATCTGCATTTTTATTTATTGTTTTTCTTCATTTATTGCTTTCACTCAGTTGTATATAACCCAAGAAGCACTGAGACAGCAGTATTCCTAGAACCATTATTTTAACAATAGGCTGTCACTTTCACTTCCAAGCCCTGGCACCTTTGCAGAACATTTTCCTAGTGCTATTCCAGTGACAGAGTTTGGCCTGTCACAAGATGTTGGTAGGAGGACTCAGCTACTGGAGTATTTGAAATTTAACATTTGTGGAGATTTAAAATATCAATTATTTTCTTGTGATTTGGTTTTGAATGGTGCATCCTCTGCCAAATACCTCTATTAAATTTCAGTCCTGAATTCACGCTGCCTATTGATTCATAATCTAGCCTTGACTTTTAAGATTCTTCTTGTGCTAGAAGCACACTTCTTCCCTCAAAATATCAACAAAAGTGTAAATGCTTGGGAGTGAAGGGGAAGTACAAGGAAACAGGTAATTGAGTACACTGGTGGGCATTACCAGTGTCTTTTATCGAGACACAGAATTCTTCCTTTACTGTAGTGTTTCCTAGTTCCTGTGGAAGTCTGCAGGAGCAGTAGACTTTGTCTTTCCTGGCCTTGGTCAGGAGTGCTGCTAAACTGTAACCTGCTTATATAGATTTTTCCATTCCCCCACCAAAACTTCCTGTCCAACTTTCCCATCACCTTAAGATACTAAAAAATGCTTGTCTTTCTCCTTATACTTTGGGAGGATGTACCCTTTTTATCAGCTACAATAAGATATTGCAGACCTCTCTGGACAAATCAGCTTTTTGTGGTGGGAGACACCTTCCAGTCTAAATATGTGTTTGCACCTGGAGGGAGAGTCACCTCTGTATAATAACAGTTTATTGGTAGTCTGGCCAACAAGCCCCTCAGTTATAGTGTAAAAAAGGTTGAAAATATAAAATGAAGGCAAAGAGCAGCTTGTGGCTTTAGCAGTAAAAAGATTTAGGAATATATTCACAGATGGCATTTGTAATTGCAAACAGAGTACACAAAAGGAAAACACCGAGACTCCCATATTGCCTAGAAATTTAATTCAGTTTAAATTATCTGCTTGTTAAAAATTCGCTATTTTGACACTATTTTATTATGGTACAACTCATTCCTTGCCAAAATGGGCTTTACATTAACTCTTTCTGTATTCTGAAGATTGATTCAAAGAAGACAGAAACAAATACAGTAAGCGTTTTTTAATACGTTTCCTGGTGTGGTATCTCTTAGGGTTGTTTTCCAGACATTTTAACATATCTAAATAAGCCTGAATCTTGTGTTGCTGTGCAAGCAAAACTCGCAATCAAAGTCTAAGGGACTAAGAATGTAGTCCAAGTGAGAGCAATAATGCTCTCTAGTATAAGTACAAGATTTCATAAATATGAAAAATAATCATAGCAGAAAGGAATTGTGGAAACTCATCCTCTGTTTTCTGCTATAAACTAAAACATGCAAAATATAGATGAAATATGCTGTGTATATTTATAGATATGCCTATTTCAAATCTGTTCTGATGTGTATTACATATGTGTGTTAAGAATGCCCCATTACTGTCAAATACACACAGCAGGATTAGGAGGATTTATAGATTATGTCACTGTTCTGAATATTTCAGATTTCTTATAATCTCTAGATCTTCCTATACGAAGTATAAAGCATTTGATTGAACAAAAAATGTGCTCTGATACACACACACAGAATTCCCATTGATTTCTGTGCTGCTGAATTCAATGGGAGTTGAATGTGTGTATTGGAGGGCAAAAGGCAGCTATTTATAGTCTAGCTTTCCCAGACAAAATGAGCAGGCTGGGTGTCCTTTATCCTGTCATCTACACTAACTCATCTAACACTTTCTGAATTGTCTTTTATCATTTAATCTAATTCATTACAAATGAACTATAGCAGAAGATAATCCTCTAATGAATAACTGCAATGAAAAGAAAATGGAAAATAATCTAATAATCAGCTAGTTTTGAAAGACAAAAAAACCCCTGTGATCTTCTTCCCTTGTTTCTAAATAATTTGTCTGCAAGTACTGTTAATTTCTAAAAATCATGTGTTGTCTAGTAATCTAACAGAGATCTCTTGGAATTTCTTTTTAGTACAGAAGAACTGATAGAGTTTTACAAAAAACACAGTTTTCTCAGCTTTGTAAAACCAGCAAAATGACCAAAAAAGTCAAGCAAGCATCTTTATCCATGTATATTCATGTATTTTTAGAAAGCTATGCAGTCATACAGGTGGTCTGCTGTTTCATAATGCCTTTCCATTATGTCTGGATATTTCAAAAAATACAGAAAATCAAGGATATTTTGACATCAATAAACACAAAAAAGAGAAAGGGAAGAAGATTAATTTTCTGAATAAAATAAGAAAGCATCAATGTTGCTAAATCTTTGAAAGATTTGCACAACAACATTCTGGGTTTCAAAGTGAAAAATAGAAAGCCTTTCTTATGTGTGAAATTGTTCTCCACTTTGTTTTCCAGCCAAGAGGATCCTATACCTTGCAATCTGAAATTAGAAAGGTTCCATGGCAAAATGTCTGGTTTTGTTTTCCACTATCTTGGCTTTGCAGAGAAAGCATGAGTTTGAACTAGGGCTCGAGACACGTCAGAGGTACAATCCTTTCATGTTTGAGGAAACAGGAACAAGCAAATTCAGCTTGAGTGTAGGACTAAGAACCTACAGTTCAGAAAAAGGTAAATATAAACAGTCTTAAAACAAGGTCAAGGTCTAATTCTGTCTGGCTGAATTTATCACTTGTCAATGTGATTCAACTTTCTTTCTCTTAAGCCAAGAATACCTTCCCCATCTTCCCCATAACACTTCTCTTGGTAATATTTGAGTTTTTAATTCTAATACCTTACTGAAATAAAAAAGATCTTGACTTAGGATTTGGCCACACACTTCGAAAAACACTATCTGGAATACTCAGAGTATCTCTGAGGAGTGGTACCACCAGGAACTTTATATTGAACATTCCTTAGATTTCAAGGCCACACATTTTTCTGGGCTAGGTAACTTAACAAACAAAACTCTGGAGTTTGATACTAGGACACCCCTTACAAGAACAGGAAGTTTTAAGATCCTACCTGCAGCTTTAGGTGTGGTTTTGGTATCTCAGCAGTAAATAAAAGTTTATCTCCATCCAGAGTTGCCAAGAAAATCATAATTGCACCCTTAATGTGACAGATGGTCACTGGATAGCAGTAAAAACAGGTACATAGGAAACAATGAAATTTTAAACTCTTGAAGAAAAAAAAAAAAAACACAAAAAGACAAGTAAAGCAGTAGCACTACTCAAAAATGTAAATGAACGATGTGGAAGGGGATTCCCTGTAAAAGACTGCAGTTGTAGTGAATGTGTTCATTCCAGACCTATCTGATTCCCTCCTAAATCTCTTAGCATAGGTAAAATATCAGATGTTTAAGGACTGACCCTTCTGCCAAATCCTCACCAAGGTCAAAATCACTTTTCTGCAGACAGCTCAAGGCCTTGTTCTCTCAGAACTAAATCATCAATAGCAGCTATAGCAGCTATTCCAGCTGTTGCTGCCACAGCGCAGACTGTTCAAATCACCTTTACAATGGCTAATCTTCAGCAAAACCATCTTCGTTTAATCTGTTTTAGGATTTCAAACAAGTATATTTACATTACAGTTATTTTCCAACACCTCATTAAACAAAGTTTCTGTAAAATTAATTTTAAATCCAGAGACTTTGTCTGAAAACAAGTATAACAAACATATATACATGTATATGACAGAAAATGTTATGTTCCAAGATCTCATCCTCACTGATGCAAGAAGGAAGGCATAAAAACATTTCTGTCCAGTGACAGAACTAACATCTTAGTCTCAAGTATGTTTCAAGTGCCAGAGTCAATCTTCCTTGGTAGCAGCATGTCACAATAATACTTCCAATAAGTTAAATTAAAATGATGAGCTGAAAAATGTGTGCTTGGGGTGTGTCTCCCATTCTGTTTTAAATTTAAAGTGCTCTATATAAATGACCTGCACTTTTGCAGTAAACATGCTTTGTTTTGATTGATTGTGTTTCTGCAGCTGAATTTCCATATGAGGAAAATCAAACTTGAAGCAATCCACTCACAGGAAAGCTACTTAAGTTTTAAATTAAGTCATTTGATAGAAGAGGCCTGTGAGGGGGTCATCCGTTAACAGAAATGTATATCAAATTATGCTAGATCCGTGTCCAAATTCTCTTTTAGCAGCATAAAACTTATGTAACTTAACAAACTAATAAGAAGCTCTATCTTGGGTAGTGGGGAAATAAAAGTGAATGCACAGAGTTTCAGGTAAACATTGTTGCGCGTGTGGAACTGGATGACAGGAATTCATGCCATCTTAGGAAAGATTAAACTGTCCTCTGCATGTTGTTCTGTCTTACCGTTTAAGAGGAAACAATATTTCCTCATTGCTGTGAAGATGACAAATATTAATGTATACTGGAGATACAAAAAAAGAAAATGAAACATTGATATACCACCTTTTCAGTGACTGAAAAACCAAGGCCAGTGCTTATCTATGTGATAATAAATATCAAGTTGAATTGTTCAGGTTTAATTTCAAATACATTACTAGTAAAAGAAAGGGGCTTGGCCGAAAGAGAGGTCCTGAAGCATTAAAACTGAAAACACCTCGGAGTGCAGTCATTACCAAGATCATCATTACCAAGATCTCAGCATGTTAGACTGTGTGTCATTATTTGTTCTTCCAGTCAACAATAAACACTAAAAGAACTAGTGTCATGAGTAAAAAGCAATCCCTAACTTACAAATATCCCATGTTACCGAACAGTGCCTTTTCCAAAATCTTGACTGAAAAGGAAAAAAGTCTGTGTTTAAAAGATACACATTTAAAAGCTGGCAAAACGTTGTATTTAGGAGTCTACAGGATAACTTAATGCCTTTCTTTAAGTGGTAGCAAAAGTGTAGCAAACAAGTCTAAGAAAGAGATTCTTCCTGCTCATCTGGGAACTGGAAGACTATCTTTGGATGTCTGTATCATGGTTTAGGATCCCCAGAAGAGGACATGGATATACCGGAGTGAGACCAGCAGTAGCTACCAAGCTGGTAAGGATGCTGGAGCACAAGACATGCAAGGAGTGTCTGAGAGCTAGGTTTGTTTGGCCTCAGGGAGAAAAAAAAAAAAAAAAAAAAAAAAGAACCCGAGAAGATAATTGATGGCTCTCCACAGCTACCTAATGAAGAGGACATAAAGAGGACATAAGCAAAACAAAGCTGGAAGCTTTGTTAGGAAATGCTGGCTAGATTCTAGGAAAAAAAAACTTTTCATCATGAGTGTGGTAAAACAGTGGAAGATATTGCTCAGGGAGGGTATGGAATCACCTTCCTTGCAGATACTCAAAACTCAGCTGAACAGAATTCCCTTCCAATCTAAACTATTTCTCAGTTCTAAGTGTTTGCTTTCACTGTTAAGATAAAAACATCAGGAAAGGTTTCCTGGGCCTTGGTTTCTGATGAAAAGACAGAGTCCATTGTTCCCTTAGAATAACTGTCTGAGTTAGGTCCTTCTGTTGATTTGTGGACAGCTCAATGCCCATGGTAGGCCAGAAGAATCGCAGAATAGAAAGACAGATGTTAGAGTGCATAGAGTTTTGTTGCTGATTTTTACACATTATTTGTATAATTTGTTATAGACACATTATCCATAGTCTTGGATACAGCTTCTGTTTCTTGATCTTAATGTGAATCATATAAATTGCTTAGAAGAATTTTCTTTTTTGTTTTCTATGATGAAATCTCTTGTTTTTGTCTCCACAGAAAATAGAAGAAAGGATATTAAATCAGTTTTGGGACACAGAAAACACTTCAGCTGTATTATACTGTCTATCTGGACACCCTCACTATAAAATGGAATTCATGTTTATCAGAAATCGTTGCAACCCTTATTGTCCTGGTTTTGTTAAAAACAAGACCAGTTTCTCTTTTAGTGAATTTTCCTTTCAGCTAAGTTCTTCTAAGTAACTGCACTTTCCTGAAGTTACCTGCATATTTTTCTCAGACACTGTGCTCGGTGCTGAAAAGGTGACCAACGGAATGCAGAAGAGCCCCATGTTTAGATTTATTACTATGGTAACCAAGGTTAGCTGATAACGGGACATATTTGCAAGGAGGGGCGGACAGAACAGGTGACTAAAACTGACCAACTGAGTATTCCATCCCATACACATCATACACCCTATATCAGAGGGAGATCACGAGGGCCTCCCTCTCTTCAACCACAGCCAGCATCTAGAGAGGACCCTGCCTGTTGTCCCTGCAATCCAAGGCCCGAGACCCTGCATCCCTGAATTCAGTTTCCAGTTTGCTGTGAAGTCCTGCCCAGGACTTCTGGGTGCCTGCCCTGCAGCTGCTGGAGCCACACCAGCTCCGCCCACCACAGGAGGGGTTAAACGCTGCTACCTGGGATATTCAAGATTGGGTCTTGTGTATTTTGTATATTTTCTATATTTATCAGTAGCATTAGTAAAGCCTTTTAAACCTTACCAACTTGAAGTCTCTCTCCCTGTTTCCTTCCTATCACCTTCCCTTAGCAAGGACTTTTTCCTATGCGGAGAGGATAGAGGGTGAGGGGGATTAACAGAGAGCATCTGCCATGGTTTATTGTCGCCTTGCATTAAACCTTGACACTCGTGAATAAGAGCTCCATTCCTAATCCTTCCCAGGGTTTCCCACCATGTATCTGAGGGCATTGTCGAATCACTTCTTGAATACTGTCAGGCTTAGGGCCATGACACCTCCCTGGGGAGCCTGTTCCAGTGCTCCACCACCCTCTGGGTGAAGAACCTTTTTCTAATGTCCAACCTAAACCTCCCCTGGCTCATCTTCCTGTCATTCCCTCAGGTCCTGTCATCAGTCACCAGAGAGATCAGTGCCTGCCCCTCCTCCTCCCCTTGTGAGGAAGCTGTAGCCATCATGAAGTCTCCCCTCAGCCTCCTCTAAGCTGAAGAAACCAAGTGACTTTAGCTACTCCTCATATGGCTTCCCTTCTAAACCCTTCACCAATTTTGTGGCTCTCCTCTAGACACTCTCTAGTAGTTTTACATCCTTTTTATTCTGTGATGCCCTGAACTGCATACAGTGCTCCAGATGAGGTTGCACCAATGCATACCCAGGACATTCTATGATTCTGTGATTCTATGACACGTTGCGCTTGTGTGATATTCAGATAGGTGGAGTGAAGGAATCTGAGAAAATCACCTACCTCATCTTCATAAAATGGGAGTAAGACACAAACACCTCCTAGAGGATAGTGCCGCAAAGCCAAGCTGTGAGATATGAATAGATGCTCTGTCCAGGTTCTTCATAGCCCTTTGAAGTAGCTCTACGCAAGTGTCTAAAGTGAATCTTGGAAACAAAGATCGGTCATGAAGATTACTGGGGTCTGTTTTCATTTTGCAGGATGAAAAATGTTGCCTAGTCACAATACCAGCCCTAAAAGCAGGAATGAACCATAACTTCTATTAATCTTTTTCCACCAAATGGGAAAGTGAATGGCAATTAAGCTCAATGGTTCTTGCTGAAATTATTTACTAAACTCTCATGTTCTTTATTGCTATCTTCTGATTCCTTCAGTATAGAAAAGCTGAAGCCTGCTCTGGAGTACTGGCATAATCACATCTAGCATTGTGGTACCTAAAGCTTGTCCTAATTCTCTTATGTTTACAAGCCTAATCCAACAGTTTTTCTTCCTTACCTCTGTTTTAATGCTAAAACACACATTTTCCTCTCCTTGGAATATCCAGTATTAATATCCAGAATCTGGTACTCTAATAAAGGAAAAATAACATGCCCATGCACAAGGGCAAAAGTACATTCCTGGTTTAAAAAAAAAAAATAGATTATTTTTCTGTAGGTGTCAATGCAGTTCAGAAGATACTGTAAGAATGTGTCAGACTGGAAAAAAAAAAAAAAAAGCTAAAAACCCCCCCAAACAACAACAACAACAACAAAAACATAAACAAAACCCAAAAACTAGACTACTCTCCATTTTATAAGGTTTTTCACAAAATTACAAAGCTAGAATTATTTTTTTTGGTTGGTTTGTTTTTTGTTTGCTTTTTTTTTTTTTTTTGATTTTGTGTTGAAACATAAGCAAGTCCCTGATGTCCCCAGGTTTCACGGATCAGAAGAGCATCTCTTTTAAGATAGAACCCTCCTGTACCCAGGATTAAGCCAGTATAAGCCATTAGGAGATTTGTCTAGAGATTGCTTAAAAATATATTTACTTGTGTAAGTTGACCTGAACAAAAGCGTTTAGAGGTGGATTTTTCCAGGCTTGTCCCAATGGGATGCTACTATATAGAAAGTGACAATGATTTTTTACTGTTTTATGATGGGAAACTCTAAATCTTATACAGTCTGGGAGCTACAATCACATACCTTTGTAGTTTTCTTGTTTGTTGGTTTGTTTGTTTGCTGCTATATTTGGTTGGTGTAGTGAGAAAGAAGATTCAGAATTTTTCTAAATCAGGCAGTCCTGGCATTTGATTTAGTGATGCACAGTACTGCATTTTGACATTTGTCAGTGCCACTGAGTTCAACAGTAAAAGCCGCAGGAAGAAGCACAGTGGAATCAAATTCTATTTCAGATTTTCTTGATGTTTTAGAAGTCTGTGTGGGGTTTTGCATGTTGGTTGTGGCCAATTTTCTATTTCTGTGATTTCCTCTTAAGGCTCCTGAGTTGTCTTCTAGTGTAGTCACTGAGCTTTGTGTTAGACCTAAAATCAAATGTTCTTTTTCCTTCTATTCTTGCCCTTTACTGCTTTCAAATCAGATCAAAATGTATACTGTCAAAAAAAAAAAAAAAAGGAAAAAAAGGAAAAAAATACTTCCTCTTTCTTTTAGATACCTTTTGAAAGAAAAAAGCTGTGGAAAATATTATTTGGGGTTCTTCATTTCATGAGATCTCTTGCAGTAAGTGCTTTTTCAATGGTGAGAATGCATAACAGTAGTTCTTCAGACTCTGTGCTAGCTGCATATTTCTCCCTATGTTTTTCCAGTTCTTTCTAAGCTTGAACAGAAAAGATTTTTGGTTTGGGATTCAGCTGTCAGCTTTGAATATGCTGCTATCGTACAAGAAAAGCTACATCATGCAGAGTACGGATAGTTATCAGTCATCACAAAGAGGGGAGAGTGAGAAGCTGAGGATATGACAAAGGAGTCAATTTTGGCTTTAGTATTGTTTAGGGTTTGGTTTTTTTAATTTGCTTGTTTTTTAATGTTAAAATAGAGAAAGTACGTGGATTCTTAACATTACATCAGCATCATATATAGCAGAAAGATAAATATAAGTGGTGACAAAGAACATTGCTAGAAAACTCTCTGGCTCTCTATCACAATGTTAATAGTTGAAGATGAACATATGTAGAAAAACTAAGACAGACTTCTCAGGATCTCCATGGAGGAGCCTGGCTGGTGTCAGGAGCTTGGAATAGAACCAGGAAAACTTATGCAGGCTGGTAGGAAAGAGGAAGTAGATAAGTATGATGCAATACATTGCTTCAAACTGTAAAATTAAAAAGATAAATCTGCAGTTTACAGTTAAAACCTCTTGCTTTTAGATCAAATAACTCCCTCTTATCTCTTTTCTAGTTTTACAACCCTCTAGTTTGCAGTGGTATTAGGACAATAGATTCAACAGTGCAATATCAAAATAACAACTAGAAAAAATCCATACTAGTGAGATATTCTCACTCTTAAATTTATTTATCGGTAGTTCTGTTGATAGGTTTTACTGTCAATGCAGGACTGGCATTATTTATTATTAATAACAAAATGATTAAATAAGCATTCCAAATATGCATTTTTGTAATAATTGTTTTTTAAAATAATACATTAGGCAAACACGAATGACTACACTTTAGGATGGAATATCGATTACCTGCCTGCTACTGTATCATAAGGAATCTGTTCACTGGTGAAAGCCCTTATTAGTAACAGTAGTTGGAAACATTTCTGTTGAAAAATATCCCTAATAAGGATTCACTAATCACCTTTCTTTTAGAATAACCTCATTTTCATCTAGGAATTTTAAATATTTCTTTAGACAAACAAACTTGTTTGATTTTGAGTTTTGCATTTTTGAGAATTTCTTACCTCTTCCCCTCTTTTTCCCATTGAAAATGCAATTGAAAAGTATGAGGGTTTATAATTTTCCTTTACCAGTTCTAACTACAGGAAAGAAATCCTAAGTTAAAGTATTATAAAAGCTTTAACTGCTTTTTTGTTTCCATTTTTGTTTTTCCCTACAGATACACTAATTCTGTACAAAAAAAATAAAGATGAGAGCATGGAGAAGACAAGGAAAAACATTTATTTGGAACAGTGAAAAGAATTGGAAACTGAAAATCAGTTCCATTTTAAGCACCTCCTAATAAACCTAGACTCAGTCTTGAAGAATTATACCAAAATTATGTTTTCCAATTCTGCAGACAGCTTTTTTTTTTGTAACAGCTGCACATTTTTTATTGATTAGAGTCATGCTGTGGCCATACCAGCTCTCTACAACTGCTGAGTGTTTAAATGAAAGCATAAGCAATTAGAACAGGAGTGGTCAGTAAATTTTCTTACGAGTTCTATCAAGCCCTATTAAAATATATGACTGATGTATATCTGAGGGCCTTCTTATATGACATCTTACATCTTAATGCTCACTTTGGAGGATTAGTTGGGGTTATACAACTTTTCTAGGATTCATAGCTGAAACTTCACTTATCTACTTTCCTCTTGACTTATATCTACCAGATATATCCCTCATGATTGAAGGATCTTCACTTTGATGTTATTTCTTTTCAGCATGGTATACATTTTAACCTTTTCAAGACAGATCACTAGAGTAAAGTGATGGTCAAAAGTTAAAAACACACTATGAAACCATACCTGAAGACATTCCACAGGAAAAGAAGATGCATTCAGGGGCATGATGGTAATTCCTATGGCCTTAAAGCTAGACTAATTTTCAACTTTATTTACAAAAATATATGTGAAAAGTCTACTGTAGTATATTGTGGTTCAATGGCACCATAAACTTTCAGACTGACCATCACAGTCAGGAACACAAACTTAAGAACTATGATATAGTTAGAACCATATATTGCATGTTAGAGACAAGTGAAGGTAGATAATAACTTTATCTGTTGTCCTAGCAGGGAGAGAAACAGAAGTAAATAGTGATAGAAACAGGACATAAGGAAGACAGAAACAAATATTGATTTAGATTGTTTTGTAGTATTTCATCTCAGCTACAAAATAATGCAATCTTCCATTGAAAAAGCAGCATCCTGGGAGCAACCATGCAAACAGCAGCAATTTTCAAATGCTCCTTTTGTAATAATGTGTCATCTGGAGGTCAAAAGTGTGATTCTTGCATAAGCTTTGGTGAAAGTGATTTGCATAATATCAGGGTCCCTGCTTTCAGGTTATAACAGTCTTTACTGCTGCCAGGGACAATCCTGGAACACACACAATGATCCTCAGAATGCAGCAGTGCAAAGCAAATAATTACTGTAATAGCATAATGAAAGTAAGAAATGCAGAAATGAAGGGAAAAGTGTGGTAAGAAATTGCTTCCATCTAGTATTTAGGAAGGCTATAGATTGCATTAGCTGCAATTCCTAATAAGTATTTTTGTACACCTATGAGTCCTTGTACAATACAGATTTTGACAATTCCCATAATATAAAATGGCTCAAACTACCATTACAATCAACAGCCATTACAATCAACCACAGGAAATTGTAGGAAGATTCTGAAATGTCTTTTCTGCCAGCTTGTCATTCACTGAGACTGACCTCAGACCATATTTTTTTCCTTGCTGATTAGACCATCCTTTACGGCAGCCAGGACTCTGATTTGATACAAAAGAATAACACGGTAATTCTTTGTTGCTGGGATTTTTTGTTGTCTTGTCACTTTTCGAAGGTTTCTAACATTTTGCCAGTTTCAAGAATGTAGATCAAAGTTGCTCAGGGCGTTTTAATAGATTTATGTGTGCTGACTACCACCATCTTTGCTGATTTTATGCCATTATAACTACAAGCTGGGAAAAAAAAAAAAAGACAGGCTTTCCTCTAAAAACATACTAACAAGGACTTTCTACATCGACATCCCCCCCCCCAAAAAAAAAAAAACCAAACCAAAAAAAACCGAAACAAACACAACTTCCTCTCCTCCCCCCACTTTGAGTTGTCACGTGTCAACCTGCTGCTCCTCTGGTTTACAAATATTTCTGTTGTTGCATCTGAAAACAATGTAGTAGCAACGGGCTTACCTGCAAAGTCTGATATTTTATTTTCTTATGAGTTCTTTCACTTTTATCTCTGTGAAGGCAGCAGTCCAGACATAACTCGGTATGCCACAGTATGGTGTTCCCCTAAATACACTGCAGAAGGGTATAATGACTGAACTAAAATCCACCACAGACGAGAGTGTGGAGTCTAGTGCTTTTTTACTGAAAGTGGACTTAGGCAAATGCAGTTCTGTTGATGTCAGTGATATCAGAGGAAGTGACAATAGAATGGTGAATTTCAGCTTTAAAAACAGAATGACCGTTTTATCTCTGAAGACATGACAGTGGAGATTTCTGTGATACTTATCTGCGGTAGATTAATTGCCATTATGGCTCACAATTGGATTAGAAAAGGTAGCTGGCTCGAAAGAGCAGATGGATTTTGAGATGTTGGGAAAAGTCTGATTTCAGTGGGTTTTTTTCTTCCAGTGGATGGTCAATCATTAAATTCCCTTTAACTTGCTGGAGCATGTGTTTGTTCCCCAATATGTTGCACACGATGTCTGAAGATGTATTACAAATAGTTATGTTGAATTTCTCACATCAATGCAGAATTTAAAAATAAAAATACCTGGATGACCTCAAAAAAGATGAGCTTATGACTGTTTTCAAACATCTTATCACCTATCTTTTTTTGGGTGGGACAGACAACGGACTATTGTGTATATAGAAGAGCAGCCAGATAAAGCAGCATAACTTTCTCATAAGGGCAGCAGTAACATTAGCTACACATTTCACATGGGACTTATTGGCATCCATTTGTCTTAAACTTGCCTTCAAGAAAGTAGGAATTCTGTAAAATGGCAAAGATCCCTTCTGGCAGTTCTTGCTTCCATTAGGTAATTTTTTTTTCCTGAAAAGAGAAATCAAATCTCATCAGATACATTTCATAAGTAACAATATACAGAATTATGTTTTTGTTCATTTGTTGTTGTTGCTAGAAAGTCACAAAGTTACGGTTCTTTGCTAGAGGAACAGAATTAAATGAAAATTAATTCAAAGCATCTTCCCTGTTCATTAACACCTGCCAAATAAGTAATGGGAGTAGTCTTGTTTCTTCAGTGGCAAAATATACAGCTCCATTTAAAAAATGATAAGACAGCTGTTTTCTCTGGAGTGTATGTGCGCAACAGAAATTAGTTCTTTAACTCTGACATGATTTCTGGAAGATGGTTCCCTGAAAGGAGTGTGTACTCCAAAGTAAAGGCTGGACGCTGTGAAAGTGCAAGGAGGATCCAAGGAAGATTTGCCATGAGTCCAGAAAACACAGCACCAACCTTAGAAATAGCTTCAAATGGCTTCAGCAGGTGTTCCAAAACTGTCAGTGGAAGTAGGAATCTGTTTGAAAAGCTAAGTGAGACATGAAGGTAAAAGACATATCAACAGCCATTCTGACCTCTTCTCAGCAGCTGCACTTACTTGTGACATTGGCCTTAGTGTCAGCCCTTAGCAGAGGGGGCTACAGAGCACATGCTGTCACACTTTTTTGTTTTCTGGTTTTGAGTATGTTCTCATGCTTTCATGAGCACTTTCAGTAAAATGAAAACAATTACTCTTTTTACATCACATGGCAAGCAACTTACTAAACTGCTTCATCAGTGAAACTGTGAGATGTTTTTAAGTGCATACAATGAGGGCTAATGGGAGCCAATGGTCTGGCAAAACATGTCTGCTGGGGACCTCTATGGAAGTTTGACCAAATATGCTCCTTCAGGTGTATCTTTGTGCATAGTTTCTTTCTGTATTAAATGATCATTAACAGTCACTTCATGGATGCAATCTCTCATGTGCAGTCACTGGAATAAATACTACATGTGAGTATATGCTTAGATGCATTGTTATTATTAAGAGGGCAATGAAGCTGGTGAGGGGTCTGGAGAAAAAGTCAGATGAGTAGCAGCAGAAGGAACTGGGGTTGCTTAGCCTGGAGAAAAGGAGGCTGAGAGGAGATGTTATTGCTGTCTACAACTACCTGAAAGGAGGTTGTAGCATGGAGGGTGTTGGTCTCTTCTCCCTAGCAGCAAGTGATAGGATGAGAAGAAATGGCCTCAAGTTGCACCAGGGAGGGTTCAGATTAGATATCAGGAAAAATTTATCCACAGAAAGAGTTGTGAAGCAGTGGAACAGGCTGCCCAGGGAACTGGTTGAGTCACCATCCCTGGAGGTGTTTAAAAAACTTGTAGATGAGGTCCTTAGGGACATGGTTTAGTGCCAGAGTTAGGTTATGGTTGGACTCAATGATCCTGAGGGTCTCTTCCAATGAAAATGATTCTATGATTCTGTGATTCTATGATTCTATGATTAAGACGTCTTGATACAGTGTAGCTGTGCTTATCTTCCAGCTTTTTAATTGGATTTGCCTATTTCAATGCAGAAATGCTATAAACTGTACTGTGAAAATGTATTCTTGGTACTAGCCATTTAACAGAACATGGTACTTCCCATTCTGTCAAAGAATTCTAGTATTTGTGAAGAATTACATATTAAAAAAAGATTAATTTTTATTTTACTTAAAGCATCTCAGCCTTTTTGTCATCGTCACATAAAGTACATTGTCATTGTCATTTGTCACATAAAGTATATGTGTAGAGGCAGATGAGTCCATGTGAAACACCAAGAGCCTTGTGCTCTTATTAATTTTTTTATCTTGAGAGGCATCTAAAAATTTTCAGAGTCTAAGAGGCACTTCACCTACCTGGAGATTATTAGGTCTAGCCAAAAAGGATGTATGTGGCAACAGGATATTTGAGAGCATAACAAGTGTAGCTACTGTCCCTGTTATTGAAAGGGTTAGTCTAGGTTTGTAATTTAGGACTGCTTTTTGGACTGGGACTGTTCTCATATTTCCATTTGGTTCTCCTGATTGAAAGCGTTTATATTGATCTGAATGTGACAATCTTTTCATCAAGGGTCAGGCTCACCACAGTGGGTCAGGCACATGTAACTTTTAGACGAAATCACTCTGGTACTCTCTGCAATATCTTCAAAAGGCTATTGAAAACTCTGAAGCTGGATGCAGCTGCCCTTCTATTAAGCCGTGGCAGCCGTAAGGAGTGTGTCACACTACCTGCATCGCACTTGTTTCCACCAGCAGTCCAAAGCATTGAGCATGAGGGCTACACATGCATCCAGGAATCTTGATGTACTTTGCAGGTGCCATGAAGGAAAGGGATACCTACTCCAGTCCAAGGACCAGAAAAATAGCAAGGGGCAGAGCAGACCTTTAGCCAAATTCTCTGATGATTAGTAACTTGTTTAAATCCACAGAACAGAATTTTCTTATTTCTAGGTACATGAAATGCAGTGCAACACCTCTTTTGAACTTCATCAACAAATTCATTGTAACCATAGAAAGCAAGCTAAAAAGGTTTCAGGCGCTTTTAGTCAGAGTCAGAGCAGGCAGTTTAAATGAATCAGGGATACTAGTAATGTTTTGTATTTGTATGTGTTTGCATTTCTTTTCTAAGTAAACAAGTTTGTGTGGCAGCAAGAAACTCAGTTTCAGAATCATCTTTATAATAACTGACAATCCATTTCAGATTCTATAATTCAGATACTTCAAGTAAAAAAAAAAAAAAAAGATGGGTTTGGTTAAAATAAAAGTTCATTTAGTGTAAAATGGATGACATCAGTTTGGGAGTTCAGGCTTGTTATCCTTTTTGATACCAAATGACTGAGTCATTGCTGGAATTTTTAAGCTGTAGTAGTTTGTTTTGATTGCATTTGCAAGTATCTGATGAAAATGTGCAAATCAGCCAACCTAGGCTTTAAATCTTCTTGTTGATTATACAAAATGGTATGTACACAGAGTGCTTGTTTTCATGACCCTCTGTACTATATACATATAAAGCAAAACGGTTGTACCTCTGAGAGGGACATCACAGAGTTCATGGCTCAAGGAGACCAGACACCTGTTTGAAACACAGATTAGGTACAGTATGGGAAACAGAAGCAAAAAATTACTTTTCCTACCCTACTTCACAGCTTTTGCTGAGATATATCTCTGAGGTAGTTTTTGTACACTCTTTCTTTACCTTGTATACAATTTTTATAATGTGACTTTTGTCTTGTAAGACCTAGAATTTCCAAGAGCAGCAGCTCTCCTGAGTGTGATTTCAGCTTTGAAAATCATTTGAGTAGTTACCATCTCTGTACAGGAGGTTCATAACCCTCCATCCCTGTTAATAAAACTGATATTTCCTCTTTTTTTTTCTTTTTTTTAAAAACAAATGAATAAACAGACCACCACCAACTGGGATTTAAGAATTTACTTTTCTATACTATATTATGGTATTCTATATATAGTATTCTATACTATATTGTATATTTCTATACTAATTTTCTATATTATTCGATTTCATATTTTCCATGCACAAGACAATTAATATGACAAAAGAATACCAAAAGTTATACATGAATATGAATACATTCAGTGAAAATACACCTGATTTGAAAAAGGCTTTGATACTCAGTAAGCCAATGGTGCAGGTATACTTGTTTCTCTTACAGTACCAGTATTTAATCTCCACTTCATACAATTACCAGTTAGACATAACACACCAAATTTTCACCTCCAGGATGGAAGCTTTGTTAGCATAACTGTTTCCTTAAAAATATGCATAAAGAGAATTATTTGCTGGTAAAAGTCTTGCAGAAACAGCTCCTTTCTTTGTCTGAAAAGAAAATAAAAGCATATTTGTGGCACACATACATTCCAGAATGGATCCAGGCAGATCTATTAGATCCATGTTTGACACATTTCATGCATTTGAAAGACAATTTTCACCCATCCTGCAGAATTACAGAGAATTCAGCTCAGTTCTGCAGAACTTTGCAAGTAGAAATACCTGAAGATTTCTCCAATTTGTATGCATAATTTAAGGCTTTGGGGATACATAAAGTTCTACCTTAAAAAACACCTCTTTGGATTAATATGATTCAATGTCAGTTGAAAAGCTTAGCCTAGGTGTACAGCCAACAATATATTTATTGCTAAGAGAAAGGAGAAGTTTTGAAAGAGAGATGCAGAACTACTATTCATAATTAAGTATATCTTATTACATCAGCTTTTTTAATTTGTTAAGTGACTGCTCATTTATCCTGCACCTGCCTGGGGAGAAGAGGCATACAAATACAGAAAAACGGAATTAAATAGAAAAAGAAAGTTGCTGTGGTATAAGAATAAATATCCAAGTATGATGTTTTCCTTAGGGATGAATGACAACCTGGTGGATGCTAGACATTAATGACAGATAATTCCTGTCTATCTTTCAAATGTCTGTTTTATTTGTACTGTAAGTGTGTGCACAGTGTGTCCTCATGCACCTGCACCTAGTTCATCATAAAATATGAAATCAGGCAGGAGAAATCTCCTGCTAATGGCTAGCATTGAAGAAGCAAACATGAGGGGAAGAGTATGACTTAGTAGCGGAAAGAGCTGTCTGTCTGTTTGTCACTGTAGTCTTCACAGTTCCAGAGGAAAAACTGTAAAAGCAGAAGCAGAAGGGGAAGCACAAGTTTGCTATACAACTCCCAGCCTTGCAGTGGGACAGGAGAAAAACAACGCTGAGTGGGAAAACAAGGAAAAGAGGAAATGAATCAAGACTATATCAAAGTAGGAAGAAAGAGAGAAGGGGAGGGAGAAAATGCACCTATGCTGATGAAAGTCCTAGTGAACAGCATCAGAGAGAAAAGACAAACAGTTAATGATGAAAAGCACCAGTCAATTTCAAAGTAACAGGAAGGTCAGCAAGAAAACTGTGTTGTACGAAAGGCAAAACACATGAATAGCCCTTTAGCTGAGTGAGTGCAGTCAAAGGTGCAACTGGAGAGATGAGACCACAGATTTATGAGAATAAGGCCATAAGAGAGTCATCAGTATGGAAGAGGAAGTCCTCAGAGAAATGTCAATGTCTGAAAAGAGAGCACAAAGAGAGCAAACAGATCACATATGGCAGTATGATGTCAACAAAATACAGCCAGATGCAGAAATGTCTTTCGCAAAATAAAAAATATTGAAAAAGAGAGGGAGGAATACAAGTGACAAGGGAAATAAAACTGAGCCAGAGACCCTTGGTTCTTGATGCAAGGTAGGAAGGGACAAGAGGCAGATGAATTCTTAACATGCAAGTAGCTTCCGAGACAGTGCTGGTGGAAGAGATAGGGGTCTCTACTGCCATCAGAGACTGAGGAACTGAGCACATACAGTGAGATTATTTCCAAGGGAGAAATAATCATTCTAGAGATACCAGGAAATTGAGGAAAAGGAAAAAGAGGAGAGATACAATGTTAGAAACCAAAGCACTGCGAATGACAAGAAAAGTCTTCACAGGAGATCTGAATTTGTACTAGATTTCTGATAAAACATCTTAAGGGCTTGTCTTCTCCTCCTGTATCCCTAGGATATGGAATTGGAAAAAGTCGGAAATGAGGAGGGAAGGGTAAGAAGGTGGCAGAGAAAGGGAGAGGAGAGGACGTATTCTATGAGGCTGGAACAGTGAGAGCAAAACCGCATTGAAGTAAGCAGCGGCATGGGACTAGGTGTAGGAAAACAAGAGCCAAGAAGTGAAACCAGCGGACAGAACAATAGGCAAGAAGATCACACTTGTCAAGAAGATCAAATAAAACAGGACAACTTCAGAAAGAGTAAGACTGCTGCTGTTTTTCTCCTGGCTTGGTGGCTGGAGTAGATTTACACTGGCTGAGCAAGGAAAGATGCCTAAGAAACCAGTTTAATTCATTATTATCTTAATGCTTCAGGGATTAATTTTAGTTTGAATTCTGGAGTTTCTCACAGCAAAATTCCTGGAGGTGAATTCTGGTTTTGTTTAAATACCTATAACCCTATCACTCTGACCATTAGACTGTTTATTTATACTGACAATCTACTGCACTGCTGCCTTGACCAGGCATTTGCCATGCTTTGAAGGCAAGATGTCTGGACAGGTTATCAGTGCTTCTGTGAAAATCAGCTGGGCATCACAGAGGCACAGTATCATATATGGATCTACTAATATTAATATAGGTGTATTTATACTACAGCAATTACACTAAAAAGCAAAAGAAGCAAAACTGAGAAAAGGAGATGGGCTCAAATGACAAATGACCAAGGGAGTGGATGACACTGTTACGTGAAAGTTTTTTTGTATCATTCAAGTAGGGGTGTAGATGCAATTGTTCTACCAGTAGTTTGTATGTATAACACAACTCACGGTAATAACAAATAAAACACTTTCACTAACTGTACACTAAACCCAAATCTTCATGCATCTCTCTCAGTAATATGACATTCACAGATGTACTGGTACATGTGCTTGTCAACTGTCGGTCATGAACGCTCTCCTGTAACTACAACTTAGTTATATTAACTATTTGTTTGCATTCATGAGCTAGAAATGTAAAGCAACATCAGACCTCTGCTTCAGCTCTTTTTCATTCACAGGGCATGAATG
The DNA here is from genome assembly GCF_036013445.1 of Caloenas nicobarica. Lineage (NCBI taxonomy): Eukaryota > Metazoa > Chordata > Aves > Columbiformes > Columbidae > Caloenas > Caloenas nicobarica. The sequence continues at coordinate 59,113,726 of NC_088284.1, read as the reverse complement.
AAACATGAAAACCAGGAAAATGCATGAGCATCCACCACCATTTTCATCCTTTCTGTCTCTTTCTCTCTGAATGCACATTTTACAATTATACATTAGAAAAACATCTAAATACAAACACATGTGCCTGCAAACATACTTTTCTTAACCACTGCAGAGGAAAATGATACTAAAAGTTTTGTATGTGCTAACACATTCCTTATTTTTATTGATAAAGAAATTCGTATTTCTGCATGTTATCTTCTTAATTAAACTATCTCTATAAAATATAACAGAGTAGCACTGTCAATAGTATTTTGAATTTTATTATGGTACTGGTAGCTGGAAAAAAAAAAACTGTAAAATCAATATTGCAAATCGGGTATCCTTATAAATACAATTTCCATGAAGATGGTAGAACAGAATGTGGGACATTTCTAGATGTCACTGAAAATAAAATCTCATGATATATTTTAATTTGGTTCTGCAAGCACTCCTTGATATATTGCCAAGTGGTCACCGAGTTCAACAATCTAGACAGATTACTAGAGGACTTCTATTTTTAGAGATCTGTCTGGTATTGTGGCAATTGCAGCTGATCGGATTACTGCTATATCCTAGCTATGTAAAATGCGTTGAAGCTGCAAGAGAAACTTGCACTATGTCACTCTAGTTGCAATGTCAAGCCAATTGCTGGAAGTATATATCCTAATTTATTTTCAAGCATAATTACTTTATAATAAATTCATGAAAAATCATGTCATCTTTAAATTTCCTACTCTTAACTTTCTCTATCACATGTAATGGAAAAGAGACTGGAAAATCTAGGGACTGTGAAAGACGCTCCCTAATATTTTAAACAAAACCACAATATGAAGATTTGTTTTAAAAAAAATCCAAAACACCACACCCACACACAACAAAAAAACAACCAACCAACAAACAAAAAACCACACACACAAACAGAAAAAAACCCGTCTACTTTCTCGAGGGGTGAGGGAATAAAAATGTGTCTTTCTCCTGCAAGTATCAAGAGCTACATCTAGTGGTTTTAGGCAGCACAGGCAATTTCTTCTACAGCCAATCCACATTTCAGGAAAGCATTTTGTATTTTTCATTAAGGGGAAAGGTAAAAATATTCTCCAAAATAAAGCTATGTAATTAATACCCCTAATGATTCACTGAAGCATCTTTTTTTTTTGTTAGTTTTCAGTTTATCTTGTGCAAATTAATCTATGGAAACTGGAGTTCTTTTGTCACTGTAAATTGTGAGTTGTGTGTTTGTAAGAGTTTCATATATTACATGTGTCTATTTTCCTTACTAATAAGCTAAACACATCTGTAGATGAAATGCACCTCAAATTATAAATTCTAAAGTCTAATATTTACAATTTGTGGGGTGGGATTAAGCAAGTTCAAGCAATTTTCTACATGTTCATATCTGCATTTGATAAAAAGAGAAACAACTACAGCATTTTTTCCAGACATGGTTAAGGTACCATGGATTAACAAAATCTTCCATTTTCCATAGACCAAGTGTCATGTTTTTTAGACATTCCAGAAGTGTTCACCTCAATCAAATAGCAGCAAACTGATACATTTCAAGCAATGCCACATACTGATAATTTCAGATAATGCAACAAATATTCCAAACACAACATGCCTGGCCTTTTCTGAAGAACGGAACAGCGTTCACAAGAATAATAAACAATGTATGGTAATTATTCACATAGACTTGTTATTTGGAATAAGCGACTCTGGAAATAAGAATATCAATTCTTAAATCAAAAGTATGTATTTGTCAATACCTTCATACTAACTGAAATGTGAAACACTTAGAAAAATTAATTAAAAATCACCTAATCATTCTCATAATTAAACATACATGACTCCATGAAGAGTGGAGTGTTTTGCTGTAAAATTGCAAAAATAGCAGAAGCTTCAGAATTCAATTTGCCTTCTTGAAGTCTGACATAGCCTCCCAAGAAGCTTATAAAAAATCATCAGTAGCTTACCAGCCAAGTTCTAGCATAGGTTAAAATATGATAAGAGGTGGTGGAAGAAAAAGGAAGTGTTGAATTTCAAAGTAGATAAAAATGAGCACTAAGAAGTCCAAGCTTCCTGTTCATTCATCAATTTACATTCACCAGCTATGCAAAAGCTCAAATGGCAAGTCTTGATAATGACCCACAGTCACATAATGTGGACAGGAAGGAAGGACTAAGTGGAGTTTGAAATAGGAATAGTGAATTTGATTGCAGATGCATATTATTGCCAGCATCATATAAATGCATATTAGACAATACTAATTAATTGCAACTGTTCTGGATACCTAGATCAGAATCACAGTGAACAATTCAATGAAAGCTTCTGCATAGTATGATCAAAGAACATATGAGATCTAATTTCTGCTATTCCTCATTCAGAGAAATACAGAAACATCCTGATCCATTGAAGTATAAAGAATAGCACAGAAAAGAATACTAAATATGGTGATGGTCACCTTCTCTAGCTGTAATAAATTGCCACAATTTTTGAAATATCTGAATTCCTTAAAAGCCGTTTGTTTAGCTTTTCTATAATTAGTTGAGCTGAATGAAGGAGGTACTTCAACAGATTGCAAAAAAAAAAAATACATTGAAAAATCAAAGGCTAGATTTTCAAAGGCCTTTTGGTCTTTGACAATTTGTCCAATGATTTTAACAAAAAGAAGGCTACAAAAAATGCAAAAAACAATTGAAATCTTTCTTCACAGATTGTCTCCAGAATGGAGATGGAAAATCAGCTAAATTTCCAAAAGCAAACTGGTGTATTTTTATCCTTATGCTAAACACACAAGGCTGCTTAGCTGTATCACCCCGCCATATCACTTGCTATTATGGCATCTATTAGAAAATCACCCTTATTTGCCCAAATCTGCTGAATAAGAATCTCATAAACACCTCCGTTCAGAGCCTCCTTTGTATCACACGAGACAGAAAGAGAGGTTTCAGGATGGGTGAGTCTGTCTTTCAAGTGCAGGGATTTGTGTAAGTACCCATACACACTTGACACATTTGGGTGGTGGTGGGATTTGGTTTGGTTGGTTTGGTTTGGGTTTTTTGTTTGTGTTTCGTTTGTTTGCTTTCATATTCTATGATTGTCTGTCACAGTGCTCTGAGAAACCTCTCTTTGTATCTCTACTTAAGAACACACTGGCTAGTTCTAGTTCATTCTTTCCCCTGCTCTTTCCTTTTGAAACCAGAGCTCAATAAAAAGCTACTGGAGAAAAAAAAAAAAATAGGCTGAACTGGTTTAGCTCTCATCATTCTGATGGCCTGCTACTGCCAAGCAGTGTTTGATGAGATCTTTACTTGTTTGTGACTGAATTTGTACTGTATAACATTTCCTTGTCCTTGCTATCAATTTGCTCACGAGGTGGCACCAGAGTTCAAATTTTTGGAAACACCATTAGGACATTCTGGATTACTTTTTCTAGCCTCTTGCAAATTTTTAAGTTGTTTTGTCAGGACAAAGCCAATAGAACCAGAGATCATTCACAGTGAAGTAAAAATGGGAGAACCTCTCCAACTAGTTCAGGAGATGGCTGATCAGAAAGCTAGATGTGATAAATTTAGCATTTTCAGTGCATCTTATCAAACAGTAGAGAAAGAATAAGTTCTATTTGATGGAATGGCTTTCCAATACTTTCTAACTGATTAAAAGATTACCGTCCCCTAAGAAAGCTTTTCCTGTCTTGAATCACTGAAGATGAAGGGTGATTCTTTCATTTACAGGGTTGCTTTGAAGCTGTGTCCTCACTGTATTTTCCTGGTTATAGGCTACAAGTGTACCACGATGAAAAAAACAAAAAAAAACACAAAAAAACCAACCAACCAACCAAACAAACAAACAAACCCCAACCAACCAAACAAACAAAAAAACCACAAAAACCAAACAAACACCAAACAAAATGAAAGCACCTTTCAATTATCTTGGGGTTTTTTTGTGACCCCTCCGTCCCCCCCACTCCCACCAACTTACATCAAAGCAAGGAAGCCTTCTCATGAATTTCACTATGGCTTTTTCTGTAGCATAGTAACTGACATTTGCTTTCCTCCTGATTTCACCTCTCAACTAACCTTCTTAAGGTTTAAACGGCTGGATGACCATTCACCATTAAATGGGTGGGCTACTATTGCTCAGAAGTCTTAGTTGGATGCAAAAATCTCCACTCTACCTCAATTCTAACAATATTTTTTTCATTCTCCTCTCTTATTTTTCCATTTACTAGAGTATAATTTCTAGTGTTTATTTGGAATACAGCTGCAGAAAATGTGCAAACATCCCATTTTGGTAGAAATCTCTGAACTCAACCCATGCTTGAAGCTCAGCACAGAGAGAAGCACGCTATTGAATGGAGTTCTTAGGAACTTACATTGCAAACTCATTTGCAGAGATTTTATGTGACATTTTATCTTTTGATACACTGAAAGGTAAGAGCAAACAAGATCCAAATGACCTTTGCTTACTTGTCTCCCGTGGTAACCCAGCTTCTTGTAACAGTGTTCTGACAAGAATCACTTAATCCTTTGAGCTTCACTTACATTGCCCTGTTGATTCCCTTATTAAGTTGCACTGAAAACACTACCTTACTTTTGCTGGTCCATTAAGTTCTCTTGCTTTCTTCCCCCCTTGATTATGCAGTATAGCTCTTTAGGACAATGACTACCCTTTCTTAATGCCAGGAAATTACTTTGCCACTTATGTGTTGCTATAACTGAAAACCTCTTTTTTTTTTTTTTTAGTTTAGAAATATTCTCCCCTTCCACTGCAACCATAAAGGAGCCTTCTGGCACTGAAATGGATGGTGCAATCACTCTGTTCCACAAGCATTAACCTAAGCCCTATTTTTCGCAGTACTTGAAAACATTTATGGACTATAATGGTTGGCTGAAAATTTCCCATGGAAATAAGGAGTCATATAAATACATCATAACATCACACTTGTGAAATGTCCATGTGAGCAGAACATTAAAAAAATATATATGTATATATTTTTTTAAATGCGTGTGGAAGTAGTACCCTCACTGTACAGAAATGTGTGCTTCTCAGAGAGAAGTGAATGCCTAGGGGAATTTAGCTGGCTTGCAGTGGTAGCAAACCAGTCACTTCTCATTGATGTACCACTATGCAGACCTCCACCAATCCTTCCTCTTCAATGCAAGCAGCATTTGCATTTGTAGAAGCAAACACAAACAGAATACAATCAAAATGCAGCTACTCTTGTTTCTAGCAAGAGTGCACATAAAATTATAGGGAGATATCTTAAAATTAGAAACACTGTTTATAATGCAGCAATGTACATAATCATTTACTTGTGTTGCACAGTCCTGCAAAACTCATAATCAGATAACAAACATTTTTCTATTAATAACACATTTAACTTCATACCATCCCCTCTTTTACTCTAAATGAAAATTCTGGGTGCTCACTTGTTTTAATTTTGAAGTTGAATTGTTAGGCTGGTCTCTTGCACTTAGCATGTTGCTGCTGAGCCCCTCTTGAATTCAGCCAAAAAGAAAGAGACTACTTCAAATAAAATTAAATTTCCAACCATTCCTTCAGTATTACTTGGAAGTAATTTAAAAAACTCTGCTATATCTTTTTTTCGTGAATTTTTTGCATCTTTTGGCTTCTCTGGTAAACATACCTCTTGAAAAACAATTCTCCTGTGCTGTTGAAATCACATTCTTTCCCTTTGCTTAGCAATACCACCTCTCAATTTCACAATGACTGAAATTTTGAAACAAGAGTTTCACAATTATGCCTAGTGATCTACTGGCTACAAGTGAATTCATTATGACCCATACGAGTGCAGGTTTACTCTGTTTTCTTTGTTTCACTAAGAGTCCAGTCAGCATCACGGGCAGTATCTCAAAATCCATTTGTTGAAGTTTCTTCACTTTTAAAAAGTTTTACCCAAGCCAAAGAGGTTAACAAAGCACATATGCTTCATACGCATATATAGTTACATAGATATATTTATATGCAGATGATATAAACATACACAATTATCACCACAAGTTCAAAAGGAAACCACAGCTGCAAGTCCTCATTCTTAGAATCATAGAACACTTCGGGTTGGAATAGACCTCCAAGTATCATCTAGTCCAACCTCCCTGCAATGAGCAGGGACATCTTCAACTAGTTCAGGTTGATCACAGCCCCGTCCAGCCTCCCTGGAATGTTTCCAGGCATGGGGCATCTACCACCTCTCTGGGCAACCTGTGCCAGTGTTTTGCCACTCTCATTGTAAAACGTTTGTTCCTTATGTCTAGCCTGAATCTCCCATCTTTTAGTTTAACACCATTAACCGTTGTCCTGTTGCAACAGGCCCTGCTAAAAAGTCTGTCCCCCTCTTTCTTACAGGCCCCTTTTAAGTACTGAAAGGCCACAATAAGGTCTCCCTGGAACCTTCTCTTCTCCAGGCTAAACTCCCTCAGCCTGTCCTCATAGGAGAGGTGTTCTATCCCTCTGATCACTTTTGTGGCCCTCTTCTGGACCCTTTCCAACAGGTTCATGTCTTTCACATACTGAGGGATCCAGAGCTGGATGCAGAACTCCAGGTAGGGTATCACCAGAGCAGAGTAAAGGGGCAGAATCAACTTCCTTGACCTGTTGGCCGCACTCTTTTTGATGCAGCCTAAGATATGACTTGCCTTCTATGCTGCAAGTGCTTGGTCTTGTTCAACCTCATGAGTTTCCCATGCATTTTCTTCAGTAAGAAAGGAAATAAAGGGATTCTGGTAAAGAATTAAGATACCAACTTCATTTCATATTCAGTAAAGTTAGACTTTCCACCCAATCAACTTTTACTGTCACAATCAGCCTTTCCAACTCATCATTATATCGACTAAAGGGCTGGGGAATAGTATTCTCCTGACAACTGCCTCTTAAGAAAATGGACCAGTGCAACACTCAAACCACAAAAGGTACTTTCATTTTATTTTCTCTGAAGCTTGTCATTTGACCAAACAAGATCCCTCAGCACATGATCTCTGGGCATCTATCTGCTTGTTTGTTCATTTTTGTGTTCTAATTGATGACTCCCATGTCCATGCCCATCAACTTCTTTGGTCAGAATCTCTCTCTTCCACTTATCCTATAAGAACAATAAGAATTGCCAACAAAGTAAACTGTGGTAGAGTAGGAACTATAGATCTAAGAAAATAGTTGGGGTAGATCAAAACTTGGCCTTGTGGACGGCACATGGGAATTTTCTCTTCAGCTCTAGCAATGCCAGTGTTTCCTTTCGAATAACACTTCCAGACACCTACTTCTGTTATCCTAGGCCATACCAATACAAACCGAAGATGGTCTGCAATGTTTAATACAATTTAGCCAAGATTATCTTTGATCTTCCTACAGTTTAGCATGCCATTTTTCATGTAAGTGATTAGAGGCCACCATAGAGAAGACCAGCAGTGTTTGCATGAAATGAAGAACCAACATATAATGCTTAATTCCACCAGTGCACCTGAGTGCCATAATAACTCGTTTGTGCAGCATCTAGCACAATCAGGACAGTAATGCCAGGTGTGAACTCTGTCAAAATGAGAGGCAGTGACAGTAGTTTTTTACTTGGGAGATAATATAAAAATTTACAGAACTCATCAGGAAAAAGATAAAAGTCCTACATGGGCTATGAAGATATTTTCCACTCCATTTTTCTTTCCTCTGTGTACAAAATATAAAGGGTTTATTTACTCTAGAATTCAAAAGAAAAAGAGTATGATGGAGATATTGTTAGCTTTTTTATATTGTTCATTTTTAAAATAAGTTATCTTTAGTTATTTTTCTTACATCTGGCTTACATACGGCCTAGCTGAACTGAAATGGAAAGGTATAGGCTCAGCTATACCGTCTGATAGTGCCACACTCTTTTTAGATTATTAAATTTATTTACTGATTATTCTCTCATTCACTGTACACAGACGATTTGAAATTAAATGCAGAGAAACAACAGAAAACATACAAATATCCGCATGGGTTAATTGCATTTTTAAAGGTTTATTTATTTTGCATAGAGGAAAATTTTACTTTTCTCATGATTAATCAACCATATAGAAACTTGGGGCCATTCTTTGACTTTGGATAAATCATGGCAAAAAGATATACTAATGTCATTCCATATAAAGACACTGAAAAAATACACTACAGGTTACAAGTTTTCAACATAACACATATGGACTAAGGACCATTCTGGAGAAACCTCACTGTGTAAAGCCTGTATTTTAAAGAGCGAGTTGAGTTAAATATAAAGAATTACAGCAACGGAGCTTGAGGGCATTGCAGGAACAGGAACCTTAGTTATCACTTCCACATAAAGCCACCAGGATCTTTTCATAATCCCCTTTGAGTTCATCCTGTCAATTTAAGCACAAAAAACCACAATTGTCAGGATAATGGTCTCCAGTAAAATAAATTTCAGTAAGCATTCAATATACATGTATCAAACATGGAGCCTTCACCTACATAAATTAATCACTTGATAATACATATACATTAGCCACCAACTGAGCTTGAATCGAGTACCCTCATTGAAATTATTCCGATGACCTAGAAATTAACATACACACTGGATTCCTTCCTGTGTAACCTCATCTAGGTGTTCCTGCTCTGGCAGGGGGATTGGACTAGATGATCTTTCGAGGTCCCTTCCAATCTCTAACATTCTGTGATTCTGTGATTTCCAGAGTGGAACAGAGGTAGGCCAGGCAAGTCAAAATCCTGGAAAGCCTCATGTCATAAATAAAGATGAGAAGCAGAGAAGATTTCTGTCCACCAAAGACCTTAAGGTTTTCTTCTCTAGAGAAAGTGAAAATGCCTTCCTTGATCAGTGATGTCCAATGTTCATTAATATTAAACACTATACACTTTGTATCTAGGATTATATAAAACACAGGCTAATCTTACGATGATAGCTGATTCAACATAGGATTGCTTGTTCAGCTTGGAAAAGATGTGTCATATGCATTAAGTACAGACATTAATTGTCATACACTATGTTTTTCTCAAATTTGAATCTACTTTTCAGAGACATATGAATTGTTTAGTGTAGCCAAGCTATGCCTCAAGGCATAATAAACATTTTGGAATATGCTAAGGTGATGTGACTGCATATCAAATTACACATCACACACACTACTGATGGAAGACTAAGAGTGATCTTTGGCACCTACCTGAAAAAGTAGCGGACAGCAATAAAAATTAAAGAGGTATTTTAATTTATGTGGGGAGTATGCTTCTACTCTAATTAAGGCGTATGTATACATATCTATTTATTTATTTATTGCTGTCTACTAGCATCCACAAAACTGCTTTGCAAGTTTAGCTTTCTTCAAGTTCCGCACTGCTTTAAATTTTCTGCAAAATACATTGGGTGGCCTGTCTCCTTTAAGAAGGTGGTTTTACTTAAGTCACCTGGAAAGCAGGCCTCATAACTCTCAAGTTAATGAGGTATTTACAGAATTACCTCAAACGCCAAAAACCAATAGGGAGTTGCATCTATATCTCTTACAGAGCTCTTAGTGTAGTCCTCTCTCCTGCCAATATTCCTTATCTCTATCCCAGCATGGGAACTTGGGGACACTGTAGTTTTAATTCAGCTCTTGGCTTCTACTGTAAGATGATATTCTGAGACACATACCACTAAGATATTGCTATAGCTTTTGTGACAAAAACATTGCCCTAGCAATGTCGGTCATTGGGTACATGAGTCACTCAGCTACAATGAGTTGCTCAGGATGACCTGGTGACTGAGAAACAGAATTAACAAACCTCTACTTAACTTCCCAAAGCATTTGCTTGTCTTACATTTCATACATCACCTGAGAGGAAACCTACCATAATGGCTTGGCAGAGAGAGATGCCATACATCTTCTTGTAATAGCCTTTGATCTCATTCATATCCACTTCATGGCGTGAAACCATGATTCTGATGAGCTCTTTGTGCCGTGTCCCAAAGCCCTATTAAAAGAAAAAAAAAAATTGAAAAAGGGAAGAATAAAAAAAGGCTATTTATTTGAAACGTATTAAAGCACGTTTCTATGTGTTAATTCATCAGATTTCTTTGTGAGTATACATGGCCCACATCCTATTCCTTTAACATCTCTCAGGAAGGAGTCCTCTCATTTCCCTCTTCTATTCCCTATGAGCAAAATTCACTTCTGACAGGCTACATCCACTTCTGGATTTCCTTTCTAAGCATTTCTTTAGCTGTTTCCTAGAAAAAGACACATTCTTCAATGAGCTTGCTAGATGCCATAGACAATCTAGACTTCCCTGCCTTTTCAATATTTTTCTCAGAGTGCAATGAACTCACAGTGGTCCTAGACAAGTCACAGGAGCTATGAAAATACCTGCATACTAGACCAGTTCAGGATCTCCACCTGACTCACTCAGCCCAGGTTCCAAATTTTCCAGAAGGACCATGGATGGCTTGCCAAAGATCAGGCTTCTACAGGGTTCCTGTCCTGACCTGTAAGTGCTTTCTTATTTAATTTTCACTTATATTTTTGTGGCTTCATAAAAAAGAAAAGTTCCAGTTGGCTTTCTGTCACTGTCTAGAGTCAAAGATATATGTGAGGATGGACAGATGCCTTCCTGAATACCCATAGCAAACAGACAGCTACTCCTATGGGAAGACATGCAGAGGTTTCAAAGGAAATAACAGAAAGAGTGAGAAGAAAACACTGAAATTCCTTCTGTAGTCCTGTTTCATCACATAAAGGGCTTAGAGATCTCTAGATAGCTGGTTATTTTTCAGCTTACAAAGCACCCCATGTTTACAAAGCTAAATTCTCTCTCTAGGTTACCTTCATCGCCAAGTGGAGTTTTTCGGCAAAGAAGGCTGGCTTGCTTGTGGCACACTTCACTGTAATGAAACAATGAGATAAGGTCACACCTCTTATACATATAATGAGTGACAAAAGGCAAAAGTGTGGAAAGAAAACACTCTACAAGCAATCTCAGTGTTGCTAACAGAATATCCTATTTATATGCTTTTTTGTCACCTGTCTTCAAAGTATGGGAGAAGTAGCCATTCCTTTACTACATTTGTTTGGAAAGCAATTCAGTCAGAGGAGAGTAATTACAAGAATGCCCTCCTTTGTTTACTGCCACAAAATTAAGAAAGATGTTGCAGTTCCAAAGAAGAAAGAAGTGAAAACAGAGCTGGAGGATGTGATCTGATGTTTTGTAAAGCAAGTTACTTGCCCCTCGCTTGTGAAGATCTGGATGAGGGGATCGAGTGCACCCTTAGTAAGTTTGCAGATGACATGGAGTTGGGTGGGAGTGTTGATCTGCTGGAGGGTAGGAAGGCCATACAGAGGGATCTGGTCTGGCTGGATCATTGGGCTGAGGTGGTCAAAAGCATCTTGGCTTGTATCACGGATAGTATGGCCAGCAGGACTAGAGAAGTGATCATGCCACTGTAGTTGGCACTGGTGACTCCCCACATTGAATCCTGTGTTCAGTTTTGGGCCCCTCATCATAAAAATGACATGGAGGTACTAGAGAGAGTGCAGAAGAGGGCAATGAAGCTGGTGAGGGGCCTGGCGCACAAGTCTGATGAGGATTGGCTGACGGAACTGGGGCTGTTTAACTCAGAGAAAAGGAGGCTGAAGGGAGAGCTTATCACCATCTACAACTACCTGAAAGGTGGTTGTAACATGGAAGTTGTTGGTCTCTTCTCTCAAGTAGCAAGTGATAGGACAAGAGGAAATGGCCTCAGGTTTCACCAGGAGAGGTTCAGATTGAATATTAGGAAAAAATTCTTCCCAGAAAGGGTTGTCAGGCATTGGAACAGGCTGCCGAGGGAAGTGGTGGAGTCACCATCCCTGTGGTGTTTAAAAGGCATTTAGACGAGGTTCTTAGGGACATGGTTTATTACTAAAGTTATGGTTGAACTCAATGATCTTGAGGGTCTCTTCCAACCAAAATGATATTATTCTATGATTCTATGTTCTGACAGGACTTTTTGGCATATTGACTTGCTGTAAATATCTTCCTATGTTGATGACATGTCTGTTCTTAAAAGAATTTTCCCCATATGAGGAGAGGTATTTCTAATCATTCAGCAACTTGACCCGACTTTAAATTAGTCAGTTAAATCACTGTGCTCGGACTAGAATTTCCAAAGTATCATTAGCAAATTTCTCAATGAAACATCATAAGGCCAGAATGGGTTCCCATCAAAGCAAGTACAGTGGAAGTAAAAAGCAGATTTTCCTATCGTTGGTATATCTACTAGTTTACAATCTGCAGAACCACTTACCAAGGGCAGTCAGGCATTTCTCAATATCACCCTTCATCTCCATATCCACTACCTTGTTCATGTCATGCTTGCTGTATTTGGTGTACTTCTGAAAGACTAAATGAGGGAAGAAAACTCTGTAAACAGTGATAAAAATACAGTGTTCTCTCTGCATTGCTTCTGCCTTATTCTGCCCTCACTGCTGCAGCAGTGCCCACAGATGACTGATCGTAGGCCACCTTTCTCATATTCTCTGGCCATCACTGTGTAAAGAACAATGTTACTGCATGGCCTGGGGGACTCAGCGTAAGGAATGGGACTTTGTTGGGGTGGTAGCATTGGTGTTCTCACTGGTAGGGACAGAGGTCGTCTAGTGACTCCGCTGGACCCTGTTACATTAGATGATAAACCCCTACCCAGGGCGAACTGGCTGAGGAGCAGGACCATGTTGGGGAGCATTCAGAACCCCTGACACACTGATCCCTTGGCCTTGTGATCACTGGCCCTGTAAGACTTCATCAAAACAGTTTTGTTAACAACCTAAATGATACGGCTCATCACCAGTACGGAAAGAACAGCCAAGCTGCCAACTGCACCCTTAGTCAGCAACCATGTGTCCTATTACAAAGGCCTTTGCAGCAGTCAGGGTCATGTCTTGATAATCTGTATCTTCTCTGAGTTAATGAGCAGGCCATATTCAAAATAGGATCCCCATAAAAACACAAAGTTTCTTCCAACCTACCCCTTCGGAGATGTGGGTAACTTCTTGCAGTAAGAACAGTAACAAACACATTAATATCTGTCCCTTTCTTTTTCTCTCCTGCTTCATACAATGCCTGTCATAAAGAAATGAAAGTGGTAAATTTAACATCAGCATAGTAAAGCACGAACAGAAATACTGTACTTCTGAGGCTACCAGCCAAAGGTAGCCATTGCTTCTCAGTAATGCACTCTAGGCCTTGATGGAATCCGTAACGAAACCCTGCAGAACCTCAAACAAACTCTAGCTCTATTAAGCAATACTTCATACTTCACTTATATCTTAAGCCTACCTAGAGAACACTATGCAGGTAAAAAACATATTTTGAGAGTTTTTACAATCGCCATCAAGCTCTCCAGGATATATTACATTCTTGGATGAGGATAATTTTCACATGCTGTGATATGCTTCCAGTCTGCACGGGTGTTTAGGACTGGCAAGATTTCTTTGGACAAATAAAATTATCTCTGATATTAACTAGACAATTTTGAAGGAGCAGCCTAAGCACCCAGGACTCCTTGTCTTTCCAGGAGGGAATTAATGGAAAGTAAGAATCAAATCAGTCTCCTTCATTTTCTTCACCTCCTCAAACCTCTCTACAAGGAATAACTGAAGAACTCCATAGAGCAGCAAAGAAGATTTAACAACACTCTCCCTACCAAGAGCAATATGGACTTTTGAGCTTAGGCAGAGTACTGATTTACTGAGCTTTAGTATCTATGCTTGATGACAAAAGTAAACACCTTATGTAGCAGGAATAAAAGCAGTATTGCTCAATAGCCTTTTCTTCATTGGATTAAAAAAAAAAATGGTTTAAAGTCAATCTATATTTGAATTACAACAGTGACCTAAGATTTCATAGGTGAAAACTCAGGAAAGACTGCTAAGTTTTACCAAGATTTTAACAAAAATATTCACACTAATGGTGGAAGAAATAAGGGAAAGATCAGTTACTTATTTTAGAATTATTCAGAAAATACTGTGAGAATTACCTAATAATCTTGAAAGGTTTAGCACTGTAAAGCAATGTCTTTAACATACCGCAGAGTTCATTCAGGTCCAGGTATGGTAGATGGTTCTGCATATACTTGAGCACACCCTAGTCCCTAATTCAAGGACTATGTTATAAACAGAAGTAAGATTGTGTCTAATTGTTCCATTAGTTGACCTATACATCAAATGGTCTGCACGCTTTATGTGACGTAGAAGAGGTCTTGCAGAAATGTTTCTGGAGCTAGATATTAGGGCGAAGATTTCATTTCCTTCAGATAACAAATCTCATCTAAACTTGTAAAATACAGGGTGTTTCAAAAAGATGGACCCAATTTCAAAGCAAACATAAATCAAATTTGGTCTGTCTTCTTCAAACACCCTGTAGTATCCCTTCAGAAAAGATTGCTACATAACACATAAATCTCTGTTAGGTACAGAATGCACAAGATTCAGGTAGGACATCTGCAGCCAGAGTTTGTAGTCTCAAGTAAGCTAGATGAAGAAGCTCTGAAGAGTGCCAAGTGTGATCTTACCCTGGCATCACATTCAGCAAGATCATCATTCACATGAGGATCTTCACATCGGTCAGCCTACATAAACAAATAAATAAAATTTCACTGGTTCTCACAATCATCCAGTTCCCCAGAACCCTGCATTTTATAGTTGTGCCCTACCATCCTCATACATAATAAATAATTGCACATAGATACAACTATGTCAGTCATTCCGTGTTATTGCATTTGTTAATCAGAGTTCACATTTCTAAGGCCATCAGTAACTTATTTCTAAAGTCTTACATTAGAATCCAGATGAAGTATTGTTTCTCAACCTGAAGTTATAGCCTTGGAAGCTATGATTTGCTTCCTCATGGCCATTCAATAGACTCCTTTCATGCTGGTTTAAAACCAAAAACTGAAAATCAAAATTATGCACACAGGCCTATAAAAAACTAATCCTGTGTCTGTGTACAACCTTCATAGACATGAAGGAATGATGGAATCAAATATTTATGCATTTTAAAAGGGTCTTTTTATTAGGCAATGCCAGTGTTTAATCTCATCTGCTTTTAAAGACAAATTCACACAAGACTTTGTCCACTTGTTTGCTCCCTGTCGCATTATCTAACTACTAGAAGCATATCTTAACAGCAAGGCAAAAGACTTAATTCTGTAACTGGAGGCATTTCTTGTTTTTCTGTTTCTAGTCTATTGACATAACACCATCCTTTTTGGTTTTTTTCAATTTCTTCCACTTACCACATACACAAAAGTATTCTTAAAGCACAACTAATAAACAGTAGCAAACATTGCTGTGTTTTGAAATGCATTTGACATAAAAGCTCATTATCATAACTTGGTTAAGAAATATTACATACGGTCTAAGACATGTCATTAAAAATAATGCAAGGAAATAGATAATACCTAAATCCTTATGTATTATATGACTTTCTCTGATTCAGTTATGACAACATTAATTTTTTATTATGGGCAACATCACTCAAAAACCTTAAGCACAGCATACCTTGGCTAGAGCAACCAAAGCCTTCTGAAAGTCTCCCGATGTGTCAGAGATAATGTCTTGTGTCAGATCTCTCTTCAGCACTGAAATCAAAACAAAAAGAATTTGTGGTTTGTTTCAAAGTTATCAACTAGGTTGATTAGATGATCTTTAAAGGCCCCTTCTAACCTGAACCATGCTATTATTCTCTAATTTTTCCAACTTTTTATTTCCCACTTAGATATGCCTACTAGATATGCAGTTTTCTTACTTTCTCTCATTTAGCTTCGAGAGATGGGCATTATCTTGGGCTCTTGCTCATGAAGAAAAAAAAAGTTTAAAACATTTTCTGCACTATTTGTCTTTCATTCTTAATTCTGTTTGCTCTTACCAACACTGAACTTAAGCACAAGACTCTTCCAAACCCAAAGTATTAATTTGGGCTTCTAACAGATTTTTGAAAGGAAATCTCTTGGAAAAGTTAGGGCATCATGTCAGAAAACACAATTTAAGTAGACTACACTGGCTGATTGCAGTAAACTCCACATACATGAGAGATAACACATTATGTTTTAGCTATCTCTTTAAAGCTTGTCCCCCTTTACTTCACTGGTTGCTCCTACCACAAATGTCATCTGTGTTGCTAACTCAGTAAGTTGTGGGTTTTGGTTTTGTTTTCATTTTTTCTCAAGCAGAGATCAGCCAATGTTTAGTTACAAGAAAACCAAGTGGATTTTGTTTGCATCCTAGAAAGGGTCTAAATGCATGGCCCATTCCATGAGACACCTGCAGTTCCGGAGGTGATGATGTGTCTTTTCCTTCTGAATTGGGATCTACATAAGCTGGAAAAAAGTCAGTATGACCTCCATCCCCTGCAACTGTATCAAGATTACGTGAAGCTTCACTCACAACCTGCCTTGGTGCTTCAGTTTCTTGTATAAAGGAGTGGGGCTGTGACTGTAATGTGTCTGCTATAGAGTTAAACCATTAATATTTATTTCTTGCTCTGAATTACCTTCTTTATAGTATCTGCTGGCTTCTCTGATCTCTTTGTTGTTTCTTGAGGCCAGAATCTCAATTAAGGTATCTTCATCAGTTCCAAGCCCCTGATAAACATGGTTGAATTTTTAGAAATGTTGATAAAACAAAGTGAAAATTTAGAAGACCAGAAATAAGGTGAAAACCATGGACTTGGCTTTGAAGGCTCCATATGGAACAAGAAAGAAAAATGAAGAACATTGTGCTTCCATGCAATGTTGTGATGCCAGCTCTTGGTATTATTCTTGTATCACATCTCATATCACTGGCACCCAAAAGAAGCACTAAACGGACCAAACAGTGCACATTGAAATAGGAATGTAAAACTTACAAAGAAAATATTCCCTTCTCTTTTTTTTTCCTCGAACGTAAACATTTATGCTAACACTAGAACCTTCTACCATGGCATCAGCAACCAGTTTTCAGAAGGCAGAAAGAGTTCACTCTCAGAACAGAATACCGTTTGCAGCCAATCTCCTCCAAGCCTGAAGAAACTGTATTACCAGTATAGATTAATTTTACAAAAGAGTATTCAAATGAAGACACGACACAAGCTTTAAAATCCAAGTCCAGTGTCCCTTACAGGCTCTGACATTATTTATGCTCTTCAGGAAAGTTTTTCACAGAAGCTTTTGACTTACCTTCATAGAGGCTCTTAATTCTTCAGCATCAAACTGAGCAGGAGTTTTGAGCAGAGCCACAACAACGTCTTCCAGGTGGCTTTTCAGAACTTGTTTCATGGCTTCTTCCAGACTCTGTGACAGGAAGCATAAGGAACAGACTAAGCTAGAGAGAAGGGTAAAAACTGCTGTTCAGCTACAGTCCAAACACTGGGTCTGATCTCTGAAGAATCTTAATCTACATCATTCCTTTAGCTACTAGAAAGGATGATGAAGCCCTACTTGAAGTTTTTCATTTGTGCCCTTTGTGGTAGTCGAAGTGTCAGGGTTTTTCAGTAAGTACTCAGAGAGTTTCACACAGCCAGTTCAGCCACATTCTCTCATTTACGCACCAGAAGAAGACTCAGAATAGGCTGCTTGTTTTTCAAGAGAAGGTATGACTATATTGCTGTTATGATTATGACTGAGTTGGTTATCTGGATACCATTTTAATTCACCCAGTTATTGGATAAAGGGTGCAGAATTTGTAGTGGAAACCATGGACATACTATCATACTATCATATTCTCCTATTCAAATCTGCAGGTCCTAAAGTTAAGAGTTGCGCTTTATTCTAATTTTTACCTAAATTTAAGTTTAGGGTTTTTTAAAAACAATCAACTAACCAACCAACAAACCAAACAAACAAACAAAAAAAAAGAAAGTAACAAAAAATCCCCCCCAACCACAACAACACATAAAACAAAATGAAAACAAACAAACCAACAAACAAAAAAACCCCTAAACAAACCAACCAACCAAAAAAACCCACCAACCTTATTTTGCATGCTCAGTGCACATTTTGTTGCATTTAATGTTACAGCCTTGTATTTGTCAAGGCCGTGGCTTTAAAGAGTGAGAAGGTCAACCTGCTTTGTCAGGATACCTAAGTCAACAACATAATTTCAGAGTCAAACACTGTGTCTATAGTTTTGTTTTGTTTTGCTTTTGATGGTGTGTCAGGAACCATGGTATCTAATAGTCTAACAGCATTAGTCTCCTTGTGTCTTTGAAGTTATATTTTAGTTCACGTCCTTAAAAAATATAATTGCAAGGCTGAAGCTTCCTCTGAAGTGGGAGAGGGCTGTGAAAACCAAAAGTGAGGTTTCCTAAACTGAAAAAGGAGGTCTAGGCTAAAATGAGACTTTACACATATTTTCTAAGTTGGCCCCTAAAAGTTACGCTTTTAGAGTTACAAAGCAAAAAGCTCCAAGAAATTACTTTGCAGGGAGACAATGCTCAGTCACTCTGGCATACCAACTGTGCAATTTTAACTTCAGTTTGGAGTTACAGGTCAACTGAAGAAAATTTGTTATAACAGCAATTAAAACATTTTCCAGAAAGACGCACTAATTTCCAAGGTTCTCGGCAGTTCCACAGACTATCTGTTTTACCCCTCAGAGGAAGAAGAACACTGCCCTCTGTATATCCATCCCCATGAGACTGTGAATATACTCATGGAACAGAGTTTTGGTCCTACAACTTCCCTGTGCCGTTTAGTATTTTATATGGACTTAAATAGTTAGAAGAATGCCTCCAAGTCCCTTTCTCCATCTCTCGCTTTCTCCCAGCAGACTGTCTCCCAGGTGGTCATGAAACATCTCCATTACCAGCGATTCAGTGATTTAAAGGATCTCTACGGCATTCAGGAAGATGGAAAGTCAGAACTTAAAAATCTGTTTAAATTTCAAAATTGTGGCTGCTGTGTTCAAAGGCTTTGAACTTCTTGTTGTATGAAACCAAAGCCATAGGTACCATCTAAGCCAGGAGCAACACTGATATTCTGGGTGCAAATTCAAGCTTGGCTTGAATATACTTTACCTTTCCTTTAGCCTTCTGATAGGCAGCTTTGATCTGCTGACGCTGAGCATTTGTTCTTTTAGTCATGATGTCAATGATGGTGGCTTCATCCACACCTATGAGTCACCAAACAACAACATGTCTAAGGCACTGCAATTATGATAGTGGTCTCTAGAGCATCCTTTAGCCAAATAATAATTTTTCCATGTTATTGTTTCCTTTATGTCATATTTGGATTTCTTGACACACTGAAGCTTAACCAAAGGAGAAAGCGTAATCACCTACTGACTTACAATTAGTGATTTAGCGAAGTAATCCAATAAATACATTCCCAGAGAACACAGAAATCTATGATTCTACAATTTCATATAGGAAGTCTTAAAGTGTTCTGAGTACAGTACTTACACTACAGAGGAACTGGAAAAAAAAAGTTAGAAGGCATACTCATTTAATCTCAGTACTTCAAACTGGAAAAGGTTTCAAAGTACAGGCAAGTGCCAAGTGAGAATTTCATTACAAGAGAGAAGCGCAATAGAAGCATATGCTGTATTATCAGCATATTCCCTGTCTCTTGCACGAATTTCATTCAAATCAAATAAAAACCTATTAGTATGGTATGTTATAGTATTGATTGATTCTCTAGAATCTCCTTCAACATATTCCAGAACTTTAAGATAGTATTAAGGTTTGACATTGTAATACAGCATCAGGATGTCAAAGAGTTGAGATTCTTTACCAAATGGCATAACTGAATTTATTGCCAAGCTCTGGAAAGCAGAGGCATCTCTCCTGCTTGCCATTGCCTCCCGCTCTGATATTTTATTCTGTACAATTCTTGAGTTTTCCTATGGAAAAGTCCTAATGTAGCAGGTTCAATAGTTACTCCGCTTACCCTGTACAGTCATAGCTTTCTCCAAAGCAACAACATCAGCTGATGGATCAAAGTTAGGATGTTGGGGTACTACAGGGCCTCGTTTTGTACTTTTCTGAAAAGAAAAACAAAATAAAGCAATAAAGTCCTTATTCCAAAGAATAGTTTTGCAAAGAAGCAGTTTTAAAGGCCTAAATAAACTGTGTCTTTGGGATTGCCTATTATGGGACTATCAAGGCACACACAGCTTTGTAACTGCAGAGAACTAAACAGGCTCAGTAATGGATACACTTAGAATGTATTCCTTTCACATCTCTTATTTTAAATAGCAAGTACTTAATATACTATTTTAGGTCCCTTAAGACCTATTTCTCAGAGTAAGTTGGTTTCCACAGGAAAATACTCCTTAACTGTCATGTCAGGCAATTATGTCCAAATTTTAAAAGCTCTACAACCGCAATGAAATCCTACAGGCACTGACAATAAAGTCCTATTAATTTCCTTGCTCATCTTATGCAAATTGACTGTGCATCACATTAAGGGACTTCGCAGTTGACTCATCTCTAAGGTTACAAGCCCTTCTTGCATGTAAGATCTTGGAGAAGAGTTCAAGTGTAATCCTATGAGGAAATGGAGAATTGTTACCCAACTTCTTTGAAACTCCAGACACAAGCCACCCTTTCTTCACAGCTACTACCTAGTGAACTTTGGTGAATCCATTCCTAGATGGGCGCTCCCTAGTCATTGCCTAAGGTGCTCAGGGAATAGCAAGGGATGATGAGTTCCACTACGTGATGCATTACGTGGCTTATCCCAAATCAGCAATATGACAAATCAGCTTACTGGTAGAGCCTATTATCCAATAGCATGACCTCACCAGTGCCACACTAGTTACTATCTTTTACAGAAGCTATAAAATGCCTTAAGATTCTTAGATGAAATATTTAAAGATATGACATATGACGAGATATTTAATTAAAACAAAACAAAACCAACAAATAAATGAACAAACAAAAAAGGAAACACAAACCAAAACCAAACCACAATACCAAAAAGTAGTTTAGCTAAATTTTTTCAGAATCACCTATAACATTTGTCCTGTTTCAACAACTCACTATTTTATTTTTTTAAAATCTTTTGCAACTAAAGTTAAATAGCACAAGACAAATGGCAAGGTCTTAAGGATATATGTTTTATATACAGCATTCTCCATTGACTTTTTTATACTTTTAACGACTGACAATTAAATATTTAATTCCCTACACAGTTATATCACTAGTAGTTTTATGAGAGAAGAGAGACTGCATATTTGAAGCAGTGTCTTGCATACTTTTGAAAAAATCACTGTGACTCATGTGATAAACCAACAAAGGAACAGGACCAGTTTACTGCCTGTTTTCCAGGCATGCCAGATTAGTCTTTGTATACTGGTTTCCATGGCAAACTTTTCTCCTAACAATGCAAACCTGACTGTAACCAACATGACCGTGATGACTCAGGACCCTGGAACTGAAAGGAGGATGAGATGGTGGAGCCACAGGTTTATGCACAAAATGTTTTGGAGTCAAAATTTCAAAATCCACAAAAGTCTAGAGCAGAAATCTTTATGTGTCGAAATTTCGCCATGTTCCATTTTTCTTAAGATGAAAGTTGTTCAGGATCTCCTGTGACTTCACAAGGTACTGCTTTACTATTAATGACAATCACTTCAGCATCTTTATGTCATTATCACAGAAACTCTGCACATCATTCTAGTGCATTAACTCGACTTCTCACCACCATAAGCATCCCTTCAAATCAGAGTCAGTACTGACCATCCGAGATGTTTTCTTACATACTGTGACTCTTCCCAGCATAAGAACAACATGTGATGCAAAAACTAAGACACATACTAGGGATTTAGTTCCTCCTTTACACTTCTGGGCTTCAACTCATGGCTTCCTGTACCTCGGGCTAAGAGTTCTTGTATCATCTGAACATGTTCTTACACATTCACACACATCTGCATCAGATTACTACTTCAAAAAGCATGTCTTGAGTGAATCAGTGATTGGCTACCGGGAATAATAATTTAATTACAGTAACTAGTTCTGCCTAGGAACTGATAACTAGACTGATATGTGCAAATAAGAGCAATTTTTCATCCGATAGAAAATTTTCTAGTTTATTGGATTATATTGGATTATATGATGCAATCAAATTGGGTTCCTGTTCTGATCAGCTGGAGTTTTGACATTGGTTTTCACCTCTTCAAATATAAGAAAGACATGGGGTGGCCTATGCCTTCAAGTCACTTCTAAAAGTACTTGAAAATAAGCATAATGCTCTCAAGAGGTGATAATACTTACAATATATTCCTGCTCCTGATGTTCCATGAACCATGCCTGTTTCAGAAATTCCGATACCATAGCCATGTTGACAGAGTTTCTGGGAAGAGACACATGAAGTTACAAGCCATTTTTCGTCATTTCCAGAAGCAGTGCAATTCAAGATTTCCCACTCTCAGGATCCTTTCTTTTGAGTTATGATGTGCAGGGATTAGTTTCCCAAGCAGTAATTGCCTGTGATACAGGAAGCTGGTAACTTTTGTTTATGTTTGGCAGGTGTCACAAAGCTCTACAATTGCTTGCTTGCCCCTACACCCATAGCTACTTGGAGAAGTTTTAGATTAGAGGGAGAACAGTAAACTAGTTGGACTATTTCCTTATTTACTATGGCAATACCTAAGGATTACCATTGACTTACAAAAGGAAGTTACCAGAAACAAATGAAAGTCTGTCTTTTCCCCTTAGTTGAGGTATCCACTAGGCCCATTTAGATTACCAAATATTTTATTCTGTTCACATTCAGTAGTAAACAAGTATTCTTGTCTGATCATTTACTGAGGTTGGAGCTCTTGTGTGTTAAGACAAAGCATATTCCCTCGTACGCTATACTCTCATGTAATTTCTTAGAAGAGCCCATTCCTAAGGAAAATGAATAAAATTGGACAGTTTCACCTACATCGTTCCTTAATTCTTATATATGTCCTCCAATTTCTACAGAAGAATTTAACATTACCCATTTTGGAAGGGAAAAAAAAGTAATTTCTGCTTTTTACTACTCAAAATGAAACACAGTCCAGCTTTTCCATAAAATACCATGCAGAATGGGAAAAATGACCGATGGTGATGTGAGCATCCAAAAATAATGAAGAATTTCCTTCATAACAACTTTGGTGTGCGGAATATTCTGTTTGCTAACAGAAACAGTGAAGGAACAGAGAGTAGAAATTAACATTTTATCAAATAAAGTACTTTGAGTCTGCTCAGAAAGTTTTTTTGTGTGTGTTTTTTTGTGGTTTTTTTTTCAAAACCCACTTCCATAATGAACTCTAGGGAAGGCTTTGTTTTAAGTCATACTTAGAAACAATCAGCTAAAGATAATGTTCAGGGTAAACTGGAGTCTTTGAATCTAGTGTGATGAGACAATGCTATTGGTGGTCTTGAGGTACAGATCATGTAACGTAGATCGTATACATGAGTATAAAAAACAATGTTGCTCATGATGCAAACACACCTATGCTTATGATTATGCCTTATTCATGCCCTGTGTCTCATGGGAAGGACAAAGAGCAGGCACTAAAGCAACACAAACACATGACCAAGCAGCGTGGCTGCATCCCAGGTTCTTCTTTCTCTTGTAGCAAAACTGTAAAACTCACTTCCAGGTTCAGCAGCCGACAAAGTAGCAGCACCCTCCCAGAGCCCTCCTCCAGCCCAGCTCCACCCTTCCCTCCCCTCTCCAAACCAGGAGCCATCTACAGTCCCTCCTCCTTAGAAAACTCTCACATTTGTGCCCTTCTCTCAGCCCTAAGGGCACAAAATTCAGCTCTGCCTGCACTGCTAGAAAAACTGAAACCTGACTCCAAACCCATATTTATATTTTACTTAGAGCACGTATCATCTGGGTCAGAATATTGCATTAAGTTGTAATGATCAAATTTTATGCGCATGTCATTTGTTGAGGATCAGAAATGCATACTTAGATTGCAATTAAAAACAATATTTTATCAAGCTATTGTAGTGAATCCTGTACACTTCTTGTACTGACAGAAGTATATGAGGCCAGATGAGCTGCTACAGTATCTAAAGTTCTGCTGCATTTTATAACAGCACAGATAAAGGCCATACGCAGTGGGATGAAAATCTTTTAAAGTCTCCATACTACATACATTGAGTTGCCAACAGTGACATGTACAGATATGTCTGTCAACTCATAGCTTCACAGGGTGTGTAATCATTTAAAACCAAGACACAAGATTCGGTCTCACAGCACCAGATCTGAGAAGAGGTGGGACCAAAACTCTGTTCTGGTGGATAGAACAGCATTTCTCAGGAATAAAGCTGGTAGAGATGCCCGCATAGGGAACTGCTAACATCTCCACTGCTTATTCTAAGTTCTGCCTGTTTGAACCCCCGCCTCCCACAACCAGCTCTAGAGGATTCTCTGCTCTTGGGAATGACTAGAGCTGAAGGCTGCTAGCCTACACTAAATTTGGTTTATTAAACCTCTAAACCCTTATCTCTATCCTAATGTGAAGTAGAGCTACAGAAAAATAATTAATTGCCTTAAAAACAAAGTTGTTTTATATTTTTCCCTCCTTTTAAAATAAGGACACTTTCGCATGCAGATTCATTCATTTCCATCTAGCAAACAAATAACATAATTTTAAGGGAAGTCAAACTAGGCAATGGCTTTTGAGAGGGACTGAAGACCTTAGTCTGCTTGAGTTCGCTCAGAAAGCTAAGAAACCACCCTACTTATAAAACTGTGATCTGCTTTATCAAAAGCTATGGCTAGTAAGAAATAAGAAGACTAGAATCTAGGAAGCCAGCCAGCCCCCTGACAGAGTAGAGGTCCTTCCCAACACTTTGACTTATGCCACTCTAAAGTGCAAATAGCTCATGTAAACAATACCTAGATCCAGGAGGGATAAATTCTGTCAAAATAATATTTTAATTTAGCATAATAAAGGATGGGAAACACTGATGGCTTTCTGCCCTATATTTTCTGTTTCTTTTGAGCTCAGGACAAAGCCTACAAACAGGGAAATGAAAAAAATGCATGTAACTACAGAATGGTGCAAACAGAAGGTACTGCAAACAAGTGCGACACTTCTATCTGGTTACTCCATACTGAATACCTCTTTGAGAGTTATTCTGTTTAATAAAATATCATCCAGGCCATGTGTTCCACTTCCTAAACTGGATTGTATAGAGGTCCCGTTTAAAAGGAAGGAGGAGCAAGAACTTTCAGTTTCTCAGTTTGAAAAATATACTGATTTTTATGGACTTTGTCATTCCCAATTGGAATGATCAACATTGCAACTGGACTGAAAAGCCAAATTGAGATCCAAATGGGAAGTCCTAACTGTTGTTTCACAAGAACTACTGCACTGGTGCCTTCTGTCTAGCTCTCAGTCCTCAGAATAAGCACCCTAGAACTGGACATGTGCAAATGTTCAGAAGTTTTGAGAAAATACTCAATATTTATTGAAAATATTTAAAGACACAAACTCAGCTTTTACACTACGGTCTGTGTCAAAACCATTTCTTCATGCTTATTGAACCATGTCATGAGCCGCATCAGAGATACACTCTGTGGTTACTGTCCAACGCTAGTTACCAGGATGAGGATGTAAATTAAGGTCATTACATCCTATCAGAAAAATAGGCTGTAGATCTAACACAATAATTAATTTTACAGTGGGAAGGTCTACCAAATGTGAATGAAAACATCAGAGAAAAACAGTCTCATCCTTGGCAGATTTAGTGGAAAGTTTTAGCAGAACAAACACCAGATGATACCACCCTTACTTACAGACTTTTGCTCTTATGTTTCTAAGAGATTGCTTTGCCTCATTTTCATCACTTTCTTGAGCAAAGCCCCCTCTACGCGTCCCAAACCATCAAACTGTTGTTGAACTAACAACTTTTTTTAAGTTTCCATACAAAGAACAGTAGTTTTCTAGCAATGCAAGTTTTACTGCACATTTCTACAGTAGTCCACTACAGAGGCAAAGAGAAACACAGGAAACAGTCAACTTCAAATAAGTTTCCTTTTAAACTTTTAAGCCTTTTTTTTTTAATTCCTTACAAGCATTAAATAAAAGCAGTAACTGTTCAAGGCCTTCTGTGTACATGAAACATTTCAAAACTGAAATAATTTCTACTGCTCACACCCATCTTTTCCCGTGCCAGCAAATCCAAGCCACAGAACATTGCACCAAGTCACTTCACATATTTAGCGTACAATTCTTAAAGTGTGTCAGGTCTACGGAAAGCAGCAAAGAACTGCAAAAACTTACCTTCTTCCTCACAGACACTACTTTTCAGGGCAGCACAAGTCAGGAGTAAGAGAGCAGAGGGCTTGTGATGCTTTTATAGCGCTGCATGGCAGACCCCACCCAGCAACCAGCATGTTTGCACAGCCCCAGCAACTGGTTGCTCTTTGCAGCAGCTAAATCTGGGTGTTGTCCAAAACACAGATCCACACAAAAATGTGATTGCAAAACTATGCGCTGGAGAAAGCAGGAGCAGATTTCAAAAGGGAAAAGTCAAAAAATGAGAATGGTAGCTCTCCTCCCCTGCCATGGACACTGTAGTAAATTGCTATAAATCCTTCAGGATCATAAGAATAAAACACTAAAAGCTAACCTAGTTACTCCCCTCACATTTTGACATACCTGATACCACTTCAGATAAATATAATAAGGTATATCTTTGCTTAGTGAAAATATCTTTGCTTAGTGAAAATCTAAGAGGAAAAAAGAAGTGTAGAAATGTCAATGTGGCTGTGTGCTTCACTGAGCTCTGATGGCTATTAGCTCTGCTTCTTGTTCACATGAGCCCCTGACAGAAATGGTCCAGAAACAAGACATGTCTAAAACTTAATATCCATACCCTACTTTATATATATATTTATCTATCTATCTATCTATCTATCTATCTATCTATCTATCTATCTATCTATCTATCTATTTATTTGAAAGAGAACCTCTGGAAACTGACAGGTTACATGGAGGGACAATAACTGGCAAACTGGCACCAACATAATTAAAAAGAGGTTGAAACATTCAGATTAAACTCTGAAGTTCTGTTTGCACAAGATGAGTCATTTCACCAGCCTGCTAGAAGTGGTTTTCTGCAAGTACTTCCTCACCAAGCCGGCTAAACACATTTTCCAGAGTACATCTGGCACAGCAAAATGCAGTGTGTCACTAACATCTCAGATTGGCCCGGAACATGATGCCTGGTGAAGAAATACCACCTCCTGAAGCAGAAGAATTCGCAAGTAGCAAATTGGCCTCCCAGCTGTCTGTCATCTTGCTTTCTGCTAACTTGGCCTTGCTGCGACACACTGGTATCTCCAGAATGAGGAAGTATGGCTGATCTGCCTCTCATGAATGTATATGATACGAAATGTAGCCTGTGCTTGAAACCCAAGTGTAGCAATAAATGACATGAGGAAGAAGGGGAACAGGCTGCTTGGTAGCATTAGGGGGGACACTCACGAATCCCTCAAATGTAGCAAGTCATTACATACACCATCCAGCATTGCTTATTCCTTCCTCTGTTTAAAATATCTCTGTAAAAACTGTTTGGTGTCTAAATGCTTTCCCCCAATAGGGCTTTGTTGTGGGTGTCAGGGGTCAGCTCAGGATCAGCACAGCCAGGGGGGTCCCCATCCCACTGGGCCAAGGCAAGAGCCTCCAGTAGTGCTGTGGGAGGTGGTGGCCAGGCCACCCCAGCTCTGGAATATGCCTTCAGCTGCAGCCCCAATGCTTGGTCCTCACCTGAGCCACTACCCTGCTGTCTTGCAGCCAGGCTGGGACTGGCTGTGGGACCTGGGCTGGGCCCAACCTGTGGGTTGATGTCCTGTCCTGTCCTGTCCCATTCGCATCCCCAGGGAGGTGCCCAGTGCCTGGGGCTCGGGCTACCCCCAGTGCCTCCCAGCTGTCCTGCCCCTTGTTGGGAGGGTGAGACAGCAGGGACTGCCAGACCCTGTCTTGCTAAATCCCATGGGGATGTCCCCCAACAGTCCTGGCCCCCAGGTAGCCCTCAGCTCACCCAATACTCTAACAGTAATTTTCCCCTGCATGTGATTTTTTCCTTTTTTTTCCTGCAGATTTCACATTATTTAACAAAGGTATTTCAGATATTTTTGGTAAGCTGAATAACTGAAGAGAGGAGGTAGAAAGTTTGAGAAGTATCAGGGAGCAGGAAAAGGAAATTGACTGGTGGGATCAAGCTCTGGCCTCCCGGTGGCGGGTAAGACCACCAACAAGAAATGAAGATCAAGGGATTCCTGTATTCTCCCATTGCCTGACTGAAGAAGGCAGGTCAAGCGAAAGGGATGAATGGAAGAAAGTCCACACTCAGGGTGGCAGGAGAAACAGCCCCTTACCCACCCCACCTTCCCAGGTGCCTCTGTCCAACAGGCATGAGGCTTTGGATGTGGAATGCAGCAACTGGAGGAATAAGGGGAAATGGCGGCATGCTCCTACCCAGTGAAGAAGGAGGAGGGTCCCTGCTCTGATCACTCCACCCACCCAGATTTCTTTGCAGAACAGGTATGAGGCCTTTCAAATGGAATCGAACAACAACATTGAGGGAGGTGGTTCCACTAAGTTGAAGGTGCCACAGAGGATAAGTCACCCTGCACCCTCCATCAAAACAGCTCCCACAAAGAAAGGTGGGTTGTGGTTGTAGGACACTCCCTTTTAAAGGGGACAGAACGCCCTATATGCAGGCCAGACCCACTTCCTAGGGAAGTCTTCTGTCTCCCCGGGGCCAGGGTTAAAGATATAAAAAAAAACCTTCCTGCCCTGGTTAGGATCTCAGACTATTGTCCACTCATAATTTTTCAGGTAGGCACTGATGAAACTGAAAAGGGAAAAACTAAATACAATCAAGAGAGATTTCAGGGCCTTGGGACACACGGTCAAGAGATCAGGACACAAGTAGTGTTCTCCTCTGTCCCCACAGTTGCAGGGTACGATGAGGAAAGATGCAGGAAGACCCACCAGATCAATAACTGGCTGAGGTACTGGTGTCACCAGCAGAATTTTGAATTTTTTGATCATGGGTTGGCTTACATGGCACCTGGCTTGCTAGCGAAAAACGGGTGCATCTGTCTCAAAAGGGGAAACGAATCATGGGGCAGGAGTTAGCAGGACTTATTGAGAGGGCTTTGAACTAGATTTGAAGGGAGAAAGGCAGGAAACCAGGTGTGGCAGAGGCACACACAAGGACGACATGCCACCATTTGAGAGTAGTACTAGCAAGGCCCTTTGGTCTGCTGTCCCAGTGGAGGTAGGGGCTGGAGAGCCATGTGGTAGGAGAAATACAAGGGTTATTGGTATGTTAGAAACTGTGAAAGCACTTGATGATGGCCACAAAGGAATTAGAGCTTCTCACCAGAAAAAGGTGGTGGAATCAATGGCCCAGCTGATGTGCATCTATATGAATACACACAGCATGGACAACAAACAGGAGGAGCTGGGAGCCATTGTGAGGCAGAAAAACTATGATATAATTGCCATCACAGGAACATGTTGGGATGACTGTCATAACTGGAATGATGCATTAGATGTCTATAAACTCTTCAGAAGGGATAGGTGAGGAAGGAGAGGAGGTAGGGTAGTCATGTGTTTTAGGAAGTGTTTTGATTGTCTGGAGCTTGATGAGGGTGATGATAGAGTTGAGTGTCTATGGGTGAGAATCAAGGAGAAGGGCAACAAGGAGAACATCCTGGTGGGGGCCTGTTACGGACCACCCAACCAGGATGAAGAAGCAGATTAAATATTTTGCAGGCAGTTGAGAGAAGTCTCCCAGTCGCTAGACCTTGTTCTTATGGGGAACGTCAGCCTACCAGATGTCTGCTGGAAATACTACACAGCAGAGGGGAAGCAGTCTAGGAGGCTCCTGGAGTGCATGGAAGACAACTTCCTAACACAGCTGGCTAGTGAGCCTAGGGAAAGAGGGAGGGAGCCCCACTGGATCTGTTGTTTGTAAATAGAGAAAGACTCGTAGGCAACATATCTGTTGGACGTCATCTTGGGCATAGTGATCATGAAATGATTGAGTTTTCTATTAGAGAAGTTAGAAGGGTCGTCAACAGAACTGCTACTTTGGACTTCCGAAGGGCAGACTTTGATCTATTTAGAAGGCTGGTTGGCAGAGTCCCTTGGGAGGCATTCCTGAAGGACAAAGGAGTCCAGGAAGGCTGGTCTTTCTTGAGAAGGTAACCTTAGACGTGCAGGAGCAGGCTGTCCCTGTGTGCCAGAAGGGAAGCTGGTGGAGAAGAAGGCTGTCCTGTCTGAATAGAGAGCTGTGACTGGAACTTAGGAATAAAAAGAGAACTTATAACCTTTGGAAGGAGGGGCAGGCCACTCAAGAGGAATATAAAAATGCCGTGAAGTTATACAGGGAGAAAATTAGAAGGGCCAAAGCCCAGCTAGAGGTCAGCCTGGCTACTGCTGTCAAAGGCAACAAGAAATATTTCTAAAAATATATCAGCAACAAAAGGAGGGCTAAGGAGAATCTCCATCCCTGGATGGATGTGGGGGGAAACATAGTGACAGAAGATGAGGGAAAGGCTGAGGTACTAAATGCCTTTTTTGCCTCAGTCTTTAATACTCAGAACAGTTGTGCTTCAGGTACCCAGCCCCCTGAGCTAGAAGGCAGGGATGGGGAGCAGAATGAAGCCCAAATAATCCCAGGGGAAACAGTTAGCAACCTGCTTCCTACACCACTTGGACACCCACAAGTCTAGGGGGCCAGATGGGCTACACCCAAGGGTGCTGAGGGAGCTGGTAGAGGCTGTGTACACATACGCAGGCACATCGCAAGAAGAGCCAGAGGCCACTAATGCATTGCAAAGAGCAAGTTTTATTTTAGTTACCTCTCTACTGGGGGATCTCTGAAGTCGCACCTAAGCTCCCAGGCAGAGGTGACACAAGGGGGACGCAGGCGCTGGTGAGTTCAGCCCTGCTGGAAGATCACTGGGCCTGCTGAGCTCGCCTATATTTCAAGGCTTCAGGCAGGTGCAGCCTCCCGCTCTTTCTCACAACAAAGCAGGAATCTCAGACATAGTGATAAGGTGCTTAGAGTTTCTCACAGGCCTACGTTATCTAACACAGAGGTTCTACTCATCAAGCACACAAGGTCAGTAAAACAATTTGTGTGATGTATGTGCTTTTTCTACAGACAGGTGCAAGTCACTTTGAGCGTATTTACATTTAACTAACCTCCTTGCCAAATCTTCCGCTACGTTCCCATACAGAGGCGATCACTAAGCCACTTCCTTTCTCTATCAGCAATCTTGGCTAACTGAGGAGGTCCCAGTCGAATGGAAGTTGGCAAACCTGACATCCATCTACAAGAAGGGCAGAAGGGCGATCCAGGCAACTACAGACCACTCAGTCTAACCTTGGTGCTGGGGAAGGTCATGGAGCAGATCATCCTAAGTGACATCACACAGCACATACAAGAAAACCATGCAATCAGGCCCAGTCAACATGGGTTTATGAAAGGCAGGTCATGTTTGACCAGCCTGATCTCCTTCTATGACAGGGTGACCCACCCCACTCTCCATCATCTTTGGTAAGTTGTGGGGAACGGGAGAGGTGCCTGAGGACTGGAGGAAAGCAAATGTCACTCCAGTCTTCAAAAAGGGCAAGAAGGAGGACCCGGGTAACTATAGACCAGACAGCTTCAACTCCATCCCTGGAAAGGTGATGGAACAACTTATCCTTGGCACCATCTCAAGGCATATCAAGGATAAGAAGGTCATTAGGGGCAGTCAGCATGGCTTCACCAAGGGGAAGTCATGCTTAACCAACCTCACAGCCTTTTATGAGGACATAACCAGGTGGAGAAATGATGGCAAAGCAGTGGATGTGGTCTATCTTGATTTCAGTAAAGCATTTGACACAGTCTCCCACGGCATCCTTGCAGCTAAACTGAGGAAGTGTGGTCTGGACGTTGGGTAGTGAGGTGGACTGTGAACTGGCTGAAGGAAAGAAGTCAGAGAGTTGTGGTCAATGGGGCGGAGTCTAGCTGGAGGCTTGTAGCTAGTAGAGTCCTTCAAGGATTGGTACTGGGACCAGTACTATTCAATATATTCATCAGTGACTTGGATGAGGGAATAGAGTGCATTGTCAGCAAGTTTGCTGATGACACCAAACTGGGAGGAGTGGCTGACATGCCAGAAGGCTATGCTGCCATCCAGCGAGACCTGGACAGGCTGGAGAGTTGGATGGGGAGAAATTTAATGAAATATAACAAGGGCAAGTGTAGAGTCTTGCATCTGGGCAAGTTGGGGAACAACCTGTTGGAGAACAGTGTAGGGGAATGAGACCTGGGTGTCCTGGTGGACAGCAGGATGACCATGAACCAGCGCTGTGCCCTTGTGGCCAAGAAGGCCAATGGCATCCTGGGGTGTATTAGAAGGGGTGTGGTTAGTAGGTCAAGAGAGGTTCTCCTTCCCCTCTACTGTGCCCTGGTGAGACCGCATTTGGAACATTGTATCCAGTTCTGGGCACCTCAGTTCAAGAAGGACAGGGAACTGCTGGAGAGAGTTCAGCATAGGGCAACAAAGATGATTAAGGGAGTGGAGCATCTCTTTTATGAGGAAAGGCTGGGGAAGCTGGGTCTCTTTAACTTGGAGAAGGGGAGACTTGAGGAGTGACCACATTAATGTTTATAAATATGTAAAGGGTGAGTGTCATGTGGATGGAGCCAGGCTCTTCTCGGTGACAACCAATGGTAAGGCAAGGGGCAACGGGTGCAAACTGGAACGTAGGAGGTTCCACTTAAATTTGAGAAGAAACTTCTTCACAGTGAGGGTGACAGAACACTGGAACAGGCTGCCCAGGGAGGTTGTGGAGTCTCGTTCTCTGGAGACATTCAAAACCCACCTGGACACATTCCCGTTTAACCTCATCTAGGTGTTCCTGCTTCAGCAGGGGGATTAGACTAGATGATCTCTCGAGGTCCCTTCCAATCCCTAACATTCTGTGATTCTGTGATTCTGTAAAAGGCTGTAGATATTATGTACTTAGACTTCAGTAAAGCCTTTGACACCGTATTCCATAGCATTCTCCTGGAGAAGCTAGCAGCTCATGGCCTGGATGATTGCACTCTTCGATGGATTAAGAACTGGCTGGAAGGCCGGGCCCAAAGAGTTGTGGTGAGCGGAGCCAAATCCAGTTGACAGCCAGTCATGAGTGGTGTTCCCCAGAGCTCAGTACTGAGGCCAGTTCTGTTTAATCTCCTTGAGTGGGCCCTTAGTAAGTTTGCAGATGACACCGATTCGGGTAGCAGTGTTGACCTTCTGGAGAGTAGGAAGGCCATACAGAGGGATCTGGTCTGGCTGGATCATTGGGCTGAGGTCGTCAAAAGCATCCTGGCTTGTATCAGGAATAGTATGGCCAGCAGGACTAAAGAAGTGTTTGTGCCACTGTAGTTGCCTCTGGTGAGGCCGCACTTTGAATCCTGTGTTCAGTTTTGGGCCCCTCATTATAAAAAGGACATTGAGGTGCTAGAGAGAGTGTAGAGGAGGGTGACAAATCTGGTGAGGGGCCTGGAGCACAAGTCTGATGAGGATCAGCTGAAGGAACTGGGGTTGTTTATCCTGGACAAAAGGAGGCTGAGGGGAGACCTTATTGCTGTCTACAACTACTTGAAAGGAGGTTGTAGCATGGAGGGTGTCAGTCTCTTGTCCCAAGTAGCAACTGATAGGACAAGAGGAAATAGCCTCAAGTTGCACCAGGGAAGCTTTAGATTGGATATTAGGAAAAAATTCTTCATGGAAAGGGCTGTCAGGTATTGGAAGAAAGTGCCAAGGGAAGTGGTGGAGTCACCATCCCTGGAGGTGTTTAAAAGGCATTCAGATGAGGTTCTTAGGGACATGGGTTAGTGCTAGAGTTAGGTTATGGTTGGACTCCATGATCTTGAGGGTCCCTTCCAACCAAAATGATTCTATGATTCTAAGTCAGTATGGCACTAACAGTCTTGTTTCACCGGCGTCAGATATTGCCCAAAACCTCAGTTTACACTCTTTTTTCTGGGACTGTTTCCCTTGTCAATTAATAAGCATGGCTAATTACAATTCACTTATACTGAAAAGCTGGAGATTTGTGCATATTCCCCGTGCATGTAGCTGAGTCTATTGAAGTACTGAAATAACACAAAAAGCTGGGTTACATAGGCTGAGAGAATCATTGTAAGTCTTTGGCATCTTGTCAGTAAAGAAAATAGCACAGCAGAGTTTACTGCAGAGTAAGAATCAGTGCATTACAAGTATTTAGTAAGACATTCTTCCACTTTGATTCTTTTTTATAATACACTTTCTCAATAATTGGATTATTATCCCATTTTCATCTTGGTAGTTGTCCTGGTTTTGTTAAAAATGAGTTTCTCTTTTAGTGAATTTTTCCCTGTCAGCTAAAGTCCTCTTACTAACTGCAGTTTTCCTGGAAGTTAGGTACATGTTTTGGTAGACATAGCAATGGAATGCAAGGTCATTGATAATGATGCATCCCGCGAGATGTGCAAGCAGGAGGTGAACCGAAAAACTGACCAACTAAAGTATTCCATCCCATTCATGTCATACTTCATATAAAAGTGGGAGATCACGAGGATCTCATCCCTTTTCCTTATGGCCGACATTGGGAGAGGACCTTGTGAGTTGTCCCTGCGAACTGAGGCCCAGTGACAGACTGAATCCAGCTCCAGTTGGCTGCAGAGTCCAGAGTCCAGTCCAGGACTTCGGGTGCCGGCCCCACATCTACTGGAGCAGTTACCGGGACTTTCAAGATTGCTTTTGTATATTTTGTATTATTTTCTCTATTTCTATTAGTAGCATTAGTAAAACATTTTTAATTTTTCCAACTCTCTTCTCTCTGTCCTTCTTTCCCTCCCAATCGCCTGTCCTTAGTGGGAAGGGGGGAGAGGGAGGGGCTGAAGGGGGAAGAGGCGGGGAGAGGGGGTTAACAATACATCTGCCACGGTTTTATTGTCACCCTGCAATCAAACCACGGCCGTAGTTTACACTTTTTTAAAAATTATCTTGTCTTTCAGGCCTGTGTTTCTACTTTCAGAGTGATCTGACTTGAAGGCGTTGTGCTAGAACTCATTGCAGCAGCTGTTTTCGTTGGCTTTTCCTCCTTCTTTATGGGTGGGGAAATGTTGACTCATCATCTTCCTGAAGCTGGAGTGAATCACCATCTAAGCTAAAGAGCTTTATTGTACAAAATGCTTACGCTTAAAAACTACAATTTAATTGGAGAGAGATTTAGTGTGTATTTTAAACTGTAACTCCATCATTTGTCGCATAAAGTTGTAACTGTTTGTATATTTTTATTGTTGAACCAGTATTGTTTATTCAAAAGTGACAAGGCATGCAGCCACTGTCATAGTATACGTGAGAAAAAAGAAGTTTTTCTTTACTTTTATTCTCAATGAGACATCTCTCAGACACTGCTAGCATCACTATTTTGTTGCAATAGTCAACATAATATGGAATACAGTTTCTGCTGAGAGAAACAGAAATTTTCAGTAAAAATTGAAAATAAAAATATTCGCTTTTGGTAAACTGCCAGATTTGGTCTTGCTAAATATGCTTCTTGAGCCTGTGTTAACAGCTTGAGTGGACAGATGGACTTTCCCCAAGGAATTCATCCTAAACAAGATGACAGCAAAATGAGTCAGGAATTTTGTTGGATGTTGAGACAAAGATCATAGAATCATAGAATAGTTTGCGTTGGAAGGAGCCTTCCAAGATCATCTAGTCTAACCCCCCTGCAATTGGCAGGGACATCTGCAACTAGATCAAGTTGCTCAGAGTCCCATCCAGCCCGGCCTTGAATGTCTCCCAGGATGGGGCATCTACCACCTCTCTGGGAAACAGGTTCCAGTGTTTTACCATCCTCATTGTAAAAAAATTCTTCTTCATGTCTAGTCTGAATCTCACCCCCTTTAGTTTAAAACCATTACCCCTTGCCCTATTGCAACAGGCCCTGCTAAAAAATCTGTCTCCATCTTTCTCAGAGGACTTTTTTAAGTACTGAAAGGCCACAATAAGGTCTCCTCAGAGCCCTCTCTTCTCCAGACTGAACGATCCCAACTCTTTCAGCCCGTCCTCACAGCAGAGGTGTTCCAGCCCTCTGATCATCTTGGTAGCCTCCTCTGGCCCCTCTCCAACAGGTCCATGTCTTTCCTGTCCTGAGGGCTCCAGAGATGGACGCAGGACTCCAGGTGGGGTCTCACCAGAGCAGAGCAGAGGGTAAGAATCACCTGCCTCAACCTGCTGTTCACACTCCTTTTGATGCAGCCCAAGATACCATTTGCCTTCTGGGCTGGGAGCTCACATTGCCAGCCCATGTCCAATCTTCCATCCACCAGTATTCCCTAGTTGTTCTCTGCAGGGCTGCTCTCAATCCCTTCATCCCTCAGCCTATATTGATACTGGGGGTTGCTCCGACACAGATCAGCAGCCCTTACATCTATTTCAGAGGCTGATGCCTCCTCTTCTGTAACACTATGCTTGTTCTACCTGGGATATCTGAAAGACTTAATTTTGGGTGTACTTGAGAGATGACTGTTCTACCCACACTCAGCCAAAGGACCGTATTTTATAAGTGACCTTCAGATTACCCATGAGATTAAGTAGAAATTGATGGTAACAAATTGCATTTTTATGAAATAGCATGATCCTGCAGGAGCTCCTGAGTGTACTAAGTCAGACAATAAGTCATAAAACAGAAATCTGCCTATTTTCCACTGGAATAGTCTTCCATTTTGAGCCAACTCATAGCAAGCCAGAGCCACCTGGAATCTGCTTCTCTTATGTTTTGGACCTTGTGACTTAGTTTGTCTTCAGTAGCTTTTATCTACATCCTACACAGCTGAGGAGAAGCACATGACTGCATTTCCATAGCCAGCCAGGACTTGCAGAATAGCCAGCTGTACTCAGATTTCAAGTAATAGATAGTGATATAGATGATATAGGTCTAAGAACATGTAATTTCACCACTGTATGAGTTACATCCATCCTACTGAAGATAGTAATAGTTCCAACAAGTCATTCCAGATCAAGCTCAGCACTTCTTCTACTAATGTGTATTTACCAATTCCTATGTAAATTCCTGTTATATGAAGCATGTGTCAGTGACATTATTCAGAAAAATATCTTTTCTCCATACTACCTCCTCAGACCTCCACGTCTTCCTTTGACATCAC
This sequence comes from Caloenas nicobarica, assembly GCF_036013445.1. Classification (NCBI taxonomy): domain Eukaryota; kingdom Metazoa; phylum Chordata; class Aves; order Columbiformes; family Columbidae; genus Caloenas; species Caloenas nicobarica. The sequence continues at coordinate 59,076,547 of NC_088284.1, read as the reverse complement.
AACCAATTAGATTTCAGTTTTAGTGAAAACAGCAGTACTATGTATTCATTTGCACCTAATATGCATGATTCAAGACAGGTCCACCTAGAGTTGGGCTGTCATCATGGGTATACCCATGATCCTATGTGATAGGCTGGGTGGCATAGAGCTTCAAATCTAGACACACAACTGCTTTTTTTCTTGCAGGCTTAAAGAAAAAAAATAAGATCTTCATAAGACACATCATCAAAACTGTGTAATGCTTCTTAGAGCTTCTCTGTTAAAGGATTTATTTTCATTAATGCGTTATTTCCCATTCAGATGGTGTTTCAGCTGCGGACCTTGTTGCAAGCTTGCAAAGAGTGAAAACATTGGGCAACATCTGTTTGTGTCTTGATACTGATTCAAAATAGTTCAAAGAATTCAAAATGGTTTTGAGGCATTTTCTAGCTGGGATTGATTGTATTTGGGTTTGCACTACACATAAGATATTTATCATTCACCTCTCTCTTTTGTTATGGATTAGCCAATATTTTGTGTTTTGGCATTTACACTCTGGCCATAGGAGCTCCTTGCCTTCATCAACGTGCATCGGCTTCTATAGTTAGCTCCAATACTTACTATTTGCTTACTTGCATTGAATACCTCTCTGTAGCTCCTAAGATTTCTAGAAGTGTAAAGGTATTTCCTAGGTCTTATGGTAAAAAAAAAAAAAAAAAAGCTTGGCTGTCCAGAAGATGCAAAATGTTAGTAAACCAACCCCTAAAAAAAAAAAGAAAAAGTCCATTCAGTACTAGAAACAGGCAGGATACCTGTGTGTATAAAGTCATGTCAAGATGCCACCATTTTAGGAACTAGACGTCTCATTCGGCTTAAATGAATTCAAGCTTTGTCAGTCATTTTAAAGAGACCAGGAATTCATCTTAGGGATGCAGATTGAGAAACACTTCCAGAATCTTTTCCAACTTCTCAGAGTGCCTTCCAGGCATAAGCCCAAACTCCACCATGGTTGCGTGCCAAACTAATTCATAGGAGGAAGATCTGGACCTTCTAGGAAGCCTCTAGGAAAGAAAGCTTTGGAAATCCTGGCTACACAAATCCTCCTCCAAATCGCAGGAGAGCAAAACAGACCTGTATGAAGATGAATTTGCAAGAAAAATAGGCAATCACTGGGGAAGGCAGAACTCAGAGCACATATAGTGGGAACTCTTAAGGGGATAAAACAAAGAAGTAAGAAAATATAAGATTTCACTGTCCTGTATAGTCTATAATGCTAATTAGGCGGGGTCTATAATAACAGAAGTGTCATTCAGGAGAAGGGAACACAAAAGACAGAGTTCTGCTTCAAACATTTTAACAATATATGAGAGCAGTGGAAAGCTCCATGTCCATGAGGACATGAAAACAAGCAAACAGGCAAAGAAAGAAACAAATAACAAATCAAACAAAGAACATCAGGAGAGCTGGAGGTGTGTCGCAACTGGTCCTAGGAGGACTGGAACTAGGCAGTGTCTTCCAGAGAGACCAAGAAGCAGGATGAGCAGTCCTCTGTATGGTGAGAGACTGAACCCTGCTGCAAAATTATGTTGTTGTATCTTCAAATAAATAAGAGACAACGGTAACCAGCAAAAAATTAATGAGCAGGTGACGCTCCAGTGGTGTTGCTACGTGAAGGTTAAATTTCTCTCTCTGGGGTTTTAAAGCTAATTTGGTCTTCTGAAATTGATTGGATTCTCCCAAGTAGCTTAACCTCTACTACCATTTCTGGGTTCTCTTTTTCCTTTAAAGAAGGTGAATGAATTAAACATTTCCAGCTATCTCTTTAGCAAACTGTATTCCTTTTGTTGTTCCTGTATGTTGAAATGAATACCAGTGAGTAGATCTCCTAAATATGAACATTCAGGTTAAAACAATAAAGGATATCTTACTCCCTGTCTACAATGAGGAGCAAGTATCATGTTCTGAAGCTTCAGAATCACTTGAGTCAAGCTGAGACCTGTTTAGACTGGCATAGCCCTTGCTTGGCTCCCACTACCACACTGAAACAGGAATGGCATAATAAATGTATAATAACAAATAATGTTTTTCTCATTGTTTACATTCAGGGTGTGAAAAGAACCATCAGCAAAAACTGAGGAAACTAGGCATACCATTTTTTTTAATAAGACCTGACAGTAACAGTTCCTTTTATTAATGGGGGATTTTTGTGCTTAGGAAACTTTGTCCGAGATGGCTTGGGTGTAACTATTTCACTGAGTAGCTTACCTGTGAAAATTAGGAGTGAAATTTCTGTGCAGAACAGACACAACTATTTCACAACTATTCAGTGATGGTCGAACTGATTTACTTCTATGGAACGTTAGAATAGTTTCATCTCAGACAAAAGGAAGCTTTTTGTGGTTTTTTTTCCCAAAACTTCATAGAAAAATGTAGATAGAGAGAACAATCTAAACTGCAATATTCCATTTGAAGATGTAGTTTTTCTGGCTTACTCCATTTTATGTGTTCTCTCCTCAATTTAGCTATAATTCTGTTGCTGACTTTCAGCAAAAGAATTTGCATCCAGCAGATTTGTTGGTGACTTCTGTATTTGGATATTGAATAGCACTTGCTTGTTGTGTTTTCAGCTAAAAACCCAGAAAACTCCTATTTTGCGTTTCAGTTTTCCTCCAGGTGGAGTTGCTTCAAGGCTACTGCTGCTTGGGCAGAAATATCACATAGAGCACAATGGATGACCTGGTGCAAGTCATAGTTATTCATGAGAAATTGTCAAGGGTTTGGGCTTGTTTCTATCTCAAAGAGAAGGAACTTCAAGGCATGTTTGTATTTGTTGTAATTTGTCCCATTATAGAACTATCTAAAGTTACATAACTCAGACCTTTATTTGCATCTGGATTGCATCATAGGGGGAAGTCGCAGATATGACATTTCAAATGTGGCTCAATTCTATACTACAATAAATTACTGATCCCTGGAGCTGCTACAAGGTCTTTAAGAGAATCAAAGTGCTTTGGAACATACAAAGAGGAACATCAGATTTCTAGCCTTAGAAATTTACCTTCTCATAATTATGCATGAAATATTACTGGTAGCAAAATACCAGAAGCAATAATGGAATACTGAGTTCCAAGATGATGGTGATTTAAGAGAAAAAACAAGCTGCAATTGATAACTAAAATGATTTTTTGAAGGGTGGTTTAAGTAAAAACGTAAAGAAGATCTGTCATGTGAAGATTCTGCCTAAAGTAAGATTAGCAAGAATGCCAGCCAGAACAAAAGTCCTGAAAGGAGTAATTTAAGATATCTGTGGCACAGCCAATCTGTTTCATTGTGCTTGTTTAATAGCTAGAACAGTCAGGTTCTAGGTCAGGGCTGGGGCCACTACACGTCCTTTAAAAGAATAAGTAAGAAACCTTACAGTGAATATTAAAAAGTGGAAGTCTGTTTTGCCAGTTTCATTTTTTTTAGCAGTAGTTGCAGTGCTCATTCTGTGTCATACATCCTTTTACTGTTGCAAGAATATGTATTTTACAAAAAATACAAAAGTGTAGCGTTATATTTTTGGGTTTTTGGAAAGAGAAAAATCACAATAAGTTTCTTTCATATAAGGAAAGTATATTTCCAGAGAAAACTTTCATCTAGGCCCCACATTGTGTCATATTCTTCACATCCCAGTGAAGCTGTAACATATTGAAGACAAGAAGCTAGTCATAAAAATCAATAAATTGTGGATTATTTGGAAGAAGATTCCCAGTGAAGCTCCCTCCTATAAACGCACAACAAAACTCCTTGTTGAGTTAGTGATACCAAAAGACTTTCTTTGGGACTACAATCTAAAGGCAACCTCCTATTCTTAATCCTTTTTGACACAGGGGTGGAGCACAGAACAGTATCAGTGAAGTAGAAATCCTGATCCACTGATCTCACCTGCCGAAGCTGGGTCACACCAGCCTGCAAACAGTTTATTCTGTATTTGCTTTTGCAACTGCTGAGTAGTACTAGTTTCTCCCAGTTCCTGCTGCTGCATTGTTCTTATTAATATAGGAATACATCAAACGTTGTGTGCCTGGAGTTATTCCAAGAGAACAGCATATTTGATTTACAGTTCAAAACAACCTTCCTGTCTCATTAGCTGACACCAGTCTCAGCATCATGGTATTGACAATGATAAATGCATTTTTTTATGTTTCATTAGCAGAGAAGGGAGACAGCAATATACTTCCATGAAGCAGTCCTCCAAAGCAATGCAAAATTTGCTCTGATGTAATAGCAGTTTCACCTGGAAGCACCAAATGACTCTGTCTATGTGAAATTAGGGCTGAAGTTGCATAAAACACCCATTATATCTTTACCAGTTTCACCTCTGCTGGAAATGCAGCGAGAGTATCACATTTCACATTCTTTCAGCTGAAACAAGGGAGCGTGGATGTTTCTAAAATATTTTATAGAAACTCTTCTAATCTTGTGAGTATTTGTGCTTTCAGGTATATAACATCTGCCTGTATTTCTTTTTCTTTTTTTTTTCAGTTCTAGTTAAGTCTTCTACAGCTTAGAGTTTCATCTAGTTTGTTTTGGTCTCCTGGCAAAACAGACTTCGCTAGCCACAGGAGACAGTGAGGTTAAACCTGATCCATGTCTTCCATTTTACTTTCTGCAGATATCTTGTTGCCTCATGAAACTCTTCCATGTTTACAGGTTAAATATTCATGCACAAGGGGTCGGAGCCTGTCAGAAAATACCAGAAGTTAACTCTGATGTCTGTGGAAACGCTGACCCTGAGAAACAGAACAATTGCAATGGATGAAGGTAATTTTTAGGACATAATGTTTATTTAGTAAAAGGAAAAAAAAACCAGTTCCTCTGTGTTTCATTTTGGCACACAGTTGTTGAGAGTGGAAAGGTGGAGCAAGGCCACTATTACATTAAACAAGCTGAGTGAAAAGTGCAAAGAGGATAACAATCTATTTTTAAGCTTCTCAGCTGTCAATGAAAGCCAAGGATAAAAATAACTCACTGATATGAGAGACATACTGAAAGAGATAAGTTTTTTAATATTGTACAAGGAAATGATCAAAGGGCTAATGAAAGTGGAATCCCTGAAATGTCACCTTCTGTATGCTGAAAAAAAATCATTTGCAAGGCAAACAATTTTACCAGAGGATTCTGCATCAAAGAAGATAACATAGTGCCACAACAAAAGGAAATAAGTTTACACTGACAAACTTTGGGGTTTGCCTACTAGGTTTTCCACAGAGATAATATGCATCATAACTGAGACCTCTTGAAATTGTCATTAAATTACATGGGTATCTTAAGCTAATTTTTGTTACATAGAATACCTCTTGCAAGATACTATAGTGAGTTTTCAGATTTCTTTGGTTTTTTTTTTTTAGACACACCCCGAGGTGGCCATATTTGGAGGCTAGCAGGTAACTGAGGTTGGCCTTCAAAAATTAACACATTCAGTATATCTAGTCATTTTTAGTTTGAGGCTTTTACTGCATACCCATTTAGGAGTTTCTATAAGTGAGAGCAAAAGGCCAGATTCTGTGCGTACTGGATATGTGAGTAAAGAATAAATGAACAGTTATGCAAAGCCTATGATAAAAGCAGGATGGTTTGCCTGGCCCTACCTTAGGCAGCAGGCTGCTGAAAAGCTGTGTGAGGGAAAGATTAGGAAGATTTCTGGGTTTTCTGTGCAACTTGCAGATCTTGTACAGAAATCATAAAGGAACAGTCTGCTCTTACCTAATAGTAATGAACATATTTAAACTATTCATCAAGGACGTGGATGAAGAGACTCAGTGGACTCTCAGCAAGTGTGCTGATTATACAAAACTGGGAGGAACGGCCGATACACCAGAAGGCTGTGCTGCCAGTCAGCAACATCTGGACATCCTGGAGAGTTGAGTGGAGAGGAACCTAGTGAAGTTCAACAAAAGCAAGTTTAGGGTCCTACATCTAGGGAGGAATAGCCCCAGGCACCAGTACAGGTTTGGGGCTGACCTGCTGGAAAGTGGCCTTGCAGAGAAGGACCTGGGGGTCCTAGTGAACAACAGATTGACCATGAGCCAGCAGTGTGCCCTTGTGTCCAAGCAGGCCAATGGCATCCTGGGGTGCATTAGGAAGACTGTGACCAGCAGGTCAAGGGAGGTTGTCCTCCCCCTCTACTCTGCCCTGGTGAACCCACATCTCGAGTACTGCGTCCATTTCTGGGCTTCCCAGTTTAAGAAGGACAAGGAATTACAAGAGAGAGTACAGTAGAGAGCTAAAAAGATAATTAGGTGTCTGGAGCACCCTCATTAGGAGGAAAGACTGAGAACTGGGTCTGCTCAGCCCGGAGAAGGCTGAGAGGGGATCTTATCAATGCTTATAAATATCTCAAGAGTGGTTGTCAAGAGCATGGGACAAGACTCTTCTCAGTGGTGCCCAACAATAGGATGAAGAGCAATTGAAGCATAGGAGGTTCCATCTGAATATGAGGAGACTTGTTTACTTTGAGGGTGACAGAGCACTGAAACAGGCTGCCCAGATAGCTCATGGAGTCTCCTTCTCTGGAGACATTCTAAACCTACCTGGATGTATTCCTGTGCAGTCTACTCCAGCTGACCCTGCTCTGGTAGGTGAGTTGGAGAAGACAACTTCCAGAGGTGCCTTCCCACCTCAACCCCTCTGTGACTTTGTGATATTTAACCCTTTCCATACATACTAATAGAAGTAATATTTTCTCAAATGTGAAATACTCTTTAGAAGCATTACATTTAAAATTTAAATGCACTACAAAAGATTAAAAATAAAGATTTCCATGGCTTACTTAGAGTCGGATAGCACTCCATTAGTGGGGCATTGTGATCTGGTTTTATTTTCAGGGAAATGAAAAGTGAATGAGCAGAGACTGAGCACACCAGAAATTCTCAGTTGAGAACTTCTGTATATGTTCTTCATGCCAGTCTACTATATTACGATAATTAAGGATTTTCAATTTTAAAAAAGGAGTCAACCAACTGACTGTGTAACCTTCTCTCACACCAGAAGCTGAGCATAACAAGTTAAACAGGACCATTGATTGTCAACCCTGTGAGGCAATGACATTGGGTAAGGCTGTTTCTGAAGGCATTGTAACCTGAGAATATTAGAGAAAAAAATGTGGTCTGACCAGAATGAATAGGAAGAAAAAGCTGTAGCTTGTGATGATATAAACGAACCTCTACCTGTAAAATAATGTCAGAGGTCATTGTTAAGGTACTTACAGGGCATGGGATGAAACAATAAAAGATGAAGAGAATGAATCTTCCTTTTAACAACAGAAAGGCTGAACTCATGTGGCAGCAATCATTGCTATGAATGTAGGGTTAAATATCAGAGAACAATATCAGTGTGATGCAGTGCTCAATGAGAATGAAAGACCAGGCTAAGACCAGCCAACCTGTCAGTAAATAGCAGAGGCAGCTACTATTCCATCCATTAGCAACAGAAGAGGCTCCAAAAGACCCATTCCCAAACTCCCAGCTATAGTGAATATTGCTACTATAATCTGTTACTTGGCTGCTTGTATGAGTGTTCAGCAGCAGAAATAAAAATGACAATTTCTGCTTTGTTGTAAGCAACAAAGAGAAACAATGCAGCCTTGATTGCCAGTATCCATTTGTTCGGGGCATTGAGAAAACAGTTTTTCTTTATCCACATCAATTTTTATACCTCATTTTCCATATAATAAAGGGGGAAATGCTCTGTATATCTGCCCAAGTCAAAGAACCAGTCTTCTCTTAAACTACGGATCTTTTATTGTACCATACTTTAAAGACACTCCCACCAACCCTGAAAGTACTCTCTCTCTCTGCTCTTCTTTGTCTTTCATCAGAGCACATTGGGTAGGACAGGCTCTATTCAGCCCATTGATGCTTTTGTAAGAAAGCCTACTGTATGCACTTGCATTATGGCTAATATTTAATAGCGGAGAGTCTGTGCTTTGGTAGAACAGGCCTGTAAGAAGGAGCGATAAAGAAGCTTACTCCTAGAAAGTTTTATATAGTCTATCTCTTCTTCTGTCATTACAGAATTACACATTTTGTGAGGTACTGACTGCTACCTTCCTAAAAATGAGTGGGTAGAATTAGAGATATTACTCACAACAGAGAGGTGAGGCCCACATATAGCACTAAGTTAATTTTCCCCAACTGCTCCTCACAAAGCACAGGTTTTACAAATTTCTGTCCTGGAGAGGACTGAGAAATTGCCATGAATGCGTAAAGTCACTTCACTATTTTGCCATTTTGATGAAAATTGCAATGTTCTGTGGCTTGAAGTACAATTGGTCATACAATAGCACACAATATTCACACAATCTAAATACTATTAACAAGAAACAGATGCACAGGTATTTTTGCTTTTCCAACTTATTTTTTCTGCCATAGTCTTGAAACCTCAGTTTACTGGACAAAGAAATTAATCTGTTTGGGCTTTATCATACTCAAACTGTGAGATGCTGAATAATTCAACCGTGTGCATTATGATTTAAATACTGCATTGGCAGAGTCAAGATATCATACAAACCTGGCTGATTTCTCCACCCCTTTACAGCATTTTTTTTTTTATGCCTAGAGCATCTTTCAATAAGGTACACTGCAGTTTGTGTTCCAGCAGTTCCAAGTCATGTCACACACTTTCAAAACTTGTAATTTGAATGACTTAGGTATCTCATGATCTACAGAAACTCTCAGAGCCCCATTATCAGAGCTGCTCTGGATTGGCTTTAAGTGTAGCCAGAGGTCAAGGAAAGCTCGCTGTGATTCTGAGAGTACAGGACAGTTTTGTCTATTTCCCTGTATCTTATACGACACTTCACATACAACATTGCCCTTGCAGTTAGCATTAAAGTATGAAGATTCAGTAGAATTTTTTGTGCAGGCATCTCTGGAGGAGCAATCCTATACATCTGAGAGATTCCTCTAATATCCTAATAATTTCTATAATGATTTTATTTAATTTGAAAGGCTTTAAAATAATTAATGCTCTAGGTGGCTTCACGCTCTGAAAATATGTCACACTGTGGACTGAATACTGAGACATTACATCAAAACTGGCCCAAAGATACAAAAGCTCCGTGTGAGGCTACAAAACTGATTTTTCTTGATCATATGTGGATTGTGAACATGCTCTATCAAAATAAAATGACTGAACTTAATATGTCTCTATGGAGTTTTTTTATTTTAAATGCTAAAGGGCATGACTTTCTCCTTTTTGTATTACATCTGAGAAATAGGAAGTCCTGACGATTGTAAAATGTCTTAGATGCATTGCAGTCTATACTATGCATATTAACTGAATAGATATATTTTTTGTTTGGTTTTAATAATAATAAAAAAACCTCTACTAAGCACTGTAATAAATTATTTTTTCAGAACATGTGGTTTGGTGGGGTTTTTTTTCCTGTCCCTTCCTCTTTTTTTTTTCCTTTCACACTTTTACTGAGACCAGTATTCCTATTGTGAGGAAAGTATTCCCCTGTCATCATGATTTTGGTTCTGGAAGCAGAACAAGAATCCAGTTTCTCCTGCTACTAAAAGCCAAAGCAAAACAGGTAACATTAGTCTTTTTTATGTGCAAACATTTGCACACACCAGGTGGTTAGAATACTATTAAAAGGGGTATGGCACCACTACAATGGATGTGGGAAGTTTTGTTAGTAATCCACCATACTTTTTAAGCAATAAGATATAACCTGTTAAAGCATAGCCTGAGAAAATGATGCCAAGCTGTCCACTGGGCTGATGGTCTGAACTACTCCTTTCAACAACTAAACTCTCGTGCCTGTTTGCTCTAATTGCAGGTGTAACACATGTGGAGTTGGGAGCACCATCTTAGACCAGACAGGAAACCTTTGGTTGCCCACAGAAACAGGACTGTGGGTTTGAGGTCTCTTGTCCCTTAGACTGGTGGTAGCGTGGTGGAGTCAACAGCACATATAGGAACATTACAGATACCAACCTACCTTTTTTATACAGCTAACCTACTTCGTCCCAGTTTAAGCCCAGGGGTCCAAGAAAATTGTGAACCATTCTCTTTTCATACATCAAAGTGTGGGTGAGCAGGAAAGAGAAAAGAGCATTTGGAAGAGTAGACTTCAGCTGTGTCATGCCAAATGCTGGTTTCAGATGTGACTTTGGAATGACACTGACTACACATTAGCGTTGTGATAAACCAAGTATCTTTGAGTTTGGAAAACTAATGGAGTAACTTATCTTCCTGTCCAGGGCTCTGGCATATGCTGCCATAGTCACTCACCCAATTGTTTGCACATGCCAGCTAAACCTTTGTGTATTATGGTCAGACAATTGTATGCAGGCAGTCACCGTGCCGCTTGAAGGAAAACTATGACACTGTATGAAATATCTGTTTCAGTGACTAAATGCTCAACATGCTGCAACTAGCCAGCTTAGGTGGGTCCCTAGGTGTTTTTGGGATAGAAGATGAATATGCCTGCCACCTCTGTGAACATCAGTAATATCATTGCAGTGGCCTTAAATGCAGTAATAATACACCTATTAAAGACATAGTTCCACCTGCTCCCATAGTTATTTTGAGACCTATCAATTCAGTGACTCCGGCTGTAGAAAAGTGACTGATCTGGAAGGTTCAAGTTAGTTTAAAGAGGAAGATACCATACTTGTGTTAGCAGGCCATACTACTGTTCCAACAACTAGAACAGAGAAATTCTCATGGTGCTTTGCCATTTTGTAACTCCATTAAACTAACATTAATCACATAGTAGTAAAGAAATGATCCTTGCATCACTTTTCTTCTTCTTTTGGAAAGATGAGAATGACACAAGAGGGGTTTTTTAGGTCTAGAAGTGATACTGTATAAAGTAGAAGTAACGGACTCAAAATACAATCGTATTTGTTTTGTGGCCAGCCAGTTTCAGAAATCAGGACATAATTGCCCATAAACTTTGAAGATTTAATGACATGAGCTGCATAGACACTCGGAGATGAGATGCCAGGAGAGAACTACATTAATTTGGCTCCTACTCAAGTCAATGAGAATTGAAATTGTTCAAGGTATTGACTGCTGAATTTTTGATTCTGTAGGAAATTTAAATAAAACCTTCCAATGATCCAAAGCCAGAGACCAAAAAATACATTTTGCTACTGCTTTACTTGTATTTTGTGGGTTTTTGTGGTGTTTGTTTGTTTTTTCCCTCTCATGTAGATAAAACCACATTAGGCAGTTGGAACTATTTTCATTCCTATCACTTCTAATGTCTGACCCAGAATGAAATCAGGAAAATATATTCAAACCATGAAATTAATATTGAGTCTTCTGAACAAAAACTTTCACCAAAACATGTACAAGGAGAGTGTCAGTTTATCAAAATAAGAGTTTTTCCAGGGGATACTGGCTTCTCAAATACGTAACAGAGTCCAGAGTGGACCTAGAACAAAAATTGTTATCAGTACCAAAGAGATATCTACTCCAAAATGTGCATTATTCAAAAAGTTATGGTAATCTCTTATGTCCTTGTTCCACTGGAGATCAGAAAGTTGAATATCAGGTTATGGTTCAGTGGATTAGCACACACATAGGAAAGCTCAGCTCCATGGCACCCCTTCCTGCATTGCTTCTCATGCTAAAACTGCCCATATTGCACTGCTTACCCATGAGCCAATTTCCTTACTACGATGCAGCACAGGACTTTCTATGACATTTTCTGAAGTTTGTTGCAATGATGCAAGACCTGAGGCATATTCTCATGACTGCTGCTCAGATGTTTGTGTTATGGGGCAATCACGCACCTAATGTGCCAGTACTTTTGGTGTATGGCTTATGAAAGTTTCTTTCGAAAAGGTGTATCTTGAGATGATGCTAATGTGAAGAAATAAAATAATTTTAATTATTGTATTTGGGTTCTTTGACCAACTTTACTAAATTCTTGCTTTTGGTATTTATTGTACAGGGAAAAAAAAAATTAAATAATTAGTTTGAACAGATATTAGATGACAAGTCCTTTCTAGGCAGAGATCATGCCCCTCACATAGCCCTTTCTGTTTTCCCTAAGACCATAGCTGCAAGCAACTAGATACAGACAGAGCATATAAATCTGGATTTATGTTATACTGCCTTAGGACAGTGATTGGAATGAAAACATTCCCAATACATTCCAAAACATTTTCCGTCTTACAACCTTTTTCCATCTTTTTCCCTTCTTCTGCCTCACAAAAGGCACATGATGTCTGACTTGCCAGTGTTTTTGTTGTACAGTGTATGATCATTAAAGATACAAAAATCCTAACTACATGAGGACTACCTGTGTGCATGGTGCTTCAAATTACAGCTACTCTTACCTCAAGTGGAACCTCCTGTGTTCCAGTTTGCAGCCATTGCCTCTTGTCCTATCATTGGTTGTCACCGAGAAGAGCCTGGCTCCATCCTCGTGACACTCACCCTTTACATATTTATAAACATTAATGAGGTCACCCTTCAATCTCCTCTTCTCCAAGACAAAGAGACTCAGCTCTCCCAGCCTTTCCTCATACGGAAGATGCTCCCTTAATCGTCTTTGTGGCTCTGCGCTGGACTCTCTCCAGCAGTTCCCTGTCCTTCTTGAACTGAGAGGCCCAGAACTGGACACAATATTCCAGATGCAGTCTCAGATCCAGGTGCCTTTGTATGGCAGACTTTTTGTCAGGCGTGTAAACTGCATCACTCAACTTGGTGTCCTCCGTCAACTTGCTGAGGGTGCACTCGATCCCACTATCTGTGTAACTGATGAAGATGTTACACACTACTGGTCCCAGTACAGACTCCTGAGGAACACCACTTGTTACTGCTGTCCCTCCAGACATTTAGCCATTGACCTCTACTCTCTGGGCGTGACCATCCAGCCAATTCCTCACCCACACAACAGTCCACCCATCAAATTCAAACCACTCCAATTTAGAAAGAAGATGTTGTGAGGGACTGTGTCAAAGGCTTTACAGGGGTCCAGATATACAACAATCTTCCCAGGCACACAGATAAGGCTGACAGGTTGGTAATTCCCAGGGTCTCCTTTCTACCCTTTTAAAACAGGTGCAACATATCTCTTTTTCCAGTCAACAGGAATTCAGATGACTGCCATGACTTCTCAAATATCATGGAGAGTGGCTTGGCAACAACATCAGCCAATTGCCTCAGGACTCTGGGATGTATCTCATCAGGTCCCATGGACTTATGTATGTTCAGATTTTCCAGAGACCGACTTCTGTTATACTAGACCAATCCAAGAGAAAGGAAAGAGGGTCTGAAATGTTTAACACAAATTAGGCAAGATGGACTTCGATTTGCCAGTAGTTTAGCTTACTGTTGTTCATATAAGTGATTTGAGGCCACTACAGCAAAGACCAGCAGTGTTTGCATGTAACAAAGAACCAATATGGAACCATAGAAACATTTTGGTTGGAAGATACCCTCAAGATCCATTAACCTAACACTGGCACTAAACCTGGTGCCTAAGAACCAAATCTATACTTCTGTAAAAACCTCCAAGGATGTTGACTCAACCACTTCGCTGGGCAGACTATTCCAGTGCTTCACAACCCTTTCCATGAAGAAATTTTTCCTAATATCCAATCTAACCCTCCCCTGGGGCAGGCTGAAGTCCTATCACTTGCTGCTTGGGAGAAGACACCAACACTCTCCATGCTACAGCTTCTTTCCAGGGACTTGGAGAGAGCGGTAAGGACTCTTCACCAGCTTTGTTGCCTTTCTCTGAACTCTCTCCAGCACTTTAATATCTATCTTGTAGAGAGCGGCCCAAAACTGAACACAGGATTCAAGGTGCAGCCTCACTGGTGCCAAGTACAGTGGGACAATGACTTCCCTAGTCCTTCTGGCCACACTATTCCCCCGATATAAGCCAGGATGCTGTTGGCCTTTTTGGCCACCTGGGCACACTCCTGCTCATGTTCAGCTGGCTGTTGATCAACACCCCTAGATCCTCTTCTGACAGGCAGCTTTCCAGCCATTCTTCCCTGAGCCTGTAGCGCTGCCTGGGGTTGTTGGGACGCAAGTGCAGGACCCAGCACTTGGCCTTGTTGAACCTCATATAATTTGACTCAGCCCAACAATCCACCTGGTACAGATCCCTCTGTAGAGCCTTTCTGCACACCAGCAGATCAACACACCCACCCAGTTGGTGTTGTCTGCACATTTACTGGATGGATTCCATCCCTGTGTCCAGGGATTATGTAACAAGAAATGCTTAATTCCACCAGTGCACCTGAGGGCCATAATACCTCATTTGTACAGCATCTGGCACATTCAGGACAGTAATACCAGGTGTGAACTCTGTCCAAAAGAGAGGCAGTGATGGTAGATTTTCGCCTTGGAAATAATATCAAAAATTTTCACAGCTCATCAGGAAAAAGATGAAAGTCCTACATGGGCTATGGAGTACTTTTTCAATTCATTTTCTTTTCCTTTTGTTTTTCTTTATGTACCAAATATAACAGATTATTTTACTCTGGAAATTAAATGAAAAAGAGTATGATGGTGATATTGTTAGCTGTTTTATAAAACTCATTTTTAAACTAACTTATTTTTCGTTATTTTTCTTACATCTGGTTTACATCAACTCTAGCTGAAGTGAAATGGAAAGGCATAGGTTCAGCTCTACTTTGTGATATTGCCACATTCCATGGTGACTTTTTAAGTTGTTTACTGGCTTTTGCCTCATTCACTGTACTCAGACAACTTGAAATTAAATGAAGAGAAACAACAAAAGACATACAAATTTACACATGGGTTAATTGTATTTTTTAAAGTTTATTTGCTTTGCATAGAGGAAATCTTTAACTTTTCTTGATTTATCAAGCACATAGAAACCTAAGGTAATTTTTTCACTTTGGATACATAATGACAAGAAGATATATTAAACTTCAGTGTGTAAAACCTGTATTTTATAGAGAGAGTTGAGGAAATATGAAGAATTTCAGCAACAGAGCTTGAGTGCATTGCAGGAACAGGAACCTTAGTTATCACTTCCACATAAAGCCACCAGGATCTTTTCATAATCCCCTTTGAGTTCATCCTGTCAATTTAAGCACAAAACCCCACAGTTGTTAGAATAACGGCCTCAAGTGAAATGAATTTCAGTAAGCATTCAATATACATGTCCAAACATGGAGCCTTCACCTGCATAAATTAATCACTTGATAATACATATGTGTTAGCCACAGACTGAGCTTGAACTGAGTACCCTCATTGAAATTATTCCTGTGACCTAGAAATAAACATACACATTTCCAGAGTGGAGCAGAGGTAGGCCAGGCAAGTCAAAATCCTGGGACGCCTCATTGCATAAATAGAAATGAGAAGCAGAGAAGATTTCTGTCCACTGAAGACCTTAAGGATTTCTTCTCTAGATAAAGTGAAAATGCCTTCCTTGGTCAGTGATGTCCAATGTTCATGAATATTAAACAATATACATCTTGTATCTAGGATTATCTCGAACACAGGGTAATGCTATGATGATATTTGATTCAGCATAGGATTGCTTGTTCAGCTCAGAAACAACATGCATGATACGCATTAAGTATGCATTGAAATTATTAAACACAGTGTTTTTCTCAAATTTGAATCTACTTTGCAGACACATACGAATTGTTTAGTGTAGCCAAGCTATGCCTCAAGGCATTTGGATGTAATAAACACTTTGGAATACGCTGAGGTGATGTGATTGCATATCAAATTACACATCACACACACTACTGGTGGAAGACTAAGAGTGATCTTTGGCACCTACCTGAAAAAGTAGCAGACAGCAATAAAAATTAAAGAGGTATTTTGATGTATGTGAGCAGTATGTTTCTTCTCTAAATGAGGTGTTTGTTTAGTTTTGTTTCATTTTTTATTGTTGCCCACTAGCTACCACAAAGCTGCTTTGCAAGTTTAGTTTCCTTCCAGTCCCTCACTGGCTTAAATTTTCTGGAAAATACTTTGGGTGTTCTGTCCCCTTTAAGAAGGAGGTTTTACTTAAGTCACCTGGAAAGCAGGCCTCATAACTCTCAGGTTAACAAGTTATTTACAGGATTACCTCAAATGTTAAAAGCCAATAGGGAGTTGCAACAACTATGTCCCACAGAGCTCTTAGTGTAGTCATGTCCACTCTCCTGCCAATGTACCTTATGTCTGTCCCAGCAAAAGAACTTCGGGATACTGTAGTTTCAGTTCAACTGTTGGCTTCTACTGTAAGATGATATTCTGAAACATGTACGAGCACTAAAACATTGGTGTAGCTTTCGTGGCAAAAACATTGCCTCAGAAAATGAATTAGTTCTACCAGCATGCGGATCATTGGACAAATGTGTTACTCAGCAACAATCAGTTACTCAGGATGACCTGGTGACTGAGAAACAGAAGAGATAACAAACCCCTACTGAACATCCCAAATAATTTGCTAGTCTTGCCTTTCATACGTCATCTGAGAGGAAACCTACCATAATGGCTTGGCAGAGAGAGATGCCATACATCTTCTTGTAATAGCCTTTGATCTCATTCATATCCACTTCATGGCGTGAAACCATGATTCTGATGAGGTCTTTGTGCCGTGTCCCAAAGCCCTGTGTAAATCGCAAGAAGAAAAAAAGAAAGAAAAAAAAAAAAGAAAAAAGGAAAAAAGAAAAAAAAGGTTATTTATTTGAAATATTAAAGCAAGCTTCTGTTTGTTAATGCATCAGACTTCATTGTGGGTGCACAGAGCTCAGACCTATTCCTTCTCTCAGAAGGAAGTCCTCTCATATCCCTCTTCTATTCTCCATGAGCACAATTCACTTCTGACAGACTACTTCCACCCCAGGATTTTCTTTCAAAGCATTAGGCTTCTACAAGGTTCATGTCCAGATCTGCAATTGCTTTCCTATTTAATTTTCACTAATATTTTTTTTTTGCTTTCATAAATAAGAGAAGTTCCAGTTAGCTTTCTGTCACTGTCTAGAGCAGGAGTAGTTACATTTATACAGTCTTAAAATTACATTCGCCTCTTGGAGGGCAACTGTGAGGCTGATGGGTACCCTGGTGAAAATGAATTTGACACCCCTTATCTAGGGGAAAAGATATATGTGTGGATGGACAGATGCCTTCCAGAATACACTATAACAAACAGACAGCTATTCCTATGGAAAGATACGCAGAGGTTTCAAAGGAAAAACAAAAAGAGAGAGAAGAACATACTGAAATTCCTTCTGTACTTGTGTTTTATTACCTAAAGGGCTTAGAGAGCTCTAGATAGCTTGCTATTTTTCAGCCTACAAGGCACCCCACATTTACAAAGAGAAGTTCTTTCTCTACCTTACCTTCATCGCCAAGTGGAGTTTTTCGGCAAAGAAAGCTGGCTTGCTTGTGGCACACTTCACTGTAATGAAACAATGAGATAAGGTTACACCTCTTATACGTGTAACGAGTAACAAAAAGCAAAGAATATCCTATTTATCTGCTTCTTTGTTCCCTGCCTTCAAAATATGGGAGAAGTAGCAGCTCCTTTCCTCTATCTATTCAGAAAGTAATTCAGTCAGGAGAGAATAATTACAAGACTGCATTCCCTAGTTTACTGCCACAAAATTAAGAAAGATGTTACAGTTCCCAAGAAGAAGAAAGTGAAATCAGAGCTGGAGGTTCTGATCTGATGTTCTATAAAGTAAGTTATACTAAGTTCTTGCCCTTGTGGTGTTTAGAGGCATCTGATGGGACCGATTCTTTAATCCAAAGTACCCCGATTCAATCCCTGGTCTACTGATAAGAGGGACTTAAGTGAGTGACTGCCTCACTTTAGCGTTCATGAGGTTGTTAACATGCTTCACATACACCTTTAGCACAAAACTTATAAGAATATATCTTGAACAAATTTGCAGAACAAAATTTGTTATATTTTTAAAAATCATATCCTCTAAATGTCTTTCAAAAACAAAATTTAGAGAAGAGTAGGTCTGCTTTTGTTTTTTTGAAGACGGGTTGAAAACTTTTGGATTTTCAATATGCATTGTGCTTCTTCTGAAAGCTCTTTTTGGCATATTGACTTCCTGTAAAGATCTTCCTATGTTGATGACATGTCTATTTTTAAAAGAACTCTCTGCATAACAGGGGAGGTATTTCTAGTCTTTCATTAACTTGAAATGACATTAGATAACTTGATAAAATCACTATGTTTAGACTAGACTTTCTGAAGTACTACTTAGCAAATTTCTCATTGAAGCACAGTAAGCCCAGAATGGTTTCTATCAGAGCAATTGTGATGGAAGTAAAAAATAGGTTTTCCTACAGTCAGTATATCTACTAGGTTACAATCTGCAGAACCACTTACCAAGGGCAGTCAGGCATTTCTCAATATCACCCTTCATCTCCATATCCACTACCGTGTTCATGTCATGCTTGCTGCATTTGGTGTACTTCTGAAAGACTAAATGAGGGAAGAAAACTCTGTGAGCAGTGATAAAAATACAGTGTTCTCTCTGCATTGCCTCTGCCTTATTCTGCCCTCACTGCTGCAGCAGTGCCCACAGATGACTGATCGTAGGCCACCTTTCTCATATTCTCTGGCCATCACTGTGTAAAGAACAATGTTACTGCATGGCCTGGGGGACTCAGCGTAAGGAATGGGACTTTGTTGGGGTGGTAGCATTGGTGTTCTCACTGGTAGGGACAGAGGTCGCCTAGTGACTCCGCTGGACCCTGTTACATTAGATGATAAACCCCTACCCAGGCCGAACTGGCTGAGGAGCAGGACCATATTGGGTAACATATAGAACCCCTGACACACTGATCCCTTGGCCTTGTGTTCACTAGCTCTGTGAGACTTCATCAAAACAGTTTTGTTAAAAACCTAAATGATACGGCTTATCACCAGTATGGAAAGAATAGCCAACTACACCCTTAGTAACCGTGTGTCCTGTTACAAAAAATTTACAGCAGAGTCATGTCTTGATAATCTGTATCTTCTCTGAGTTAATGAGCAGGCCACAATCAAAACACAATACCTGTGAAGCACAAAGTTTCATCCAACCTACCTCTTCGGAGATGTGGGTAACTTCTTGCAGTAAGAACAGTAACAAACACATTAATATCTGTCCCTTTCATTTTCTCTCCTGCTTCACACAAGGCCTGTCATAAAGAAATGAAAGTGGTAAATTTAACATCAGCACAGTGAAGCACGAACAGAAATACTGTACTTCTGTGGCTACCAGCTAAAGGTAGCCATTGCTTCTCAGTAATGAACACTAGCCTTTGATGGAGTCCATAACAAAATCCCACAGACCCTCAAACTAACTATAGCTCCATCAAGTAATACTTTAGTTGTGTCATAATTCTACCTAGACAGCACTATGCAGCTGCAAAACATACCTTTTGACTTTTACGACCCCCATCTAGGTCTCCTGGATAGATTACATTCTTGGATGAAGAAAATTTTCACATATTTTGGTATGCTTCCAGCCTGCGTGGTTGTTTAGAACTGGCAGGTTTTCTTTGGACAAACAAAACTACCTCTAATATTAACTGGACAATTGTGAAAGAGCAGCCTAAGCACCAAGCACTCCTTGTCTTTCCAGGAGGGAATTCATGGATAGTAAGAACCAAATCAGTCTCCTTCATTTTCCTCACCTCCTCAAACCTCTCTTGAAGTAACAATTGAAGAACTCCACAGAGCAGCAAAGAGGATTTGACAACACTCTCTCTCTACCAAGAGCAATAGAATTGAAATTTCGAGCTTAGGCAGAGTATTAATTTACTGAACTTTCATTTCTAGGGATGATGACAAAACTAAACTCCTTCTGTAGCAGGAATAAAAGCAGTATTGCTCAATGGCCTTTTCTTGGTCAGATTTAAAAAAAAAATTAGTTTTAAAGATAATCTACATTTGTATTGTAACAGTGATGTAAGATTTCACAGATGAAAACTCAGGAAAGACTGCTAAGTTTTACCAAGATTTCAACAAAAATAGTCATACTAATAGTGGAAGAAATAATGGAAAGATCAGTTGCTTATTTTAGAATTATTCAGAAAATACTGTGAGCACTACCTAATAATCTTGAAAGGTTCATCACTTTAAAACAATAGCTATGGTTACCATACCACAGAGGTTACGCTGGTCAAGGCATGGTAGCTTGTTCTGCCTATACTTGAGCACACACTAGCCTCTCAATTCAACCATACTTTACATAATCTAGAAGAGGTTTTGCAGAAAATTTTCTGGAGCTAGATATTAGGGTGAAAATTTCATTTTCTTCAGATATCAGAATTTACTTGAACATTGTAAAATACAGGGTGTTTAAAAAGATGAACACAATTTCAAAGCAAATAGATATCAAATCGAGGCCATCTTCTTGACACACCCTGTAGTGTCCCCTCAGAAAAGATTGCTACATAATGCATAAATCTCTGTTAGGTACAGAATGCACAAGATGCAGATAGGACATTTGCAGCCAGAGTTTGTAGTCTCAAGTAAGCTAGATGAAGAAGCTCTAAAGAGTGCCAAGTGTGATCTTACCCTGGCATCACATTCAGCAAGATGATCATTCACATGAGGATCTTCACATCGGTCAGCCTACATAAACAAATAAATTAAATTTAATTTGTTCTTACAATAGTCCAGTTCATCACAACCATCCAGTTCATCACAACTCGGCATTTTAGAGTTCCACCCTGGCATTGTCATACATAACTCAATACATAATTGCAGATAGATACAGTTATGTCAAAGATTCTGTGAATAAAGATGTATTTGTTAATCAAAGTTCACATTTCTAAGGTCATCAGCAACCTATTTCTGAAGTCCTACATTAAAAACCACAGGAAGTATTGCTTCTCATTGTGGAGTTTAGGGTTTGGAAGCTGTGATTTGCTGCCTGCTGGCAATTCAATAGACTCCTTTCTCGTTTTGAAAACAAAACCTGAAAATCAAAATGATGCACATGGATGTATCCAAAAATTATCCTCTGCACAGGTACAAGCTTCATAGACATGGACTCAAGAATCATGGAATCAAATTTTTATGGATTTTAAAAGGGTCATTTATTGGGCAGCTCCAGTGTTTAAACTCCTCTGATTTTGAACATAAATTCACACAAGACTTGTTTGCTCCTTGTTGCATTATATAACTACTAGAAACATATATTAACAGCAAGGCAAAAGACTTAATTCTGTAATTGGAAGCATTTCTTGTTTTTCTGTTTCTAGTCTATTGACATAGCATCAGCCCTGTTGTTTTTTCACGTTCTTAACAGTTACTACACACACACACACACAGGAGTCTTAAAAGCATAACTAATAAACACTAATAAACATCACTGGTTTTTGAATTGCATTTGAGATAAAATCTCATCATCGCTTGGTTAAGAAAAATAATATATGGTCTAAGACATGTAAATTAAAGATACTGCAAGGAAATATATATTACCTATACCCTTATCTACTGTGTGTCTTTCTCTAATATAGTTATGACAACGTTATTTTTTTATTATGGGCAACATCACTCAAAAACCTTAAGCACAGCATACCTTGGCTAGAGCAACCAAAGCCTTCTGAAAGTCTCCCGATGTGTCAGAGATAATGTCTTGTGTCAGGTCTCTCTTCAGCACTGAAATCAAAACAAAAAGAATTTGTGGTTTGTTTTAAAGTTATTAGCTAGGTTGACTAGATGATCATTAAAGGTCTCTTCCAACTGAAACTATTCTATGATTGTCTGATTTTTTCAGCTATTTCTTTATTGCCCTGTTAGATACGCCCACTAGCAATGCAGTTTTCTTACTTTCTCTCATTTAGCTGTGAGAGACAAGATAGATTTGTAATGAGTCCTTTAATCTCTCAGATGTGGTGTGAAATTGGAGGCTAAAGCCAAAATCTGCTGACAAGGTCCTTCTCTAAGGCCTTGTGGGTGGCATTATCTTGGGCTTTTGCTTGTGAAGCACAAATGAAGGTCTTGAAACTATTTCTGAGCCACTTGTCTTTAATTCTTCTGGCTGTTCTTACCAACACTGAACTTAAGCACAAGACTCTTCTGAAAAATCCAAGTATTATTTTGGGCTTCTGACTGAGACTATTTGAAAGGCAATCTCTTGGAAAAGTTAGCCCATCGTCTCAGAAAACACTATTTAAGTAGCCAACACAGACTTGTTGCAGGGAACTCAACACATATGAGAGATACCACATTCCGTACTAGTTATCTCTTCAAAGATTGTCCCACTTTACTTCACTGGTTGCTCCTACCATGAATGTCACCATTTTTTTTTTTTTTTCAACCAGAGATCAATCAAGGCTATTTTACTAGAGAAGAAAACCAGCTGGATTTTGTTTACATCCTAGAAAGCATCTAAATGCATGGCCCATTCCATGAGACACCTGCAGTTCTGGAGCTGATGATGTGTCTTTTCCTTCTGAATTGAGACCTATATAAGCCAGAAAAAAGTCAGTATGACCTCCATCCCCTGCAACTGTATCAAGATTACATGAAGCTTCACTCACAACCCAACTTGGTGCCTCAGCTTCTCATAAGGAGAAGTGGGGCTGTGACTGTAATGTGCCTGCTATAGAGTTATACCATTAATACTCCTTTCTTGCTCTGAATTACCTTCTTTGTAGTATCTGCTGGCTTCTCTGATCTCTTTGTTGTTTCTTGAGGCCAGAATCTCAATTAAGGTATCTTCATCAGTTCCAAGCCCCTGATAAACATGGTTGAATTTTTAGAAATGTTATTTTATACCACAAACGTAACATTTAGAAGATCAGAAATAAGATGAAAATCATGGACTTGGCTTTGAAGTCTCTGTGTGGAACAAGAAAGAAAAATGAAGAACATTGTGCTTCCATACATTATTGTGATGGCAGCTCTTTTTGGAATTAATTACATATCACATCTCATATCACTGGCACCCAAAAGAAGCACTAAACGGACCAACAGTGCACATCAAAGATATGAGCAAAAAGCTTACAAAGAAAAATATTCCTATTCTCTTTTTGTTTTCTTGAACGTAAATGTATGTTAACACTAGGACTTTCTACCATGGCATCTGCAAACAGTTTTCAGAAGGCAGAAAGAGTTCACTCTCAGAACAGAATACCGTTTGTAGCCAATCTCCTCCAAGCCTGAAATTAAGTGGAGATTGCTGGATATGGTTCTGAGAACCTGCATTAAGGGTATAGATCTATTTTACAAAAGAGTGTTCAAATGAAGACAAGACACAAGCTTTAAAGTCCAAGTCCAGTGTCCCTTACAGGTTCTGACATTATTTATGCTCTTCAGGAAAGTTTTTCACAGAAACTTTTGACTTACCTTCATAGAGGCTCTTAATTCTTCAGCATCAAACTGAGCAGGACTTTTGAGCAGAGCCACAACAACGTCTTCCAGGTGGCCTTTCAGAACTTGTTTCATGGCTTCTTCCAGATTCTGTGACAGGAAGCATAAGGAACAGACTAAGCTAGAGAGAAGGGTAAATACTGCTGTTCGGCTACAGTCCAAACATTGGGTCTGATCTCTGAGGAATCTTAATCTACATCATTCCTTTAGCTACTAGAAAGGATGATGAAGCCCTACTTGAAGTTTTTCATTTGTGCCCTTTGTGGTAGTCGAAGTGTCAGGGTTTTTCAGTAAGTACTCAGGAGAGTTTTCACACAGCCAGTTCAGCCACATTCTCTCATTTACACACCAGAAGAAGACTGCTTGTTTTTCAAGAGAAGGTATGACTATATTGCTGTTATGATTATGACTGAGTTGGTTATCTGGATACCATTTTAATTCACCCAGTTATTGGATAAAGGGTGCAGAATTTGTAGTGGAAACCATAGACATACTATCATATCCTCCTATTCAAATCTGCAAGTCCTGAAGTTAAGATTTGGGCTTTATTCTAATTTGACCTTAATTTAAGGTTTAAAAAAAAATGGGAAGAAAGAGAAAACTGAGAGCAATTTAGACCTTTTCCAGAAACATGCTAATTTCCAAGATTCTCGGCAGTTCCAAGGAGTAGCAGTTTTACCCCTCAGTGGTAGAACACTGCCCCCTGTACACCCATCCCCACATCATTGTGGGTATACTTGTGGAACAGAGTTTTCGTCCTACAACTTTCTGTCCTGTTTAATATTTTATCTGGACTTCAACAGTAAAGAGAGATGCCTCCAAATACCCTTCTCCATCTCTCTCTTTCTCCCAGCAGGCTGTCTCCCAGGTGGTAGTGAAATCTTGGCATTACCAGCCAAGTAGTGATTTAAAGGATCTCTAGGGCATTCAAAAAGATGGAAAGTCAGAACTTCAAAGACTGGTTTTATTTCCAAAGAGTGGCTGCTGTTTTCAAAGGCTCAGCACTGGCAATACAGCTGCAGGCTATTTATCATTCTGGCATGATTTTCACAAACTAGGGAAGGCAGAGGACTGTGATTTTTGGTTGTATGAAACCAAAGCTATAGGTGCCACCTGAGCCAGGAGCAACATTGATATTTTGGGTGCAAATTCAAGCTTGGCTTGAATATACTTTACCTTTCCTTTAGCCTCCTGATAGGCAGCTTTGATCTGCTGACGCTGAGCATTTGTTCTTTTAGTCACGATGTCAATGATGGTGGCTTCATCCACACCTATGAGTCACCAAACAACAACATGTCTAAGGCACTGCAATTATGATAGTGGTCTCTAGAGCATCCTTTAGCCAAATAATAATTTTTCCATGTTATTGTTTCCTTTATGTCATATTTGGATTTCTTGACACACTGAAGCTTAACCAAAGGAGAAAGCGTAATCACCTACTGACTTACAATTAGTGATTTAGCGAAGTAATCCAATAAATACATTCCCAGAGAACACAGAAATCTATGATTCTACGATTTCATATAGGAAGTCTTAAAGTGTTCTGAGTACAGTACTTACACTACAGAGGAACTGGAAAAAAAAAGTTAGAAGGCATACTCATTTAATCTCAGTACTTCAAACTGGAAAAGGTTTCAAAGTACAGGCAAGTGCCAAGTGAGAATTTCATTACAAGAGAGAAGCGCAATAGAAGCATATGCTGTATTATCAGCATATTCCCTGTCTCTTGCACGAATTTCATTCAAATCAAATAAAAACCTATTAGTATGGTATGTTATAGTATTGATTGATTCTCTAGAATCTCCTTCAACATATTCCAGAACTTTAAGATAGTATTAAGGTTTGACATTGTAATACAGCATCAGGATGTCAAAGAGTTGAGATTCTTTACCAAATGGCATAACTGAATTTATTGCCAAGCTCTGGAAAGCAGAGGCATCTCTCCTGCTTGCCATTGCCTCCCGCTCTGATATTTTATTCTGTACAATTCTTGAGTTTTCCTATGGAAAAGTCCTAATGTAGCAGGTTCAATAGTTACTCCTCTTACCCTGTACAGTCATAGCTTTCTCCAAAGCAGCAACATCAGCTGATGGATCAAAGTTAGGCTGTTGGGGTACTACAGGGACACATTGTATACATTTCTGCAGAGGGAAAAAAGGAAAAAAAAATAATAAGTGCCCATTCCAAAGAACAGTTTTGCGAAGAAGCACTTTCTAAGGCCTAAACAAACCATGTATTTGGGATTGCCTATTATAGGACTGTGAAGAAACACACACAGTTTTGTAACTGCAGAGAACTAAACAGGCTCAGTAATGGATATGCTTAGGATGTATTCCTTTCACACCTCTTACATTAAACAGAAAGTACTTCCTATATTGTTTTATGTCCCTTAAGACCTGTTTCTTAAAGTTGATTTCCATGGGAAAACACTCCTTAACTGTTGTGATAGGCAATTATATGCAAATTTTAAAAGCTCTACAACCACAATGAAATCCTACGGGCACTGCCAATGAAGTGTTATTAATTTCCTTGCTCCTCTTACGCAAATTGACTGTGCATCACATTAAGGGACTTCACAGTTGACTCATCTCTAAGGCTATAAGCACTTCTTGCATGCAAGGTCTTGGAGAAGAGTTCAAGTCTAATCCTATGAGGAAATGGAGAACTGTTACCCAACTTCTTTGAAACTTGGGACTTAAGCCACACTGTCTTCACAGGCATTATCTACTAGCTGCCTTTGGTGAACCTGTTCCTAGATGGGCGCTCCCTAGTCAACGCTTAAAGTGCTCTTGGAATTACTATGGATGATGAGCTCCACTACATGATAGATTACGTGGCTTGCCCCAAATCAACAACATGACAAATCAACTTACTGGTAAAGCCTATAACCCAATAGGATAACCTCACCAGTGCTATATGGTTACCATCTTTTACAGAAGCTATAAAAAGGCCCAAGATTCTTGCATGAAATACGTATCTAAAATTCTGCTTACTATGACATATGGTGAGATTTTTTAATTAAAAGAACATGAAGCAACCATCCAACCTAACAAACAAAAAGAAAATGAAAACCCCCAAAACATTACAAAAGAACCAAACCAAACAACAACCACCACAAAAAAAAACCCAAACCAATACCACAAAACTAAACAGTTAACACCAGAAAACAACCAAGCTCAAAATAAAACAAAATGTATGTGAAAGACCTTGTTCGGCTTATGCCTTTAAATCACCTCTAAGAGTATGTGAATAAGGCTCTCAAAAGATGATAATACTTACAATACAGTCCTGCTCCAGATTTTCCATGAACCATGCCTGTTTCAGAAATTCTGATACCACAGCCATGTTGACAGAGTTTCTGGGAAGAGACGCATCAAGTATCAAACCATTTTTCATCAAGTTACAAATGATTTCCACAATTTTGTTTCCATTTGGCAGGTGACGCAATGCTCCATAATTGCTTGCTCATCCCTAAACCATTAGCTACTTGCAGAAGTTGTAGATTAGACATAGACCAGCATGCAGATCCATCTATTTTCATCTAGTAAATAAATATATCATTTTAATCAAAGTCAAAGTAGGCAAGAGCTCTTGAGAGGGACTGAAGACCTTGGTCTACTTGAGTTGGCTTGGAAAGTTAAGAAACCACCCTACTTATAAAACTGTGATCTGCTTTATCAAAAGCTATGGCTAGTAAGAAATAAGAAGACTAGAATCTAGGAAGCCAGCCAGCCCCCTGACAGAGTAGAGGTCCTTCTCAACACTTTGACTTATGCCACTCTAAAGTGCAAATAGCTCATGTAAACAATACCTAGATCCAGGAGGGATAAATTCTGTCAAAATAATATTTTAATTTAGCATAATAAAGGACGGGAAACACTGATGGCTTTCTGCCCTATATTTTCTGTTTCTTTTGAGCTCAGGACAAAGCCTACAAACAGGGAAGTCAACAAATGTATGTACCTACAGAGTGGTGGAAACAGAAGATACTGCAGACAAGTGTGACACTTCTTTCTGCCTACTCCATATTGAATGCCTATTTGGGAGTTATTCTTTTAATAAAATATCATCCAGGCCATGAGTTCCAGTTCCTAAACTGGAATGTGTAGAGGTCCCGTTTAAAAGGAAGGAGGAGCAAGAACTTTCGGTTTCTCAGTTTGAAATATAGAGTGATTTTTATGCATTTTTTCATGCCCAAATAGAATAGATCAACATTGCAACTGGACTGAAAAGCCAAATTGAGATCCAAATGGGAAGTCCTAACTGCTGCTTCACAAGAATTACTGCACTGGTGCCTTCTGTCTAGATCCCAGTCCTCAGAATAAGCACCCTAGAACTGGATTTATGCACATTTGAATACTTAATATTTATTGAAAATATTTAAAGACACAAACTCAGCTTTTATACTGCAGTCTGTGTCAAATAACACCATTTCTTCATGCTTATTGAATCATATCATGAGCTGCATCAGAGATACACTCTCTACTGTCCAACTAGATACCAGGACGAGGATGTAAATTAAGGTCCTTACATCCTATCAGAAAAACAGACAGTAGATCTAACACAATAATTAATTTTACAGCGGGAAAGTCTACCAAATGTGAATGAAAACATCAGAGAAAAATAGTCTCATCCTTGGCAGATTTAGTGGAAAGTTTTAGCAGAACAAACACCAGATGATACCACCCTTACTTACAGACTTTTGCTCTTATGTTTCTAAGAGATTGCTTTGCCTCATTTTCATCACTTTCTTGAGCAAAGCCCCCTCTACGCGTCCCAAACCATCAAACTGTTGTTGAACTAACAACTTTTTTTAAGTTTCCATACAAAGAACAGCAGTTTTCTAGCAATACAAGTTTTACTGCACATTTCTACAGCAGTCCACTACAGAGGAGAGAGAATTCATAGGAAACAGCCAACTACAAATATGTTTGCTTGTAATCTTTTATGGTTTTTCTGTTTCTTTGGGGGTTTTTCGTTATTTCTGGGGTTTTTGGCAGTAACTGTCCATACCTTCCCATGTACATTAAACATTCCAAAACTGAAAGAATTTCTCCTGCTTGCACCCATCTTTTCCCATGCCAGCAAATCCAACCCACAGAATATTGCACCAGGTCACTTGAGATACTTAGCATACAATTCTTAAAGTTTGCAACAAAGAACTACAAAAACTTACCTTCTTCCTCACAGCCACTACCTTTCAGGGCAGCACACGTCAGAGTAAGATAGCAGAGGGCTTGCGATGCTTTTATAGCACTGCACAAGAGACCCCACCCAGCAACCAGCATTTTCATACCACCCCAAGCATCGGCTGCTCTTTGCAGCAGCTAAATCTGGATGTTGTCCAAAGCACAAATCTACACAAAAAAGTCACTACAAAATTATGTGCTGGAGACAGCAAGAACACATTTCAGATGGGAAAAGTCAATAAATGAGGATGCTTAACGCGGCATCTCTCAGATACTGCTAACGTCACTATTTCGATAAAAAAGTCAACATAGTATGGAATACAGTTTCTGCTGAGACAAACAGAAATGATCAGTAAAATTTGAAAGGAAAAAGATTTGATTTTGGTAAACTGCCAAATTTGGTCTTGCCAAATATGCTTCTTGAGGCAGGTGATAACAGCTGAAGTGGGCAGATGGACTTTCCCCATGAAATTCATCCTACACAAGATGACAGCAAAATGAATCAGGAATTTTGTTGGATGTTAGGACAAAGATCAGAAGCCCTTCCATCTATTTCAGAGTCAGCTGCCTCCCCTGTAGTATCATTGTGTTTATTCTACCTGGGATACCTTGAAGTCTTAATTTGAGGTGTATTTGGGAGACAATCATTTGAGATAAGTCCATCTAGAGTTGGGTTGTGATCATGGGTATTCTATATCCTATATCATGGGTGGCAGACAGCTTCAAATCTAAAACGCAACTTCTTTTTTAGTTTCATGCTTAAAGAAACAAAAAAAGATATTCATAAGATATGTAATCAAAACTGTGCAATATTTCTTATAGTTTCTCTGTTAAAGGATTTATTTTCATTAATGTGTTATTTCCCATTCAGATATTGTTTCAGCTGCAGACCTCATCGCAAACTTGCAAAGAGGGACAAGATTAGACAATAGATGTTTGTGCCTTGATACTGATTCAAAATAGTTCGAGGAATTCAAAATGGTTTTTAGGAATTTTCTAACTGGGATTAACTGCAATTGGTTTTGCGCTGTGCCAAATATTTATCATTCACCTCTCTCTTTCATTATGGATTAGCCAGCATTTTGCTAGCACTTCAGAAAATACTGAATCAGCATTGACCTTCTGGCAACTAGAACTCCATGCTTTCAGCAAACATGCATTTGCTTCTATGATTCGTTCCCATACTTGATATTCACTTATTTGCAGTAAATACCTTTCTGTAGCTCCATCAATTTCTAGAAGTGTATTTTCTGAGTCTCATGGTAAACCAAAGCTTGGCTATCCAGAAGATGCAAAATACTAGTGAACATAAAGCAAAAAAAACCCAAACCAGAATAGCCAATGCTGTACTAGAAACAGGCAGGGTGCCTGTGTGTGAAGTCATGAAATCATGTCAAGATGCCACCATTTTAGGAACTAGAAGTCCCATTCCTCCTGAATGAATTCAAGTTTGTCACTCATTTTTTTACGAAAACAGGTATTCGTCTTAGGGATGCAGACTGAGAAACGCTTCCAGAATACTTTCCAGCTTCTATAAGTGCCTTCCAGGTATAAGCCCAGGCTCCACCATGGTTATGTGCCAAAGTAATTTATGTGAGGGAAATCTGGACTCCAATATCTAGGAAGCCTCTAGGAAAGAAAGCTTTGGAAATCCTGGCTACACAAATCCTCCATGAAATCACAGGGGAGCAAACCAGACCTGTATGAAGACGAAATTGCAAGAAAAATAGGCAATCACTGGGGAAGGCACAGCTCAGAGCACATGTAGTGGGAACTCTTAAGGGGACAAAACAAAGAAGTAGGAACATGTAAACTTTTTACTGTCCTATATAGTCTATAATGCTAATTAGGGGGGGTCTATAATAACAGAAGTGCCATTCAAGAGAAGGGAACACAAAAGACAGAGTTCTGCTTCAAACATTTTAACAATATATGAGAGCAGTGGAAAGCTCAGTGTCCTTAATGCAGGAAAGTCTTGCGAAAACAAGCAAACAAACACACAGACAAATAAACAAATAAAAAAATCAAAAAAAGAAGACCAGGAGAGCTGGAGGTGTGTTACATCTTGTTCAAGGAGGACTGGAACTAGGCAGTATCTTCCAGTGAGACCAAGAAGCAGGATGAGCAGTCCTCTGTATGGTGAGAGACTGAACCCTGCTGCAAAATTATGTTGTTGTATCTTCAAATAAGTAAGACACCAGTAGCCAGTAGCCAGCAAAAAATTAATGAGCAGGTGGTGTTGCAACGTGAAGGTTAAATTTCTCTCTCTGGGGTTTTAAAGCTAATTTGGTCTTCTGAAATTGATTGGATTCTCCCAAGTAGCTTAACATCTACTACCATTTCTGGGTTCTCTTTTTCCTTTAAAGAAGGTGAATGAATTAAACATTTCCAGCTATCTCTTTAGCAAACTGTGCTCCTTTCGTTGTTCCTGTATGTTGAAATGAATACCAGTGAGTAGATCTCCTAAATATGAACATTCAGGTTAAAACAATAAAGGATATCTTACTCCCTGTCTACAATGAGGAGCGAGTATCATGTTCTGAAGCTTCAGAATCACTTGAGTCAAGCTGAGACCTGTTTAGACTGGCATAGCCCTTGCTTGGCTCCCACTACCACACTGAAACAGGAATGGCATAATAAATGTATAATAACAAATAATGTTTTTCTCATTGTTTACATTCAGGGTGTGAAAAGAGCCGTCAGCAAAAACTGAGGAAACTAGGCATTCCTTTTTTTCTTATGAGAACTGACGCTAACAGTTCCCATCAAACTGATTTACTTGTATGGAACATTAGAATAGTTTCATCTCAGACAAAAGAAAGATTTCTGTGTGCCGTTCCCCCAGACTTTCATAGAAACAAGAAACAGAGAACAATCTAAACTGCAATATTCCATGTGAAGATGTAGTTTTTCTGGCTTCCTCCATTTTATTTGCTTTCTCCTCAATTTAAATATAAGCTCATTTTTTACTTTCAGCAAAAGCATTTGCGTCCAGGACATTCATTACAATGGATGTTGAATAGCCATTGCTTGTTGTTTTTCCAGTTAAAAACCCAGAAAACTCCTATTTTTGTGTTTCAGTTTTCCTCCAGGCTGAGTTGCTTTAAGGGTGCTGCTGTTTAGGCAGAAAAACCACATAGAGCACAATGGATGACATAGTCAGCATTATTCTTTAGAAATGTTAAAGAGCTTGGGCTTGTTTCTATCTCAAAGAGAAGAAACTTCAAGGCATGTTTGTATCTGTTGTAATTTGTCCCATTAAAGAACTACTTAAAGTTGCATAACTCAGAGCTTGATTTGCATCCAAGTTTCCTCATAGGGTGAAGTTGCAGATGTGACATTTCAAATATGGTCCAGTTCTATACTACAATTAATTATTGATCTCTGGACCTGCTACAAGGTTTTCAAGAAAATCAAAGTGCTTTGGAACATACAAAGAGGAACATCAGATTTCTAGCCTTAGAAATTTACCTTCTCATAATTATGCATGAAATATTACTGGTAGCAAAATACCAGAAGCAACAATGGAATATGATGGTGATTTAAGAAAAAGACATAAAATGTAATCAATTACTAAATGGATTCTTTGAAGGGTATTTTAAGTAAAAATATAAAGGAGATTTGTCACATAAAGATTCTTCCTAAAGTAAGATTCGCAAGAATGCCAGCCAGAAAAAAAGTCCGGAAAGGAGTGATTTAAGATATCTGTGGCACAGCCAATTTGTTTCATTGTGCTTGTTTAATAGCTAGAACAGTCAGGTTCTAGGTCAGGGCTGGGGGCACTGAATAACCCTTAAAAATTAAGTAAGGTAAGAAACATTACAGTGAATATTAAAAAATGGAAGTAGAAACTTAAAGTAGCATAGTTAAATATAACTCAGAGTCAAATCTTTTTCTGTATTGCCATTTTCTTTTTTTTTGCAGTAATTGTAGTGCTAATTCTGTGTCAGATGTCACTTTATTGTTGCAAGACGTTTGGAAACATGATCTGTAAACAATATTTTTGTAGGATTGCACCTTTGTCAAATTAAACACTAATAATGGTTCGGGTGGTTACTTTTCTCTTTATTTTTTTAAGATGCAAGTGTGCCATTATATTTTTGGTTTTTTATAAAAAGAAAAATCACAAAAAGTTTCTTTCATGTAAGGAAAGTATTATTCCAGAGAAAACTTTCATCTAGGCCCCATATTGTGTCATATTCTTCACATCCCAGTGAAGCTGTAGCATATTGAAAACAGAACACTAGATAAGCTAGTCATAAAAATTAAATGGTTGTGGACTATTTGGAAGATTTCCAATGAAGCTGCCTCCTATAAAACCACAGCAAAACTGCTTGTTGAGTTAGCAATACCAAAAGACTTTCTTTGGGACTGCAGTCTAAAGACAAGCTCCTGGTTTTAATCCTTTTTGACACAGGAGTGGGTACGGAACAGTGAAGTAGAAATCCTGATCCACTGATCTCACCTGCCGAAGCTGGGTCACACCAGCCTGCAAACAGTTTATTCTGTATTTGCTTTTGCAACTGCTGAGTAGTACTAGTTTCTCCCAGTTCCTGCTGCTGCATTGTTCTTATTAATGTAGGAATACATCAAACGTTGTGTGCCTGGAGTTATTCCAAGAGAACAGCATATTTGATTTACAGTTCAAAACAACCTTCCTGTCTCATTAGCTGACACCAGTCTCAGCATCATGGTATTGACAATGATAAATGCATTTTTTTATGTTTCATTAGCAGAGAAGGGAGACAGCAATATACTTCCATGAAGCAGTCCTCCAAAGCAATGCAAAATTTGCTCTGATGTAATAGCAGTTTCACCTGGAAGCACCAAATGACTCTGTCTATGTGAAATTAGGGCTGAAGTTGCATAAAACACCCATTATATCTTTACCAGTTTCACCTCTGCTGGAAATGCAGCGAGAGTATCACATTTCACATTCTTTCAGCTGAAACAAGGGAGCGTGGATGTTTCTAAAATATTTTATAGAAACTCTTCTAATCTTGTGAGTATTTGTGCTTTCAGGTATATAACATCTGCCTGTATTTCTTTTTCTTTTTTTTTCAGTTCTAGTTAAGTCTTCTACAGCTTAGAGTTTCATCTAGTTTGTTTTGGTCTCCTGGCAAAACAGACTTCGCTAGCCACAGGAGACAGTGAGGTTAAACCTGATCCATGTCTTCCATTTTACTTTCTGCAGGTATCTTGTTGCCTCATGAAACTCTTCCATGTTTACAGGTTAAATATTCATGCACAAGGGGTCGGAGCCTGTCAGAAAATACCAGAAGTTAACTCTGATGTCTGTGGAAACGCTGACCCTGAGAAACAGAACAATTGCAATGGATGAAGGTAATTTTTTAGGACAATATTTACTTAGTGAGAAAAAAAGAAAAGGATAACCTATTTTTAAGCTTCTCAGCTGTCAATGAAAGGCAAGGATAAAAGAACTCGGTGATATGAAAGACATACTGAAAGAGGTATGTTCTTTAAGTGGCAAAAAATTCCATAAGTGAATAACGCTAATTTTGAATACAGCTAACTATTTTCCAAAAGCTGTCTTACTAACCTAAGAAAACATATATTCAAATGCTAGTGACTAGTTAGGAAGTCATGTACATATTTTCATGAATGTTTAGTAAAGTGTGATACTGAAGGTCTTATAAGTAAAGTCATTCCAGGTTTTTACAAATATTTTGTGAATTTTAGAAAAACAGGATTCAGTTTCCATAGGTCCACAAGTCATTGAGTATTATTTCAGCCAGGAAAAGTGACAATGTTGGTCATGTTTATGTGCTGTGTCTGCCTTTAGGCATGTCATTTCATGAAATACAGTGTTAGGAAATGAACAAGATAGATTGTACAAGGAAATGGTCAAACGGCTAATGAAAGTGGCTTCTTGTGAAAGACCAAAAAGTGGGTTTGGTTGTCTAATAATGTAACAACTTCAAGTTCTTTCTCAGAAGAATGAGTTCAGAACTCTTTAAAAGTATTCAATTTGTTTGCAGGACAAGATGCAATGAACTGAAATTTAAGGGGAAGCAGTTTCAGTTGGACTTAAAGCAAAAAACTTGCCAACTGAAAGGACTTTTAACAAGATATTAGATACATGATACAAATGGGTTAAGGAGGTAGTCATACTTTCTTTTCTATGATGTATTTTATTTAGGAATATTTTTGAAAGTGTAGATGTTGCTTAAATTCTCCTGTCCCTGATGCTTATTTCTTCCCTGAAGTATTAACTCCTTTGGCTTAAAGAAAAAAAAAAAAAAAAAAGAAAAAAAAAGAAAAAAAAATCATTTGCAAACAATTTTACCAGAGGACTCTACCTCAAGAGAACACAATGCCACAACAAAAGGAAGAAAGTTTACAATGACAAACCTAATGAAGTTCAACAATGGCAAGTGTACAGTCTTACTCCTAGGGAAGAATAACCCCATCCACAAGTCCAGGTTAGGGGTTGACCTGATGGAAAGTAGCTTTGCAGAGAAAGACCTGGGAGTCCTAGTGGACAACAGGCTGACCATGAGCCAGCAGTGTGCCCTTGTGGCCAAGTAGGCCAATGGCATCCTGGGGTGCATTAGGAAGAGTGTGACCAGCACTCTGCGGAGTGGATCTCTGTGGAGATTTTCTTTAAATAACAATAAGTAGTTTAAGTACTAGAGGGTGAGATTTTCTCCTCGAGGGTGTTACTTTCTCCTTTTACTATTAACAACTGATAAATAGGACTTCCTATTGATCTTTCCTAATTTGTCTTAGACGCATTGCTATCTGCTGTATGCATATTAACTGAATATTTTTGTGTGAATTATTTTATTAACAAAACATTCCATTAACCACTAGAAAAAGAATTACATTTTCAGAATATGTTGTTTGTTTGTTTGTTTGTTTGTTTGTTTGTTTGTTTGTTGTACACTTTTAATTAGACCAGTATTCCTATTCTGAAGACAGTATTCCCCTGTCACCGCGATCCTGGTTCTGGAAGAAGAAGAATCCTGTTTCTCCTGCTGCTAAAAGCCAAAGCAAACCAGGTAACATCAGTCTCTTTTATCTGCAAACATTTGCACACACCTAGTGGTTAGAAAACTATTAAAAGGCATATGGGACCACTACAATGGAAGTGGGAAGATTTGTTAATTGTCCAACATACTTTTTATGCGATAAGCTGTTGAAGCACAGCCTGAGAAAATGATGTGAAGCTGTCCCACTTGGCCACAATACAATAGACAGTAGATGAAGCCAAAGTCAAAAAAATCTCTTTCTGTAATCCCTTAAACTTTTTGAATAATAATGTAATCATGGTTTGTGATGAGAATTTATCTGGTTTACTTTAAATTACTGTTCATTTCTAGAAGGAAAAAAGATATTAAGGATTTCTCAATGTAAGGTCCTTCAGTAAGCTCCAGAAAAAGGACAAGGATAGCCATAGTGATCCAACATTGTGCCTGATAAATAAATCTCTGGTCATTTCTCCATGCCAATACAGCAGTTCTGTTTCTATAGCCCAAGATACCAACTTCACATAGAAACATGATGTGTTAACTGATTTGTACTAGTGGGCAACATCTATTATCTGTTGTAAATATGATCAAAGTCTGTTCCTTGGTTTGTGTCAAGCATGGATCCCCAAAAGATAAAGTCATAAAACTCCAGGTTTCTGGAAGAAAGCTGATTTTTCTCAGCATTTATATGAGGGACACTTTTTTGTGAGGTTACCTGAATGAGATGCAAAGTCACTCTTACTCTGCTCTTGTTGATGTTCCTGCATATTTTAATACTGTAAGTCTGAATGATTACTTTCAGTAGCTAAACGTTAGTGCCTGTTTGCTCTAATGGCAGGGATAACATGTGGAGCTGGGAGCACCATCTCAGACCAGACAGGAAACCTTTGATTGGCCACAAAAACCAGACTGTGGGTTTGAGGTCTCTTGTCCCTTAGACTGGGAGCACCAGCACATATAGGAACATTACAGATACCAACCTACCTTTTTATACAGCTAACCTACTTCGTCCCAGTTTAAGCCCAGGGGTCCAAGAAAATTGTGAACCATTCTCTTTTCATACATCAAAGTGTGGGTGAGCAGGAAAGAGAAAAGAGCATTTGGAAGAGTAGACTTCAGCTGTGTCATGCCAAATGCTGGTTTCAGATGTGACTTTGGAATGACACTGACTACACGTTAGCATTGTGATAAACCAAGTATCTTTGAGTTTGGAAAACTAATGGAGTAACTTATCTTCCTGTCCAGGGCTCTGGCATGTGCTGCCATAGTCGCTCACCCAATTGTTTGCACATGCCAGCTAAACCTTTGTGTATTATGGTCAGACAATTGTATGCAGGCAGTCACCGTGCCGCTTGAAGGAAAACTATGACACTGTATGAAATCTCTGTTTCAGTGACTAAATGCTCAACATGCTGCAACTAGCCAGCTTAGGTGGGTCCCTAGGTGTTTTTGGGATAGAAGATGAATATGCCTGCCACCTCTGCGAACATCAGTAATATCATTGCAGTGGCCTTAAAAGCACTAATAACGTACATATTAAAGACATAGTTCCACCTGCTCCGATAGTTATTTTGAGACCTATCAATTCAGTGACTCTGGCTGTAGAAAAGTGACTGATCTGGAAGGTTCAAGTTAGTTTAAAGAGGAAGATACCATACTTCTGTTAGCAGGCCATACTACTGTTCCAACAACTAGAACAGAGAAATTCTCATGGTGCTTTGCCATTTTGTAACTCCATTAAACTAACATTAATTACATAGTAGTAAAGAAATGATCCTTGCATCACTTTTCTTCTTCTTTTGGAAAGATGAGAAGAGGGTGACACAAAAGTGTTTTTTAGGTCTAAAACTGTTACTGCATTCAGTAGAAGTAACGGATTCAAAATACAATCCTATTTGTTTTGTGGCCAGCCAGAAGTCAGGACATAATCGCCCATAAACTTTGAAGATTTAATGACATCAACTGCATAAGAATCTCAGAGATGCGATGCCAGGAGAGAACTACATTAATTTGGCTTCTACTGAAATCAATAAGAATTGAAGTGGTCCATGGTCTTCAGTGTTCAACTTTAAATTCTTTATGAAATTTCAGTAAAACCTTCCAATGATGCAAAGCCAGGCACCAAAGAAGAAGATTTTGCTGCTGTTTTACTTGCGTTTGGTGTTTTTTTGGTGCTGCGTGTTTGGTTTTTTCCCTCTCATGTAGGTACACCATATCAGCCTTATGGAAGTCTTCTTATTCTTATTACTTCTGGTATCTCATCTAGAATGAAATTAGGAAAAAACACACAAACAAAACACAAAGAAACAAACAAAGAAAACCCCTATGAAATTAGTGGTGACCCTTCTGAAAAATCTTGCACCAGAACATGTACAAGGAGAGTGTCAGTTTATCAAAATCAGAATTTTTCCAGGAGATACTGGCTTTTTAAACACATAACAGAGCCCAGAGTGGACCTAGAACAAAAATTGTTATCAGTACCAAAGAGATATCTACTTCAAAATGTGCATTACTCAAAAAGTTAAGGCAATCCCTTATGTCCTTGTTCGACTGGAGACTGGAATGTTGAATATCACGTAATGCTTCAATGTCTCTCCACTTTCATATCTCTCTAAAAGGTCTTCTTTTTTACCACTTATGCATAACAAATAAAAAAGTATATATTACAGGAAAGGGATACAATGAGAGGAATAACTACTTCTGATAAAGCATTAAAAATCAAATTTAAAGGTTGTTGGCTTTGGAGCCTTCTTGCTGTGGAGGATGAAGGTGAATCTGAGTTTAAGCTACACTTTCTGTATAAAATGGAGATCTGGAGTCATTACAGGATACCCTGAGACATTATGGTAAAATGGCAATCTGAGGAGCTCTTTGAAAGATGGAGTAGTGAGTGGTATTTTTATCAGTTGCTCTGGTGTGCTGTATATCGGTGTTCTGTCATCACCTGTAATAGATTACACTCTGTAAAGCACTCAGGCAAGAAAGAAGATAATTAAACTTTTTATGGTTTTTGGGTTTTGTTTTTCCCTATGGGAAAGGAACTCAGGTATACTTTGAAGAGAGCATTACAAAAGTATTGAGCTCTGCCATGAATGTTATTATCCATTGTAGCTGAGAAGGTTAGACGAGCATCCTTTATTTTTAGAAAGTACAGTCCATACTCAAGCTGCATTTATCCATTTGCCATATGAAAACATTCCACCAGCTTCATTAGATACATACAACTTCAATCAGTCCCCATTACTTTCAGTAATTACTTCGCCAGCATCACAATTTTTGATGACCTCTTTTACTTCTGCAAGTGAAATTATAAGGCCTTCTCAGTGTGCGTAAGCCAAGTTTTTGAGGGCTTTAGACTTTTTATTGCAATGTCGGCAGGCAAGGAGCAAGTACCAATGGTTAAACCCATAGATAGATAGCTGGAAACTCTGTAATGACATGAGGCTTATAGCCACCTGTATTTTATTTCTGTGTGTATGCTCTGATGTCTTCCCAAAAAGCCTATCTTTTTTATTTCAGGTTCAGAATCAAGTATTTATTTTCTTCCTCATATGGAAGTTTATGTCTAGCTGTTTCATACACCATGAAAAATGGAAAAGTGGTATCTTTCTCTATGGAAGTTATAAGGCTGGCAAGGCAGAAAAAAAAAAAAAAAAAAAAGACTCCAATATTAGATCTTTTTGGTTTATTTGAAATTCAGCAAAAATGAAAAAAATATGTGGTGACACAGTGGAAACTGATGATGACAAGAGAGCAGACATCTTAAAGAGATCTAGAGAAAAAAGCTGTCCAACAGTTACACATGGAGGAATATGTTTGAGATGTGCTTTTGGGTGGAAGCTGCATGAGACTTAGCAGGTTTTATTCAGGGTAGAAGACAGTAAATTCTGGAACCTTTATTTCATGGACCTCGATATGCTTGCCAATTCAGCTAAATCTGATGGTCAAACCAAGATTAAATCACCAAATCACGTTAGAGTTCAAGTGAGACAGAAAGAAAAGACCCAGAACTATGGGTTTGCTCTGATCAGTTTCTAAGAAACTCATCCAGGTTAACGCCTAAATTGGCTAACAGTTTGCACTATTTTTATCTTAAATTCATTTTGGGGTGTCATCTTACAACTCTGGTCTTGTTTCATGATATCTGTTCTCAAGCCTCTCAAAAGAATACTTCCTAATAGTATTTTATTAACAACAATTACTTTGCTTGTTTTTTTCCAGAGGCATGGGTGAGAACAGCTATTCCTTCAGGTTCTCAAATCCCTGAAGATTCAGTAAGAATTAATCCTGAAACTAAACAACAGACAACCATTCACTCATCTGTTCCTCTACCAGGCACCATTATTGATTATTCAGAGGAGTTACAAGAACATCCTCCATGTGTGATTAAAAGTGTTAGGATTAAAGACACACCTGAGGAGGGTAAGCAGTACTTTGTGCCTTTAGGTGTTCAGATTGAGAGTGTACTTCATTGTTTCCCACAAAAAGGCAGATTGGTATTCCGTTACCCTATTGTAGTCTCATAGAAGTAGAACTACACAAGCATTATAGTCCATATTGCATCAACAGTGCTGATATAGATTGAATATGGATGAATGTGAGTATGGACTAAGTGGGAGAGTTCCTGTCATGATTCAGCACATAGCCAATATTAATAAAAGTAGTCCTCGATCTCCTTATGTACAAGAGATGCCTATTGGCTTTATACCCATTAAAACCAAAGCCATCAGAGCAAGACTAGATTTGCTATGTGTTCTGTATTTGTTACTTCTAAAATAAGGTGTGCAACCTACCAGACTCTCTAAAAACTGTCAAAAAAATACAGCTGCAGTTATTCAGAAACAGTAACGTAGCTGCCTAGTCTGTGCCATACGCTCTGATTCTAATTGTAAAGCGAGAAAGGACAGATCTCTGGATTGAGGAAGCTTACCTTCTAAAGTGATTAAACTGCAAGATACTGTGGTGGTTTGAATGCATTTTGAGAGCCATTCTGACTGATGGCATTGAAAAGAAAAGGAAAGAACTGTTAAAGATATTTCATTCCTGCCATACCATGGAGT
The DNA here is from genome assembly GCF_036013445.1 of Caloenas nicobarica. NCBI lineage: Eukaryota > Metazoa > Chordata > Aves > Columbiformes > Columbidae > Caloenas > Caloenas nicobarica. The sequence goes on along the minus strand of NC_088284.1, from coordinate 59,036,004 downwards.
TCTGTGAGAGTTAAATCACGAGAATGGTGTGAAAAGCCGTATTCAGTAGTTTTGGGAGTCACGTTCTCTGTGAGATGCTAAGCCAAAGAGATGTTTAGACTGATTTTTAACATTCATGAATTAACTTGTGGGAGTTTCAGATATCTTTTTTCCCTATGGCCTGCTCTACACTAAAGGGGAAATTTGCAGTCATTTCAACAAATGATAAAGTAATTTTTTTTTTTTCCAGTAGGAAACAATATCTGTATGTCTGGTTTCCATTTAGATTTTATGGTTAATCTTTATCCTAGATGGAAGATAGACTCTATACTCTTGGCCTGCAAGCACTGATGATCTAGTTGCTAATTTTGCAAAAAGTAGGATTATGTAAAGTGGAGGGCTTTCTCAAGAAAAACTCTGGCTTCATATAGTCTCCAAGGTGGTGGAAAGAAAGCAAAAGGACGTAGATGTTAGAGGTCAAAGTCTTTTAAGAAATATCTATTCTATATATAATTTAACTTGCGTCCTTCACTGACATAATTCACAGAACAAGAGCTGATATGTATACAATTATAGACTCGTTTGGGTTTGAAAAGACCTTTAAGGTCATCAAGTCCAGCCATTAACCTGGCACTCACAAGTCCACCTCTAAATCATGTCCCATCTACACATCTTTTAAACACCTCCAGAGATGATGACTCCACCACTTCCCTGAGCAGCCTGTTCCAATGCTTGACAACTCTTTCAGTGAAGAAGTTTTTCCTAATATCCAATCTAAACTTCCACTGGCACAACTTGAGGCCATTTCCTCTTGTCCTATCACTTGCTACCTGGAGGAAGAGTTATATATGTATGTAATGTATAGTGATCATAATAATGAATTCAGAAAGAATAACCAGAGATAAAGGTACTTGTCTCAATGTATGTTTGTTTAGTTATGTGCTTTATAAATCATCAAAACTAGGTTTTGGAAAATAAGACTTTTATGGCTGTGTGGGAGAAGGATCTGGTGATTCCATTTAGTAGCTAGTAGCTTTGTCCAATAAAAGCAATGTGAAGAGACAGATACTTGGTTGTAGAAAATCACTGCATCATGGAAGTAAATAACTATCACTTCAGGATCCCAGGAAAGGTAGATACACATTTGGATTTCCCCAGTGGACAAAATTTCTTCATTTCTGAAAATCGTTTCAATCAATCCAAAGAGTCAGAAGACTTCTTTCAGGCAGTCTTCTCCCTTTCACACCAGAACACTTGAACAACTCGCTCGTGTTGGGTCTTGTGGCTTTGTTTTCCCTCAGCAGGAGTGTTGCATGCACCCAGAGTCCTCATTAATCAACCTCAGTGATGCACCCCCACACATGCACACTTATTTTCAAACACACTGGGCAAAATTCAGTTTGTTTTGTAATTTTTCAAAATCATAATTTGAAAATATTTTGAGAGAAGATAAGAAAAAATTCTGGAGTACAGAGTTTGCATTCAATATATCTCTATTTTCAGGATCAGGTGGAATCATTCAAATCTTACAAGAAATATTACATCCTTCTTATGCCTGTAGTACTCTCAATGACTTCCTGATCTCTCCTTCTTTTGTATCCTTTTTAGTAATTTAAAACTCTTTTGGTCCCAACAGAATTAGTGCATACTACATTTAAATCCAACAAATGAGCAAATCAAATGAATTTAGGGAATTTCTGTGATTTTCACCTGATTTTAGTACCTGAATATTGTTAACAGATGGAGAGGGAAACTCATGGCTGCATAAGCTTGGAATGTACATAAATAAGTGGTCATTCCTGAATTCCTTGGTTGGATGGAGTGAAAACAGAGCTCTAGGAAAAGGTATATTTACTTAGCAACTATTATTCTTATTTTCTGGAACACAGTACCTTAAATGAATGAGGAGGTTTTTGTTTTGGTTTTGGTTGTTTTGTTTTGTGGTGGGGTGGTTTTTGTTTTTTGTGGGTGGTTTTGTTTGGTTGGTTGGTTGGTTTGGTTTTTGTTTTGTTTTTCCTTTTATGTTAGCTCTGCTTGAATCAGGTTGTGTAGCTTGGACCTCTGAATGCAGCTTTACAGCCTGGCTTTGTACAAGTCACCATTCTAAGTAATCACCTCAGTGTGTTTTAACCTTTTACACCTGCTAGTTAATTATGATATTTAGTTAAGGATTATGATACTCAAAATAGTTTTCCAACAGGAATTCACCTGCTATGTTAAGCCAGAGAGATCTGATTAAGAAAAAATCAACAAAAAATAATATAAAAATAAATTTAAAAATTTTGTATCATATTCTGATGTAAACTGGATTTATCAAATAACTTGTAAAAGGTAGTTTTGAAGGCAGCTTTAAAGTGCCTTCTTCTTTGCTGTGATAAAAGCTAATTTTCCTAAGAGGCAGCATATTTCTGCATGCCTTTTTGTTTATCAAAGTTTTCATTTTTACTTTAATAAATAACTATATGCAAGTAGATAACATCAGAGTAGTCATGGACAATGAATTATCAAACCACATAAATATGTATGAAGGAGTCCATAGATCAAAGCTGAGAAGTCAGAGTTGCTAAAAATTTCTCCCAAAGGTACTTTTTTGTTGTTGTTACCACGAAAAATATGTGCTTTACTTGGTGTCTCTAACAGAAATTTTAACATGTAATACATATATCTGGAGTTGCTGTGCATTTTAGATCTATACTTCGAGTTGATAAAGTCATTTTTGTTATATGTAGATGATCATCTAAACGAATCTGGAGTTTGTTCTGATGCTGACCACAAAGGAACTGATTTGGAGGAATGCACAACCAATGAAGAAGTCCCATATATTCCATACAAGTTCGCTACATTGTATATCATCAAGGTAAAAAAAAAAAAATCAATAAATAAATTAAAAAACCCCAAACAAACAAATCTCAGTGAACACCCCCTCTCAAAAAAACCCCCAAAACAACCAAACAAAACCAACCAAAAATCCAAACAAACAAAAAACCAATGAAACAAACAAACAAACAACCCAGCATGAATGAATAATTTTGAACACAAAAAGTTTCCAATTGAATTGTGTCTCTTTTCATAGGGCACTGACAATAAATAAACTGACAACCGTTTTCATCTTATTGCTCAGTAGGTTTCTTCTTCATATTTGGAATCCTGCACTTAAATTTTGAATATTGACATAAAAATACAAACATAGAATCATAGAATAGTTTGGGTTGGAAGGGACATTCAAATGTTATCTAGTCCAACCTCCCTGTAATGAGCCTTCAACTAGATCAGGTTGCTCAGAGCCCCATTCAACCTGGCCTTCAATGTCTCCAGGGATGGGGCATCTACCACCATCTACCATCTTCCTGGGCAACCTGTTCCAGTATTTTACCACCCTCATTGTAAAACATTTATCCCTTGTGCCTAGCATTACCCCTTGTCCTGTCGCAACAGGCCCTGCTAAAAAATCTGTTCCCATCTTTCTTATGAGGCCCCTTTTAAGTACCAAAATACTTCAACAAGGTCTCCCCAGAGCCTTCTCAAGACCGGACAGCCCAACTCTCTCAGCCTGTCCTCATCTTGGTGGCCCTCCTCTGGACCCTGTCCAACAGGTTCATGTCTCTCCTGAACTGAGGGCTCCAGAGCTGGACACAGCCCTCCAGGTGGGGTCTCATGGCAGCAGAGGGGCAGAATCAGCTCCCTAGACCTGCTGGCGACTCTTCTTTTGACGCAGCCCAGGATGTTATCGGCCTTCAAGGCTGCAAGTGCAAGTGCCAGGCCATGTCCAGGTTTTCATCCACCAGTTCCCCCAAGTCCTTCTCAGCAGGGATGCTCTCAATCCCTTCCTCCCCCAGCCTGTATTGATATCAGGGGTTGCCCCAGCCCAGGTGCAGGGCCTTCCACTTGGCCTTGTTGAACTTCATGAGGTTCGCATGGGCCCACTTTTCGAGCTTGTCGAGGTCCCTCTGGATGGTATTCTATCGCTCAGGTGTGTCAACTGCACCACTCAACTTGGTGTAATCTGCGAACTTGCTGAGGGTGAACTTGATCCCACTGTCTATGTCATTGATGATGATATTAAAAAGTACTGGTTCCAGTACTGACCCCTGAGGAACACCACTTGTTGCTTGTGTCCATCCAGACATTGCGCCATTGACCACTACTCTCTGGGTGTGACCATCCAGCCAGTTCCTCATCCACTGCACAGTCCACCCATCAAGACCATATCTCTCCAATTTAGACACAAGGAGGTTGTGGGGAACCGTATCAAAGGCTTTACAGGAGTTCAGATAGACAACATCTGTAGCCCTTCCTTTATCCACCAGTGTACTTACTTCATCATAGAAGGCCACTAAGTTGGTCAGGCAGGACTTACCCTTGGTGAAGCCATGCTGTCTGTCTTGAATCACCTCCCTGTCCTCCACGTGCCTTAGCATAGCTTCTAGGAGGATCTGTTCCATGGTCTTCCCAGGCACAGAGGTGAGGCTGACAGGTTGGTAGCTCCTGGTGTCCTCCTTTCTACCCTTCTTAAAAATGGGTGTGATGTTTCACTTCTTCCAGTCATCAGGGACTTCACCTGACTGCCATGACTTCTCAAATATCATGGAGAGTGGCTTTCTTCTAACTGTATTTGGAGAAAACCCTTGCTTTCCCATATATTTCCATTCATGCTTCTTAATTGTTCAAAGTGACTTCTGAATTACAGTGTGAAGCTTTTTTTTCTATTAGAATATTTCTGGTACCAGTTACATTTTATATCACGCAACATCTGTGCATATATGTGTCTGTGTATATACACATATATTTCCTGGTTTATTACTTTTATTGCTTTATTTATTCCATTAAATATGTTCTTGTACTCTTGTTCTTTTATTGTGCATCAAAATGGTTATGTGGTGAGTTCTGTGGTACAGGTTACAGACCACTGAGCTAGCTGCAAGAAACAAAATCAAATAGCTGAAACAATCTAGTGAAAATGACTCAGAGTTCTGTGAATGATAAAAGGGATAAGCCCATCTGGATCTTTTCAGTTTTCTTCTAGAAGAAGCTTTTCTTTTGTCTTAACCTTTTAATTGTGTCTCTTTAACCTCCTCTACTTCTACAATAGTGTTTTGATGAGTGGTATATAAGACAGTGTATTTCAATACCACATTGCCACTTTGCTACTTTTATATCGTTTGAACTGTGGCATGGTCAAATGGTAGAGATTTTTCACTCCCATACTGACTGCTTGTAAATAGTTTTAGTCTGTCATTGTAGATCAATGTCAGCAACCACAACTAATTAAAAATAATGCGTTGGCCACCACAAAAAAATCTGAAATATTTTCTTTCTCAGTTTTATTTCAGCTGAGCTACTTACTGTCAGCAGGATCTGCATCATATTAAATTTAAATGAAGAGCTGAAAAGAAATCTCTGGAAAATATCTAGATTTTTACAATTTACATAGAATCATGTTCATTATTGCTGTTATTCATCCAGCAGTATCTGTTAGCCTCACTTAAGATGCACAAATATCAGTGTTGTGCAATTTGACATTGCAGCTACCAGACAAGTATGTCAAAGGAAAAAACGGACAGCAGAAGCTGGGATCAGAGATAATGGAATTTTCCTTTTGTGACTATTATGAATTGGATTAGAAACAAAGTGAACAAAACAGAGTCACTAAGGATCCTGATGCAATTTTAAGCTTAAGTGACTCATTTTCAAACAGGGAAAAAGGTCATTTTATCAGTCCTTTATATATATATCTGGTTTAATTATTCACGAAAACTGGCTGTAGTACACGTTAAAGTTATATTTATTATTATTTTATTATTTTAACGGAATATAAAATAAGAATTGAGTGTATTCTGTAAGCAATTAGTGTTAGCTAACACTTAAATGCAAAAATGCAATCTTCTCCTCTGCCTACTTTTTTTTTTAACTTTTTGCTCAGTAATAAACTTCAAGGTGCTGCTCTTTTTCAAGAACTTTGGAATAATTGTAATGACTATCGCTTCCACATTCAATTCAGATCACTACAGTAAAAACAAAGAGGTGAAGATGCAATACTGAGAAAAAAAACGCATTTCAAGTAACATGCAGATTTGTATTCAATAACATATTTTCTAATTGTTGAAGTCTGAAAGCTTTCACCTGCAGTCCTATTGGCTACTTACCTGTTTTCAAGATCAAACTCTTCATTGTACTGTATCTGTCGTTATGAGAAATGTACCTCAAAATTATTTGATGGTTCATTATAATGGGAGTTGCCAGGGCTCTGATAATTTCCTTTATCCTTTACAGATTGTAAAAGACATGCAGCAAATGAAAAACAAACACATGAAGATAATTAGACAACTTGACAATATAAGGAAAGAAAACCAGGTAATTATTCTGAAGTGTTAGCATTGCTGTGTCATACCATTAGTCAAAACAACACAGAGGGATAAAATCTGCTTCATTCACATTTACATCTGAATTCAGGTACTCATTCTAAGTCTCTAGAAATAATGTCCAATGTATCTTTAAGTGTATTTGATCTTACAACTTTGTGAAACACGGCTTTACTTTCTGTCTGGCATAGCTGCAGAGATTTTTCTAAACTTTGTCACTAAACTTTTCTCTTAAATGCCACCTTCCTCTAACAACTGACAGTATGGTTAGCACATGTGCGCTTATATAGGTTGTGCCTCTTAAGAATTATCTTATTGTAGAGGGCTGTGCCAAGCTGTACTGTCTTCCCTCATTACCAAAGTGGAAAGTTTTATGGTCTCTTCCTCTGTGTTTTCTCCTCTACTTTGCCCTCAGCTTTGCTTTTGCCTTCCAATGTTGTCAATATAGTTTGCAGAATAGCAGAATCCATCCACCTGTAAACCCCTGCAAGGTTATGGTGAGGATCCAGGGGTTCCAGTCCTGTGACCATAACCCCACAATGCCTAACTTTCCTTAGTGGAAGCGTTTCTGCATTACATTAGTCAGTCATTCTCCCAAAATAAGAAATTATCCGCATCATCTTTGGCTACACTGTTCTGAAGCCTTTTCTTGCAGACACTGCTTCATTTTTCTGCTTATTTGTCACATAATTTTCTTTTTCTGATCCAAAGTAAGACAGGTACTTAGTTCCTATGCAGATGTATATTTTCCATATAATTAAAGTTTATTCTGGGTGAACAAAGACATTCAGAAATTCCTCTGGAACCTCCAGGAGGAAATAAACAAACTCTTCAGACTGTCAAGCAAACTTGAGAGAGTTCCCTGTATGCAGCGTACAAGGGCTTGGTATCCTTTGGTAGGGAACAAGGCTTTTTATTCTTAGGTTATCACAACTGCACAATCCATTTCTGTGCTTTGGTAGGAATGTAACCCTTGCACAGTCACATCTTACACTTTAAATTGACTCTGTAGATCACTAGGGGAAGAGAAAGAGAAAATAGGAAGAACACAGATGCATAGTAAGAGAGAATTGCCTGCTCAGCATAGATGTAAATACAGGGACTGTAATGATCTTTCTTCACAGAACCTCTTCCAATTGGTTGCTATAATGTGTTACTAATTACAATCTCTGAAATAAAAGTCATTCCTAGAAATGGAAATACCTGTGCTTTTTAAAGTTGCTGATTTGTTTGTATTTCTCATAAATTTTTTTGCCTTATTTAGATGTTTCCTGTTGGTGAAAGTTGTATTTTGTGCTACTTCTATCTTACACTTCCAAGATTTTGTTTTCTGAGCAAAATTTAACTTCTATAAAATTGGTTAGCTACGCTTAGGGTGAATTCTTTCTGGTCTGCCCTCAGAAAGGTTTTGATTTTTACTTATGCAGAAAAACAAGGAAATAGATTACTCTAGCAGTATGCTTTGCTTAAAGTCTGCAGCAGGTGAAAATACAAACCTCCCATAATCAAGAAAAAATGTTTGCAGACAATAAAAAGAATCCAAGAAAGAGAATCAAGTATTACCTGTTGCAGAACTGTTCTCTTTATCATGCTTGGCTTTCATGTTTTCACTTACTATTCATTTTCTTAATAAAATTCTGTAATACAGGAGCAGACTATAGCTGCTATAAAGAAACATTATGGTGAGAAAATGAGGAGTCTGAAATCCCAGTTAGAAGCTTATCGAGAGCTGATGAACAAGAGCAACACACACTGGCAAGATACGGTTAAGGTAACCAAGAAATGTAATTTTTACATGGGGATAAGAATGGCAGGTCCTTCCAGAGGCTGCAGGAGCAGGCTGTATTACTAATGTTTTTCTTCTTAGGGATAGACAGTCAAATGAAGACACACAGTTTGAAATTAATACAAAATGATGTCTATCTCCTGGAAATCAATAAAGCCTTACACAGTATGTTTTCAAAATGGTTTTCATAGCTTGGCCTATCTTCACACCCCTGATCAAAACTCAGTGTGGAGTTCTCCTGTCCTGTCTGTGCTTATGCACTTTGAAATAGCTTTGTTTTTTATGAAATAGATTTTTTTAAAGTGTAAAAATATTCACAGAATATATAGAGTGTGCAATGCTTTTCTGGTGACGAACAGTTATTATGGTTTATCCTGTTCCTCTTTCTGTTCTGCTGCTGAGGAAAAGGTTCAGCATGTTCACACCTTCAGGGAGATTCTTTAGAATCAGACCACCTCTGGTCACATGTGGTCTTTGTAAACTGGTTGATTTTAATCATTAATATTTTTATGCAAGATCTTCAGGACTTAGCAGCCTGGTCTAAATGTTGTGACTTCTGAACGTGTGGAACAAAAAAACCCAAACTGTAGGCCTTTTTGAAAAATGAATCACTGGTGTAGAAATGGTAATCTCTTTTGCCTCAATCAACTGCCTTCAGAGGCTGAGGGAAAGAAATAGACAATTGATCCAAGAGAAGGAAGATCTTCTTCACCAAATGAAGACACAAACAGAGAAATGGGAAGAAGAAAAGGTAAGCAAAGCTAGTTTGGGTTTTCTTTTTGGAGTTAGACAAATTTCTCATTGCCATTTCCTGTGTGTGCTGTTTCCAGAAGCCTAAGGGACATGGACACCACATTGTTTGCCTTCAGATATGTACATCTATGTCAGCTAAGATTGAACTGCTATATACCTGCCTTCCTTTTTTCCAGAGCACCCAAGGAGTTTTTCCACCTTTAAACCAATGAAAATGATGTACATTTTTTATCATACTGTGCTATTGTTCCCACTAAAAATTATTAGATTGTCATTTCTGTCTCTCATTTCACATTTCCTGTATTTTGAAGAATTTTAAAATCACAGTAGAGTACATCGATTATTTTTTATTTAGCAATGAGCATTAAAAATCAACAACTTCACCTCATCTAAACTAGTACAACACTGCAATGCAACTGCTTGACCTAACAGCAAAACTACCTCACTTGGTAGTTACCAGGAAAAAGGTATGTGCTTAAAATGCCTCAAATTTTCAAAATTTCTCTGTAATAATGCAACTTCAGTTTACTTAAGACCTGAGATTGCTGTAGAGGTGGAATAAGAAATAAATTAAGAAATAAATTCTTTTTTTTTTTTTAGTAAGAGATCATCTGTGAGCATGGCCTGATATTATTTTCCACAGTGTTCTATATAATACGAGCAAGTCTTTCTGTAATTTTGCAAATCTTCAGTGTTGCTTTATAATGACCAATTTTCATAGCATTACTCCAAGATACATATTCAGGGAGATCTTAGCTAACCTTGTGGCAAGGTGGGGATGGGGTGAGTCTCAGAGCCAGATTCTCTTTTGTAAATTAATATGCTACAGAGGCACCCCAGAAACCAATTTAGGTAGGTAATAAGCTCCATGGAGACATTATTCTAATCAGAATTGCTTATTGGAGAAACTGACTAGAAACAAGGCTTATCCAAAATTATTCATCACTCTGGCAACATTTAATAAACTGCAGATTTGAAATACCACTTGAGGATATTATTACCGTATGACCACACAAAAATAAAGGGCCACAGACTATACATACTCACTCAAAAGAAGAGACCACTTTCATTCAAGGGTATCCAGAAGAAATAATCTCTTGTCTGAGCTGGGCAAGGGTTCAATCAAGGATATATCCAGAAGAAAATCCCTCACTGAGAAGAAGATGAGCGCTCTCAATCCCGGTAAGTCTCATTTGACAGCATCCCAGTCTAAGGGGAGGGCTCTGTTCACATACCCCTTGCTCCAAGAAGACCACTCAAAGAGGGTCTTCAGAAAGGGCCCCATTTTATAGCCTGGTCAGAGCTGGCTGTGGTCATTACAAGCATGGTCCAGAAGCTTCTCCAGGGCTGTGCACCTCCTTGGCTGAGGACCCTGTCTGTTGACAAAGGATCTCGCCCCTTCTGCTTCCCCAGCCAGGGAGCTTATGAAACTGAATGCAGATTTCTGTAGGATTTCAGAGTGAAGGTCTCAGGGAAGAGGTTTGAGTTTGTGGTTGTTGTTAGTTTTTTTGGTGTGTGGTTTTTGTTTGTATGATTGATGGGCTGTTTTGGTTTTGTTTTGTTTTCAAATAATATAGCACCACCTTTTGATTAAATTTTGCATAGCAGCAGTATTTAAAATTAAGTTTTTCTCTTTTCAAACACCTTCAGCAATGTCTACCACAATAATACCCTATTCCTGATTGCTAAACTGTGAGAAATCATGGTTTTTACAGATCCTTTGACCTGTTTTGTACCAAGGACATGTAGCAAAAATATTATAATAAAGAGTAAGAAGTGATGAGGATACAAAATCATGCTGATAAGATTTGACACACACAACCTTTTCTTCAAGGCTGCCTTAGGACTGTGCTTTTGTTCTTCAACTGTTTCAGGAGTTTCTATAATTTTTGTCTCCTCTTTCATTCCAGCAGTGTGGACAAATGTTAAAGAAAATATAAGCATAGGATATCCTGGTACAGGCTCTTGTGAAAACACTAGAGGCTTAGCAGTCTCTGGTTTATTTCTTCCATTTCTTTTCTAGTAACAGGTAGTTACTGCACAACAGCCCATTTTGGTAGGCAGTACCTGTAAGTGGAAGCAACGTTAATCCACTGTTATTGATTATTCTCTCCAACGAAATATAATGAAAACTGGTAACATTGATTTCTTGCTATCTTCTTTTCTTGTCTTGCAGGTCTGGATTCTAGAAAATTTGTGTAAAAACCTAGATTATCTTTATAACCAGCACACACTGAGTGAGTTTTATATTTCAGACACAGAGCTTCTTGATCTCCCTATTTTTTTCCTGTTTTTTTGTTATGTTTTCTTTTCTTTTACACTGAGGTTCATGGTTCACACCAGCCGAAGTCAAGCTTTTCCATTCCAATACTGCATCACAGGTGGAATAATAAAGGAATGCTGAAGCTACAAATAATGTCTGTCATGACTTCAGACTCCTTAGCATAACTGGCTTATTACAGTCAGCATCAGTTTTGACTAGGCGTATTTCAGCACTTGTAGCTTTTCCTTTAGAACTTTAAAACAAAACAAAGCATGACCTCTTTAAAATTGTTCAAGTTTTAATAAAATAAATTGAATTGTTAATTATCAAAATTGTTCATTATAAATTATTGATTTCTGAATTGAGATATTTTGGCCATTCTAGGAACTGCATATTAGAAATGCTTAAGTTGTTCTTACCTGTTTTTCCTACTGTTTTCAATTCAGCTTTGCAGGAACTTCACAACATCAGTCTGTATGTGGAAACAGTGCATGACCTCACGAATTCACAGATAAAAATTCTTCAGCAACACTCTGAAAAGACAGAAGGAGAAAAAGCAGATATGTCAGCAGTTTTACAATTAAAATCAGAACAAGTGAGCACAAAAATGGAAATGTAACTGCTTGTTTTTAGCATTACTGCAGGTATCTCAAAGGCAACCAGGTTGAGTTTAGCAAAGGATGAAGTAAGCCATGGGAATAACTGACAGTAAAAAGTGTGTGCATGGCTTGAGGATGATAAATTGGTCATGAATGACTAACACACCACAGTAACGAAATGAATTTGTCTTCTGGAACCACTGATATTGTGCTATTGTTCTCATCATAACATTAGATTGTATAAGCTTCACTACAAAATCTTTTAAAGAAAGGAATGAAAATCTAGATCTTGGTTTAGCTTATAAGAACTATTTTTATTGTCTCTCTCAGGTATCTAATGAAGAAGATGAGCATGAATGGTCCATGGAAAAGGGATATCTTTGGCAAGCACACACCATGCTGCAAAAGATACAGGAATCTATACAGAAACGAGAGAGAGAAGTCACTGAGCTCCTGCGAAGTGAAAGAAGATGTAATCTGGCAATGAAACCTCAAATCACAGTGCTAATATTCTTGAAAACCCTTGTCAACACGGTGAGAACTCAGTTACTGCAAAGAAGAAAAGTTATTCAGTGGATTTTTTAAAAAGTTCAGTAGGCAAGAAGTGCAGGGTTTTTTATTATTGTTATTGTCTTAAAAAAATGGAAAAGCTGTTTTTTATACATTGATTTAAAGGCTACAGGTAAGATTTTCAGAATATCGCATGGAATTAAAAAAACATAAATACTCACTGAAAGTACTGATTAGACGAACTTGCACACTCCTTAACTGGCATTATTTTAAAACATAAATTAGTGAAGTATGAGAACGGCATTATTGAGAAAACATGTATTTTTCTGTCATGAATTACAAACAGATGTGCCATCTTTACAGGAAATTTGATCTAATTTTTGATCTATGGTAGGTTCACACCATATATTGTGATGTTCCTGAGGCACAACAATATGTCAGTCAGCTTATCAGGAAGAAGAAGGATCAAAGGGCTGATTGGAAAGAAGCCTTTAATAACACTCAGGCTGACATTCTGTCCTACAAAGTATTTTATGGAAATGAACCTATGGATGACGAAAGGTATACTGGATAGTAAATAAAGCAAAGATAGAAATACTACAGCAAAATAATGAAGTGTTTTCACAGAGAAGAAATACATTTTAAAGAATGCTATTACAATTTCAATGCATAGTTATGCAGGAAAAACAATCAAAGTAGAGTTTACATTTATATTAAGAAATGGGGGAACTTAGTAACACCAGCTATAAAAAACGGGAAAACACTTCAGCTTAACTGGCTTGTGCAAGTTTTATCCAGTGTATTATAAAATATGGTGAAACTAGCTTACTTGGCAAGACTGTGCTAGCACATCAACATGTTTTTCTTCCTGCATTTTTACAGGATGTTCCTCTTATTCTGGGTAATTGCATCTTTCTTGTGGTTTAAGTAACTGGTTACTGGTTACTTACAAACTCCTTTTTTTTTTTTTTTAAATGACAGGACACAGTTTTCAACGAAGCTTTTCAGAAGTTTTGGGAAAGGAAAGTCTGAATTAGAATGTGTTGAAACAGAGAAACTTGTATTTGATTGTATCCAGAGAGGGGAAATCCCAAACTGTATTAAAAGGGATTGTCTTTATGTGGCTTTGACAGGTGAGAAATCCTCTTGTCAATTCAGAGAAGCCTAGTTATTGTCAGTCAACTCACTTTTGAATATGGGAAAACACAGCGCAGCAGTAAAAGGCGCTTAGATGCATGCCATAAGATATCCTATGAAACATCTTCAGTTACATGCACTTTAATGAATTACTGTATGAATTTTAATACTGGGTGAACACATGGCTTCCACATTTATACCCCACTGTTCATATTTTCGTTGGTATCTTTGTAATTTTGAAAAACAAGTGTCTTTTGTATGTTGTGTATAAATATCTCAGTGGATGTCCAAGGTAGACACTCCCAGATTCCCCTAGATTTGATAGCCATGCACTGAGTGCAACAGCAAATGCAGAATTCAAAAGGAAGTAACCCATTTTGAAGAAAACTTGAAAATATGCATTACATTAATTTAACACTGTGCCTTTCTAAGAGGACTAAGAAAACCTTTTCCAAGTATTTGGCTTGCTTTTTCTATGATTCTGCACGACAAAATCTTTTTTTGGTGGTTTAGGCAGGGAAAGCAAGTTGGTTGTGAACTTCCATTTGAGAGAATGACTATTTCTAATTTTCAAGACTTACTGGGTTATATGTTTCTTATATGTAACCATATAATTATTGGAACTCTTCAGGAGACCCTGAAACATGCTCTGAGGAGACACAGCCACCATTCACAGGAACTCATGCAGAAGTTTAAAATGGAAATCAAGGTAATGTATTAGAATGTATCGTCCCATACGATTTTAAAGAAGGTATTAAAAAGTCCCCACCTTATCCTAATTATTCTTAAGAGATTTGAGTTTTGCTCTGAATAATACCCTGTGATATCTGTATATGCATCTTTTTTGCCTAAAAGCAAATCTCAATGGGAATTACAGACATCCACAGTTTTATACTTGTAGCCCCTGGGTCCGTTTATATTAAAGAATAAAATAGCTTTTCTAACTAGTGAATTATATAGTCACACCTTTCTGTATATAAAAAAATTCCTATGTTTTATTTTTACATCTGTATGTGTCATTTTACTTTACTTTTTTATGCATCTTGATGGCCCTGGATGCATGTCGCAAGTAAAGGTACATTAATGTGTTCTTACATCTAATAATTTGGGATGCACAGAGTTTCTGTTTAGTAGTAGGTTACAAACGAAATATTGTCTTCTCTCCATTTACATCAGAGTAAATAACTGAAAGAAATAACTGTTTGAATTGAGTTTTCTCTTCTGAAAGTAACCCAAACACATACTCCAGGGATGCAACACAAAACATAGTGCAATAATGCATTTATTGTATTGATCGTATTGTTGGATCTCAAAGTGAATAGCCCCAAAATTGCCAGAAATCATTATCTCCCCTACATAGATAACAACACAATAACCATCACCCCAAGGTAATGCACGGAAATTCTATATTGGTGAGTAATGATCACAAACTGTAAAATATTTGTTTTGGTAATTATTAATTATACCATTGTTTGCATTTTTTTTCTTTGGTTTGGTTTTGATTTTTTAAGTTTACCAAAAACCAAAGGAACAGCAAGAGAGATATCAATACTGGAACAAGGTGCCTGTTTTAGAGAGGAACATCGGAGAGAAAGTTTGAACTGGAAAAGCACTTACTGCAGTATTTCTGGAGTGGAAAACTAATTGGAAGAATTAAAATCCCATGGTTCATCAAATATCAGAAAACTTATGCAGGCAGTTAACTGTTTTGAAAATTTTACCTCTTTTAAAAAACAATTTTAAGACATCTTAAAAAAAAAGGAAAGAAAAACAAAAAATAAAGGGAAAGGGAAAATGAAAGGAAAAAGGAAACAAAGCAAAACACAAACAAAAATAAACTAAACCAAACCACACCAAACAGCATTATGATAACCTTAAAGAGTCTGTGACAGAACAATTAAGTCTTTGAATCAAACAGGTATAGGTCTGCTTGCAAGCAGATGGCATGCTTTTGATGTCTAAAATGGGGTATTTAACATGTCTGTGTAAGCAATTTCTGTAGAGAGGTGGCTTCAAATGGTAATATTCCTCTGTGAAGCACAAACCTCCAAACTTAACTTGTCCCTGTCCCACTTCAAAATACTATTCAGTGGTTGCTTTAAAGTGATAGCTGTTGAATCAGAGTAAGTTTTTTAACTCTTCACCATCTTTTTTTTTCCAGTAAAAAATGAAACTCAAATATCATAGCCAGAAACAAAAGCATAAAAATATAAATTTTGAAATCATAGTTCTAATCAATCAAAGAACAAATGATGGTGAAGATGATGGTTATTGTTGTTGAAGAAAACCACTTGTTGCCTTTAAAAAATAGTTGTTGAAGGCCATAAAACTAAGCTCCTAGAAGAAAACAGACCCTGAAAATTTATATACCAAATGTGCACTGTTAGGGTTGTTGTTTTACACAGCTGTGAAGCATAGGTACCTGGGGCTATGATTTGTTTATTTGCTAGTCAACTGAGTCAATTCCCTCATGTTACTACCTATATGCTAAGTTGAAAAAAAGTTTTACTCCAGCACTGACCGGGCATTCAGAAGGTAACAAACGTAACCTTTAATTTTTTAACTGCATGTCTGTTCATTATGTGCTTCTTCTAGGTTTGAATTACTCATCTATAAAGAACACTCTCCACAGATGAAGCATACTTCTATGACAGTGCTTTTACGCAAACAAATTGAGAAACTTATTATAAATACGTACTGCTTGGAACGCAATGTCTGTTCCTGAGTTCCATTAATGTATTTATGTCCTGTTTTAATTGAGCTGTTAGACCACTTTATTGCAGTAAGACCATTGGAAGGGAATGCAAGAGTAAAGAAACAAGGACGGATGTCACTGAAATGTAGATACATTATGGTGATGATGCTCAAGAGAAGAACAACTAGAGTGGGTAAAGAAGGGGGTGGCTGCGAGCATTTAGTGATGAACATACCATTCCAGGATGCAGCACCATTGACAATCAGTCCAAGCACTAATCACAATGGACCACTGCAAGTCCACATAGGCAGAGAAAAAAACTAAATATTTGTAAAAACGATGTACGAACTACATGCAAGATGTACACATACACCACCAATTGATTTTCTGCTGCAGTTAGAATTTTGATGTATCTGGTAGTGAGACAGTTAAGGGCATATTTAAATCAACTTTAAAATATGGAATTCATATAACAAGTCAGAGCTCTGTTACAAGTCAAAGGAGATTTTTCAACTGTGATGCAGCTACCAATCTTCCCAGTGTAAAGCTATTGAATATTTTATGTACAGTAGTGTAAAATAAAATAAACTGTCGAAAAAGAAATAATTTCTTTATAAACTTTATTTGCTATCTTTGTTAACTATTTAAACAAAGTCCTCATATGAAAAGATTTTATCTGTGAAGAAGGTTTGACACAATTCTTATTTTTTTTTTCTAACCTTTCTAAATGTCTGACTCTAAAGATTATCATTTAAATCCTTGATCTCATGTCTTTGCAAGTTTACTGAAGCAATTTCATAGCTTCATATGCAATTGTTCAAATTGCTAGCTTTTATGTCTTTTTGATATTCCTCAACAAGATAGAAAAGGATTAATTTCTTTACTAGGCAATTGGTTTTTAATTACTGTTAATGTCAACGTTAAGGCTGGTAATTAAATTTAATTAAAATTATTCACAAAAGAACATTTGAAATAGCATCTGTTACATACTTTAAACTTAATTACATTAATCAATATACCATAAGTGGAAAAAAAAAAAAAGAGTAAGAAAACAAAGTCAATTTGATTTTGATAAGAATTGTTCAAGTAAAGGATGTACTAACTGAGATTAGTGAGCTGACAATTTGTTTGTCATCCCCTTGTGCAGGATATGTAATTGTATTTCTGAAGCTAAAAGTGCAAAAACTTGCCTCTGACTGAGACCGCTGAGATACCTAGATCTTACTGAAAGAACTGAATAATGAAAATTCTACTAGATTACTAAATACAGTAATTTTTGGTTCTTATTGTCTTAGAGACTGATGACTAGCTGTTTGGAATATTTTTCAGTAGTCTTCATACTTTCTTACTTTATTTTTATTTTTAAAATGAAAAGAAGAATAGTCTTTCTCCCTTATCAACTCCCAAACTACTTCCTTCCTGATTTGGAAGAGACTGATGAATTTTAGTGCATTTTTACACACACAAATAAATGAACTTTAGATAATTCTAGGCCAAAATTGGAACTTAAATACCAAAGCTGAAAAAGGGGTATTTATGTCATCCTCAGCTGCTTAAAAAAAAAAAAAAAAAGGTGCTTATTTCCAAGGCATTCTGACTGTTTCCATAATGTGCAAATTTTCTCCTGGTTTTTCCTTCTAAAGGATGCCCATGATACATCATAAATCCTTGATAATTTTACTTTACTATTCAGAAGCTGCATTTTAAAACACTTTTTCTCTCAACAGGGAAGAATCTTTGCTCTAGAAGTCAAGTACTCATTAGGAAAACTTCTATATAACATAACTCTTATTTAGCACATTCAGTCTTTAAACCTGCAAACAATCAAAAGGAAATATTTAATCTAATTCATAAAATAGTGACTTATTTGTGAGTAAAATGTGATCATATTTATTTCTTACCGAAACTGTATTTGAATGTTTTGTAAAGATTCCCTATAGCCACTGTAATAAAAACCCAGATCCTGCAGAAAGAAAACACGCAACACCCACCTCTCCTGGCCCTCCCCACCCCCCAGAAAATCAAACTGCATATAATATATGGATCGTCTTATATCTATGAGAGAAGACAATGAGGTTGAATTACAAAAAAGAATCAGGCCTGCAATGATTTCCAAACCCCTGTTCCAAAATACTCTCAAACTTCCCAGGAATACCAACTAAAACCTTAGAATGACTTCATTAATACCCACCAACTCAAAAGGTGTCATTACTGGTGCCTACTATATTATCATTTGATAAGTCTGGAGCATTTCTGTTAGTTCTAGGGGTTTTTTTTGAGCATTAAAAATGTCTCTGAAATTATTTCAAAATTAAAGGGATAAATTGTATCATAAGTAACAGACTTGACTGTAAAGTCAGAGATATGGGATGTATGGCTGCAAGTACCTTAGACATTCCTGCTCAAATTCTTCTTGCAAGTGTAATTAATATTTACTCAAATATAAGTCCTGATGCATGGTAAGTCATATAAGAAGATACTCAGTCTTAGTACATTGCTGCAAAAACAATGAAATACCCTTCAGAAAAACTCCGAAGTAAATAGTCCGGGGACTGATCTCATTCGTGTTTCATAACTGGACAGCAAAACTATTGACTCGTGAGTAACAACAGATGTAAACAGTGTTATATTAGAAATCAGAACTAAGCATCTGTCTGTCAATCATTTTCTGCAATGCTTTTCACTAACCACAAAAAAATGATTCTACCATTTCATCACAGCTGAAATGCAAAGGCATATGCAATTTCATTTGCCTGAATGTTTTTTTAATAGGTTGCTTCCTGCAGATTTTGTGATACAAAGCTACAAACTACATGTTAAAATGAGAATTGGCCACACACAATTATTCCAGGTTTACTTCAGCAGATTTACTGAGAAAAATGTTCTCTCCTTGTTCAGGAAGGAACCCAGCCTTTCTAATTCAGGGAAGATCTGCAGAAACAGATGTTATTACCTTTTGAATTTTTGTAGAATAAAACGGACCCTACTGGGTTTCTTGTGCTTTTG
This sequence comes from Caloenas nicobarica, assembly GCF_036013445.1. Taxonomy (NCBI): domain Eukaryota; kingdom Metazoa; phylum Chordata; class Aves; order Columbiformes; family Columbidae; genus Caloenas; species Caloenas nicobarica. Next base: position 59,016,917 of record NC_088284.1, on the reverse strand, counting down.
AAAATTTCTAGTTTGAAAGTCATGAAGGCAAATCCTGTGCATTTCCATGTGTACATCTCTTGTTTGCCAGTGTGGAAGCAGGAAGAGGTGTAAATAAAAGATATAGGTAGGAGATCTGGGAGCAAAACTGTACTAGTCATTACTGATTCTGCAAGGAGTAAGCATATGAGGAATATGTCAGTATCAAAACAGTATTACTGGAACAGTATTTCCACAAACAAAAGCCCCAAACAAGCAAATATTCTAATTGTAACCTGTGTTCTCCCCAAAGCAGTGGATAAGGAATGTTTGGTTTCCTGAGGCAAATACTGTGAGTCATCTTTCATTTTTACACAGTGTTTTTACTAATCTTCAGAAATCTGGACTCAATTTAAAACTAGTATGAAGGGCAGAAGAAACAGCCCTGACAGTTACAAGCACAAAGCCTTCATTACATAAAATTTTATTACTGATATTTTGGATTAAGACAGAAGTTGTATGGAGAAAAATGTTCTGAACCAGAAAAGCATCAGTTCCAAAACATATTTGCATTTTACATCAGATTAGTCATTAAATTTAAAGTCTGAAATTAACTTACACAGGCAACAAATTCAATTTTTAGTTACATGATGTGTTAACTAATTGTATGCAAAGAATCCATGAGCTTTGTTACTGTAGCATATCATTTGTAATTTAGCTCTTTCACCAGGGGGAAAAACAAACAAACAAACAAACGAACCTGAAAGAAATGAAATGTTGAGTTTTTATATTTCTGCCCTGTTCTAACCTGAGACACACAGCATTTCTGATCTTGGATGTGTTCAGGGGCTGCTCCTTAGCTCTCCAGGACACCCGATCTGAAACCAATTTCTGGGATAGTTAGCTTATCCACCTTGGTCATGGCTTTCTCAGACTCTGGTATTAGTTAATATATCTTCCGTTGATATCACTGTTTCAGCAGAAATTTGACGTACTCTATATCATTACAACACAGAGATGCTTTGCAGACCTGACTCTCTTCAGCATAAAGCATGTTATATGTAACATAAAAGCCGTGCTCCTATGTGCAGTTCTCAGTTCTTCCATGCTTTTCAAGTGCCTGCAGCACTTACATTAACCCATCTCAGTCTCAGGTGCTTTCTCCTTCATGTGATATCTGCCACTGAATTAACTTTTAGCTAACAGGGAAATTTCAGTCTCTTCAAGCAAATAAATTTGTATTATGCCCATTTGAACACATGTAAAAAGGATTCATGAAAATCAACATAAAACAATATTTCACTTTAAAAGAACCATAAAGACTCTACTTCTTGTTTCAGGCATACGGTGTTGGAGTTTCATCTTTTCTTACATGTTTTAATGTTATTCTTCATATAGTGTGATGAAAAATATATCACAATAATTTTTAAAAAAAAAAGGAGAGGCTTCACAGTAGGAACGTAAGATAGCAGCACAATGATGCAAAGTCAGCTGGATTGAGATGGATTTAGATAGAGTTGGTATTTTTTAATCTTATGCTAGATAAAGTCTCCTTTTCACTGTGTTGACACCTTTTGCAACAGGAGAGGGTGAGAAAGATATTATCTATGACATGAATAATAATATCAGTGTTGTCAGATTGCATCTATCTGAAAAAGACTGTGATTTTTTCCTGCTAAAATTCAGACACAGGTTTTCCTGGCAGTGAAGGCTTTCATTTATTATTTTTAAAACATTAAAGGCAAATTTCTGACAGAGTTTTCATTCCTTCTCATGTTCCACAGAAAATTTGCCTTTGCCTGGTAGCAGAACAGTTCATGTTCCAGAGAAATGTATCTCACTGTACCTAAACTAAAAATCATCTCAAATGAAATGGTCACTCTAATTTAGTGGAAACTTGTGCTTTCACTTGGGTTATTTTCACTGAAACAGATTTCCCACAGGTCTGGCCCTAGTCAGACTGACCCTGGTGCAAGATAAATGGCACCTCTTCTTCAGTCCTGGCTTCACCTCATCTTGTCCAGTTTTCGGCTTGCAGTTCAGAAGAAAGTCTTGCACCTTTTCAACAATTAAACAGTCTAGGCATAGTGACACCTTGTTCAGCACATAGAAACAAATAAGAATGCTGAAACAAATAACAGCAGCTTCATTCTTCCTAGAGAAGAGGGCCTCTAAATGCAAGCTTACTGTTGATGTCTGTTTATTTATTTTAATTTTTTTTTGGTTACTTAAGTGGCACACTATGTTAGAGAATTAGAAAACAAGCTAACAATAGCAGTCAGCTAATGTAAACCCTCTTAATACACTCAAAGTGAAAAGTGGGACAGTGTGTAATTTATATTGCTAATAAAAAAATGAAACCAGAAAATGTGGAATTGATAACTTTATAGAATTGTAGAATCTTAGACTCATTTTGGTTGGAAGAGATCCTCAAAATCATCAAGTCCAGCCCTTAGCCTGCCTCAGGCATTAAACCACATCCCTAAGAACCTCATCTATACATCTTTTAAACGCCTCCAGGGATGGTGACTCAATCACTTCCCTGGGCAGTCTGTTCCAGTGCTTGACAAGCCTTTCCATGAAGAATTTTTTCCTAATATCCAATCTAAACTTCCCCTGGTGCAACTTGAGGCCGTTTCCTCTTGTCCTATCACTTGCTACTTGGGAGAAGAAACCAACACCTTCCATGCTACAACGTCTTTTCAGGGACTTGTAGAGAGCGAGAATGTCTCCCTTCAGCCTCCTTTTCTCCAGGCTAAACAGCCCCTGTTGCCTCAGCTGATCCTCACCAGACTTGTGCTCCAGACCCTTCACCATCTTCATTGCCCTCCTCTGAACTCTCTCCAGCACCTCAGTGTCTTTCTTGTAGTGAGGGGCCCAAAACTGAACACAGGATTCAAGGTGGGGCCTCACCGGTGCTGAGTACAGTGGCACAATCACTTCCCTGGTCCTGCTGGCCACACTATTCCTGATACAAGCCAGGATGCTGTTGGCCTTTTTGGCCACCTGGGCACACTGCTGGCTCATGTTCAGCCGGCTGTCAACTAACACCCCCAGATTCCTCTCTGCCAGGCTGCTTTCCAGCCACTCTTCCCTGAGCCTGTAGCGCTGCCTGGGCTTGTTGTGACCCAAGTGCAGGACTCGGCACTTGTCCTTGTTGAACCTCATACAATTGCGCTCAGCCCATTGATCCAGCTGGTCCAGATCCAGAGGGATGGCCTTCCTACTCCCAAGCAGATCAACACTCCCACCCAACTTGTTGTTGTGATAAATACAAGGAATTTGTTCATTAAAGTCCCTTTGTTGAAATGTTTTGTTATTTGTTGTACTTGATGAGCAGTTTGGAAAGTTGTTTTAAAACTAAGGGTGGTGGGTCGTTTGGCAGGAGAGGCGTGTCAAGGTTATTGCAAAGTCACAACGACGACCACCTAGCAACAGAAGACACAGGCACAGGAGGGACGGCCGGAGGATATAAAAACTGAAAGAACTCGCCACGTGTTGCGCGCCACTCCCACTATTAAGGGGGGCCGCCCAGCGCTGTCTTTGCTTATTGCAACCTGCTTCTATTTGGCAATAAAACTTTAATTGTTTAAGTTAATTGGAGTCGAAATTTATTACAATTTGGTGCCGTGACTCGGATAAAGGAATTTCTAGTGGCAACTCCTACGAGGGGGGCACCCCACTTCTCCTTCTAAGCGGCCCTTGCAGGACCCTTCCACTGAATCCTTTACCGATGAACACTTCAAATTTGCAATAAGCAAAGTAAAGACCAGTAATTTCATTAATGAGCGGTAGTCTCATTAATGAAGGATGTCCCGTAAACTTTGTGCACGAAGACCCGAGTGAAGATGCAGGAAGCGTGAGTATAGGCCGGTTATCCACTCGGTTGGGGCTGGGATTCCTGAGATACAGAGACTGAAATGTCCAATTGCGGACGAAGTGAGTGCGGACCCTCCAGTAGTGCAGTTCTCGTAGCCCGTCAGGGAGCGAGTCACAAACGAGGGGAGCGTTTGTGTGTGTGTGTGAAGATATCTCAGAAGATGGGACAGAAGAAGAGCAGGCCTTCTGTTTCCATGGCGGGGGGGAGCCACAGGGAAAGCTGCCCTCAATTCCCCCAGATAGTCCGTTAGGATTAATGATTAAGCATTGGGAAGATTACCCTTCTAGGCAGGGTAAGAACAAAACAAAAGTGATATATTATTGTATGGAAGTTTGGGGTGGTAAGGAAATTCACAGAGATCATCTTTATTGGCCAGTTTTTGGGTCATTTGAAGACTGGGTTTGTCAGGCCCTGATCATTTATGTTAATTCAAAAGAACCATTCAGTCAGGAAGAAAGCGAATATGCACTACTATGGATAAGATCAGAAACTAGGACTAACTTATATCCGTTAAAAGAAAAGGGGGGTGAAGTGTGTGACCGCCAAGAAGAGAAAAAGAAAGAAAGGCGGCAAGTGGAGATTCCAATAACACCTCCACCTTATGCGCCACCATCACCACCTCCCGTACCAGTTCCCGACATACCCCCTTCAGCACCGATCCTAGAAAGTTTAGGAGATAATCAACCCGTAGGACCAATCACCTGTAGTAAAGTAAAACAATCACAAAGTCAGCTTTACCCGCTGCGAGAAATCGCGATGGGAGGACCACAGGCTGGAATGGGATACGTGGCAGTTCCCCTTAATTCCGGAGATGTCAGGGACTTTAAAAAAGAAATGGGAAGCTTGTTAGAGGACCCATTAGGGGTAGCAGAGTGAGTTGACCAATTCTTGGGGCCCAATATCTATACGTGGGATGAACTGCAGTCAATAATAGGAATATTATTTACTGCAGAAGAGAGGGGGATGATTCGAAGGGCCGGTATGCAAATTTGGGACACACAGCACCAGCAAGGTCCTGCAGCCGATATAAAATGGCCGCTGCAAAGACCTGATTGGAACAATCAAGATCCAATACATAGGGGTCATATGGAGGATTTGCGAACTATAGTGATCCAAGGTATTAGAGAGTTCGTTCCAAGAGGTCAAAATATTGGTAAAGTGTTTAGCGAATACCAAAAGAAAGAAGAAACACCCACGGAATGGTTAGAGAGGCTCAGGAAAAGCTTACAATTGTATTCAGGAGTAGATCCTAGTACCCCCGTGGGGGAAGCGTTATTAAAAACACAATTTGTAGCTAAGTCTTGGACAGATATTAGAAAAAAGCTAGAAAAATTGGAAGATTGGCAAAATCGGGGTTTAGATGAGCTACTGAGAGAAGCTCAGAAAGCGTACGTTAGAAGGGAAGATGAGAGACAGCAAAGAACCGCACGAATGATGGTTGCGGCAGTTAGAGAGGGTACAGCTCAGCAGGGGTGGAAACCTGCAAGATGGGGAGCACCCCCGAGGAAAGAGTTTAATCCAAAAACAGGAGATCCTAGTGATGGGGTTATAGTAAAACGAGGTGAACCAGTGGAATGTTTCTATTGTGGGAAGAAGGGACACATAAAGCGAAATTGCAGGAAAAAGAAAGTGGATGAGCGAATGTTCAAAGCAGAATAGAGGTGTCCGGGACTCTTCTTGCTGGGGACCCAAAAAGGAACAGAGCCCTTAATAAAATTAAAAGTGGGACCCCAGCAACAAGAAATTGAATTGTAATTGGGGAAAAAGGGGAGCCATTTCGGGTCCCTGTTATAAAAGACGTAATCATTGAAATAGACATTAAGATGGGAGTGGGAGACTTGCTTTTAGTTCCTGAGGCCAAAAATAATCTTTTGGGGAGAGATTTAATAATTGAATTAGGCATTAATCTAGAAGTAATAGGAGGAGAAATTTGAATAAAACTATGCCTTCTCAGAGTAGAGGATGAGGATAAAATCAATCCTGAAGTGTGGCACCCTTTAAGGTAAAAATCTCTAGTCCAGATGTACCTATTCGTGTAAAGCAATATCCAATATCTGAGGAAGGTCGAAGGGGACTAAAACCAGAAATAGAAAGATTATTAGAAAAAAGGGTTACTTGAATCATGCATGTCTCCCTTTAATACCCCCATTTTACCTGTAAGGAAAAGATGGGAAATGGAGGTTAGTACACGATCTAAGAGAGACAAATAAGAGGACAGTTAGCCGATTCCCTGTGGTGGCAAACCCACATATTCTTCTAAATCGATTAGGTCCAAATGATCAGTGGTATAGTGGTTAGCATAGCTGCCTTAGAAGAACTGAAAACAAAAGATGTCCTAGCCACGGATATGCAAGCCTGCACGTATGCAATAACACAGAAAAGGAAAAATTAATAAAATTGGGAGCAAAGCAACGGGGTGAGCAATGGAAACTAAAAGATGGAAGAGAAATAATGCCAAAAGTAACTGCAGCCAATATAATGAACAAGCTGCACAATATTACACATAGGGGAACACAGGCACTAGCTGATCAATTTGCATACTAAATATGCTTGTATAGGGACATATAAAATAGCTAAAACTATTGTTGAAGGGTGTCTAATATGTCAGAAAGTGAATAAACAGCAGTTAAGAACACGAATTCCTGGCGGTAGAGAGCTAGCACACCATCCCTTTTCAAAAATAAAAATTGATTTTACAAAGCTACCAAAAATCAGATGATATCGTCATTTGTTAGTATTAATAGAGACAGATTTTGGGCCATTTGATTTAGAAATGCCTCACAATCACCCAAAAATAAGGGATCCTAAGATGCAAAATTATTTAGTACAGTTATTGAAACGGAGAAAATATCTCTGGGAGAAAGGACTAGTAACACAACACCCGCCCTTAGATATGAAAATATATAATCTAGAGCCAGGAGATAATGTGCTTATAAAAACATGGAAGGAAACATCACTAACCCCTCGATGGGAGGGACCTTATGTTTTCTTTCTTACTACAGAACCGCCGAAAGGGGATGGACACACGCCAGCCGAGTTAAAGGCCTGGTCAAGACTGGTGCATGGACCACGGAACCTACAGAAGATCCCTTAAAAATTAAATTACGAAGGCAGTAGATGGACCTATCAAATTGTATCGTGCAAGTATAAAATAACAATAATCAGCCTGTTATCTGTGCATATCCCCCTTTTGCGAAGACTTTAGGGTCAAATGTGTAAATACGAATTGTAATTGTTATCCTTTGTATGTTTCAAATGTATATTGTGCCATAAAGATTGACGGTTGCATTGTGCAGGAGGTATTTCCCCTAGAGGAAAATGTAATTGATGTTACGATAAGGAACAAAAGATCACAGACTCAATACTAAAACTAGAGGTACGCATGCTGCAGAACCACTATAAGGGGAGTACCGTATCACTCTCCGATAATCAAAAACTATAACTGGGAAGCATATAAACAGAGGTGTAAAAAGTAAAAACACTCAGGGTCTCTTGAAGACTATTCTTGCTGTCGAGAAGATGGTTTACCCCGTGGCTTGAAGCAACCGAGTCGACGGGTGAGGCAGAAGAATAAAAAGCAGTAGAGACAAAAACCTGAGTGGGATTACACCAAAGTGCTGGCCGCGCTACCACAATGTTAAGCAGCCAGCCCAAAAATTGACAGAAATAAAAAAAGGAATAAGGGAAAGCCGAAAACAATGCAACCCAATCTGGTACACTTCTTTAACGTTATTATTGTTGTTAGGTTATGGAGAAACTGCACATAGACCATTTAGATGGAGCTTAATAAGATTTGAAGATCAGCAAATTATAGCCCAAGAAACTGTAGTGGGGAACCCCAGCTTTAAGGCAACACTGTGCCAACTGGTACCCATAAACCCATGTTTAGACTACATATATTTTTTACTTTTGCCCTAGTTCAAACCCAGGAAAAGGGTACTGTAACCATCCTAGCTCGTATTACTGTGCTTATTGGGGATGTGAAACGATAGCGTCAGGGTGGTCCCCAGGGGGAGGAAAAGATAAGTTTTTATCTGTAGAAAGGGGACCCTATAAATGTGTTCCTCCTAAAAAGGATTGGAGCGGTGGATATAGTCCTGCAACACTTGGAAATTGCCAATATATATATTAATGTATCTAATCCTACAGATCCTGCCTGGTTATTAGGAAAAATGTGGGGAATAAGATACTGGGAACCTGGGAAAGATAGGGGAGGTCTTATCTTTATAAAGAAAGAAATAGCAGAACAAACTCCTCAAGCAATAGGCCCCAATGTAGTGATTACAGGGGATTTGAAAGCAAGAGAAACATCTGAGACCCTCAATACAACCGAAAGTCAAATAATTGCCAATGAATCTCATCAAAGTTGGTATGAAGCCTGGTTCAAACAGTCACCTTGGCTCACAACTCTTCTTTCTACCATATCAGCACCATTAATTCTTTTAACATTAGTTTTAACGTTTGGGCCGTGTATTTTTAATAAAGTAATAGCTGTTGTTAAGAGCAGGTTAGAGGCGGCACATTTATTACTGATTAAAGCAAAATGTGAAAAATTGACGGGTCTAGATAATACTGAGTTACTTGTTCTGAGTAGCCAAGAATTACAACGCTTTAATGAACAAATTAAATAAGAAAAAGAAAAAGGGGGGAGTTGTGATAAATACAAGGAATTTGTTCATTAAAGTCCCTTTGTTGAAATGTTTTGTTATTTGTTGTACTTGATGAGCAGTTTGGAAAGTTGTTTTAAAACTAAGGGTGGTGGGTCGTTTGGCAGGAGAGGCGTGTCAAGGTTATTGCAAAGTCACAACCACGACCACCTAGCAACAGAAGACACATGTGCAGGAGGGACGGCCGGAGGATATAAAAACTGAAAGAACTCGCCACGTGTTGCGCGCCACTCCCACTATTAAGGAGGGCCGCCCAGCACTGTCTTTGCTTATTGCAGCCTGCTTCTATTTGGCAATAAAACTTTAATTGTTTAAGTTAATTGGAGTCAAAATTTATTACAGTTGTCATCTGCAAACTTACTGAGGGTGCACTCGATCACCTTGTCCAGGTCATTGATAAAGATATTAAACAGAAATGGCCCCAATACTGAGCCCTGGGAAACACCACTCATGACTGGCCACAGACTGGATTTTATTCCATTCACCACAGCTCTTTGGGCCCAGCCATCCAGCCAGTTTTTTTAACAGCAAAGAATACATCCATCCAAGCCGTGAGCTGCCAGTTTCTCCAGCAGAATGCTGTGGGAAACAGTGTCAAAGGCTTTACTGAAGCCTAGGTATGCAACATCCACAGCCTTTCCCTCATCCACTAAGTGGGTCACCTGTCACAGAAGGAGATTAGGTTGGTCAAGCAGGACCTCCTTTCATAAATCCATGTTGACTGGGCCTAATTGCTTGGTTGTCCTGTATGTGCCACATGATGGTAGCATGGACTGTGTTGATAGCTGCTTCCCGTCTGTTTGGGTCCCACCTTAAAGAACAGAAATCAGATAAAGCCAGTTGCAGATAGATGTTTCTCTTCCTGTTGTTGCCAGTTAAAGACTTATTTAAGAGCATAGAAAATTACCATGCAATCTAATCTGTCTTGTTATAAGCCTGGTTTTCTTATTTATCTGCTTAAATATTTTAATGACCATAAATTTAGGTAGCACATGTTTTTAACAAATTGTCTGTGCCCAAGTTTTATTCTGTTCAGTTTCCCTAATAATTTAGGACAAAGTTGTCCTTGTGTTTCAACTCCTCAGCTAAGGCTTGACACAGATCCCACATGTTGTTTGCTGGGTGATCAGAAATGAAAATACTATTTGTTTTTCATAGTAAGAAGATTGAGTTAATGGAGTTGCCTTTTTTTAATAGATAGGATTTTTTGCATCCTGTTAAAATATAAGTGAGCTTTTACACTTCTCTTGTCCCACAGACTGTAAAATATTTTACTGTAAACACTAATTAATAGGTTTGAAATTTGCTGTAGATTTCATCTCTCAGTGGACCTAGGATTGCACATCTACATGGTGGTGGAGCATGAACAGTGTCCTCTGTCCCTCACCTCTCCAAAGAGTGAGAATTGGTTGGACTGGTCTTTTTGCCTATGAATAGTAAGAAGAAATGAATCTGTGAACAGACAAATGACACTGGCTACCCAGTTTGCACAGCATGGTGTGTGTGTGACTCTTGGAAATAGCATAGATCAGCTTTAAACAGAAAACTCAATGACAAAGAAAGCCCTCAGAGTACTCATTCTAAAACTTAACACTTGAGGGGAAACTCTTGAGAATGCATCTTTCCTGCACTCAAGTAAATCTGAGTTAAAGTAAAGCAGTTTCAGCTGCTACTGAAATGGCACCCCAGGGGTGACTTTAAATTCGGAGTCTGGCAGAAAATATTTCTCCACTTTGCTCTACCTAGTTCTCTCTTTTTCTTCATTTTACTTTGCTTTTTTTTTTCGTTTTTTTCTTTACATTTTTTCCACTTTTAGTTTTTTGAATGTCATAAATAATTCTTTTTCCTTTCTATCTAGTAATGATGTTGTTTACTCCATTGTTTAATTTCTGAAATATGTCCCTTCATATATTTTATATAATTTTATTCTTCTAGAACAATACTTTTCTGGGAATTGATGTTTCAACTTTTTTAATATTTTTATTTTATTTTAGTGAATTTGTTAGTTTGGTACTATTTGGTTTTTGTTGCTTTTTACAAATTAATTTTACAAATTAACTAATCAGGTTAAGAAAAATATTGCAAAATTATTTAAATGTATTTTCTTTCATCTAATCACATCACACAAATTACACATCACAAGAAAGAATAATAACAATGCTACTTGTTCTTATTAACGTATCCTCTACACAGCCCAGTCCTAATCTACTTTATTTCTGCTCATATGGAAACTTTTCATTTCTATGCTAGGCCTTTCCTGCTCCTTTTGGGATGTTCTAAGCCGAGTACATTAGTATATATGTATTTTTAGGGCAGAAAAACAGATAACTTATTAAATTGTTACTCAGTTATAATATGAAATAAATAATGAAACCTCAAATTGCTATTAAATGGGAAATCATAGCCCTCTTGTTTCATTCAGCACAGCCAAATCTATTGCCGCTCATCAATGATGGTGCATACTCTGGCTATTTCTACAGCACCCACAGAGTCAAGCTCAGGCTTAACAGAGTAGTTGGTAGCGTCCCCACCACATTTGTGGCAGAGCTCACGTTTGCCTGTGCCATCTCTGTCTCCACTAGTGGCAGAGTGTGACAGAGGTGTAGAAAATGTGGCCATGAGCTGAGACTGGAGTATGACCTCCAGCCCCAAGAGAACACAATGTCTAGGCAACACGGCAGTCTCAGAGGTCTCTGTGGCTTCAGTGCAGGCAGGATTACTGCTTCCCAAGAGATTAGTTTATGCTTCCACTTATGGTAGTTTTTTTGGTACGTTCAAGGACAATACCAGAGGTGTGTCCTCCCAGACTTCACCTGTGCATTGAGTGCAAACTGAGCCCATTGGAGCCCTCTGTTCCCACCATTACCTCCTCAGTCTCAATCTCATTATTTCAGTGTCTCATCTCTTTTCCTCCTCCTTAGTTACCAAGTTCCTACTGTTGATTCAAATTCATTTCCACCAGCCATTTCATTCCTTTGTTCCTCCATTTTTAGTATTCTTTTGGAAAAAGCCACATTTACAGCTTGGGCACTATTAATCCTCTTTAACTCATTGAAACACAAAAAACTTAATCGAATAATTTGAAGTTGGCTAGTGGCAATCAGTAAAGAAACCCATTCTCAGGTCTCACAAGCAGGTGATGACATTTACGTCACACTTTGTGAGGCAAACAATTCCCTCCTGTGACAAACAGACCGTTCTTTGTGAAACTGCTTGCTTGGATGCTTCACGAGATAGCCTACAGCAGTTCTAAAAAGTCCTTTTTATTGCAGTTTGTGGTGGATTTAGTTCACTGATCACAGCCAGCATTTATAGGAGGCTATGGGGTGAATACAGTTCCTTTTAACTAATGCTGAGACAGGACAACTGTTGTATTTCCCTACATACTGCTGCTTTGTAAAAAGTATGATCACAGGGAGCTATTCTCAGCAGAAGGGGAAAAAAACCCTTATGAGCATTTTTGTTATTGATAAGAGTTGTGTTAAGATGATTCATTTAGCAGAAGTTATGCTCCATGCGAGGCAGCTAAGTTGAACCCAAGTGATGCAAATAGCCTCATTTCAGCACTATAAGCCTGACCGTGCTCGACAGCTCACCTGGCGCACAGATTCACAAATAGTATAGTACATACTGAGTGCATTAACATTGAACTCACACAATTAGATTCATAAATAGCGCAGACCAGTTGTGATCATTGAATCTACATGCTGCACAGATTCATGAATAATATAATATAATCTACAAGCTGTACAGATTCACCAATAGTATAATATATGCTATAGGTCTGGGTGCATTATACTACAGGTCTGGGTGCATTCAATGAGAAATTCTCACACTAGATCCACAAATAATGAGGTTTATTAAAGTAACAGGTGCAGGTTCTTTTAGACGCCATTGATTCATACACTGTCTGAAAAACACACTTTAGTTGCAAAAATACATTTTAGTTGAAATAAGATGTTAGTTGCAAGAAATAAGTATTGGTACCATATGTATATAAATTCTAAGATGACTATGTAGTGCTATTAATGTGATTACAAATACAAGCTTGAAGTCCCTGGAAAAACTTAGTACAACTAAGTGCACAAATCTTACTCAAGAGTATCCTCTTGAGTGCAGAGAAGATAAGCTCAGTCCATCAACTGATCCCAGAAGTCCTATTATGCTGTTCCCTTGACTTCTCAGTAATGGTGTCTTCCCCCCACCCTTCCTCTATTATTAGGGTATTTTATACTATTTTCTACATTCAGGTGGAGTTCGAGTAACTCTAGACATACATACCTTCATTATTGATTAATTTAGAAATCCTCGCTTTAATTTTTAAGGTAAAAACCTCACTACATGTGCTTGAATGTACGCTAGAGGTGGGTATCCTTTGAGATGCAGCTGGTTTTTTGTATTATAATGAGATTAGAATGAGCAAAGTTCATGCATTAGACAAATTTCTGGCTCGGTAAGTAGCATTTTGGATGAAAATGAACATTTATTCTTTTTAATTAGCAGCAGCTATACCATCTGGTTCTTGTACCTGCACCTTGTTAACAGGGTCCAGCCATGATATTTTCATATGACTCCGCCCCCTGTATCTTTTAATTTATAATACACTGAGCTTACTTGGGCACTACCAATTAAGAATGCAGGCAAGGTGTGTGAGGTGAAATCATACAGAGCAGATTTCTTCCCCTCTGCGCAGCTGCCTTATATGCTGTAGATGTGGCTACAGCTTTATTCTCAATAAGTGTATCCTTGATAATTAGTTTCAATAATTTGCCCTTTCAGTGATTATTCCACAGTAAGACATCACAATGAAATCTTTTTTATGGTGATAAATAGTATAGCGGCAAACAAAGAGAAAAATTCTTAATGATATCTTTAAAAATTTGTGGGATTACAATGTTACTAGGTACATCATTGTTCTCTTGTAAACCAGAAGATACAATATCAGTTATCTACCTAATAATTAGATTCAAATTCTGAAATTGTATGCAAGCGAAAAAGCCATATTTAGCCTTTGCAAAACATACTACTAAGTATACCAATATAGTGAGTGCAAAATGCACTATTTTAATCCATTTCTTACAAGATATGTTCTGAAATGTCATACATATCTACTAATAATGAACTTAAACTGAAGTTGGTTAAACTATTATTGTAGTAATTTGTTAGTATTACTAGTAGCCTATGTTCAGTACATCTCTCAGCACACAAAGGATATTATTCACACTTCGGCAGGTGTTTCTCCTAGCTAAATGAAACAATGCACAAATGACAGACCATGAACATATTTACTTAGTCATAGGAATGATGGTGTAAATTTTAATCAGAAAAAAAAAAAAAAACAAGTAGTGTTTTTTTCTGAGAATTGCATTCTTTTGTGAACTTTTACAATCCCTCTATCTTTTTAAGTATATTTTATTGCCTTTCCCAGGTACACGGCTTCATCAAATGAAGACCTTTTTTTGCTGTACCCTTTGTTGTTTACATTCTAATAGTAATGCATAACCATCTAACCACATCCGTAACGCCATATGCAGGATATGTATTTCCTTCCCCATTTTGCTTTGGTTTACATGATTTTATTTTTCTAAAGGCCATGGACAGGCCACAGGGAAGTTCTAAAACGAAGGCCTGACGATCTTTTGTGTGATCATTTAAAAACTAGGTTTAGAATTCAGATTGTTTTTACTTTTCTGTTTATGGACTGCAATTTATGCTGCAGAAAAGTGAGCTCTTACGCACTGTGTAAAAGTAAACTGGAAAAATGTCAGAACAAAATACAGCATTCTCTATGATGCTACTTTCATCAAACTGTCATTAAATTACAAAACCAAACTAGAAATGCAACTAAACCAGTTTCGTTCACAAAACCAAAAACAAACAAATCATTTGCCACAAAGTTTAAAAGCCTCTTCCTCCTCACAGAGTCAGAGATTTGCAAAGATACATGTGTCTGAAAAATTTGGGCAAAATATACTCAAATTTATGTTCTCAGACAAATTTTAAGCTGTGTAGGTTTCATTGCTGGTCTAAAATTTGGAAAGAGGCCTAAATTCTGGCCTTGTGAACTGCTGATATTTAGTCGATGTAGCAACATTGTTTAGACGAAGATTTAAACACAAGCAAAACTGCCTCCTCAGCATCTTCTTCTGCCAAATCCAAAGAACATTACTTTTTCACTTAAGTCCTTGTTTATTGGACAGTTGTCACAGACAAATCTTGCAGGGTTGAATAGATCTGGGTTCTACATTAAAATTATGCTTGCAATTCTAATGATTGACAACATAGTTGAGAAGTTGGTAGCATTTCAAAAAAAGTCAAAAGGAAAATTAAGTAATTACTTGCATACAAACCTTGTTGTATGTTTTACATGCAAAGAATTTGGCTGAATTCATCATGATGAAGAAAGACAGAAATACTTACATAAGCACTTCATATGTTATACCAGATATAAGCATATTTTTTGCTTTAAAGTGTCCTTTTAATGTCTATAATAAATAATGTACTGGATTACCTAGAACAGTGCAATTGGATATATGTTAAGAGGGAAGTTTGTTTTTAAAATTTATTTTATAGTACAGAGACCAATCGAAAGTAATTACGTTTTATTTATGATAATATAAATGAAGATGCTATTTTTAATATTCCTCATTATGTTAAAACATACTTGATCTTAGCAGATTGCAATTGTATGAGTATTTTTGTTTAAAAATAGACATCGATATTACAGGAAAAACTGGCATCTTATATGTTAAAAAATATGGTTGTAAGGCTATAGTAACAAAATTTGTTACATTTATCTTTCAGTATAATACTAAAAAGGACTGTAATGTCTTCTTTACATTTTGTAATCATAATTTCAGAAATTAGTAATAAGAAACACATGAAATGTTAAAGAAAATGTTAACGCTCATATCAGATCTTCAGGTATGAAATATGTTGTCATTGCAATAGATCTCTGCAGTTTCCATCAATTAGCACTAAAATGGGCTCAACATTTTTATTTCATTATTTCTTTACATCCTGAACTATCAACACCATGACAGATAACATTACTAACTTACTAAAGAATCAAACTGCACACAATCTTTAAAAGACCAGTTCATGATAGTAAAACACAGTAACACCACAGTTAATTTTGATGGCAAATTTTGCCAGGCAATTTTGCCATCATTTAATTGCCTTCTCCTTTATCATATCTTTCAAAAGCTGAAGCACTCAACAGGTTTTGAGTCTTTACATTTACAATTTCCATGGTATATAATTATTTTTCAAATGGAGAGAGTTTGAAATCGGATGCAGAACAATGTACAACTAATTCTTTAATGGTTAAGATGATGGAAATTCGCACATGTCTCTGCCCTTTCTGAACTTTATTATTATTTCTGAACTTTATTATAGCTGCAAATTAAGATAAAATCTCACAGAAGAAAACATTAGCATGAGCAATTGTAGTCTTAGTAGTATAGATGGGAATTATGCCACTGATACCACTGTTAAGAAGGATCCAGACCTCCTAAGTGGTGCTTGAATCTTTCCCTTTACCCTTGTCTACCAAATAATGAATTAATGTCTGCTAGAATATATTTAATTTTCATTTAATATAACAGTTATTGCATAGAAAACTCAGGAGTTTTGAGATCTAGGAGGGTAATAGGGATGCAGGCACCCAATCAACCGCTCTCTCAGCCTTTCAAAAGCTTTCCAAAACTGTGCCATTTTCAGAGTGTATATGTTCTGTTCTAAAATTCAGCCGAGATTCTTGTTGCTGTGAGTGGAAGCTACAAGCATATGTATTGTAATTAGTAGGACTGTAAGTAGGTTAGTGCATTTCATGCATTGTGGGCTATACAGGGCTTTTTGCGCAGGTTCTGTGTGTAAATGGATTCAGATTGAATACTGATCCTATAGACTTTGAACTTCAAGAAGGGACTGGTTGCGGGTGCTGATGCATATTCTCATAAAATTGGTACCTGCTGAGATCTAAAACAAAAAGCAAAATAATGTGGGGTAGTGAAAAAAAGAATCCAGATCCATTTTTTATGAAACCTATTTTCTTCTATTCTGTGATGTTATTTCTTATAGCTCAGGACCATCCAGCTCTCTGTGGTTCCAGATATCCTGTGTCCCAATGTGTTTTTTGCTTTTCCTCTTCGCACAGTAGTTTTGAAAAGCTGTTTTTTTAAATTAGTAAGCTGTACTTTTCAAGAAAATGTCTACAGACTCCAGGAACAAAATCTGTGTTACTGTCACCTTGTTTTGCATCAGCAGGGTTAACAGGTGAAAGCTCTTTTTAGCCCAAACCTAAACATCTTATCTGAGCTGTGTAATCAGACCAAAATATTTAGAACTACAGGCTTCTTCCTGCCTGCAGAGAAAACATGTTAATTTTTGCAACTGCTATTATACTGGATGTTGCACAAACTAGTAGACAAAGAAGGACGAAGTTCATATTTTATATTGCATATTCCTCTGTGTCACGGAAGCACCCCAAAAAATCAGTTTAGGCAGTCAACAAGGGCCAAAACAAACTTTATTCTGGCCGGAAAAGCGCAGCCAACAAACCAATTAGAAACAGGGTTTATGCAATTAGTTAGCACTCTGATAACATAAGATATAGGTTCGAGTATCAGGTTAGGAGATTATTTGGGGTGCAGCAAAATAAGAATAATGACGATCCACACACAGCATGCATACACGCACTCACAAGAGAACAAAGCCCTCCGTGGCCCGTTTGCCCACAAGAGGTACACACTTGCTTGTTCCAGCAAGGGTTACACTTGCCTGCTAGGCGAGGACTTATTAAAGGATATATTCAATAATTTGTCACTCACCTAAACGCGGAGGTGAGGCGCCCCCAATCCAGGGAAGTTGCCTTAGACGGCGTCTCCATTTAAGGGGAGGGACTCCGGCAGCATGGCAGACCCGCAGCTCTGAGAAGACCACACAAAGTGGGTCTTCGGTGGGAACCCCATTTATAGTCTGTTCAGATCTGGCTGTGGGCATTCCAGAAGCTTCTCAGCTTCCCTGGGCTGTGGGCACTCTGGGCCCCTCCTCTGCTGACGACCCTGCCCACCGACTCTGGGTCTCCACAAAGAGCCGTTAACTGCCCCATTGAAGGCCCCAGTTCTGAGAGGGGATGGGCAGCTACCAGTGCAACTGCCGCACCAGTTCTCAGCGCGTGGTGGGGAAAAGTGCAACTGCCACACAATCCACCCCGTGACCACAGTCATGATCTGACAGACCACTTTGGAGTGGTGGTGCAGTCACCTCTTGCCTCCAGAGTCAAAAGGGGGCATTCTGTTGCTGAGTTTTAATGCCTGTGGATCACCATACCATATGTGTCATCTCCTTGTTATCATCACAAATTAAACTGCTAATAAACAATAGAATAGTGCAAATTACAACAATTACAGTTATTAACAAATATTGGAGGAGGCTGGTTAGCCATCTTAGTAAAGAAAACAAATACAGTAAAAGTTCTTATCAGTTGGTCCCCAGTATAGCAACAATTGCCCTGAGTCAAGAAGCAAAACCAGTTGGTCTCCAGTACAGCAACAATTGCCCCTGAGTCCTCTGTTATTTGTCCATGTAATGGTTCTTGTAATGGCACCCAGATGCTCAGGATGTAGACACAGCTTCCGGTATACACCTTTTCCTTCAATAGGATCAAGTGTAATATGGCCTGGCTTTGGACAGTCATTCTGTTTTAGGGAGCCTATGCGATGTCATGCATAAAGTTCATTAGTGTTTCCAGTTGCAGGCTTGTCTCCTGAACGGCCTGTTAGTGTCACCCTGGTGTCACTCCAAAGACTGAATTTAATCAACACCCAGTTTCAACTGAAGCTTTTCCCACCCCATCCATGTGTTGGAGTGGTCGGGATTGTCCATCTTCCTTTTGTCCTGCAAGAGAACACAAAGACAGGCCTCGGTCCATTGGAACTGGGCTTTACAAGTCCGGGACTATCCACCGGACACTAATGCGGTGGGTTTTCTCATTGACATCAAGGGCCTCCCAAGCATATTAACCCCCTAGGTTTTGCTAAAGTCGTGGGTACAATACCAATGGAAGGTAGTTTCACCATGACAGGCTGGCCCACTTGTGTTCTTGGGGGCTGGTCTGTCCCTTTGTCTGTTGTAGAGCCGCTGTCTGTAAGTGGCCTCTCAGGGCAAAATGCCCTGATTTTGGGGCTTCCATAGCTCCCTCAGCAGTTATTAACAAGGAGGACAGCTTGTGCCAACTGTGTGCCCCAGCTGTGTCGCGAGACGTCTGCATGTTTTTTAAGCAAACCATTGATCTGTTCCACGATCTCATTGGCTTGGAGGTAATATGGTGTATGAAACACCCTCTTAATACCTTCCCCCCTAGCCCAGTCTTGAACCGTGGCAGCTGAGAAATGTGTGCCATTATCACTTTGGATATTGTCAGGGGTAGGTAGTACACTAAACCACTAACACAGTGCTCGCACCGTGTGGTCTCCAGTGGCAGCGCTGACAGCCATAGCCATTGATAGTCCTGGTATCACCTCAGCTCCCACCAGGATGTATTTCTTTCCACAAGAGGGTTTTAATGGCCCAACGTAGTCGACTTGCCACGTACTCCAGAGAGCCTTGCCCTGTCTGATGTGCTGGCCTGGGGCCTGATTTGGGTGATCAGCTTTAAGTCTTATCTGACACTGTGGACAGGCTGTCAGAACTGCTTCACATGTCCCCGTGGACACTGGCCATCCCCGAGATCAGCACTCGTAATACAGATCTGCTTTCCCAGAGTGGCCTCATTTAATGTGTAGCCATTCAGCCAACCATGCCCACTCCTCTGATATGTTTTAAGTTCATCTTTTAGAACATTAAGGGCCTCTGTGTGCTGTAAGGTCCAATCCCATCTTTTGTTTTTTCGGAGTAGGTCATATAGGGGATGGGCAATCACGGAAAATCCTGGAATATGCTTTATCCAGTACCCTAATGTACCTAATAGATGTTGCAAATCTGCTTTGCTGTTTGGGATTTGCCCCTTTTCTATAGTAGCTAGGGTATTGTCAGGCACTGCTATGGCTCCCACTGTCCACCACGCCCCTAGGAATTTAACTTCCTGTCCAGGACCTTGGCACTTGGAAGGTGGAATATCCAATCCATTCTGTGTCAATAGGTTCCAAATAGTCTCTGCTACTTGCCCAACATGTTCTTTATTGTCTCCGCCCAGTAAGATGCCTTCTATATATTGATACAGGCAAACGCCCGAGGGCACCTGCACAGTGTCAATGAGTGCAGCCAGGGCATTATGGGCAATGGTAGGAGAGTGCTTGTACCCCTGAGGGAGTTGATTAAAGGTATATTTTTTCCCTCCTCGGGTAAAAGCAAATTATGCTTTATCTTCCTCCATTAGGGGAACCATGAAAAACATATCTTTGACATCTAACGCAGCCATCCATGGATGGGCTGCTGCTTGTATTGCAGTCACCACCGAGGATATAGTTGGTACGGCAGCTGTTAGGGGTGTGGTGTTGCTATTCAGTTTTCGATAATCAATAGTTAGGCGCCACTGCCCATTAGGCTTGCGAACAGGCCAAACTGGAGAATTGTAGGGAGAATGGGTGCTGCTGATTATTTGTCTTTTTTCAAGATCATTAATGACCTCCATAATGCCCCATTTTGCCGCATTCGGCAGTGGGTATTGTGGAGTACAGGTTATTTTAGATGGTGGTAAAGCAGAAGCAATTTGCAAAATACTAATATCAGCAGCTCCCTTAAGCTGCAGTGGCACAGAGGTAAATTGCAAGATCCTAATGCGAACTGGCTGTGCAGCGTGGCTCCCGAAACTCCAAACCTCACCATTAGGCAAGCACCACCATTTACCTGCCAAGATATCAAATCCCAATGTATTTCCCTTGTAAGGGCTCAGAGCTATTTCCACAGCTGTCATTTGCTTCTCCCCAGGCAGACAAAATTGAGTTCAAGCTAAAGGACACCTTTCCGCTACACCCGTTATCCCTACTATATTAATAGCCTTCCTTGATGGTTTAATTCCCCACCCTGCCCACCAACTCTGGGTCTCCACAAAGAGAGCCATTAGCTGCCCCATTGAAGGCCCCAGTTCTGAGAGGGGATGGGCAGCTACCAGTGCAACTGCCGCACCAGTTCTCAGCGCGTGGTGGGGGAAAGTGCAACTGCCACACTCTGAATTTGCTTAAGGTGAATATGGCTTAAGGTGGATATGGATATTCTTAACAGGAGAAAGGATTCATTCCCAATGTTAAAAAGCTAACAACTTGCAGCTTTGGAGATACTTTAGCAAGTACACAATTAACAAAAATATAGAATTATAAGATATTTGAGTTTTGGAAAAGAAAGTTGATGGTTAAGCAGACTTTTAAATGTTGACAGCAAAAATAGCAATGTCCTTAGAAGAGCATGTTTTCTTGACTTGAAACCATTTTCTGTTTTATAATGTCTCCGTAGTTCCAAGATTCCTATTCCCTCAACACATTCACTGTTTTGTCTGCTTTTTCCACACACATGTTTAAAATGAGTTTTGCGTTATTTTTAAAAGTAAGGAAGTAGCTAAAAGAATTGTCATCAGTACTAGCTGTAAAAGATCCGTTCTGTTTAGTGTATATTATCACAAGTTCTTGTCCTTTTTCTGTTTTATGTTTTTTTTCCATTTAATAATACTGGAACATGGTAAAACATTAAAGTGCTCCCACTACACTTTCTCATGCTTTCTAATAATGAGAGCGAAGAACAGGGGAAGAAATTGAAGACTTCAGTAACTGACAAAGTAGTAAAGAAAACCATACCTTTCAGAAATATAAGCACACTTGCCCCAAATATGCCATTGACAGCAGAAACAATTTGCTCATTTGCTAATATAGCTTTACCATCTTTATTCTTTTGTCCTTCACACAGTGCAGAGTATCAGTAGCACCTCAAATGCAGTTCTGAAAAGCAATATAATTATTTGTTTATGATTCAGAATTTAACACAGAATGAAGATATAAATGCAGTTTAAATAGGGAAGATAACTTTTTAGTACCCTAACCCTACAACTCCTTGATAAAATGAAGGACAAAGAAAAAGTGATGAACCTTAATTTTTGTTGTTTGAAATCAAGGGGTTCTTGAAGAATTAAGAACAAGCCTCCTCACCTGATTATAGGACATACAGCATTCCTAAATATTTTTGTTCATGAAACCTTCTTTTGAATGCAGGTGTCTCAGTTTATTGTCAGGAAGATGATAAAAAGCAGGGAAAGGATCTGCAGCATCGCCACGGTTGAAGATCTGCATGAAATAATGGCTGGCTTGTGGAACTTTGAGGAATTCCTTGTGATTTTGGTTGTACCTTTTTCCAAACCACAGGATACAGATGACACTTACTAAACATCTGCTGTGGAAGCTAGCAAGATCAAAACCACTCACTGTATAAGAGGTCCCTAAATGCTCCCACAGTCTTTGAAAATCCGAAGTGTATCACTTCTAGTGGCAGACAAGAGCATGTGGGGCATTCGTCTGCTCTCAATGACAGCTTTCTCAGGGCATTTTTTTGCAATCTCCTTGTAGACATTCCATTCTTCTCTGTATTTCTTATTAAAAGTCACGCATCCTTCATTTTCAGCCAGAGAAAAACTATGAAGATCTAATTTGCCAACAGAGCTTTCTCCTTATATTCTAAAAACTGCTTAAATGCATCAGTGCCACACAGAACAACCACTGACATAAATCTCAGCTTTGCTTGAAACATGTCTCCATATTTATCCCATACGTTTGTTAGTATTATATGCAGATCTTCTCCCAGTTGCAGCAAGTTTCCACTAATCAGCCAAGGGGCTGGACCCAGAGGCCTCTTCATCTTGTTCTTACCTGTCGCCTTCCAGTTCATAGCAACAAAGACATCTGTAAATACAAGTAGTCCTGTCATATCATAACTGCGCAGCAGTGTTGTGAATATTTCCTTATTTCATAGATTCTGAAATGTAAAAAGTGTTTAACAGAGTGTGTGTCATGACACACAGAGACCAGATAAGAAGCACACATGCACCTATGAGAGGTAAAAGAAAAAACTAGCTATTTCCAGTGTTGATTATAATTCTACTTATACTTGTTAAAACTCACCATGCATTGAGAGTGTCATATGCAGTGCATGAATACCTTGAATTCCCCTTTAATTTTTATAATCCTCTGAAACTAAGAATGTAATCTACCTCCTTCATTCAGTCTTAAATAAAAATCTGTCTCTCTTTATGATTTTCTTTGTTTATTTTAAACTCTAAAAAAAAAAAAAAAAAAAGAGAGAAAAAAATAAGGACTACTACAAAGGAAGGACGGTTTTGCATATGAATATAAACTTTTTGGGTTTCGGAAGAGTAAATGTAGCAGAAGCTACCATTAAGTACAACTGTAGTGTAGATTTCAAGTAACAGCTGGGCTTGCAGATATTATCTGCTTCTTTCATTTTTATCAGGTGAAAAACTGCAGGATTATACATGCACGACAAGGAGAAAAAGAGATCCTCAGTCAGTAAAACATTTGTAAGAATCTTCAGCTGCCCTCACATCTAAAGATGCTGCCGATGAAACACAATATTCATTAAATAATAAACAATTTGCTTTAATCTTTCTCCACTGTATAACCCTCAAATGCACATCAGAAGCTCATATCTGTCGCTCCCCCAAAGATATACTACATATTCCTTGATTTTTCCAAGTTAAATGAATTGTTATTCCGCTCAGTGCTGCTGAATTTTCTGTTCATTACTATCGTATTATCTTGTTTATCAAAAATATATGCAGCATTTGCTAGTTGTATAGTTTTTTGCTATTATATGACAGCTCAGTAAAAAAAGAAAGTTTTTTAATAACATGACATTACAGACTTAAGTTTTAAGAAACATAAATCAAACATAAGTTTCTCAAACCTTCTTTTTTTCTAACTGAATTAATATTTGTGTAAATATTTCTTAATTAGTATGCTATCATGTAATAAGTAAAATTACATCATTAAATAGCATTGAAGAACTATGATCAATAGTTTATCCAGAGAGAAACAAGTTCTTATAATAAATAATTGTAGAAATACTAATACATAATGCATATATACACAATTCTTTACATGAACAGTTTAGTCTTACCCAGTCTAGTCTCTGAAGAAATTCAGTATTTTAAGTACAGTGTGAATTCTCTTTGCAAACTATGATTGTTGATTTTTGAAGAGCGAAACTGTGTCAGTCCTGATTCTGTTCTACTTCTTTTATGGATGAAATAATTAGGAAATAATTTGGTTTTTAGGATTTGAGTCAGAAGACGTATTGACTTCTTAAAGAAGAGTCTAAGACCAAAACAATCGGTACAGTCGTGAGTGGAATAAGGAAACAGAGAACAGAAACACACAGATAAAGTTGCTGTCATCTTCCTAGCTGCTCCCAACCCCAGAATAAATAAAAACTGAGCTTCTGATCACTTTTTTCTTTTTTTTTTTTGGCAGGGCGGGAGGGAGAGTAGGGAGTGGGGTGGTGCTTTGAAGGGTGAGTTGGTTGGGATTTTTAATTCTTTTTTTCTGATAAATTTACAGATCTTTGATATTTAGCTTCACAAAGTAATTTTCAACTAAAAGATTCTCCCATACAACCACAGGGGAACTTATACTTGTTTTGCTGAATTTTGCTGAAGTTCTGCACCCCATTGGAAGGAATGAGTTTTCTGCAGGCCTCTTCCTGCATCTTTGTTTTGTCCACCACTTTGAAGGTGAAACAGTAGCAAATGCATGACTGTAGGGAATATAGTGTCTAAAGGAGAGCAAGGTAGAATTAGTTCTCAATCCTTGAAGATCCTGTAGATGCATATGCAGCCCAAATTTACCATTAAATGGTAAACAATCACAGGCCCCTGTGGCTGTCAGCATAGTGGAAATGCTGTCTAGCATGTGGTCTACTATAAGAAAATATTGGAAAGGATCAAAAAGAAAAGGGAAAGAAAAAAATAAAAAAATAAAAAAGAACCTGACATGATGCCCTTGAAATAGGGGCATAGTAGGCAGAGTAGAGGTGTGGTCAGCCTTTGGGTCATAATATTAAGTAATGGTGACAATATTTGGTTGTTGGCTTTGATGCATTCGTATTGATGAAAAAACATACCTCCTGTAGCCCAGTTCTCCTACAAATAAGCAATCAATTATACGCCTTATTTAATATCATTTTTGCAGTAAGCTGCTTCAGGATCCTGTACACAGCAACAGAACAAGAAATAAATCCCTGAAGAGATGTCTTTGGGGCTTTTTTCCTTGTGTAATTTCTGGAGTATATTCATACAGAATTACCTTCATTGTCGCAACTTAGGAAAAAAGCACTTGTCAAAGACTGGTCACTTATTTTGTACACCACAAGGAGGTGCAATTGACCTTTCTGCCTTTTTTTTTTTCTTGTTTGGCCTGCCACACTTGTTGCCAATTTATGTCCCGTGAAGTCTGATGATTCTCTTTGACATTTCTTTTTTGGCCTTGGATTAAATCATATGTAGTCAATAACCCTTTTCTCTTGCTCTTAGCTAAGTGTGACCTGTTCTTTGGATGGAAGAGCTACATTATTTTCTCATCAGTGTTTCAGTTTCCTTGCTAACTTCACATCTCATGTGCTGCTTGTGCTGATGAGGTAAGAAAAATAGATCAGGAGAAAATCCCCAAACCACTGATGTGATATTAAGATTTTTTGTTTGTTTGTAGAAAGTGTGGAAGTCCCCTTATATTTGATTAGTAATAATAATGCATGAGGTTCATGAGATAATTCTGCACTGTAACGAGAGATTACTGGTTCAGTGTGAGCAGAGCAATTCTGGCTGTCAGTTCTGCTGATGTTATTGACAAAAATCTGCATTACACTTTTTGGATCTATTGTCATTCATCTTTACTCTTTGATTACCTGCTTTTCTTATTAATCCACATTTGCCATTTCCTCAGCTTCCTTGTGCTGACTGTCTGGACTCTCAAATGTTTAATTCACTTTCTATTTATTTTATCTGGAAAAGTGTTGCCTCTTTTCAATCTGGACAATTAAGTGTTCCTCAGGATTCAGTAATTATTTGTTATTTCACTCGTGTTTTCCAGTAGGTAGAAAACATTAAAACAAAAACAGGACTGCTACAAAGCTATTCCTTGAACAGGATTACAAAAGCTGCATAGATGTGCAGAATTTAAGTAATCATTCTGATCACAATCCCTTGATTCTTTTGGTCAGCTCTTTATCCTGAATCTCTTTCTTAGCTCTTCCTTTGAAAGACACACTAACAAGACTAATGCGTCTGAGACGGTAACATCTTTGCACCAAAGCTCCCTTAAACAGCGCCTTAGCTATCACATTTTTGTATCAGTGTTTAGGACACATTACTCAGTTTCTGCTCACATCTCTCCATGCATCTGGAGTGTGCTGGTTTTCATTGTTCAGATGTTTGTTCTCACAGATAAGCTTTATTGTTTCTGCTATTTACTCTGTGTGAAAAGCCACGATTACGTTGCCCTATGACTCAGCATTTCTGCGTAGTAAAGCTATATTTTCTTTTGTTCCTTGTATATGAGTTAATTTGCTTATAACTAACCTTCCTGACTCTAATAACTTGCCCTTCCCTGATGGGAACAAATTTGTAGTATTCTGTTGTTTTTTAATTTTTTCTTGTTGGTTTTAAAAAAACCCAACCAAACAAACAACAAACTTAAGAAAAGTTGCATTTTTCATTTTCTTACCCTTAAAAGACAAAAATGTCTTTAGAAGGAATGTGAATTCTTGTTCGTATTTTTAAGGAGTAAGCAATGATGCTGGACACTAAAAAAAAAAAGGCATTGTTTTTCTGGTAAAGATAGGACAAGAACTGAACTTCTAACCCCTTGTTGATGTTGTTGATGTAGCATTTTGCTCCCTGTCCCTCCATGAGAAATGTCACTCCAAAAAAATCTATTATGGACACCATTTATTTGTTCTATTTCTAGGTAATAACTCTGGATCCATCCTATTATCTGCATTTGTGCCACAAGTTTGAGCTGATAAATCTGTCTTAAATGTGAGTGCAAATCTTAACTACTCCTTAACAGTGACAACTGCTAGTAATCACAGAAGTGATCACTTTGTCCTACAGAGAAAGGACATCTCAACAGCTCTATGCCTGTGTTCATTTGCTACTCCAAAATGAAAATATCATGTCTGGAGAAAGCTGAATGTGTGCTTATACTCCTCATCAAAACATACTCCTTCAAAACAACTGGATCACCACAATGGAACAGAATCACTGCTACTTTCTTTCAGGGATCTCTTTGCAGTTCCTCCACTCACAAATGAACACTGAAGTGAGTGACGCATGTAGCACATCCATTCACGCTAGCCTGCTGAGGGGTGGTGCTCACTGGACGCCACTTCAGTGATACCCATTCCCGTACAGAGGTAAGAGCTGTGATTACCAGGGGAGGTACCCCTTCTTCTTCTGGTGGCTTCCACCACTACTTATGCAGGTATATACAGCGGAAAGAGTGGGAGAAGTAAGTGGTAGTTTTAGCTGCTGACTAGTCCTTGCAGTTGCAGTGTGATCATTTTTCAGCCTGTTCAAACAGAAGAGAATTTTTGCTTCTCATTGGAAGTTAAATGAGTGAATGGCAATCAGTTCTTTAAAAGATTATGGATGATGAGAAATCAGACAGGTTAACCATTTCATGAGAAGTCCAGTCCTCAAGATTAAACAATCCTGAGGAAAGGGTTTGATATTTGGAAATAAGTACTTCTGTGTCATATGAAAAAAACTATTGAAAAATGTATGGTGAAGTAGGAAACACACAAAGTTCATATTAAAGTAAATTCATTCTGGGAGTATCAATGGTGCAGAAGTAATCTCTTCAGGTACAATTGCATGGCTAAAGAGCTCTCTCATTTACTGGGACATCCTGGGCCACTGCACTTGTTAGTTTGTTTTCAGTTTCTCTTCTGAAGCAAACTACCAAGCTGCTTCTGACATAAAATCTAGGTGGGGTCTGGAAAATATCTTTCAGGGAAAAAACTTGTAAAATTGTAACATTTTCAGCAGGATACCAGCAGACTTCATTCCTTTTTGGCATCTATCTGTGACACAGATACTCTTAGAGAAGAGGAAAACAGCTTCACATAATTTCATGAAGTTTGGACTGAAACTGCATATATTGAAAATGGCACCTTAAGGTGCTTAGATAGATGACAGCGTGGTTGTTAGGAAAAGGAAATCTGGGTTTTTGCAGATTATATCATTCAGAAATATACTGTGAATAACTCCATTCTGTCTTCAGTCAGAATAAATGGTGGAATAAAAATGGTAGATGGTGGGAAAAATAGAGTAAGAAGTGGGAATCCTCCAAATTATCTACACACCAGGTTAGTTAGGTAGAAATACTGAGCCTCCTGGCTGAAGTCATGGATTGAAGTCCCAAGAACCCAGATTTTCAGATTTTCAAACAGCCTCATGTATTGCCTCGGCTTTTACAGAGGTCTTAAGAGTTACAGACCATGGAAGTCTGAGCACTCCAGCAAGGCAGCAGTCAGAACTCCAGGCAGGATTTTCTATCTTTTGCCTTGGTAAAGCAGCATTTTGATTTACATTCTTCCTTTTGCCAAAAATATGCTTATGAGGTGGGTGCAGTTCTGTAGGGACAACTCTGCAGCAGAAATTTTGCCTCAGGCTAAGCTCCAGCCCCCAAACAAGAAACGCAACTCCAATGCTTCCATAGGCATAACATACTTCTTTCTGTGTTTTCAAACAGCTCCTTATCTTCTGTGACTCCTTAACTCCTCATTCTGCATATTTAAATAGCACTGTACTGCAGTAGAAATGCATGTTGGAAATGTAAGCAAATGATTTCTACCCAGTTCTGTGTCATTTTGGTAAAAGGGTCACAGTACATTGTGTCACCCAGCCTTCACTGCAGTCTGCTGTAATGCATCCTCAGTGGATGCTTTCCAAGATGTTCTTATCCTCTAAATAGTTTAAATATGTCTAGTCATACTGTAATTATTCCTCATCTCAGTGCAATACAGATCACTGAAATGAGATACTTCTTGCCCTTATAGTTTGCTTATACCTAGTCACTATGTAAGAGAGAAAGTATAAAAGATTCCTTTTATCCTACTTTGCTTCATTCCTGGAGAAGTCTCTTATTCTCGGAGAAGAAATACTGCAGTAATCTGTTTTTTCCCTTCGAAATAATCTTCAGATTCCCCAAGGTCACCTAATTTTTTGTGATGTTCCCAGACTAGAGCCCAAGGTTGCATGGCTGCAACTTAAGCAGTAGTAGATATTTAACTTCAGCATCAGATCATTTTAAATCTCTGACAATGTCTTCAAAAGCCTGTGTTGCGGGAGTCCTGGTTTCTATTGATTTCTATGTATCTCATTATCTCAGTTTCTTATTTGCTTTGCTCTGCCACAGATCTCTTCTAAGGTTTCATATTCACCACAATGTTACACCACTCTTACACAAATCCACAGCTATACTTAGCAAAATCAAATAACACAGTGTTATCACTTCTTTTTAAATTTTAAAAAGTTTGAATAATATCATTAACAAGTCATTTAACAAACATAAAATCAAAACACAGAGACAAGCCTTACACTGAGTTTGACTCTGGAAGTGTACCACCCTGTGACTTGAAATCAGTACAAAACTTTACAGCTTTTAGTTGTATAACAAAAAGCAGGTGCAGAACACAATCCAGCAAGGCAATTAAATCATTAAGAGTCAGTGAACATGAAATTGCTTTATGAGAAGATTAAGAATGTCCTAGACATTGCTCAAATAAAACACCAATACAATTTTACTCTTAACAGATAAAGAACAAAGTTAATTCTTACTTATATTAACACCTGAGTTTAAGTTGCAGTTAAATCATCAGACCACCACTACATCAGTATCACTTCACTGAAGTATTATTTATGTAAAGATCTGGCTAAAAGCATGATTTCCAGTTATCGCTCCTAAATATAGGCAGTGTTTAAGCTACATATCAACACACAGAGGTAGCTTTACAGTTGTGCTGTGTCTCTATAGTCTTGAATAAGGCTCTAGACATTTCTCATACAGATATAATAAAGACAACCACAGTAAGGAACTATGAATGAGCAAAGAAAAATATTCAGATGAAATCTCTAGGTATAGATAGTAAAACCGACGCTTCTACAGAAAAGATACAAGGTATTTTCAATAGCTGCCTCTTCGCTCATCTCCATTTTGAATTTCTTGCAATGAGTGTTCCAACAGCCCAGAAATACAATGTCTTTGAAAATATTGAGCAAAATTAAGCTGATGAAAATTCCACAGTCAGGTTTATTTTCTAGACCATGCTCGACCTGGTGCCCATTAATTCAGAATCCAGACTGAATCTTTCCTTGAATGTGGTGTCTCTTAATTGCCTCCTTCATGATCTCTTCTGCCATGAGTCTTTATAAAGGTGAGGATCTCATGATGATGAAAAACTGTCAAACAAAATTAAAAACATAGTCACAAATATAAGAGGCATGCTGCTCTGATGAACAGGTTGTGTATGTTTGTTGATGATGGATGGTTCCCCTTCCTCCGTCTCTGCCTTAGTGAATTCCAGAAGCCAAGAATATACAGAGGAATTGCTGCAAGCGGTAGAGGAAGGCATGGTAGGAGCACTTTAGACTAGAAAAATTGCAAATAACACAAGCAGCTGTAACTTGTAATCCCCACTTTATCAGGTTTTTTTATCACATTTGATGGCAGTTATTAGTTTTCTTATTTAACTTCGATCTTCCTTCTTGAGTAGAGAATGATTGTTAAAAAAGTTAAACAATAATCTTCTAAATTAAAGGCAATAAAAACTATGGTAGCCTGAGTTCAAACAACCTTCAGAACTTTATGAGGCATCTTCCTTAAGCAGTATGTGTTTCTGTGCTCAAGGCAGGAAATTGTGAAGAGACATGCCTGCACATAACAGACATGAGAAGCTTTAGTCCCCAGACTGAAGGATTTCAGTAGCAATAAGCTGAGGGTGGGGAGAAAAGGGACACTCATTCAACCGTATCTCCACTGGGATTCCAGGATCATGGAGTTAGAAGATCTATGAATATATTATTCTTCAGGTTATTGCAGTGGCTGTGTGGGTCAAAATGAGACATAGGAAGCAGGTCTCTGTCTTCTATTTCACTACATTTCCCTGTCTCTTGGCCCTTGATCAGAGAAGCCAACACTACCTTTCTTATAACCAGAATTTACAGTCATTAGATTGTTCATATTGGAAAGTTCACATCCACTTGCTATACTAACTTGGTTAAGTTAATGAGCACCAATTTAACAATATTGCAAAAAAAAGGGAAACCTTACAAATTTTAGCAAAAGTATGATAAATAAATGCTAACACTGAAATCTAGTAAGATAAGGCATTAGAGTCTGTAAATTAAAACCTAGATGATAAATCTTAATATGCAAGAGTTCAAGTTAATCAGTACATAACAAATCAAATTCTGTCCGTGGAATTCCGCAACTAACCAGCAGTAATTAAATGGTATTCAGGATTACCTTGATGAGCACAAGCAGATTGCTTTCAGTCACTCTTGTCAAGAATCCAAAATAATTTGGATAGGAGAAAGAAATGAACAGTGAGTAATATTTAACAAATTCCTTGGTTCAGAACTTTTGTAACATTTAACAACCCAAGGAATACACTTTTACCCTAAATTCCCCACCTATTAATTTTTTTCTGTGAGAAAGAGTAGAAAATTTTTGAAGGAAGGAGGAAAGAGATATTTCAAAATGTAACTCCCTACTTAGACAACAGGTCTCAAGTAAACTCGATAAAGAAAAAAATTATCAATATAGAAAAAAGTGATAATTTCAACACCCATGCTGAAACAGAAAATCACAGAATCACACAGAATCACGGAATGTTAGGGATTGGAAGGGACCTCGAAAGATCATCTAGTCCAATCCCCCTGACAGAGCAGGAACACCTAGATGAGGTTACACAGGAAGGTGTCCAGGCGGGTTTTGAATGTCTCCAGAGAAGGAGACTCCACAACTTCCCTGGGCAGCCTGTTCCAGTGTTCTGGCACCCTCACTGAGAAGAAGTTTCTTCTCATATTTAAGTAGAACCTCCTGTGTCCAAGTTCGCACCCATTGCTCCTTGTCGTATCATTGGTTGTCACCGAGAACAGCCTGGCTCCATTCTCATGACACTCACCCTTTACATATTTAAAAACATGAATGAGGTCACCCCTCAGTCTCCTCTTCTCCAAGCTAAAGAGACCCAGCTCCCTCTGCTCCCTTAATCATCTTCGTGGCTCTGCGCCAGACTCTCTCAAGCAGTTCCCTGTCCTTCCTGAACTGAGGGGCCGAGAACTGGACACAGTATTCCAGATGTGGTCTCACCAGGGCAGAGTAGAGCAGAAGGAGAACCTCTCTCAGCCTACTAACCATACCTCTCCTAATACACCCCAGGATGCCATTGGCCTTCCTGGCCACCAGGGCACATTGCTGGCTCATGGTCATCCTGCTGTCCACCAGGACCCCCAGGTTGCTTTCCCTTACATTGTTCTCCAACAGGTCATTCCCCAGCTTATACTGGTACCTGGAGTTGTTCTTGACCAGATGCGAGACTCTACACTTGCCCTTGTTATATTTCATTAAATTTTTCCCTGCCCAACTCTCTAGCCTGTCCAGGTCTCACTGAATGACAGCACAGCCTTCTGGTGTGTCAGCCACTCCTCCCAGCTTGGTGTCATCAGCAAACTTGCTGACAGTGCACTCTATTCCCTCATCCAAGTCATTGATGAATATATTGAATAGTACTGGTAAATGTAGTAGCTTAAAACCTCATTTGGTTATGCAAATTTCACAAAGTGAAATGAAAACGATAATAAATAGATATTTGTGTTATGAATATATAAATAGCCCCAAATCTGTATAAGAAGAAATCATGAAGAAGAAAGGCACCAGACATTCTAATATCAAAATACGAGAATAAAGGCCATTTTTCTGATGAAGCAGTTGCATTCTCAAATCGCTGATTAGATATGAGTGATACAGTGGGAAGAAAAGAAAAGAAGTCTTGTGGTGCAAGATAACCATTACAGTGACAAGTAATTTTAGGATATATCTAAAATTGGAGAAAAATGTGGTTCCTAGGAGCTAACCCCAGGTTCTGTTAAACAAGTTGATCAGAAAAACAAGCAAAAACAAGAAACAAAGTCATTTAAAGTAGGTGAGGTGGGTTCTATTACATGTAAATATGAAATTAATTTCCTAATTAAACACTGACCAACTCTTATCAAACCTTCCCCAGTCCCTTAGTACTTAAAGAAGATATGTGCGAGCCTTATGTAAGTAATATTTGTTGTACAGAAATTGGAATAGTTCAATTTTTAAGAACAATATTGAGCTCCATACTGTTAAATAGTCATCATTTTTCTGCAGTAGGTCTTCATTCTAAATTTTATTCTATAAAACTGCATACCAACCTCTAAATCCTGCTATTTGCTTTATAAAAAGAGGAACCTGTTTCTGGTCAAGTTGTGTAAATGCTAACAGATTTGCTGAAGTGTAGTTGATTTCTACTTTGTCATGTGTTATTATTTCTATTTCATATTAACAGTTCTAAAACAACCACGGGATTTTCTTCCTATGCAATTTGGATTTTATTTTTTAAGGCCTATTGACAATTTGAAATCTCCTTGGTCGACCACCAATACTAGAGGTGCACACACAGGCTAACTGGTCTTTGCTGTGTGTCTGACAGCACCAACAGCACAACTGTAATTGGTCTGGCCTTTTCTTTGGTAAATATGTTAGCTCAGAACTTAACACCTTTAACTTTCTCACATTTTGATACTGGCCCTTTTCTCACACCAGTTATTTACAGCTGATTAAGACCCAGTGTGCAACACTAAAATGGAATGATAGACAGTAAAAGGAGTAAAAACACTACACACTCCCTTTGTTCCTACGATTCCCACTGTTGTCTTTTTTTTTTTCTTTTTTTTTATGCTGGAGACAGCCAAATATAATCAGGGATAATTTGTGACATTTCTTTGCTTGATCTACTGTTAGAATATCTGGTTTATTAATGAATGTAAGTACATCTCAAGTAGGAGAATAAAAGCATTTTAAGAATGACAGATGTAACCTCGCAAGAAAAACAGTTGCAATTATTGAGCAGAAAGCTTTTTAAAATAGATAGTGATTATATCCATTGGATTGATAAGTCACTTGAAAAGCGCTACCAACAACTATTAACAGAAAATTAAACTGCAAGAAGTTTCTCAGATAACAGTAAAAAAAAAAAAAAAAAAAAAAAAAGAAACCTGATTATTAAGGCTTCCGAATCTGACCACAGCACTTTTGACAATGTAACATAAAAATCTAACCACATCTGCTTTCACTGCCACAAAGTTAACTAAGGGTTTAATCCTGATTAAGCATGCTATAAATTTAAATGATTCCACTTTTAGTCTGCATTTGCTAAGCATGGATATAAATTAAATGAGAACTGAGCCCTAAATTACTTTGTTTTCCTTTATTCTAAGAGAGACTGTTTACAAATAACTACCCTGACAAATCCTAACCACATGCAGAGTATTTCAAATGTTCAAAGTACACTATGGGTAGTAATGAATTGCAAATATAAGACTATTTACTACTGCAATTTTTCAGTTACCATGAGTAGATTTGAGGGATTTCAACCATGAAAGTTAGGGCTCAAATTCAACAAATTTTTGTCAATAGAAATGGTGAATAGGTAAGAAACAAAAGACTTGAACTTTTACTAAACATTTTGTAATAGTCTATCAAATATTTTTTATAATAAACACTGTATTCATTTATTGGGTTTTCAGGAATAAGTGCATTTATATTAAAGAGAGGCTGAAAGGTAACTGTTTTTAACAATTCATTAATCCAGTGTTGAAGGAGTTTATCAATGCGATTTGAAAGAAAACATAATACAAGAAGTTCTGAGGATTAATCAAGTATATACCAAGAATCTACTCTTGATGAAGCAATATCATGGAATCTCTACAATGCTTTTGAGAATGACATCTAATTATGAAAAACAACATGTTAAAATGCCAGTCAGAGAGCAATGTATGTCACCTGTGTACACTGTCTTAAAAAATCTTCGGGAGGTAGTCAATACTAATTCAGTCCACATGCATTCTAGGAGCAGCAAAACTTCTTTCAAGAAATAAGTTATTTTAATACAGAAAATAGCTGATTTGATCAGTCATACTCAAGTAACGCTGTCTCTTATGGGTAAGAGTTAAGAGGCAAGCTAATATGGGTGACACTGTTGTGAGTGTTTATTATAGGCCACCTGATCAGGAAGAGGAAATGGATTAGGCTTTCTACAGACAACTGAAAGTAGCCTCACAATCACAGGCCCTGGTTCTCATGGAGGACTTCAACAATTCTAATATCTGCTGGAAAGGAAACAGAGCTAGGCACACACAGTCCAGGAAGTTCCTGCAGAGCATTAATGTTAACTTTTTGACACAGGTGATGGAGGAGCCAACAAGGAGAGGTGTGCTGCTGGACCTTGTCCTAACGAACCAAGAAGTACTGGTTGGGGATGTGAAGATTGGAGGTAGCCTCAGCTGCAGTGACCATGAGATGGTGGAGTCTGGGATCCTGCTTGGAGGAAGCAGTGCAATAAGCAGGATTGCAACCCTGGACTTCAAGACAGCTTTGTCCTCTTCAACATCCCACTTGGAGGATTCCCATAGGATAGGGCTCTAGAAGGTAAGAGGTCCAGGAAAGCTGGTTGATATTCAAGCATCATTTCCTCCAAGCTCAAGATCAGCACATCCCTGTGAGCAAGAAATCAAGCAAAGGCAGCAGGAGACCTGCATGGAGGATCAGGGAGCTTCTGACAAAACACAAGTGGAAGAAGGAAGTTTATGGAATGTGAAAAAAGGGACAGGCCACTTGGGAGGAACATAAGAATGCTGTTAGGATATGCAGGGATGGGTGAGAAAGGCTAAGGTCCACTTGGAATTAAATCTGGCAAGGGATGTCAAAGAAAAACAGAAGGGCTTCTTCAAGTGCATCAGTAGCAAAAGGAAGAGTGGGGGAAAATATGGGCCTGCTGCTGAATGAGGTGGGTGCCCTGGTGACAGAGGATACAGACAAGGCAGATTTATTGGATGTCATCATTGATTCTGTCTTTACGGCTAAAAACAGCCTTCAGGAATCCCAGACTCTGGATGTAAGAGAGAAAGTCTGGAAAAAGGAAGACTTTCCTTTGGTTGAGGAGAATCAGGTTAGAGATCATTTAGGCACACTGGACATCCACAAATCCATGGGGACCAATGGGATGCACTCACGAGTGCCAAGGGAGCTGGCAGATGTTGTTGCTAAACCACTCTCCATCATCTTTGAAAGGTCATGGAAAACTAGAGAGATGCCTGAGGACTGGAGCAAAGCCACTGTCACTCCGATTTAAAAAAAAAAAAAGGGCAAGAAGACAGACCCAAGAACCTACAGGCCAGTCAGCCTCACCTCCATCCCTGGAAAGGTGATGGAGCAGCTCATTCTGGATATCTTCTCTAAGCATGTGGAGGAAAAGAAGGTTATCAGGAGCAGCCAACACGAATTCACAAGCGAGAAATTGTGATTGACTGATCTGATACCTTCTGTGATGGCATGACTGGCTGGGTAGATGAAAAGAGAGCAGTGGATGTTGTCTGCCTTGACTTCAGCAAGGCTTTTGACACTCTCTCTCATAACATCTGCATAGGTAAGCTCAGGAAGTGTGGGCTGGACGAGTGGAGAGTGAGATGGATTGAGAAATGGCTGGATGGTTGAGCTCAGAGGGTTGTGATGAATGGTGTGAGTCTGGTTGGAGGCCTGTAGCTAGTAGTGTTCCCCAGGGGTCAGTACTGGGTCCAGTCTTGTTCAGTCTATTCATCAAGGACCAGGATGAAGGGACAGAGTGCACTCTCAGCAAGTTTGCTGATGATACCAAACTGGGAGGAGTGGTTTATACACCAGAAGGCTGTGCTGTCATTCAGTGAGACCTGGACAGGCTAGAGAGTTGGGTAGAGAGGAATCTAGTGAAGTTCAACAAAGGCAAGTGTAGGGACTTGCACATGGGGAGGAATAACCCTATGCACCAGTACAGGTTAGGGGTTGACCTGTTGGAATGCAGTGCTGTGGAGAGGGACCTAGGAGTTCTGGTTGACAATGGGGTGACTATGAACTACCCATGTGCCCTTGTGGCCAAGAAGGCCAATGGTATCCTGGGGTGCATTAAGACAAGTGTGACCAGCAGGTCAAGGGAGGTTATCCTCCCCTTCTACTCTGCCCTGGTGAGGCTGCATCTGGAGTACTGTGCCCAGTTCTGGGGTACCCAGTTTAAGAAAGACAAGGAAATCCTGGAGACAGTCCATTGGAAAGCTACAAAGATGTTTAGGTGCCTGAAGCACCTGTCTTATGAAGGTGGGTCTGTTCATCCTGGAGAACATGACTATGAGTTTTGGAGCTAGAGATTTGTAGTGTTATGCCTAGAATTTTCCTAGACATCTTTTTCCCAGATTCAAATATACCAGTATTTTACAGAAAATTGAACATTTGAACATTTTTCTCTGTCTTAATGAAAATCTGACTTAGAGTTAACATGGAGCATGTGCCAACTTCCTTTAAGGAGGCAGATATTTGCTGCTTACTTTAATTTCCGGTATATATCAAGTTAAATTAAACTGTACTTTTTATGCTGCACACTTGTGATAAAATGTGTATTTTGTCACTAAGGTGCAACAAGACATGTAGTTCACTTCAGGAGGCTGTTTTGTTCTGAAAAAAGTTTAGTAACAATAGTATTCTGTTTTATACAATAGTTGCACATCCCCCAAAATGACATACTTTGTTTCACTGCCATGGACTTAGATATGCCTGAAATAAACCCATAATAAATGACACACTTGTAGATTCAATCATGCCAGACATCATTTGGAGGATGGACTTGTCTGAATTCCCTAGGCTCCTGTTATCTTCTCTTAGTGACCGGTAGCACATTTTACAGCAGAATGAATACCAAAATTGATGGACAAATGCCAAACAGCCCTTCATCCTCCACTGATCTGCAAATGATTGAGTCTAAGGGTGATGAATAGTATGACAATTTCTCCATGTGTTAATATACTGCTTCCCCTCTGCAGAGTGCATTACCATCTACAGAGAAATACACAGCTTTTTTGAGCATAATATTACACATTTATTCTTCTCAGGAATCTACACTAGAATGAATGGAGACACAAAAGATGTTAAAATATTTGCAAACTATGAAAACACATGTAATCCAAATAGCAAAAAAACTTGCCTAAAATCTAAATCACCTCTTGTTATAAAGGCCTGACCTTGTTCCACTGTTGCAGTGGTTCAACAGTAATGTGACTAAATTCATTGAGTTGTGCTGATGTAAAGCTGGTATGACATTAGCTTCAGTCGTAAGCCTCCATTGAGTGCTGATAACTATTTTAGAGCTTTCTATGCTCCAAAGCTAGAAAAAGAAATATGTAGAAAGGGTTTACATGCAATGAGCAGACCTACATCTTGGGGATAAGTTGCCAAATGTTGCATCATTCAGATAAACCAATGCATGTGTGAGTGGGTAGGGCAGTCACAGTACAGAAAAGTGCTGGCGTAATTCATACAGGACTTACAGAATTGCTAGAAATGGCTGCTAAGATGGCTGACTTCTCTGGTGTGTTCACGTCTATCCCTGTGTGCTAATGCATGTGTTTGACAACCTTGGTGACAAAAATTTGGCTGGATACTCAGGAGGGATTGTTTTCAATTCAGGCAAGTGGTTTATACCTGGCTGTTCCATTGGGTCTGCTCCTAGTGTATTGGCTGTTATTGAGCTGCCGGAATGACTGGCTCAAAAGCCTCCTTCCTGGGAGTACAGCAATAAATTCTCTCTCACAAAAAGAGCACTAGAAAACTCCTACATTTCCTAAAGCAACAGCTTTAGGACATTCCTGCTAGCATACAGTGGTAGAAAACAAAATCTGACCTGTGGCAGCAAAATGGAATCCCTTGTAATCCACTAATTAATCCAAAATTGAAGATACTGATCTCTGTGCTATCTTCGTTTTAAGAATAATTTTTCATTGTTTTTCACCATAAGAAGGACACTGAAGTACTAGAAAAAGTGCAGAGGAGGACGACGAAGCTGGTGAGGGGCCTGGAGCACAAGTCTGATGAGGAGCGGCTGAGGGAACTGGGGTTGTTTATCCTGGAGAAAAGGAGGCTGAGGGGAGACCTTATCGCTGTCTACAACTACCTGAAAGGAGGTTGTAGCATGGAGGGTGTTGTCTCTTCTCCCAAGTAGCAAGTGGTAGGACAAGAGGAAATGGCCTCAAGTTGCACCAGGGGAGGTTAGATTGGATATTAGGAAAAAATTCTTCATGGAAAGCATTGTCAGGCATCGGAATAGGCTGCCCAGGGAAGTGGTGGAGTCAACATCCATGGAGGTGTTTAAAAGGCATTTAGATGAGGTTCTTAGGGACATAGTTTAGTGCTAGAGTTAGGTTATGGTTGGACTTGATGATCCTGAGTGCCTTTTCCAGCTGAAATTATTCTATTCTGTGATTCTATGAAAGTTTACATTTTTTTAATCTGCATAACCTCAACAGTTATTAGCTTGAAAACGAAAGACTGACCTAACCCTTATTTTAGCTAGCTATTCCAGCAAGCAGCCTGGCAGAAGGTGCAAATTGTAGTCCTTCTTTATATGATCCCTGACTTTTGCCAAGAGGATACCACATTTACAGCCTTCCTGAAAGCTGAAGAGACCAAACACTTGATGCCTAATCCTGTGGCACTCTAGTTTCCAAATTCTCACAGGAGTTGTAAACCCACATTTCTGACAGTCTTTTGTGCCAGGATACACATGGCTGGAGTGGTCTCTTACAGCTTAACTTAGTCAAAGAAGAGTGATACGCTAGTCTAGTGAGACAGGGCTGTCTGCACTAGCTTTGTATAAACATACAGCATAATGTGTGTATATAGCACGTTTAATGTCAGTTCTCTACAGAGTTCTGCCTGTTTGTACTGGGACTTCAGCCGAATTTTCATCACTTCTCCCTCTTTCTTCTGTTTTCTCATAAATACCATTTTCAGGTGACATATAATATTCATCTGGATTTATGAATGCACATGAAAGTGTCTTTGATAAGGAGAAAAAGTGATTATACACTATAGAAGACCCTTTTCAGAAAGATACTTTAATTTACAACTTTGTAAATTTGATCTTTCTCACTTATGTATGCGAACAAATGCAAGAAGGGTTGGCCTGTTAAAACCTGCAACAACAGAGACCAACTGTTCTTTATTTTTTGTCTTTAAAAATCTCTGTGTGTTTTTTATAATTGTTGGGAACTACAGATTTCTAACGTATGTTTTCCAGTAGGAAAAAATGTTGACATGAGCACAGATGTGTTATGTTCTAGATAATAAAGTATAAAAATAGTAAAACAGTTGCTTTTGGCATCCTGCACCCAGTTGACAACCTTTAACTCCACACAGCACTGTGTGTTAACCATAATATGGCTTCTGTAAAATACTAAACCCTAGTGTGAGATTTGCACAGCCTAAATGTACCCACTGTTATGACTTACTCTTTTATATTTGAAATGTCACTACAAGGTGAAGATCAAATCTATCCTACTCAGGGTAAAAGTATATTCTACTAGTTTTGCATTGCTAAGGGCAATAAACTACAGGATATATACTTTTTTTTTTCTTTTCAGTAATCATTTTCTCTTATTTCCTTTTTAAAAAAATTACAGTAGCAGGGGATGCAAAACACAGCTGACCTATAGCTTCATATGTATTCCTCTAGATCTGTTTTTGCTTGCTTCTAAACTCTCATAGCAGTTGGTTTGTAGCTCCTATGGGGATAACTGTTTAATGGTAACCAGGATATTTCTTCCACTACTTTTTAAATTATGGCTCACATTCTCCTTTTTTCTTTGCTTTGTCAAACAGCTAGACTTACACATAGGTTAAAATAGAGCATCCTTAAGTGTACTTCAACAGCTTCTCATAAAAGTTTTCAAGCAAGGTACATTTGTATGTAAGTAAATTCTCTGGCCCATATGGAGCTGGATATGCACATATGTCCACAGAAATAATATTCCCATAATTGTAGATACATATGGTCAACAGCATGTTCATCTTATGATCTATTGCAGTCATACCTGTTTGCCAATTCTATATGTTAAAGTCTTAGGATGCCCAAAGTCACTTAGTGATTGCAAAGATACAGGTGCTTATATGCTTAGGGCCCAGAAGTCATGCTGTTTATCATTTGGCTGTGTCACTTAATGTATTTTGAAGGGTAATGTTCATGTACCTCTCATACAGCACAGAGCCCCCTCCCTGTAAAAGAAAAAAGATGCTGTTGTTAAAAAGATGAATATGTGACAGCTCTTAAAGTCATTTTTTCCTATGTGAAGTGGATGTGTGAAAAAATTCCTTGGAAAAAGAAAAATTTTTTAAAAAATTAAATAAAACCTTGTTGAAAAGTTGTGTGTCCCTTTTGCTGAGTTTGTAATTAAACTCACTTTTGTGCTCAGTCAGAAACAAGGTGTTGTGGGCCCCCCTTTCCCATCCTCCCTTCCCAGCTTTTTCTCCCCTGGGCCCACGTCTGGGCTGTGTCCCAGCACCCTGCACTCCCGCTGTCCCTCCCCTCACTCTCCCAAAGATGTCCGGGGTGGTTAGGATTTGTCAGGTCACACCTCGGCCTGTCAAGACGCGGCGCCTCCTTTGCCCTGCTTCAGCCCATCGCTTCATTTCATCTGCACAGAGATTGGCAACGAGCTGGCCTCGTTAGACACAAATAACCACAGCCTTCCAAAAAGAGCCACTATTTCCTTCCCACTTACCTGTCACATCCCCTTGGCTGTTGTTAAACCAGCCAACACTGTTATTAACCCTAGTTCAGGCCACAGTAGAGAGGCAAGCACACACATGCATGTGTGTGCCCATGTGTGCAGGCACATGCAGGCGTGGACTCCATCAAGAGCTTCTGGTTTCGGGCTGAGGGTGGTGTGGGCCAGGCTACACCCCCAGCCCTTGCCTCTGCCTGCAGAAACTCCTCCTCACCCAGTCCTGCTCTGTTTTGGCCTCTCCCACCTCTCTGCTTGTTGATTTCCCAGTATTTCTCTGATTTCCCCAATGTGAAGGTTTGACTCCTTCCCCCTCCCTTGTTCTGACACCATGCTTTTTTCACTGCACTTCTTTCCTTCAACCTGCCTCGCAGTGACTCCCTCTAGCTTACCTTCCTCTTTGTCATCACTAGCTCTCTACTCCTATTGCTTCCCTAGCTTTTACCAGCCCTTTTTCCTCCTGCCCCGTCTGAATCTGGAACAATGACACGTGTTGAAGATGTGAAGTGTCACTTCTGGCAAAACTTACAGCCTCAGTTGCAACTATAGCAAACACATTTCCATTGTCCCCCCAGCCTCCATCAAGCTGTCCCCATCTGCCTGATGTCTGCATCTGTTCCCATCTCTGTATGTGGAGAGGAGACTGCAGGCACAGAAATGGGAGATTGTTGGCCAGAATCTTCTCCTGGGTCTGGGGCAATAGGTACCCCTCTAAACATGACATTGCACACAGTAAAGAATCTCCACTCTTATTTCATACATGCTCTACATTGAAGTTGGTCTCTGCTATTTTGTTATAGGTTGCACTATAAAGCCCAACAGACTGCTGGTAACAACACTGTGAGAGCACAATCAACACAGCACTGAATGTATTTAATATCACTAGAGATTCAGATTTGTGTTTTTATATAGGAAATCTTCCCAAGAAGGTCTGTAAAAAGTGTGTTGTAATATAATCTGTATAAAGATATTTACACACAAAATAATTTACAACAGTAAAAGTGAAGAGTGAAAACCTTTTCTGCACAAACATAAAATCTAGAAATTACTCTGTTCATAGCCAAGAAAATAACACATTTTTTTTATACCAGAATCATTCACTTCTACTCTCCTTCTTGTGCACGTGTGCCTATTTCTAACTTCTAGGATAAGGAAAATCACAATTACATCTTTTTGACACACTACAGCAAAACCTGGCATTTCCCTAGCATTTTTTGCGAGGCTCATAAAGAAGAGACCACTTTCTTCCATGAACAGTTTATATGGTATTTTGTTGTCAAAAATAGCTACATCAATAAATTATGGGTACATGTTGGAGGAAGCTGTTGGTAGCAGACCAGTAGCTGGATTTTGGAATCTGAGCTGTTCTCCAGTGGGTGCTGAAGTATTTCCTAACAAGAAGCAGGAGTCTGATTTCAGTACAATGTTGGATTGCTCACATTTCTTCAGTGCTTTTACAAGGCATCTGTGCCTTCTCTTGGAAAAGAAGTGCAAACCTGTTCTCATGCCTTTCTTTTCCTCTACTTTTCAGCCTAACTGTATCTGCACCTCCTCCCCCTCCCTACTTTTTCTTTTACTTTCTCCATCCTCTTTAAGTTGTAATTCAATCTCTTCCAACTCATGATC
The DNA here is from genome assembly GCF_036013445.1 of Caloenas nicobarica. Classification (NCBI taxonomy): domain Eukaryota; kingdom Metazoa; phylum Chordata; class Aves; order Columbiformes; family Columbidae; genus Caloenas; species Caloenas nicobarica. The sequence continues at coordinate 58,973,896 of NC_088284.1, read as the reverse complement.
TCTTTTCTCTCTTTGGCACTCCCTCCACCCTCTCTCTCTCATTAGTTTAACTTGAGTTAATTAGGAATAGTAGGCAGCCCTCAATCTGTTATGTGTTAAAATAGAACAATCCAAAACAGAAAGGCACAGACACAACTATGTGATTTCATTGTCTAAGGGAGACAGAAAACCAGTGGGGATTCTCTTATCTAGACTAACATCTTCCCAATGGTTAATCTAACTGGCTTTAAAAAGTTCCACAAATGCAGATCTAGGATAACAATCTTTTCGTGTTTCCTTTTCTTTTTCTTTTTTTTTTTTTTTCCATTTCATTATTGGCAAGAATGAGTGAATTGGATTGACATGGAGGTGATAGAGGAAGAGAAATAATCTACATGTCAAAATGACAATGTATATTACATGGTTAACAGAATGAGTGGTACGTGCAATGGCTGCGGGTATTTTCATCTGCTGTGTTGTACAATAAGCTCCTTTTTTTTCCCAAGCATATCATCAAGATCACTCCCAATTCAATGCAGATTGTTTGCTTGAAGGATCTCTTTCTGTGAGTAATATCACTTGATAAATGTGGAACTGAAGTAAGAATCTGAGTATTCACTTGTTACTATCACTCAAATGTGTATATATAGAGGTCATGCCTGACGCTCTGACTGCAGTGCTGATCACAGACCTTAGGGCAGAGAGTCGTGTGGAAGTGAAATATAGCAGATCAAAGAAATCAAGCCCTGATTATAAAGGTAAGGCCTTGCGTTTTTTGATTGACTACATATAGTACTGTCTGGATGAAAATAATACTTAGGAAAGACAGGTATAACTGTTCAACTAATCAAAAATACATGCTTGTATAAAACATCTGTATGTCTGTGTTTCTATGTTTATATATGTATGTGTAAATACATGAATATATAAAGTCTAAGCCTTCAAAGAGACCTGACTAAGAATAATGGACTATCAACAGCCAAATTTATAGCAACGGTTACATTAAATTGCTAATTTTGTATGTATGTGCCTGCATGCATATGAAGATATGTTGCAGTAATTAGTGTTAATAATTCATCCATTGATTAGCAATGCTAATGCAAATATGCTTTGAAATTAAAAGAAATCCACTGGTCTTTCTGAAATCTGATATCCAGGAAACAGAATAAAAAACCTATTTGAAAAAAGGGAAGAAAGAGAGATGTTGAAAGTACTGGAATAAAAATGTCATTATACATGTTAAAAATTAATTTCCTTTCTGCCAAAAGCATCTCCTTATGACAGAGAAAACGTCAGACTAACAGGGCACAAAAGGAATGTGTAGTGAAAGACAAAGTATAAACTTGATTATCAGAACATATGAGAATGTTAAAGCACTGGAGAAGATAATACTCTCTCAAAAAGATATCCTTGGCAGTTTCATTTAGGGGTGTGTGAGGGAGTTTCTAGCTGGACAGAATCAACGTAAGACCAAGTACAGAAATGTTGCACTAAGTTTAGGGGGGTTTTAGCAGTTTGTGGTTAATATACTGATTATTTATATCCCCAAATATCCATACAAGTACATGCAAAATATATTAGATCCAGTGAGCAGAGACAGATTTGGCTATTATAATGATTCGCTGATGTTTGCTTTATACAGTAATGCAATAATGCAGTGAAGTGTGTTGGTCTATTTTATACTACAAATGAAAAATACTATTCTTCTTCCATGTAATTAAAAAAAAACTTACAATAATACCTCTGTTTTAGTATGGATGATTAAGACTGCTTAATTTACACAATCTTTTTCTTTCTATAAGCATTATAGACCACAATGCAAGGGTTGCATAAGGAAAAGGCATAAACGTATGATTTAATAAAAATCCAGGGTGTTATAAATCTACATACTAGATGACATTAATAGTTTTATGCAGGTTTTACATCTGAGATTATATCAACTTCAGTTCTACATGGATGCTGAAGCATCTTCAGGAAACTATAAACCACATATGAACTCACACATAAAACCATTGTTTAGTCAGAAACTAAAATAGTAGGGGAAAACAGTAAAACTAAATTAATCTGACATCTATTTGATAGATATCTAGATAGTGTATACCTTTAGAAAGTCAGAAAATAAATACCATTCTATCACATATGTAGCAAGCATAGTGGTGACTTTACAACACTAAACATATTTATTCACCCATATGCAGCAGATTAGAACCACAGTTTCTGTCACTACTCAATGCTTTTCCTACATAAAACTGATGTGCAAGTCCCTGAAAATGCTTCTTGCCTATAACAACACACTTTTAAGTGCAATGCGCACAAAACCCCTGTCTTCCTTCAACATAAATACTGTCGTGGCAAGAGTAGGAGTAACATAGTGCTGTGGTCTGAGAAGAACCACTTCAGTGCATAATAAACTAGGGCAATTATTTGAAATGAGCTAAGTGAAATGGCTCTGATAGTTTGTTGTGTCATGCAAAGTGGAATCCACAGTCATGAGTATTTTCAATTGGCTGCTACCTATGAAATTTAGCCTGGACAGAGTTTCCACAGTAAGCCTGGTTTCAGCCATGCTGGGTACAATCCTTTGTCAAGCTGCAGAATGCAGGATCAGATAATAAACAGCTACAGAAGCAAGAGCAAAGTAACTTTCAAAATGCACAGGTAATGCAGCGGTGGCTGTGTCCTGTAGCAGTTAGTGGCATATAGCTATTCATACATGTGGTGATATAACCCAAAATATTACAAAAACATAAGGAAAATAGTTTTGTAAATAATCCTTTAAGAAACACTGTTTCATGTGGATTAGGAAATTTGGTACGAAAAACTACTCTAAGTCATTTCAGTGTGATAACAGTTTATCATGTATTATCAGTGTTTATCTTTGTATCACAGTTGATTTTGCTTTTTCTGGAGACATATAGAGGTAGATTCAGAAAGATAAATATACATATAGGATGAAACAATGATACTTTGGCAGTTTGAACAATAGTATTTTTGGAATTGTTAATTTCCTCAGAGACCAGAGATTCAGGAGAAAATGTGGATGTTTAATAAGCTTTAATGTGTTAATAGGGACACCAGAAAAGCATTTAGGTAGTCAGAAGAGCTTGCTGTATACCTAAGAATGTTACAATGTTGGAGTATGCTTCTAAAATATATTCCATCCTGCTTACTATTGCCTTTGGCAAGGAATTCAGAGATTAGTTAGATCTGTACCTTTAGGTGCATCTGTGTTGCTGGACTGATGCTAAAAAAGTATGATATATTGGACAATAAGCCTTCATATAAATGTTATAAATTTAATATTTTTTCATAAAAAACCTCCACATTTTTAAGTAAGGAAAAGGGTTCCTGAGATTTAGATTTGAACAGATTATTTTCAGTATCTAGGTGAGAATAGCAGGGTTGGAAATATGCATGTCCTCCTCTAACTTCACAAATGACGTGGAAAACATTGAGAAAGGACTGCAAAGTCCCAGCAGACACAGGAACCACCCACACTTTTAGGTGAGGAAGCTGCACTTGACAACAAAATCATGAGTAGACCTTGCCACTGTAAATAATTTACTCTCACTGAAACATGGCATGGTTCTGGCTTCTGAAAGATGTTTTTTTGTCTTTTTGTTTATTTGTTTGGTTTGGTTTTTGTTTTGGTTTGGTTTGGTTTTTTGTGGGGTTTTTTGTTGTGGTTTTTTTTTCCATAAAGCAAAACTTTATTGCAAGAAATAATGTGGCTGAAATATCTCTAGTTTTAAACCTGATGCAATATGATGCGATTATTCTAACATTTAAATGATTTTTGCTTGCTGTCAGGGTGGGGCGCTGTCTTGTTGTTGTTGTTCTTGTTGCTGCTGTTGTTGTTTTTATTTATTTCTTCTGACTGAAAAAAAATAGAAGTATCTAGGTAAAAATTCTCATTAAGATTTTAGATGGTTTCTATGTCTCAGGTGACAGTATCTTCTGTTTTTTCACCTTAGTACAGCAGGAAAAAATATATAAATAAAATATTTTCATCTTTTACCAAGAGCTATTTTAGTGCTTTTATATTTTAATCATAGAGAGAGATATCTGAAATCATTAGGACAAAAATCAGATAGATTCTTACTGTAATGTAGTCACCCACCCAAAATATCCTTTCCTTTTTTAAAATTTGACCATCCCTTTTCACAAACACTCCCTTTTTAATGCACTACATAGCATTACATAAAGTCGCTGCTTCTGTAAAGGCCTGTAAAAGCTGTAAAGGCTCACTGTCAGACAAAGCACTTTCTACCTTGGATGTTCATGCTGAATTTTCTGTATTGGCTGCCCAGCTACAGGGATAAACTTATTTGACAGAATGTTTTTACATAATATTCAGGTTAGTATATTTTTTTGACTGTTACTATGTTATTTAAACCTGAATTTGAGTAAATGAATTTAATTTGTCTTGTTTTCTAACTTCTATTAGCATTAATAATTATTCTAAAACTAGTAAATAAAGTTGAGAGACCTAAGAAGTGCTATGTTTTTAGGTCAAAGCAAGCAGCTTTTCTTATTTTGTGGTCAGTTCTGGGGAAAAATGAGAAAGGACTCAGACAACTTTTATTTTGAGGTATTTGTGAAGTAATGACTTTCCCATGTGTTTGGAATTTTAACACTTTTTCCAAAGCAAATTGCTATGACATATTTTAAGAAATAATCTTTGTGGTCTTGGTATAAACTGAACAATGAAATGCTGTACAAAAATACATAGCCTTAATAATATGTTGTCAGTGTATATTATTTAACTAACTCTACACTTCAATCCATGACAAAATTAGGGATTGGATAACACACAAAGAGAATGGTTTTGAAATACCTTATAAAAACTTCATTGCTTTTAAGATCACTTTTGCAGTTTCCACAGAGATAGCATGGCCAGGTAACTATTCCTTTATCCTTATTAAAAATAATAATAATAAAAAATATATTTTTTGTTGACTTACATTTAAATACATTATTTGTACAACTGTATCCACACCAAAACCAGACAATACACTATCGTCCAATCTAATAAAGCGTTGATATTATTTCGTTTTATATGCTGTCACAAAGGGAAGAAATGGGAAAGTAAATAATGAGAGTAATATTGTCAAAACAACTCATGCACTTTGTCTTTCTGAGCTTCTTACATTGATTATCCTTCAATCCAAAACCCACTGTCTATGATTAAGTATTTTTAATCTTATTAGGTGAACTGAAAATTCAGTTCTCCAAACACTGAACATTTCTGAACTGTGAGTACTAGATGTATTGATAAATTTACTTACATCCCAACTGACATTTTAATAGTTCCCTGTGACTTAATACAAACTTGCATGGCTTTTCTAGACAGATTAACCTATTCAAATCTTATAGTTGTTCTTCATTGCAAACTACAGCACTTGAATCTCATGTAATTTCCTCTAAGAAAACAGATATTCTGTAGATTTTCTAGGAATGAGCCTGAGTAGAAACAGATTTTTCTCCACTTTTTGCAGAAATATGACATCTCTTCCACTATTCATTTAATGTCCTTGGCAATGCAGGACAATGTACAAACGAATGGACAGATAGGTTTCTAAGATCTTACAATGTTGGGAAGATATTAGACAGGTATTGCACAGGTATTACACAGTTATTACAAGCATCATTTTTATTATTACTTTTTCATTTGATTTCTGACAAGAAATCAGCTACATGGATTTTGCTGACAAGCTGAAGGCTGGAAAAGCTGGTATCAGAAGATAAAAAAAAGTGGAAGTGAGTCTTGTGAAGAATGGACCACAAAGTGTAAGAATTCACAGAGAATAGACTCTTATCTTGGTACTGCAGTTGCATCAGTGCATATAGGTCCTTGTGTGAGTAGAACAAAATGGAACATATTCTAGTCTGCAGGTTATTCTAGATGTCAGCTTTACCACTTACACTTGTAGAGTAGTGGAGCAATTTAAAACAAGGCAAAAGAAAGGCAGATTTATTGAGGGGTCATGAAAGAGAAAGCAAGAAGTTTCAGTTCTAGGAAGAAAATAGAGAGCCCCTGTATTGCTGCAACCACAGGGATTAACTGGTTGGATTAAATGGAAGAAAACTGATTTTTAAAATGTATTTGCTGTAGTTTGGGGCCTAGCTCCCAGCAACTGACAAATTTTACAGTGGCTTTGGGAATATTTCTCTTCAAAAGACACATCACAGGTTTACAGATGCTTAGGTACACAGAGAGAATGTGAATTATCTGCTCGTGCTCTCACTGAGGTGGTGAAAAGAGGATTTGGCCACCATTAACCTACAATAGGAAAATACTAGGAGTGCAGACTAAAAAACAAGACTTTTTTTTTGAGGTCTTTTCTAATAATTTTGCTTACATTTTCTCAGCTTGTTTAAATAGTTTGATCTATAGAATTCTCTTTGATTCTAATGCATATCTTAGCCCACAGTAGCTCAGTCCTTATCAAACCTTTTTTTATCTTCATTAGTGTTCTAAGTTTTAGCTTATATATGTAGTTTAATAATCTCTCCTTTCTCCACTGCTTCTCCATGCAATATATATCCTTTTTCGGCTTCTGGTTTGGTAAGTTTTCATACTTGTCTATGCTGAATTAATATAAAATTCAAGGTGAAACTTTGTCATAATATCAGAATTTCACTTTGTTTTGAGCTGAAATGATCAATCCTTCTTGGCAATGATAGGAAAACAGTAGTTTTACATATACCTCATTCTGAGCAAAACAATTGTGAATTTATGTTAATTGTGAAAGACTAAATACTGTCTTCTATGGCCTGCAAAATTTCTGTGTCAGTGGAGGGTAGCAAGTTAACTAAACAAGAAAGAGTAGCAGTGTTTTAATTGTTCAAGTTCCATTTATAACTTTAGCTGTACGCAACTTTTTCAGGGAAAAATTGTGAGGAATAAATAGTAACTCTACCTTTGACCAGTGTCTCCTGCCTTTGACTCATTTTTGCCTGTCTGCTTTCTCTAGAATCTGCTGATCATCCTGGCAAATTTCATAATACAACTTTGCGTTATCATCCAGGTAATGTATAATGCATAGAATTGTTGGGGTAATTGTTGAGCATAATTATTGTGCTTAAAGCTTAACATTCTCGCTACCAAAGCAATGAGATGGAGTACATGTATTTGACAAGACTCAGCAGGATGTTGAAAAATGCACTCAGATCTTATAAACATGTAGTGATTTTTCTTGGGAATAAGAAATCTTGATGTTTTCAGCTCTCACATTCTTCCTTACTCAAAGTGACAGAACCAAGAAGTTTTTTTAAATTACTGTGTTATCTAGCAAATAGAGCAGTCAAACCAATATAGACCTAATTTTATTTTAAAACTTTTAAAAGGTGCTAAACTCCTCAGAGATTTGCTTTAAAGGTCTGATTTTTTTCCTATGACACTTTGGCAGCAGTAGCCAGATGTTGTTACATACAAATGGTGTAAAAAAGGGTTTTATCTGAATTCTTAGTTATACAGAATGCCAGTGGCCTGAATACACTGATGATCAGAGCAAGCTTTGGAGCATTAGCCTAAAGTTACACGAAATCAAATAAGATGAAAAGCAGTGTGAAATGAAAAGGTACTTTTCACTGTTTAATATGTTTATGGAAAGAAAAGCAGAACGGATCCCACATTTCTCTGACAAAAAAAAAAAAAAAATTGTTTGCTCCTGTTTTCTCAGGAATCATCTATCAATTTGAAAAGATTTGCAGCCTTTTTTTTTTCCTCAGAATTACGTTATGTTAGTTAAGTACTAGTGTATTTTATTGAACTGCACTGTCCTCAGGTAAAATATTCTCACTCCTTAGAAAAGGGATTTTTTTGCCTTTTATTAGTTTTCTTCTTAGAAGGGAAGTGAAAAATATTTGTTGAATCAGTTCCAAAAATTGAATCTATTTCTGTCAGTATCTGCAATAATCTACATATATATACAAACACACATACATGTAACATATCCACAAAATATATTTCTAATTTTAGATGAAAAGTGAATGAAGTCGCACACCACATGCAGTGATGTGTTTTTCACTGTAAGCTTAACTCCTTCTAAGCTTTACTGTTACCAGGTTTGCATTTGTAAATCTGTTGGCTGACATGTTTCTGTAACAACACAGAAAAGTAGTTCCCAGAGAGTATTTTATTTCTTTGATTTCTTGTGCTATGATGTTATATCTTTTTCTTGATCAATCTTGTGTTCTGGGGATTTTACAGAAATGACTAATATACTTCAAATTTGTCACAATATATATTCCTTTTTAAAAGAAATTATTTAATTAAAGGGTACACAGGACTTAAAACTAGTTCTTCACAAGACAATGCTTTTGACAGCATTCAGTGAAAACTAATCACATCATCTTTCTAAAAACCATAGTCAAGTGGTTTAGCTGTTAATTTCCACTTACCAGTGATGCTAATGAGTAGCATATGTACAATACTAGCACAATAGTTCTATCAACAAACACATGAGAATCGAATTATAACCATGACAAAGTAGAGAAAAACAGGAATTACAAGTGACAATCTAACATGGTCAGCTCACAACATCTAAACTGGAAATTAAGATATAAACTACAGGACAGGGGATAATGTCAATCTTACTAATTACCTTAAAAGGAGAGTAGATTCTATCCATAGGAAAATGGAGACTCTTCATAATATGCTGCTAAAGTTTTATTCTATATTGGGATTTGGATTCTGAGTCCTAGTCCCCTGGCACATGTGTATAAACACATCTACAATCTGGTTAAAGGCCACTTTTCATTAAAAACACCAACCTTTGACAACATCCACAGAAACCTCACTGAAACCCGCAAATAAAAAGAGGTCTCGTTTACTGCTAGTTGCTTGTTTGTTTAGGTTAAACTGAACGGCTGGGAAATAGAGTAGTAGAAAATCCATCTAAATCCTCCACTGGCATTACAACACAAGGGAAATATTTGAGTGTCACAGTTAATTTGGAAGTGTTGTATGATGAATGTCTGTGCCAAGTTATTTTTTATTTCTAATAACTCATATTCCTACTGCAAATATAATTCTTTTTTAACATTTCTCATTCCACTTCAAATGTTATGAAGGTGAGTTTTGACCCCAAGATTTCTTACTTGTATGGGCCATTTCTAGCCTACTCTGCGATAAGGCCAGGGGCCAGGGAGGGAATAGCATGACACAAATAAACTGTTATTGATTTCATATTAGTTTTACACCAGTTTAATTGTAACATCAGTAGAGACCCTTTTGATTTATTCTATTAATAACAAGTTTCATATCATGTCCTACCAGTTTACGATCAAGAAGCATGGAAAATGCTGTTGAGTGTGAAGGTTTTTCATGTTTTCACTGCAGAGATCTCAGGGCCTAATATATCCTATAGCAACAGATAAAAAAATAAGTCTTTCAAAAAAATTGTAGTCATAATCATGTTAATAACTAATATCAAATACTAACATTAGGAATAACAAAAAAGTGAAACAAAGATATTAAGAAATAAACATTATTTTTTAAATCTAAAAAAATAAGTACATTAAATAGATTCTTGATATATTTTTTCTTTTTAACTGTGCAATCATTTTTTTAAATGCTCTTTAAAAATTTAAAAGCAGAAAGAATATTTTCACATGTAAAGGTTTCGTAACTGAAGAACAAAATCACTACACACAGGCTTATAACGCACACATAAGAATTACGTAAAATCAGTTGAGGCTATCTAAATCTTGGCTTTGAAATAAAGGGTCATGGACGAAATGGTGAAAATAACTTGGCAGCAATTGTTTCTAACAATACAGTTAATAACTAGTGTTGGGTTTGATTCTGATCTGTCCCTGACTAGTTTTGCACTTGCATGAACTCAATGGATTTGCATGAAATCATTCATGACGTTTACTGATAAGAGCTTTTATCTGTGATCTGTGGCATAAAATCTGCTTCCTTATTAATAATCAATTATTCAAAGAAACTTCAAATTATTTCATTACTTATTACTTGCTGTCATTGACCTGTGTATTGATTAAAATATTTTTGTTTAAATTTTAACAGGAATAAATTATTTGTTGTGACTCATTCAAAATTAACTCCATTTAATGGCATGCTTTTTAAGCATAGAATAGAGACAAGAATAATAGTGTCACAAAAAGATATTTTAAGTTTAAAAGTCATTCTGTGCTTCCAAGATTGCCATGTCTGAATCTATACTCGATAAAACTATACTCATTTATTAAATAAGATGATGTTGCAATAATACTGTTCTTTTATCTGTTCTCATTTCTATGGCCAGATATTCTTTCCAGTTTTCCTAAAGCAGTATTGCAAAGCAGATATAAACATCCATTAACTTTCAGTGAATAGTTAGAAAAGCAATAGACCATGATTAATGTTTTAATTAAATAATATCCTGTTGACATGAAAACTCATTTAGCCTGAATGAAAAATGCATACTTTTGTCAGTTGCTAATTTACGAATGGACCATTTCTATGACCTTAATTCTGCAAATATTTCATGTCATTATTGAATAATAAGAGGATTAGTAGAGTAGGAAAAATTCTATTGATAAAGTAAAATACATTTGCTTATGCTCTGTATTTTAGGGCAAATTTGGACACAGAACTTTACAAGTCACAGTTACATCTTTTGGTATAGTTTGTCCCAGTTTTGTGAAAATTTACTTCTTCTCCAGAAAAGTAGCTACATTTTTGATACATCAGACTGCAATGAGTTCTTTTTATTTATTTTTATTTGTTTGACTACATTCTGCACAGAAACTGCCATATGTTTTACTTTTCTCTGAGTTTTATACTCATAAATTCAGAAGGGGAGAAAAACAGTTACAAGTAATTTTAATTTAAGGAAATAAACTATATGTTCTCACAATTTTAGGAAATGCTGTAATGCTGAAATAGTTAGTATTTAGTCATATTTTGTACTACAAAGAAAATTGCTTCTGATGGCTGAAATAGGTTTGATAGCTAACTGTTTTTAAAAATGGTGTTAATAATTCCTGAAACACTATTCTCTCTCTCAGTGTCCTGCAATATATCCAGTTCCTTAAATATTTCCTTTTATTTTTTCCTTGACGTTGTTTTTACAATTTTATTTTAGTCATTACTTTATAAGCAAATTGGCCTATATGCAAAGATAAGACATCTCTCTCCAAAATACTTACACAATATGAAACATGCTACAGAAAATACAGACCACAAAAAGTAGATGTGCAGGTAGCAGAAAGAGAGATTATTGTTCCAAAATTGTATTTAGACTTTTGTACATGCTTCTAATAAAGCATTTTACTCTAGATAAACTCAGCTAGATTTTAAATAAATATTCCTGGGCTCCCAGTGAATCTTTTAAAGAGCAAAGACTCTTTGGCAGAGAGGATGTGTTTATCTTCTGAGGCCCTGCTGTCCACAGAAGGATATTGTTAAGCTTTATTTGCACTCCAGAAGCAATGAAGTATTTCATAAATGATAGACAGGAAGCCCTCTCTGTGTGGTTAGGGGGCAAAAAAAAGTGAAAACCATCTCACCAGGCATGACATATCTCCAATAAGGTATTTGTATCAGAAGTAGATGAGTAGACTTCTTTTATAGCCCCCAACAATAATGGGATACTGTTCAGTTTACTGGGATACTGAGCTACTTCAGATACTTCCTTTGTACTGATAGGATTTGTGTTTTAAAATATCCCATTTCTCACCTCTGGTTATGGAGAGTTGCTGAACAATTAGCTCAGACATAGACAGCTGTATTGATGTGACATAAATTTGTTGAAGTGTACTAATCATGGGCTAATTATGACAAACCTTGTTGTCTCACTCCATCAAAAATCTGAGCATTTTTTTTTAAAAGGTGGTTTTTGACTAATTTTCTTCAGCAAACTTGATTTGCAGAGCCTGTGGTCCATGGGCCAACCTTGGTACCCAGATGGTCAGGAATTATGCATTATTGCACTGCTGCCCATAAAAAAATGAGTAGCGGTTACGGATTTTCCACTCTGAGCCTTAAGTTTCCTTCCTAGTTACTCTATTCTCTCTTGCTCTGTCGTCATACGTTGTTGTCTATTGTGAAAGGATTTATGGTGAAAAGCTGAAATGATCCTGGAATTCGTTGTGAAGGTCTGTGTTCAGCATACAGTTAAGCAGGGAATGTCTGCTCAGTTTATGAAATCAAAAGAAAAGACCTTGCTCCACTAGCAGGTGGGGCTCTATGTGAACCAAAAAACCACTCAGTTGTGATTGTACAGCCTTCTGCGAAGGAGAGAAGGAAAAGGTTTTTTGTCCCTCCCTGAAGAAAGTATCTTGGGACCAAGTGTCATTATGGATTCAGCAGAGAATAGCCCTCATGACAGCATGTACTGTCAGCCCAAGCACTGATATCAAGAAGTTATTCAATATATTTTCATACCAAAATTACAAAATTAGTAGCACTAGTTTTTCTACTTCTTGCTCTTGCTTCTGCCCTTGTTGCAGTGAACCAATGCAAGTTACTGGAGCGAAGGTGTTTGCATGAATCAGCAAACAGCATGTAGTATTAGGATGTGTGTTTAGATAAGTTTGTGGAGGCATTAAGGAGACATATCTTCTATCAGGATTTTTAATAACAGTGATATTGTCTCAGCAGAGATCTTTCAAGTAATTGTTCATTATAAGGTTTTATAAAGTGTAAACATATACTTAAAGACTCTATCTGAACTCAGCACAGGTGATAAAATGCAGATACCAAACTGTGGATTGCAGCAGCCTATTCTGTTCATCTCCTATTCCAGGGAACTTTTGACAACAGTGCCCTAAGTCATCATGGAAGACTATTCACCTAAAGTGTTTTGAATTATAGCAGTTGTAGCTTTCAGAAGGCATAATTGTTATGCAGTTCAAGGTGTAATTTTGATAGATCATCAGATGCCAAAGATAGGCAATTTGGAACATTCCCAGAGTTGTAAATGACCAAAAAAAAGGAAAAGTATAGAATATCTACTGTCTGTTTTCCTGCAGTAAAATCCTGGCCCTGTCCTACACTAGAGGTGCTCCAAACTAAATGTATGCAGTCTTACGTGATCTACATAGCTTTGAGCATGTCTGGTACAAAATAATAGTTAGATTTCTTTAATGACTAAACACGTGTACTCTGAAGGATGAAGTCTGCTTTCTGTAGAAACGTATGGACCAGAATCTCTTACTGCTGTGATTACAACAAAGAGTAACTCACCTGTCCCCTATCACAGGAGATCAGAGACAACCATACTGTGGGAAACGGGAAGATATTTTGTCAGTCATTCAAAAAAAAGACTGCTTGACTGCTTTGAAAAATAAAGACAAGCTTGTGCCTACTTCTAGGGAAAATACCCAAGAGTTTCTGGCCTTTAGAAAAGTCAAAGCAATTTCTGGTTAAGAGATAATTCTGTCCTCAGAATAATCTTCTTCTATGATGTAAGGTAAATATTTCTCTATTAAATGCTGGAGGGGAATTTCTATAAAAAATATACGGCTTTCAGACTGTATTAGCTTGGCATACACCAGCATAAAAATACTAAGTAGAATCATAAACCTCCTGGTCATGTAATTTCCTTTGATATAGGCATCAAGTGCCATCTGAGCTGCACAAGGATTTTGAAGGCACTGATATGACTTTGGCAAGGTGACAGGATCTACAGGACTCTCCTGTACTGCCATTTCAGGGCAGCTAGGAAAGGACAAGACATTTCTGCCAGTGCTATTATTGTGTTTAGGGAAGTGAATTCAGTCACAAGTAAACTCTGGCTGATTCTTGTGACACATTTTATTAGCTGGATTGCCAGCTAGCCCAACTAAAAGCTCTGCTTTCGTCTGTGTGTTCTTGGCTGATAGATCATATATCATGTAATAAATAAGGGGCTGCAATGAATCTCAAGAATACAGGCCAAATAGTTTGCCCACTTAGACTACAATGAACACCATCAAAAAGTAACTGCTAACAACATCGGCGATATCTCACTGTATGATCACATCTGAGGAGAAATGTAACTTGTACTCTGGAATGCTGTATTCGGTTAGTTATTATTTGCTTTTTGTTTAATCTTTGTGAAGAAACACATGGATAAATGATTTACAGCTTCTTACAGCATAAAATTTTCATTTAACTTGCTGATATAGAATGACCTAAAGTTCATGCAGCCCTCAAGTTCATGTTTTAGTGCCATGTCATGCACCAAGGCATCTCATAGCTTAATTACAGCCTGCATGGAGAACCACTACCTTTCATTTTTTCCTCTTTGATCTTGTATTGAATAGGAGAACTCCATATATTTAAACTGAAAGAAATGTTGTGCATTAAAGTGTAGAAAGCACCATCACATAGTCACACAATGTATCATGTTATTCTTTAGGATGTGGAGTGGCTAAGGTTTATTCTTTAGCAGCAAAAAGATAACAAGTAAAAATTACATCATCGACCTAAAGAAATGGAAAAACTACATAGAGTCTAACATTTTCCAAGAAAATATTAACAACAAAACTGCATAAACTTCCATGTACAGCATCGGTAATATCTGAGTATTGCATAATCCACTATTCGAAAGAAAAGTACAGTCCACTAAAGTTATAATGCTTGAAATGCATGTCTTTATTTAGGTGAAATGTGTAACTATAGTGATGCAGGATGGGAAAGAAGTCACACAATTAAAATTGCAGGAAACAGTAAGAAACAGGAGTATAGGATGTGAGGACAAGGAAATAATTTCTACACCAGGCTAAAAGGAATTCTAGGCTTAAAGTGAATAGGAAAGACATTGGATGGGAGATAATTGGGATGGTCATGAACAGCTAGTCTAAGCAAGAGTTACAATTTCCTAGAAAAAGGGAGGTGAGTCAGGCATTCATAGATATGAGAACACAGAGAAGTTAAATGAATTATTGGTGATGGCAATGCTTGGAGCAAGTCTCAGCAGATAAAGCCGAATGATAGGACAAGCAAATTGCTCAAGATAACAAGTAATCTTTTTAAGACACAAGACCTTTTTAACAATTGCACAACTTTTAGAGATGAAAGAAAGGACTCATAGGAAGCATCACAGTGAAGGTGATTCATGCAATCGAAGAGTGAAACACAGTAACAGAAATGAAAAAAGATGGTGAAGCATGTGGTAAATGAATTAACAGTGTGGAAAATAAAGCAATGATTACCAGCATGTTTGGAAAAGTTAAAACTTTTTGCCCAGGATAGTATCTCTGAATCATCTAAGGAAATATCAAGCTGGACTTGTAGACATGGAAAGAGGATAAATCCTTTAATTTTCTAAAGAAGTTTTCATAATTCACCTCTAGCTTAATTATTTTTTAAAAAAAAAATCAGGAATGCAGTGGTATCTGAACATCAGAATATATTTCGAACACTCTGCTTGAGAGAAAGATTTTTTTGTTTTGCTTGAAACCTGACAATTCCACTGTTCTCTGTCTTACAGCTCCAGTTAAATTCTGTTTAAGTCAAATACATCTAAGAAATTAGCAAGTGAATTAACTAGAGACAAGCTCTCTGTGGGTTAATAGAGAAATGAGAGGTAAGAAGATTTTTAGATTAGACTTTCATGTCTAAACCAGGAATTACATGGATTTTAATTTTTTTTTGGAAAAGGAAAACCACAAAAATTTGCTATGTGAAGATAGCACTGAGAAGCTATATTCAAAATAAAAGTGGAAAAAACCTATTTAGACATTGCCGTTGTTCATGAGACTAGAAGAAATTCTCTAAGGCAAACAGTGTAACCCAAAATCTTAAAATCTGAAAGGGCTCTTCACAAAATTTTCAAATATATCATTCTATGTTGGGATGTCTTGAACCAGCCCACTGAGGCAAAAAAGCTGAAGGGTGCATCCAAAAGGAAGTAATTGAGTCAGTAACCGTGGATATCATGGTGTTACAGTAATGGGAATGGGCATCTTCCATTCACATGACAGGGTGAATGACTGAAACTTGTTTAAGTCCACACAGCTCTTTACATCTCACTGAGAGATGACTATTGGGAGAAGAGTTCTCTCTCATCCAGAAATTACTTGGACTTTTCTAAAGGCCAGAAACTACTGCTCTAACCATATGTCCAAACACAAAAATCATCAATGATAATTACAGCATGGTCTTTAGTTCAGAAAGTCTGCTATGTATAACCAATGCATCATAAGATTTATCCCATGATATGTCCTCCATCAGTTAAAAGCAACAAAGTCTCTGTTGCCAAATGTTTTATATGATGCCTGATATGTGAACGAACTGAGCTCTGTGAGTTTTTCAAGCATCTCTGTAGTCTCAATGAAAGCAATAAGATCATTTCTCTTTATTCCTATGGCACAATTCCATTGTGCATCTCTCAGAAGCTTAGAATATAAAAACAAGTGTTAATTCAGTCCTAGTTTGTTCTGTGGTACCATGCATCAGAAAAGGCAGGACTTAATGAAGAAAGGAATTTCTCATGCCTTATAAAATCTTTTGCCAGGTACCAAAGACATGTTTCTCACAGAATAATCAGAACTGGACATATATGCAACAACGGGTTCCACCCTGGGTAGAAAAGTCTTGTCTATTAAATAATTATTTTTGAAAGCCACAAATTGAGATATCCAAAGGGCATTGTAGGAAAAAAATTGTCCTTAAAATTGTGGTGCTATCTGGAAAAAAAAAAAAAATAACAAGATGGTTCTACCCATATAATATTTTCTTTCTGAATTGATCGATTTTGTCCTACCTTCACATTTTTTGAAAGACTTGTAGGATTTTTTGTCACTATAATAATCACCTATCTCTGTGATTTACAGAGTTGGTATTAATTACAGGAATTATAATGTAGTCCAAACATATTAAAGCACAACCTAAGGTGGCTTGTTTTTAATGAACACTTTCCAGCTCTGGGAATTATTCTCACCAACCCTCCAGTGAGAAAGGCTTAGTTTTTTTCCAGGGCTAACAAGCCTGTCTTTACCTTCAGAGCTGCCTTCAAGTACGTGAAGAACTTCACTTAAAATCTGATGGCCTGCCTTCTGAGAGAAAGCAATTTTGCAGGTAAAATGAAGACACTTTAAACTCTGTTCACCAGTAAAAAGTTTGAAGGGTCTGGCTTAGCAGATTGTTTCAGTAACGTTTGCTTCATCGAAGTCTCAGCTCAATGAAAATGCTATTGCTTTTGGTCTTAAAAATAAGCAGCGTCCCTTTCTCTTTGCAATGAATTCTTTCATCCAATCATATTCCTGTATGCAAATCTACCATAGCCTGTACAGATAAAAAAGCACAAATAAAGCTAAGAGCTCAGTCAGGACAAAAATCACTGTGCTTCCCTCATACCTCATTTCACCTGTGTTTCAGAAACTTCTTCAAACTCTTCAACTGAAAATATGGAGAAGCAAGGTTCAGACAGGAATCCTGCTCCAGTTTTGCCAGCACTGCCGGAACCTCTCAAAGATCTGAAAATTAAGTACACCAAGGTTAGTAGCATTTGCGTTTCTTAATTTTTCATATACATTCAGCCCAGAGAGAAGGATGTACTTATTTTAATCTTCCATGAACTTTAAATCAATGCTTAAAATGTTTATTATGACCTTTTTCTGATATGATACATATTCACAACTAGTGTTCAGTGATCCTTTTAACCTAAGTATTTCAGGAAGTGCACAAGTGTGATAGAATCATTTCATATTTCACTTGGGGTGAGTGATGTTTTTCTCCTGAAACAAACTTTCTGCAGTGATAAGATTCCCAGAAAGGAGAAAAGTTTCTATTATTATATTAGTTTTCAGAACAACAAGTTAAAATGTTAGTATGTTGCATCATATTACAATCAGATTTAAATCATTATACCAAACCAGGTCCTGTGGAAAGGGCTGTGTGAAAATGAAACTAAAAAAATTTGTTCCACTCAAATATTTTTCTTAGAGATAACGGATCTGGTTTTTAGCTTAGACAAGTAACTATCAATAAAACAGATAAAGTCTACCATCACTAGTTACTCAATATTACCATAAACTTTTTGTCATAGCAAATTCTTTCCATATGCAGTTAGAAATACACAAAGAAGATCTGAGTCCAAGCGTGTGTTCCCAGCTTGAAGAGATGCTTTGCCTGTTTTATATCATAGTACAGTGATATCTGCAAGAATTCTGAACAAACTGCTGGCAGAAAATACTGAAACTCTGTTCTTGAAACATTCAGGTAGAAAAATTAATCAGAAAGGACCTCTTCTCTTTGGAGACTCCTTGTTTACTGTTCAGTCTTGTTCTCAGTACCACTGAAATTTAAATAAATTTTATTTTCCAGAACCACTGCTTATTTTATTTTCCAAATATAAAGTGTTAAGTAGTTATCCAGATTAGTCCTTTTGAATTCCAATTTATTCTATTTTTCTTATGGAAAAAATATAACCAGATTTCAACACATATATTTCTTGAATAAATCTCTCAGGACCTTACTTTGTAAATATTTAACAGGCTATGAAAGCTATGTAGTTCTGCCATGTAATAGCTCTCTATTGCTCTTCCTGTCTCTCTCCCTCTCTCTCAAAAAACAAAAAAATAAAGTTTAATTCAGGGAAGATACTTTAGTACCTAAGTCATAGTGGTGTTCCAGAAACTACAGTGTTATTTGTATGATTTTTCATTTTACCAAAGGAAAACAACCAATATGAGCAAAGTGCCAGCTCAGAAATCAGATGTAACTGAATATGCCAGATATAAAATCCTAGAAACATTTCTATCCTTCTAAAACATTTAATTACCAAGCACCTATTCCATTAATACAAAAAGCAACCACAAGACAGCCAGCATGGCTGAAATGTGTATAGTGTGCAATTAAGGAGAGTGTCACATAGCAAGTCCATGTTTCTTTTGCCTTGACAATAGATAGTATTTCCTTAAAAACTGCATACAGTGTGTAACTGTGCAGAAATACAATGCACTTTTTTACAAAAAGTGTATACCTACAAGTGAAAAATTCCAAAACACCCTTGAGGAGGCTTGATTTTTGCAGTGCTTTCCTCCTCTCTTCAAATGTCACACGGGATTGTCTGAAAGACGGAACAGTGTACTGAGGTACAGGGAGACGGGGTAATAGAAACGTCATCCCATACCCAACAATTTAATAAAACCTTTCCACTCTTGTCTTCTTACCCATTTTGCTCCTCTCCTGTTCCATACAAGTTAGAACGTGGGGTGTGGGATTGTTTTGCCTAGTTATGTTGGAGAGATCAAGTTGAGGGAAGCATTAATTACTGCTCAGATATTAACCTTTCTGTCTGAAGCATTTCAGACAATAGAGATCCCTCAGCTCTGGAAACTCAGTTTTCTCCTTTTCTACCACGGCATAATATCATCGACCATCACACAAGGATCCGAAGAAAGATCTGCAGGAGATGTTCCAAGGACTTTCCTCTTTAGTTAACACTCACTCTATTTTATTTTCTATGAGAGGGATCATTCTGGGCAGTTTACAGAGCTCATTTAACTAAGTATTTCCATATGTCTACAAATCTAGAGGTTGGTACAGCTAATTTTCAGATTATGCCTTTCATATATAGTATAAAACTAAGCACTCTTCAGGGAATTTGAATTTCAATAATTAAATTAAAAGACTTTAAACTTTGGCTTGGGTGTTAAACCACAAAGTGGTCTTGAATTGGTTTAGTATCTGAATCTCCTTTAAAGATATTCCAATCAACTGAACGAGTGCTGGTAGATGGCTAAAAATGTACTAGTAAATATTTTACTTAGTCTGCACTGAGGAATTAGACAGTGATTGTTTGATAAATTATTTCTGTCATGATGCTTTCACATACACTAAGCCCTGTGGTGCTCCTTTAATCAGAGAAACTCAGATTAGCTAATGATTAGGTTGTCAAATTACACGAGGGGGAGAAAACAGCAGCACATTCTCTCACTAACCTGCCTGTGGAAAAACAGAAAGTGTGGAAGATTAAGCCACTCTGAGAGAAGAAAAACTGTAGCTGAGTATCACATAGGTTGCAACCACTAGCTTCACAAACAAATATGAAGGTTAAAAGCACAAAAATTTGATTAGAACATCTGAGGAGAGGTAATCAACTATAAAGGTACTATAGAGCCATACTCTTTTTAAGACCAGCTCACTTTGTAGGAACAAAGCCACTAACTGACAAATCAAATAGTTCAATTAAATAATTAATAGGAAGAGTATGTTCTCTGCTTATTAGTTCATTGCAGCCATAAAATGTAATTCCTGCATCAAAAATAGCATACAATTCTGAGGGGAAGAAAAATTACATGAATCATTAGCCAAATATCAAAATATTGTAAGAAAAACCTGGGGCGGGGTGGGGCAGGGGGAGAGATTTCACAGCAGGTATTATGTATGGATATATTTGTTTAAAGCTTACAATTTCAACCTTTAGCAGTTCCTTAAATAATTTCATATTTTAACTGCATTGCTGATAGAATACAGTGAGACTCTATGACATATTTTGGGACTAGTAAATCAGAACTTAAAGCACTTGAACTGAGCCTCCTCTTGGGCCACAATCTCCTTTCAGGTTTAGATGTAACTGTAAGATTTATTGCCATCATCAAACTCAAGAATATCTGAATGACTCATCATCTATAAAAGTGGGTGTGCATATGGGCCGACAATTTTTCAGCACTGTGCCTCACTTCAACTCAGTGATGCTGAATTGTCTCCAGCATATGGGAGCCCGGTCACAGCCCTGGTGCCTCTTCACTGTTGCTGACTGCTAAAAGAACTGATGATATCATTCCCTGGTTTACTGTCTGCACTAGAAAGTTTGTGAGCAGTCAGCTGAGCAGCTGTTGAAATTTGGTGGACACTTTTAGCTCTGTGAAACAGACAGCTAGGCTCATGTGAAAAGCATTGTCAGGAAAAGCTGTATCATAGCAAGAGCTGTCGGCTATCTGGGGACAGATTTATGATGGGAAGACCTTATGCTTTTTCTTGTACCGTAAGTTTGGAAGAGTTTCTGGTATCTAAAGAAAAGATAGCTTAGACATTTAATTTGATAGTTATAAAGCCACCCTTAATAGCTAAGTTTAGGATAGTCCACATTTTAGATAGTTCTGTTACTTTTCTTGACTACATCCCTGTAGTTTGGATTATAGTTTATAACAATAATAGTGAATTACATAAAAATTATTCCCTGATGAAGAATAAGTTTATAGACAGATGCTGAATATGGGATCATGTATAGGATCTTTGCAACATCAGAAATGAAATCTTTTCTTTTCTAAGCTGTACTTTTATGCTATTTCGGAAGAAGCACTGAAGTCTGAAAACTTGTATGGACATTGCATAATATCGAACCCATAAAAAGGGAGTCCTTATTCTAAGGAAGATGCAGGAAGAAGTTATGTTTCATAAGGTGTTGGCGCTTAATGTAGGGGCCCTAAAATCTACTTCAGTAGAGGCATGGTATGGCCCATCTGAGACAAAACTGTCCAAGTCAAATACTTGGACACTAATATGGCACTTCCCATCTAGCAGTTACTTTATACTATAAAATGAATTCATGATCCTTTCAAAATACTCAAGGACTGAAAGGAAAAAAAAAACACATTAGGATGACAAAGAAAAGCAAAGAGCAGGTCTTGTCTCCCTCTTCTCTGCCCAGGTCATTTGAATGACAAAATCAACTGTCTAAACAAAGACAGAAATACTGTAGTCTTGCAGGTAACTTCAACTTGAAATGGTGAATGGGATCAGATTATCTGAACTGAAGTCAGTCATTTCAGAGAATCAAGATTTTATTGCACTCTGACACTGGGAAATAAAACAAGTCAAAAGGGTTTTTCCTCCAATAGCCTGTTACCCGGGCTCTGTTATAAATACCAAGTTTTAACAGTGTACAGTCTCATCTAAAATAAATTTGTATTTCCAGATCTAGTGCAAAGAGGTCTGAAAGTAATTAAATCTTTGTGTTGTGGAAATAAAAAACATTTTCTTTTCTAAAAATACCAGTGAAATATCATTTACAAAATACCTGAAACAACACTTCTAAATCCTTGCAAAAATAAATTTGCAGCCCTAAACCTCATGGGCCATACTCAGTCATCACAGGTAACCTCCTGCACAGCATGCGCCACAGAAAAGTAGGTCTTTTCCATTTACGTCTGACAAAGCAGCTCAAAAAAATCTAAGCTGCCAGTGGAGTTCTGCCTGACAGACAAAACTCTGTGATCTATTGCAAGATGATCCCAACTTTTTTTTTTCGCCAGGACAGTGGAGTTGCCAGAGGCTGCTGTTGGCTGGTACTTCAATGTTACCTGGATTTTGAGATCCACATCCTATTTGTTTGCAACACATACTCCACAGCATTAAATGGGCATGGCTGCCTGCACATTTATGGGTGCAGCTGCCCACAATGTGTGTAACACTGCTTACATGGAGAGCTGTCACTTTCTCCTTCCTGTCTTACATACCTGCATATGCAAGACTGCTATCTAGTTTACAGAAGACATCAGGATAGTTTGATTTATACAGCCCTGACACAATGTTGTGTATAGTCTTAATATAATTATGTTTTAAATGGAAATGGTTTAGAAACATCAATAAGAAAGATATTCTAAACTAATATTCTGTGTGATATTTGTTGGTGCAATAAATATAGTATTTAAACAAATACTTTAAAAACTTCCAAAAAAGGTATGTTTTGCTACTATTCCTTTCACAGACAGATATGAATTTGGCATGCTGTAACATCATAACAGTGTTATGTTAATATTTACCTTTTACTTTGTCTCTTTTCTTGGCAATGTAGCTAGTTACTGAAGATGGCTTTTTTTTCATAGTAACCATTTAAGTGCTGTATTTGCCCTTTCATAGCAGTCAGAATTTTGTATGGGTATTCTTATAATCAACCTCATCACATATCTGAAATGTTGAGGGACTTAAATGTTTATTTCACTGGCAGCTTTTGTTAAATCACAAGTTTGCTGGTCAGTCCTGATATTAGGAGGCAGCAAGGAAACTCTGTATATGGTACCAACATATAAACAAGCTGAAACATACAGCAATGTATTAACAGCAAATTGTTACTATATCCAATTAGAGATGGTATTTTTATTGATCTTGGTAGTTATTACCAAACTAGTCACCAATTATTAGCAACCATCCAGACAGTCAGTGTAAGCAGTTTCATACTATGCAAAAAATTTCTATCCTGAAAGCTGTCACATTTACATAATATATGTGGTTGTGATGGTAGGGTTTAAATCCCAGACCTGTGTGACAAAAAAAAACATTGACCCTGCAGTTTTGGTGTCTTGACTTTGTCCTGGTCTGAATCAACCACCATTTCTTTGATTTATCTGCCTCAAAGTATTTTCCAGTTTTCTATTTAAAAGGCCCTGCTGTTCTGAGCAGCAACAGTGGGTCCTTAATCCTAGAGGAGAGCAAACAGGAATCACATCTTTTCAGCTAGTTTGTCTCACAGCTAAGCTTCAGTGACTAAAGATGAGGCAAGATGCTGCAACTCTAAAGACAGGTACAATATGAGCACAAAATACCTGGTACAGTCAGTCAGAGCCTGCCATGGTCTTGATGAAGAGAACAATCAATATCTCATGTGTGTGCCATAACGCAGCACCATGAGAGTGAGCAAGAAGGGAAGTCATCAGCAACAGGAAAGTGGGCTCAGGCACTAGGAAAATGGCTTAGGATGGTGACACCATTTCAGCACTGACCCAGACCCAGAGACTGCAGAGATGGTTAAATGGAGGATGGCAAGTACTGTTAACATTGGACTGTATACATTATCATGTCAACTTTAAATAACAACCTACACAACACTTGGTAGCAACATAGCCTCCTGTTTTCAACATCTGTGCCATATATCGGATCTCTCCAATGAGGTTTTCCTTTCTCTTTCAAGGCTAACTTACGGAGCCAAAGTTAACTCACTTTGACAATTTCACCAGCAGTGGCTCAGAGATGGTAGGCTCTAGGGTAGAACAGAACTTGTGCACCTACAGGTAAGGCCCAGGTTCTGTTCTGCTTTTGTGAACAGAGATAAGTACCTCAGATTTCACCCAGAGGTTGTTGTCCTTCACTCTGCTTGCCCTCTAAATTTTCAAAGCTGTGTAATATCGTATAACTTCTCAGTAATTCAGCTAAAGTAGAGCATCTTTTTAGTAGATTGTTTTATTCTCTGACGCCTAGCAATTGCTGGATCAGTTCATTTTGTATCATCTTTAATATGACAGGAGACAAAATTTGGAAATGTTATCATTATTTTAATAATGGTATAAAGTACATCTTTTGAAATACAACATTTACTTTTTTAGAATCGTGTGTATGGCATCATGTTTTCCTTACACAATTGAAAAATATTGATTTTTCAGGAGCAATTGCAGTGGATTATTTTCTTGTTTGTCTGTTTGTTTGTCTTAATGGAAAAGCGAACTAATTTCTACAGATTTCATTATTAGTCTTTTTAATCTTTAGTGACCAAAAAACATAGAGATATGCAAGACTGCTCATTCTCGAGACCCTCTTTGGACATAGTCTTAAGTGAATATCTATCACAACTGATATTAGGACACCAAAGCTTGAAAAAGAAAGTGCCATACCAAACAGACAACAAAATTATTACCAAAAGCAAAACAAAAATGGTGGGAATTTCATGTCATCTTCAAAGAAAGTATTTTTGTATGACACTGCTGTCATTTAAACTTTATAAGGATTTCAAACATTTAATTATTCCTTCAGCTGTAACATAACCCTTGCCACATACTTATTCCTGTACAAAAGGACCTAGGTTTGAATTTCTGGGATTGTTATAATACGAAAGGTTACAGATCTTGTAAGTTCAGTATGGGAAACAACAATGCCCACTTTGCTTTATTTAGGTCTTGTTCTAAGTGTGCCAGCAATGTTGCAATCAGCAGTTGATGGTATTTGTTCCAGTCATGCGAAGTAAATTCAGTACACAATGTGCTTTCAGCCAGTATAAAGGTTTAATCTTTGAGTAAGGACACAGTTCTTAACATTCATTAAATGAACTTTGTGTATCTATTTCATTGGTGCTGGGTAACTTGTTATGACTAACTTTGATGCAGGCCAGCTGCTGTGCAATTATTGTTCTTTTGTGCTTTTTAATAGCTAGCTATGTGTTTTGTACTTTAGGAAGAGCTTGAAATAGAAAGATTCTAAATAGAATGACAGGATATTCTAGCAAGATTGAGGAAAGCACAATTTTAGCTTATTTTCTTGATTTTAATGTTAGACTTTTTCCAGTCCTTGTCAGGTAAAAGTCAGGAGAAAACAGTCAAACAAGCAAAGCATGCTGGTCTGGTTTTTCTGGAATATGGATGTTCCACACGAAGGCAACAGATCAGTAGAATTGGTTAGACGATGCCTGAGGCAATGGGAAATCAAGAGTGGTGGTATCTGCTGAGGGAAATTAGTGTAGAGACATAACAGAGATATTCAGAGTTGGAATGAAGTATGAAAAACTATCAAAATGGAAACAAGTACTATTTATTTGCTGTAATACCCCTTACAGTTCAAACAATAACAATCAGCCCTTGGCAGTAATAGAATAACAGGAATATGCTTGCATTTTATGCCTAAAGGCTGAATGGGGAGGCAGGGAAGTGTCACCAATGTCATGGTGACAAAAGATTCAGTAGTTGTGACCATTAAA
Organism: Caloenas nicobarica; assembly: GCF_036013445.1. Taxonomy (NCBI): domain Eukaryota; kingdom Metazoa; phylum Chordata; class Aves; order Columbiformes; family Columbidae; genus Caloenas; species Caloenas nicobarica. Next base: position 58,948,289 of record NC_088284.1, on the reverse strand, counting down.
CTGGAGGTAATCAGGGTATTGATAGAAATACCTACCTACCTACTACCAATAGCAAGGACAATCTTGGCTTTCTCTAAGCTTACTAACAGGGTGCTTCTGAGGAATACATTAGCCATTTCCTCTAGATTTGTTATTCCTGTCTTTATTTAATGGAGTCAATTCTGTGTTTTCTGCAGAAGATTAAGAGCCTTATATTTCTGTTTTTAAATTTTGATAACAATCACACTCAATGAAGCACCAATCCAGAAAGCCAAGGGTATTTTGGTGGAAAAAAAAAGAACTCTGCCCTAATCTCTAATTATTTTTCCTCTGCAACATAAATAGAGAGAAGTATAATTGCTTGCTTTTTACTCTGCTTAAGTGGTTCTTCCTTTGTTTCATTTAATTGACTGTGGTGGAGTTTTTTTAGCCTTGACTTTAGTTTCAGAAAAATATACTATTGGTTATTTTTGTCAGGTTGGGTTCTTTTTTTGGGGGGGGGCGCGGAGTGGTGGTGGGGTTTGTTTGGTTGGTTTTTTTGTTTGTTTTTGTTGGGGGTTTTTGTTGTGTTGGTTTGGGTTTTTTTTGGGGGGGTGGGTTTCAGGAGAGACTGAAGTGAAACAAACACAAAGCTAAACAAAATAGTGTTCTCCCAGATACTACGTGTACTATATATACTAAACTCAGTGACTGGGTTTACTTCTGTTGGGACATGTAACAGAAAGGCTCTCCATTGCTACCAACCTTGTGGCCACAAGAAACCCAGGTAGCTTTAGGTAAGTCATTTAGGACTGTAACTCCCTTGTAGATCACAGACTTCATTCTGAGAGAGGAAGAACTCCTTTGTTACAGTATCTTATTATGACATGAAACAAAGTGAAAATATAATGTAGAAAGTTTGCCTCTCCAAATGAAATTAATTTTAAAAGGCTATTCCTGGTTAAGTGCATAATTGATTACTCATCTCTTCAGAATAATGTAGAAACAGCTATTCCATTTTTAATTCAGATACCTATCAATCAGGCAGCTCTCAGCTGTGAAAGATAGATTCATTCATTGAAATGGGTAATGGACAACAGCTACATATATATGTTATTAATATTGTTGCACTCATTCTTTCCCTGCAGATATTTATAAACAATGAATGGCATCATTCAGTCAGTGGTAAAAAACTCGAAGTCTTTAACCCTGCAAATGAAGAGAAAATCTGTGAAGTTGAAGAAGGTGACAAGGTAAGGTCTTTTTTCTTGTTCTTAACCCTAGCTTTAAATTAAATTCTGCATCTTAAAAGCAGGAAGCATCCATCTGTGTTAATGTAAGGATTCAACTCAGAGATGTACCTACTTCATCCTATATACATTCTTTTGCAAACATAATTCTTGGCTTTTTTACTAAACCTTAATATCATTTGTAAACAGATGTTGAAAAATTGCTATACTCTTAAGACTTCGCTTATATGAGGAAAGTTCTGATTAAATTTTTGTTTGGTTGGTTTTTTGTTGTTAATTATATTTATTCTTTTTGTTATCTTTGATTAGTGGCATCTAGTAATTTGAATCTGTTATTTGTCCTGGCTCTTCCTTACACAGTGATGTAATCTGTTAATTATTCATTTATACAAGGTTTTTCATTATAGATGACATGAAGTGGACAAATACTGGTATTTTCTCACACAGATGTTGCAAAGATGATCAGCATTTTTAGCTATCAATATGTCTTCTCAGTACTGCCCCCTTCAGAACCTTAGTTTTGTAAAAAATGTATTGGAACATACTCCTAATAAAGACTGTGAAGCTGAAGGTCAAATAGACACTTGTATTCCACCAAAACTGATTTCCCCACGTCATGACGAATTGATAAATTTTAGCAGAGGACTAAAAATATTGTTGATACCTGTAAACAAACATTTTTTACGTTTATGAAGTTTGTTGGTGAAAAATTACAGATAGACACCATGTAATCAACAATATAATGAAAACATTTTTTCCAATAAGCAGCTCTATATTTTTCTTATATTATGTATTTTTCTACTGAAAAGATTTGCCTGGTGCTACCATATAGTTTAAATGTAAGTTATCATGTACAGAGGTTAATTTTTTCAATGGAACAAACAATACTACTTAAACAGTTTTAAAACCAATGACCAAATATTTTTTTGTTATAAACTCAGAGAAAATATGTATGAGAAGAGAATGTTCTAGTTCCATTTCACACAGTATGCAAAAAGTGATGACTCTGACTGAAAACAAAATTCGTTTTATACTTACTTTTGGTTCTTGAGGATATTTATATCATTTTCTATATTTTTTAAATTTTTTCATCCAAAAGTGAGAAAATTTTCTCACATTTCTCACAAAATTACATCTGATATTTAGTTTAGCCAAGAAATATGTGTATCTAGAATGACTTGTATAAAAAGTGTGTTTTAAACTTAGCAGAAAAAGGTCCATTAAACACTTATTTATCCATGAGAACTATCGTGAAACTTATAAACCATTTCTCTGTGTTATAAATTCACCAAAAAATTTACTGCCAATACAACAAGAACAATCGCTTTTGGAATATTTTAATTTACTGTACAAAGATTCACTCTGAATTGAAATGCAGTTTCATTCAACTGTTCATTCAACATCCTGTGCTCATTGAATCTCGGTTACTCTGCTCTGTAATTTCATCATTAATCTTGTGATAAACTTTGGCTCAAATGCTATCTGTCTTGCACACGAGCAATAGTGAGCACATACTATTATGAAGGTCATAGTGAAGATACATTTAAGACCTTTTGTTAGACAAAGATGGCTGAGAAAGTCTGCATGAATCTGGCTTTTGATCATTTAATATATCTAACCATGAGTTCTCCTGGCTTTTCTTTAGTCCCAGTAACCCATATACAGTGCTCAGGGTCACTGAATTTATTTCAGGCTCTTTTTCTTCTCAGCCAAATAATTTCATAAGCATACTGTTAACTTCTGAATCACATCCCCCTAGAGCCACATATGCTTTGATGTAAAATTCTACTTCTTCTACCTCTACTCTATTCAGTGTTTAAAAACCAAATTACATTGCAAATCAGGTTGGCCTGATGTTTGATCATCCTCAAATTAAATTACTCATGACCTGCAACTGTTCATTTACCATTCAGAATTTTTGTCCTTACAAGCACTCTAACAACTCGTTAAATAAAGAGGTAATAGTGTTCAATACACAAGTTTGCTTTCTCTCCAATAATTTTGCAAACTAATGTGGAATGACAACTGCTATTAACCAAATTACAGAATGAAACGTACAAATCTAGTAAATTACTTAGTCATTGTGAACCTCATATTCTAGAGCTTAGTCTTCAGATAATGAGCCAAGGGACTTTAAGAATTTAATTTGTATGTACAATAGGGTTGACAAAGGGCTGTACACTGCCTTGCAGCGGTATTTAAAAAAAAAACAAGTGGAGATTACAAAGCATAGACATACATGTGGGTGGGAACTGTTTTCCTTTCAGTTTGATGGCTCTTTCAAGCTACATTTGCTAATCCTAAAGGCCTCTTGTAATAATAAAGCAGGCCAACAAATGATCAGTTGCATGTAAAATAAGTGTTCTTCTGTAAAAAGTCTAAACTAGCTCTGAAAGGAGCTATTGGTCTTTATATTCATGGTGTAAGTTTATGTACTCAAATTAAATTTCATACAGTTGAAGAACATTTTTTTTCTTACAGCTATTCACAGCCCTATATTAACTTTATATTTTTTTCTCGTTTTATTTATTGCTGCACTTGTAGAAGAAAAAACACATGGCACTGTATTTAGTTTTAATTTACATCATTCACACAAGTACTTCTTATGGTTTTCCCTTGTTATTCTCCAGCAAAGACCAACGCACACTTCCAAGTCATATGAAAAAGCTATAGAATATTTATAATTAAAAGAGATGACAAAAAAATAGAATGAATTAAATGTTCATTGAATGCACTTTCCTGGGTGACAGATAAGTGGTGAGGTATTTGATAACACAGATTATGAAGAAAAGTAATTCTCTTTAATCTGGTAGATTTCAGCTACTTGATGTAGGTGACTGGTCAGTATTACCCTATAGTAATGATAATGCTGTTTGCAGAGATCCTTCCTATCTTTTTCCCAAACTTCCTGGAAGGATCTTTAGGAAGTTCTGTGGGCTTTCTGCCTAGCAGGTCTGTGTGGGGTTTTCCACTCTACTTATCCACCCCACTCCCAGTTTGTAAATATTAGTTGTTGGCTAACAACACCAGTTAAATATTCAAGATCTGGTTTACAATTGAATTTGGTGTTGATTTAGCCAAAATTGCTGGATTAGTTAACTTTGATGATTTCCCCAGAGGATATTCTAGTAACCAATTGTAAAAAAAAAAAAGAAGTTTGAAAGGAATACTTTAAACAATATTGTTCAGGGAAATGTGCCATGTATAGATTCCTCCTCTCTTTTTTTTTAATTTCTATCAAAAAACTAGACTAATATAATTGTTTTAATGGGAAAACTTTTGCAAGAATTGTGAAATATAAAAGTATTCCAAATACTAAAAGTCTTTTCTCAAGAGATTTTTAATTGGGTTTATTTATATCCTGGAACACGCTTGGACAGAAATGAGTTTCATACAATTCATTGTAGATTTTTCTGCTATAGTGAAAGCCAAATTATAAATAATAAATTATGTGCTTAAAAAAAAAAATAGAGTGACAAATTAGCTTCTTATTGCAAAGACAATACTTAGACTTCAGAACATTTAGGTTTATCATTTTTAATCTCGTTAATTATTTAATTTTTAAAATTATTTTAAATATAAGTTAGTGTTCCTTAAAAATTCAAAAGCAGATGTAATTATTTATCTTTCTCAATAACAAATTTTTGTTCATTTTATTAAACATTCTAAGCAACAGATTTTTCTAACCCGGTCTTCAACACACCACCAGATACTTTTACATGATGTTTAGTACTTAAATATTAAACTTAGAGATTTAGGTACCTCTTTGTACATAAAAGAGATTAACTTGCATCATCAGTGTAACTGGTGGGTGTGTCCCCAGTTATAGACAGTAGAAGGTAGATGGTTTGAAAATCTAAGTTTTAAAAATATGGTTCCTTAATATGTTTTTGTTTTAGAAGTTTTGAGAAGTTCACATTTCTGAAATGACAACAAAAGTCTTTGCAAGAAAATAACCCATGTACCTAGAATTACTGTACTAATTCTGATTAGATTTATGTTGGTCTCTAATTTATCTTGCATATTTAACAGCAAAGAAGACTTATGACAGAATCAATTACTGATTATAAAAGTTTCTCTGTTTCCCCCACAGGCAGATGTAGACAAGGCTGTTAAAGCAGCTAGAAAAGCTTTTGAGCTTGGGTCACCCTGGCGTACAATGGATGCTTCACAGCGAGGAAGGCTCTTGAATAAACTAGCTGACTTAGTTGAAAGAGATCGGCTGATTTTAGCTGTGAGTATGACACGCGAACAAAAAGACTGGAAAAAAAGCCTATGTCCTGATTTTTAAAGTAAGATGTATGCACGTGTAACATGTTAAGTTCTTGGAAAGTCAGGCTGTCTCAATACTTGTTTTTCATCTGTGTTGCAAATGAACCTTATTAAACTGTCTTGCACTCTGGTCTACTAACACCCCACATCCACAAAGTACTTGAGTACTTGATTAGCTTTAAGGTGATACTTAGGCTAACTACAATCGATACAATTGCAATTGTTGATTCTTAAGGACATATTAAAGTAGGCCACATGCTTAACACTAGTCTAAACCGAGGCCTGAATCAAGGCCTAAGCTCAAAGCCTGGCACAGCACTTAGAGATGATGCAAGTAAGAACTGGGAGAAAATTTTAATTTCATGGCTGCATATTTTGTTATCACTAGTCCTTTATTAACTCCAGCTGGCAACGGGTAATGAGTAAGAAACTTTATCCAGAGCTGAAAAAAGCAATGAATTAGTTATTAATAGGAAGAACATGGGAGTTGGTAAATGACATCCTTTCTTTAACCACCACTGTGGTATTGGCTGTTTCATCATTTTTAACAGCAGACACATAAACTGTAGAACCACCATCTACCAAGTGTGCAAGAAAGAACATCTAAGATAAAAATTTGATACAGCGTGGTACCCCTCCCCTTTGTTTTAAACCCCGCATATGGTGCTACAATTAAAGAGATCTCTTTGCTATTTCAGACACCTTCTGGAATTAACATTTAGTTAGGATAATTGCTTGCACTATTCTGAAGATGAACCATGGTTTTCTGCCAAGGCAGTCAAAAATTTAAGAGAGCAGGAGGAGTATTTAATATTCGGGGTCATCATTCAGACTGTTCTAGTTGCAATTGAAATATTTAGCAATTAACTACAAACCACATCATTGATTAGCTCATAAAATTTAAACTTTCAAAAGACACAAAACCTGCAAAAAATCTATTGCCCATTCTACTGTCCTTATGGTTGCAGTATAGGAAGACACTTGCATGTGTCCAAAAGAAGTTTTTCGAAGCAGAATGAAAATTCAAAGGAGCTGAGATTATTTCCTTGAACTCTGAAGCCTGCAACTGTCAAACTTACATTTTCTTCAACCAAGTTATTTTTCTAAATGAATCTTGTCGCCTTGATAGGGATTGATAATCACCTAGTTTCTCAGGAGAAAACTTAGGTGGCTAGAACTTGTATCCTTAACAATGCTAGATTTATTGGACTTCAGAGAGACAAAATTTTAAGAGAGTTACATTTCTAATAGGAAAAGTATGCCCCCTTGTCAGTCAAATACTGCATAAGCTGGCATTTGCTTCTTTATTGTACAGCCTAAGGCCTTACACATGCAAAGAGAATGGAGAAATAATCTTTTTTCCACAGGAAAGCTGAAGCATTAAGGTAGTTTTTGTTCTCACTTGCCATTTTCATAATATGAAAGTACTGCTTTTTCCTGGGGCCCCTCCCAAGTTTCTATTTTACTGACTTAGGTTTTATTTCCTACACCTTACTAACTTTACTGACTACTCTTCCCTTTCAGATAAGGTGCGTTTGAATGGCTTCCAGACTTCATCAAAATGAAGAGAGATTTTTTTCACTCACGGCTTAACCTAACTGCAGAACTAGTGCTATAGAATAGCAAATAGCTTTGTAAACACTAGAGGTCAAAACAGACCCCCAAAGCTCATTGCAAATGCATTTTCTTGTGTTCATGCATCTGGCCAGGATCAAAATTATTCCATTTCAGTTTTTCATAGAATGATAAGATGCCTCTCCTGAAGCTCCAGACCCTCAACAGCCGTATAGGTAGCCTACTTGAAGAATAAGTCAAAGCAGGGTATTGAAAGATCCACTTAGAACTTTGTTTCTTAGGTTTCAGTTTGTTGTGATATTCAAACCTATAGAGTTCATAGGTTTGAGGCCAGGGAATAATTTTCTCCCATGCCTAAACAGAACAACATACGGATATATTGTCTGAAATGACAAGCGCTTATCTCATTTAATCAGTTCCTTGTTGCTAAAAGCCATCAAGCATTGCTGGCTTCTCTATTTGTTCGGTTCTCTTCTCAAGTACGCTATCTGCAGTATGTTCAGGTAACTAGAACTGTGGACTTCACAGCGGAGTTGTTGGTGATACATTGTATTTGCAGGATCAGTCAGTAGAGTCAGCCTGAAATACTAAAAAACCTTGGACATACAAAATTACAAATTTAGAAAATCAAATAATATTTCTAAGACCTGACTTGATCTTGAACCTACAGTTTTAATTTCTCTTACTAAGCATCAGAGCAGAATTGTTCACAAAGGTGAAAGTGCCTAGTGTCTCTGTGCAGGAAAACTTGAGAAAAAATTCCAGCAGTGTCAAGAAGATATTGATGCTATTTAAGAATGGAGCACAGTCTTTAAGTATATGTCTCAACAATGAAGGGCATTAAAACGTCATTAATCTGAACCGTACTCCCTAGATTTGTCTGGAAATCAACCCTATTTAGTGCTGGTGTCTCTGTGGGATCACTAAAGCACTGTGGGTGGAACAGAATTGGTCAAATGGAAATTTATGGATGTTGAATGAATATTTGCTGATTATTATTCTCGAGGTTTATATCTGCACGGCATGGAGATCCATGGTATGGAGAGTCAAGCTTGGTTTCAAGTAAATCAGTTAGTTAGTTATCTACTACTCAGTTAGTAGTTAGCAAATAAAAGAGAGTCTCTTCTTTATAAATATTTATTCTTCATAATGAACTTTTCTCAGTAAGAGCTCTTGATGGCTCACATCTTTCCTTTGCACATCAAACACACAAGGTATATTCGAGGTATTTTATTCCATGCTTTGAGTCTTCTTCCTTATATAAGTTGTTAATCATGCATTTATTAAGCACCTAGAAAGAAGTTCCTTATTCATTAAAAAGCACAGGATCCTAAGTTAATGTGACAGTTATTTCCAGGGAATTACTGCCTACCTTGGTTGCCAGTGTGAATAGGCTGAGGGAGGCCACTCATTTTATTTGCATCAGTTTTTTGTGCAGAGCCCTACCTGGTCATTCATCTACACTTGTAGAATATTTAATCTAAACTAGAACAATGTAACTGATTCAGATAGGAGAAAAGTTATTGTTTCATCAGAAAATTTCACTATTACAGGATCATGTTATCTGCATAGCTCACTGTGAATAAATCATCACAAAAATTTCTCATTTGTAAATTGCTACCTTGGGTTTTTCAAATACTAAATTCTTGCAGAGGGGAATTAATCAAAATGTTTGTACTACAGCTCAAAATCTCTGAACTGGACAACTAAAAGCTAAATGACAAAGCATAAGCATGAGAACAATTATCAGAATTTGATATTAACTTTGTAATTGTTGTTGTCTGCAGACAATGGAAGCCATTGATGGTGGGAAACTCTTTTCTACTGCTTATCTAACGGATTTAGACGCTGGTATCAAAACATTACGCTACTGTGCAGGTTGGGCTGATAAAATCCATGGGCGTACTGTTCCAATGGGTGAGTACTTTTGAGATAACAAAAGTACAGAACTGAAGCCAAAGTGCTCTGTAAAAGACTGCCTTTTTATAAAAGTCAGGCAACAGAAAAAGTATCTCAAATGAAAAATATTTTTGATTATTCTTAATATATGTTATTTAATATCCATCATAGTACATGTTTCAAACATTTAGTGCAGTTCTTTACATTTATGTTTTTGGTCTATACACCACTAATAAGTACTGTTTATTGACCAAAAGATTTTTGCTTGTACATCTATGAAGTCTGGTAAGTCACTTTTGCATAGAAATGTATAGCTTATGCAATGGTACGGTAATAAAAAACAGGTATTTGCTTATTAAAGCTAAGATTAGCACAAAGAGTAATATTTGTTTCCGTTATTGGATAATGTATTAGGAAGAGTACCAAGAGATAGGAATGAGGAAACATTCCTTTATTTTGCTCAAATTTCTTTCTGTTCCCTCTCCCATTAAGCAGCTCTGTGAAAACATTGTTTCTAGCTGCCTTCTCTCAGGACAAAGAAAAGAATGGTAATAAAGAAGGAATTAAGGAAAACTAGACTGATAAATACTTCCAACTTTTTTGTGTCACATAGATCTCCATACTCGGCTTAATGGAACACATGTTCATTTGAATCAAAGGGAATTTTATACTTAATGGATTCGATTTAAGCTAAGATCTAATATTAAAAAATTTCTGATATGTACCTAAGATTTCAAATAGCTTTTAAAAGAGCACTTCCCCCCGCCAAGAAAAGGTAATAAAAGAAAAAGAAATGAGGAACACTCATTGGTTTACTGTGCATACCATATTGAGAAGTGGGGTTATCACTCCAAAAACTCAGTCAGCCCGACAGAATCAATCCTTGGAGCTATGTAGAAAATAGATATTGAATCCAGATGTGCTTTATGGTTGGTTTTTGCATAGTTAAGATTTTGAAAATATCATTCGTAAGTAAAATTGTACCCAGCTAAGTTTGGTATCCAGCTTTATCTTCTTCCTGATTTAACTGTTTCTCACAAACGCTTTGTCTGAATGCCTAATTTATTTCTTCTTCTCCTAGATGGAAACTTTTTTACATTTACAAGACATGAGCCTATTGGTGTGTGTGGCCAAATTCTCCCTGTAAGTTTGAGCCATTCATGTAAAACAAATGTTCCTGTTATAAATGGAAATGCTTTTGAAATTTTGTCTATGCAAGTGCATTTGTGAAACTTTACCAGTAAGAAACTTTTAGTTCCTTAAAGACAGAGACTGTTCTGAGTACTTGTCAAACTCTGCAACAGAGAGTTTTTGATGAGTCAGTCCTGTCCAACCTTGTCTCTCTCCTTCCTGTACAGGGAAAGAAAATAAATCTCAAAAGATTGACTGATTGATTGCTTTGAAACACAGAACTGCATTTTGCTGGAAGTGAAAGAATTAGAAATAAACAGCTAGGAGAGGGTAATATTTACAACCTATAAGTAACAAGGTTTAGGACCTGGAATGTCTGTTCTGCTCTGTAGAGCAGAACACTTTCTCAGAAAGTAAGAGTATACTGCAGCTGAAGAGTATACTGCAGCTATCCAGATAGCTGGATCTTTATTTGTGACTAAGACTTATTCACCATGTTCATGGTACATTTAACAGCACAAAGAATGTGTCCAATAAGCACAGTGATACTGAGCCATATGTTCCCAAGCTCCTGTTCAGAGTGTCTAAATTCCCAGTTTTGAAGTCTCTTACTTTATGTTAAGATTCAAAAGACTTGCCTAAGTCTGAACATCCAAAACATTGAGGAATTCAACTTTTAAACCTACGCGTGAGGTCTACACAGCTTCAACACATTGCTGTGAAAATAATTATATACACTAGACACTCCTAATCCACCCATCTCTTTGCACATAGTAGGTGTGGGCAGCCTGACCTGACCTGCTCAACAGCTTACAAGATTCTAAAAGAGTCATCTTGTCTGTCAGGTTTATTCAGACTTGTGGGCTCCACATATGTTCTGGATGTCCTGAGTTTACAGATTTGCTATCTTTTTAGACCGTCACATGGATTTTTACAACATCACTGGAATATGGATCTAGCCTCCAGGAGAGCTTGGGAATCTGCTGGTTTAGATTCTGTTGTAGGTCAGGCACAAGATATTTCAAGTAAAGCACTCAGCCAAGACATGCTGAATGTGCACTAAATGCACATGTTGGAAGTACAAGCAGTTAGTACAAAGACTGGCTTTCCTTATAAAATATTCAAGGACTTCTGAGTATATCTTTATTTTCTCTCCACTGAAACATGAACCTACTAAGTTGGATGTTCTTACATAAAATAAAAACTTGGAGAATTATGTGAATGCTACAAAACACCCTTGCTTTCGCTTCACTCACACAGTTCTATTTTAATTATGAAGATCTAGAAAACCCTGTAATCCCTTACTTTGTGTTATTTGTGCCCCTGTTATTTTAGAGATGGGGTGACACTAAAATGAGATAAGAGAGATAAAGACCAGTTGCATGTATACTTCTCCAAGCCTTTCTAACATAATAGATAACTGTTAACTGCCTTTTTTCTGACTTTCATAAAGGTAAGGCACATGGTATTTCATGAGCTCAATGCTTCCAAAACTATTAGAAATGTTCTCAAAGGAGCAAACCATTTTTACCCAGCCCTCATGCTTCTTAATATGTGGTCCAAAGGAGCCAGCTGCTCTGCAGTCTGGCTGGACTGACCACAATAGAGAGCTGCCAGTGAAACTTCCATGGAAAAGGGCAGGGACTGCATTACACATTATTACCTTGTCTGCCTTAGAAAACTGAACTGATGATGGATGTGATCATTTAAATTAGCAAAACTCCCAATTTCACCACTAATCCATCGACTTTCTGGAAGGCTTTGTAAGAGGAGTACACTTATTGTCTCTGGAGCTCTTAACTAAAACCTTGGATCCCCTGAATTTACGTATACCAAAATCATTGGTCTTTGTATAACACGGCTTGCCAGTTGCTTTTTCAAAACGTCTTCATCCTGAAAAGAGTTCAACAAAGAGTTCAACCACCCAGTTGACAATTTGCACTATTATTATAGAAAAAGCAAAGGCGTTTTGGTGATATATTAGAAATAGGATACACCTTCTCTTCTGTTTTTCAGTGGAACTTCCCATTGGTTATGTTCATCTGGAAGATCGCCCCTGCCCTTTGTTGTGGAAACACAGTTGTTGTCAAACCAGCAGAACAAACGCCATTGACTGCCCTTTACATGGGATCCTTAATTAAAGAGGTAAGTCAGCAACAGCAGAGTGTTTTGCCTTTCTCAGAAATGTAAGAGTATACTGCAGCTGAAGTGCCACAGAAGTAATATAAGCCAGGCTATGCCATGCATGTCTATCTCATTGCATGTCCAGACTTGTACTATGGAACTTACCTTCCTGTAAAGCAGTGAAGCAAATCCAGGGCAGAAGCATGCATATCTTTCTAGTCCACGCACACACATGCAAAAATAAAAATAGCAATTCAGTAACCTCATTCTTTGGGAAATATATTTGTATTACAAAAGCACAGTACGTTTCAAAGTCAAAAGTAAACAAAGAGTCAAGGACAGAGTACTTAGAGTCAGGTGACAATAACTTTATTAACATAGTTATCACAGAAAAGGATCTGTTGATACAGCTAATTATTATTACGTTTTAGTTGATCCAACTTTTTATCTACCTGGGTTTGTTATTAACAGGGAGCTGCAAAAATGGACTGGTGACTGCTGCCAAACTTATGAACTCTCTTCACACAGAAACTGGGAGAACACACTTTGTGCTCTTGAACATAAGGCGTGCGGTAGTTTCTCTGGAGTCTCCAGAGTTATGTTGACTATTGTGCTCAGCCCAGTAAACACCCAAAGAACAGTTAAATACTTCAGCTATCTTGCTCCCCAATGAAATCAACAAATGTAATCTAACATGTTTGAAGAGTTGTCACAGATGTTAATTATCACCGGCACAGTAACCTTGCGAAGTGTTAATGGAAATGACTTGGCACATTTTATCATTCTGCTTCAAAACAATGATTCAGTAGAACATACTGACTGGTTATGAGTTAATATTTCACAGAAACTAACTGACTATCAGGAAGGAGCTAAGTCCTGCTGTTATTGCATCACATAGTAAATGCTATTAGATAATATTGGGAAGGACAAATTGCTTTAGAAAAAAAAAAGACAGATACTTTATTATTTTTTAATGAGTATCACAAGTATATTTCTCTGAAAACAAACAAACAAAAACCAAATAACTTCACACGGAGAGTAACTCTGTTCTTCTCTGAGTCTAACGAAGTATCTGTACCGATATTCTGATTTCTTGAGAGTTCATAACTGGGAATGTAATCAGTGCTCCATTTTGTGTGCATACTTAACACCAGGGCATTTTTGGCAAAAGGCAAGATGATTCTCATTTTACCCACTCATTCAGTGTTCAACTGGATAGCAGCTTAAGTATGTAATTATTGAATGTTTTTGTTGTATTATCTGGTAGATATTGTGTAGCTTTAAAAAAAAGACAGATATTTATCTTGTCAAGTCCTTCAAGATTTATTCACTCAAATCAAGCTGGACTTTTATTTACACCCAGATTACCCAAATAAAGTTGGGATCCCTGATAGTGATCTAAACCTTGCTGATCACTTCAGTAGTTGTTTTAGACTCATTGTGAAACTATTTGAAGATCTAATTTAACTTTCTCCTTCTCAAAAGTCCACATTAAAAAAAAAAAAAAAGTCATTTTGGTAATCTTCACTATCATTAATAGTCCTCACAAGACTCCTTTGCTTAAATGTAGAGAATAGCTTCTAATACAGACATGGAAAATAAATGCCCAAAGTAAGACAATGTGAATTAGCTCCATAAAAAAATACTTTTCTTACTTTTTTCTACAAAGTATGAAACACAATGCTAAGTAAATGGAAGGAACCTCATTATCTCATCCGTTCCAGGGTAAATATTAATCTGGAAATTTAAGTGGTCATAAAAAGCATTGATGGCAGGTATCTGAGCATGAAGCCGTAAGGAACTAAAGTTATTTGAACAAAAGCAGTTGCCTGGTGTCCATAAGGCAGAATATGAGGTTTAGAAGCTGTAACTCACCAGCCAAAATTCACCATTTTCCAAATGAAAATAGAACCTTTGCATATAATTCCGAAGTCCTGTTTATTGCTAAAAAGAGACTCATCTAAATGATAATAAAGGAGAGACTATTTTGGGGGGGTCTTTGAATTCCATACTTGCTCTGCTTTGTAAGTGTCATTGAGATCCAAGAGCTTCTTCAGAAGCCCGCAGGAAATCCAGATCCACATCCATGCAAATTTGCCTGCCAAGCTCTTGGAAGAAAATAGCTTATTTTGTCTGTGAATGGAACATAAATAATATAGAATTGGTGGGAAACAATAGCTTTCATTTGGCCCACAGGAAAAGACTTTAAACAGAAAATTTACAAGAAACTGGGACTGTGCATATCTCAGGTAGCCAGCTTATTCATGCTTGGTAGCTGACCTGCCTCTTTTGTGCTGTAAACTCTCATGTTACCCACTTTCTACTTCTAAACCACACGCAGAAGAAGCAGTAAAGACATTGAGTTTGAAGTATTATTTCCATCATTTTTCCTAATAAAATTTCAGTGTCAGTCAGCAGATCATTAATTAATTCCATCTAGTGTGAGGGATAGTGAGTAGATGGTCCAAGGATGATTCAAATAGCTTTAATCAAGGAGATGTGAAATTAAGAAATCTTTTTCTTTAAACACCTGACTGGGGAAGAAATTAAAAAATAAATGTATTCTTTGGCAATGGCATTGAAAAAAGAACTGAAATTATATGTTCTCTCTTTTAAAAAAAGGACAGTTCAATAGCCTAAAAGACAGGTGAGGGAAAGAGGGTTACATGTGAGAGTAAATGTAATTGTGAGAATGAACATATTTGAGGCTTAAGGGCTGAGAATAACTGTATGATTGAGAAAACGACTCTAGAGAACTTAACAGAGAAGTGAGACTATATGAGACATGTTCTTCTAGTCATTATCCTTTCCCAGGTTCACAGGGTTCTCTCTTCCAATTCAGGCAGGATTTCCACCTGGAGTTGTGAACATTGTGCCGGGCTTTGGACCCACTGCTGGAGCAGCGATTTCTCACCACATGGATATAGATAAAGTAGCTTTCACAGGCTCTACAGAGGTACTATAATGAATGCAAGAAAACATAAGCGGGAACTGAGCCCCCCTGATTCCCTGTAATGATTTAATGTCTAAAAAGTTCTATGTAACTATTTAAACTTTTTTATTTCTTTTGGCTGCTGTTTACTTAAACAAAGTCTGCTTAATGATTTGTTGGTTATTATTAAATTTAAACATGTTTAAACAATGTTTGTGTTGTAGAAAAGCCCTTCAAACAAAGACACTCCACAAGATACAATGTTTTCTTTTTTTTTTTTTTTTAGTAATTATAAAAAATGCAAAAGCAGGCAGTGTTCTGTTCTTTTTAGTTTTAATAACAACAGGATGATAGGAAAGTATTTCAGAAACCTCATTCTTGGTTCTGCACACATTTAGGTGAGATGATGGATTTTTGGTATTTGAATGATACTGATGATCACCTGGATGGTCTTACGAGTGTATTTGAATATGTATCAGTTTAATAATTGAAATAAAGGTCACTGTTAATTTTCCTAACCTTCACCCTGAAGAACCATGAGCGATATGACAGAAGATTTCTCAGTGCAAGTATTATATAACTAGATCCTTAACACAATACATTATATTATCTGTCTGTGTGAATTCTATATGGAAGAGCTCCCAAATGGTCTCTTAACTTCTTGGATATATACTCCAAAGATAAATAACATTGCCTTATAGAACCATAGAATCATAGAATAGTTTGGGTTGGAAGGGACCTTAAATATCACCTAGTTCCAACCCCTCTGCCCTGAACAGGGACAACTTCCACTAGACCAGGTTTCTCAAAGCCCCATCCAGCCTGGTCTTGAACACTTCCAGGGATGAAGCATCCACAATTCTCTGGGCAACCTGTTCCTCTTCCTCACCACCCTCATGGTGAAGAATTATTTCCTTATTATTTCCTCCCTCTTTCAGCTTAAAGTCATTACACCTTAACGTATCACCACATGCCCTTGTAAAAGGTCCCTCTCCATCTTTCTGGTAGGTCCCCTTCAGGTACTGGAAAGTTGCTATAAAGCCCCCTTGAGCCTTCTCCAGGCTGAGCAATCCTAACCCTCTCAACCTGTCTTCATGTCAAGGATGAGTACACATTGAGTACAAGAGCTATATTTAGTTTTAGGAATCTTTAGCTCTAAAGTAACAGGAAAAAAATCCAAAAACACGCTATCTGAGAAATACCCCACAGATGTTCCAAATGGACAGTAGCAACTACAATTCCCATGGCCCAATGTCCTTCTAAAGGCAGATAGACCAAAGGATGTATTCATAGACATTGCTGACAATCCTCTTCTTATGGCAGTGTAATACAGCAGCAAGAAACAAGGTAGGGAAGTTGGCAGAGAAAGGGTTACTACATATGGACAGTCACAGACCAGAGCCACAAGGACTACAAGTGTGTTTTCACATTTTTTCCAGGACAGTTCATATTAACAGGAGTGTGTCCAGGGGAAAATCTTCTATAAAACATTCCTGGTTTGTCGATTGCAAATCACCTGCACCCTGACTTTTTTTTTTTATTTTTTAATTTATTTTTCATTTCTACTATTATTGAGATGGCAGAGAACTACAAACTGATTCTCGCTTTTGAGGAACTCGGGAGCATTATTGAGGTCATAATAAGTTTTTGAGATTAAGCTGTCTTCTCCCTCCCTTTTAGGTTGGCCAACTTATTAAAGAAGCAGCAGGGAAGAGCAATCTGAAGAGAGTTACATTGGAGCTTGGAGGAAAAAGTCCTAACATTATATTTGCAGACGCAGACTGTTAGTAGCATTTTTATTGTATAAACCTACTACTTTTGCAAGTACCATGTTCTTTTTCATTGTCAGTAAATTACTTGTACCTGTTTAATGAAGGAGTAATTCTTAATGTTTTCTGGTCGCACCATAGTTTTAGGTTAGACTGCCCCCAAAAGTTGGTGGGTCCTGAGTGGATATGAGCCTCTGACAACCTGTCAGCCCTTAAGGGTGTAATCAATGATTACCCTAATGCAACACAAATGCAGAACCAAAAGCAGATAGATGGATTTTATGCAGGTTTATTAACCTTCTAGCTGAATACTCTTCTTGGTACTTCTGATAGGGCAAATCATGTTGAATCTACATTTCACACAGAAGAGTTGAATGTGTATTTTTCTAGGTGTACTGTACAATTTTTGATGAGTAGTTTGGTTCATAAGTAAATGGATGAATATTTGTATTTTAAAGGAACATGTAAAAGTGCTAAAAAGGGAAGTGAGATGGAATGATGAAGATTTGTGAAGAATTTATGACATGACCATTCAAGTGTGTTATCTGATGAACTCTGCATTTCTTTTCAGTGGACACTGCTGTGGAATTTGCACATATTGGTTTGTTCTACCACCAGGGACAGTGTTGTGTAGCAGGATCTAGGATTTTTGTGGAAGAGCCTATTTATGATGAGTTTGTTCGCCGGAGCATTGAACGAGCAAAGAACTATACCCTTGGGAATCCTCTTTTGCCTGGTGTACAGCAAGGCCCTCAAGTAAGTAATGTTATGCGTTTCCCGATATAATTGTGACATGACATCACATTTTAATGTAATTCTAAATCTATTGTTGCACTAGTATCAAGGCTAAGTACAGTTGTCTAGTGGTTAGTCTGGCAGACCAGGAGGAATAAACTGAACTGATGAATGTCTGTGCCACTATCGTAGGCCTAAGGGTGAGATTTCTCTCCTCTTCGCTTCACTTTGCTTCACTTCTCTTCTCTTCGCTTCTCTTCTCTTCGCTTCTCTTCTCTTCCCATTCCTTCCCTTCCCTTCCCTTCCCGCACCTTCCCGCACCTTCCCGCACCTTCCCTTCCCTTGCCTTCCCGCACCTTCCCGCACCTTCCCTTCCCGCACCTTCCCTTCCCTTCCCGCAACTTCCCTTCCCTTCCCTTCCCGCACCTTCCCTTCCCTTCCCGCACCTTCCCTTCCCTTCCCGCACCTTCCCGCACCTTCCCTTCCATTCCCTTCCCGCACCTTCCCTTCCCTTCCCGCACCTTCCCTTCCCGCACCTTCCCTTCCCTTCCCGCACCTTCCCTTCCTGCACCTTCCCTTCCCTTCCCTTCCCTTTCCTTCCCTTCCTTTCCCTTCCCGCACCTTCCCTTCCCTTCCCGCACCCTCCCTTCCCGCACCTTCTCTTTCCGCACCTTCCCTTCCCTTCCTGCGCCTTCCCTTCTCCTCTCTCCTCTCCTTATTATGGCAGAGGAAAAACTATATAGAACTTAAATGCTTTGAGAAAGCTCCAATGTAATAGCTGTGAAGTGCAAGTATGATCACTCCTGTCAGGGTTTGCTAATATTATATTCAAATCATGTCACTGTGAGGAGCCTTAGGAAATAAAATTATATAGTGTATTTTCCTCTTTTTCAATACATTAGTGTTTCATTATTCTGCTCTCAGTTTTAGAAAGTTGCATAATTAAAATGCATAATTTTGTACTTTTTCCTGCTTATATTGCAAGGTTATGTCAACATCTCCATTAAATGAATGTGAAAATGCAACTTCAAAAAAATTGCTATCATAATTCTGTGGATTCAGTAGATCCACATTTAACATAAGAGCATTGTTAAATTAGTTTTCACCTAGAGTCATATTCCCATATTGGCTTGTACCACAAGATACAGCTATTATGCACATATTTTATTGTCACAGAATAAAGGAACTGTATCAGAGACAAAACAAAACAAAACTGGAGACAAAGCATTCCCACACTTTTGATAATGTAATGTGTTTCTTCATTGGTTATCCCAGTCATTTTATGTAATCAAAGACACCAAGTAAATTGGAAAACTGCATTCCAAGCCATACAATATTTGAAGAATTTAAAAACAGAAATGCTGTTTCTTTGATATCCTCCAATGTCTTGCTAACAAGCTGCTATGTTCAGCTGAATAAATTTAAATAACAGAGGACAGGAAGATCGAAATAAGTAAACTCCAGGTGTGTGGTGTACAGCTAATACAATACTAACAGGGATCCACTTTCATGTTTTTGTGGCTTTATTTGGTTTGAAATTCATGCTGACAATTTAAAGAGAGATTAAAGTAAACCTTTACTAAAAATAAGTAAAAAAATGTTAAACATGAAAAAAAATGCATTACTGAAATCATTCAAAAGACCATGAAGACTTTTGTCTCCTTCGGTGTCATCATTTGCCTTTCTTGACCTCTTTTTATTCTTAGCAAGTTTTAGCAGAAATCTTAACTTTTTCACAGGTTAGAAAAGTTTCTCGTTTTAGAACCCGTGTGATCCCATTTAGTGAAAAACTAAATATGCAGTTTAGGTGCATTTCTTTTGTCATAATTATGCTGAATATCTCTCTTTGTCTTCTAATTCCTTGTTGTGCTTGGACTAATTCTTCATACAAGCAAAAAATTATAGCCTCTATCAGGTATATTCACTGTGCTCTCTTGTCATAGAGACTCCTTGAAAACTGTATTTGTCCTCCAGTTCACAGGCCCTCTGGGGCAGCACCTGCCCCTGCCCTCGGAGGCATCAAATTGGGTAACACAGTGAGCACCAAAGAGGAGAGAAAGGCCTTGCTGGGATACAAAGGATCATATATATGCTAATTCACACACTGTCTATATCATCTAAACCTCATCTTCTCTCCAAGATGTTTATGCACATGAGATATTTGGCCACCAAGGTAGCAGAAATTTTAAGTCTTCACCATGAAGTGAGGCAATTGAAAACAAAATTACAAGGGGACCTCAGCAAACTAAAAATCATGTCCTTATCAAAATCCTTATAAATCCATATCCCTAACATATAAGCTTTTATCAAAGCTATGGCTGAATAGGTGTTTACTCCAATATGCATCCAGGATTTCCAAGAACCTTTGAAAATAATTGTTTTCTGTGACCATGATAATATTTTTCTTAAACTGAAGTGAGACATTTTTCTTGCATAAGTAAGACAATGAGATACACACCTGCTCTACTGACTCTTGAGTATGATCACAGATAAGAAACTTCTGTGCACAAGTCACTGTAGAAGTAATCTCAGTATCTTCATGAACCAGTGCTTGAAGGGCTCAATGCTGAAAGAGTGAAGGCAAAAATGATGAAAATGGAACTAATGAAAAAAAAAAAAAAGTGTTAGAGTCCTTTGCCAAACAAGCTTTACCATTGAGTTTTTCTTGACATAAATGTTGTCTTGTGCATAATTTATCCTCAGGCTTGAAGTGGTGATCCATTGATTTGGAGAGGGGATGAGAGGAAATGATGTGTGACCTGTTTCTAGTCCTCATTTATGCTATTTCCTATTATCCACTTTGTCACTGAAAACTATAAGGGGTTAGAGAAACACAAGCCCCTATTGTGCTACCACAAAAAAACACCTCTTCTAGCCAAACACCATGCATTTTGCTATACTATAGAGGCAGATTGCATTATGCTTGGCATATGTTGAATTCGTTGGTAGGCTTAGGGGCATGAAGGGGCAGAGGTTGGCTTCATACCATAAATGATCTATGATCTGTGTTTCTCAAATCAAAAATGTAAATGCTTTTTACCACTAATAAATCAGAATAAACTGATAACAGCACTGAATTTCAGTTATATTTTACTGTTGCTTTTCAACTTCCTTTAGTAGTTTAGGAAAACAGTATGACCAGTCTACCAGACCTAGTGAAGTACAATAGAGTCTTGCTGACTAGCTCAAGCACTCTGCTGTTTTCGCAGCATTAAGCTCAGGAAGTAAGAGGAGTAGAAGTATAAAACACATTCATTTTATTTTGTTTGCTTTTTTTAAAAAAACCAGCATATCAGTCCTTCTAGGGCTGATTCTTTTATGTCAGAATTTCTGATAACTGGTCTATTTGAAAAAAGACTGCAAAGTTTTGAGAAGTTAGTGACAGAAATATTTGCAGGGCTCTCCAGACGTTCCACTTCAACACATGCAACTGAACAAAACTGGATCATTGTTAGATTTTGCTTAATGAGTTAGAAGAACAATTCAGTGTGCACTGTTTTCATCTCTATTATCCTTTCGTTTAGATTGATAAGGAGCAGTTTCAAAAAATCCTTGAGCTAATTGAAAGTGGGAAAAAAGAAGGAGCCAAACTGGAATGTGGAGGAGGTCCATGGGGAGACAAAGGTTACTTCATCCAGCCCACAGTTTTTTCTAACGTTACAGATGATATGCGTATCGCCAAAGAAGAGGTAAATACATTTTTGGCAGTCTGTACTCTCACTGGAGATTGTCTGTTTAAATGTCTGTACTAAATATCCATTTAGAATGTCAAGTGGCTACATAGGAATATTCTCAGTAAATATGTAGTTCCATCCTGGTGGTGTTTAAAGTGCTTTTCTCAGTTTCTGATGCCCATTTTAGCAACTCAGTGGAGGTCAGGGAGGCTGGCCTGCCAACAAAGGCTCGAGCTTAAGCTTGCAGTAGATAAAAGTGCTGAGATTCGGACTGTTTACATTACTTCATACTGCCCATGTCTCACATATCGGAGTCATGATAACCTGTAGCAGAGAAGGAACCTTGAAGGCACAGCTTGTGAACTCTTTGCACTGCCTAAGGAGCCCTTTAATTTGGGGTTTGGACACAATATGCACGAAGCATCTATTTTGCAATAAGAAAAAGTAGTTAGATTATGCTTC
This sequence comes from Caloenas nicobarica, assembly GCF_036013445.1. Taxonomy (NCBI): domain Eukaryota; kingdom Metazoa; phylum Chordata; class Aves; order Columbiformes; family Columbidae; genus Caloenas; species Caloenas nicobarica. The sequence goes on along the minus strand of NC_088284.1, from coordinate 58,926,508 downwards.
CATAGGCATTTTGTTGGTAACTACAGCAAAGCAGAGTTTTGCTTCTGCAGGGTTGTTTAACCTAGATCAGTTTGCAGATGTGTCTACACAGCATTGGAGGAGATTTTACTGACTCAACTAAAGGAGCAGTGCCAAGGCAGCAGTGATCATCTGCAAGGAATGACAGAGGGTCAAGAGTGCAGAGCTGCTATGCCATTGAGAAAAACAGTTCTGTAAACACAGTCTCAAAGTCCAGTCATTACCTCATCTCCATGTTTTTTACATTAATCTTGATTAATAACTGCTGCAATCATGGTGCAATTGGTGTCCATTATAGTTCTTCAAACTAGAAAGCTCCTTCCAAATTGTTACAAATCTAGATGTTTCTTTATATAGCCAGCAGCACTGCTCATGCAGTCTGCTGAACATATCTAGAACCTTCAGCAAGAGTCAACAGGCTGAGATAAAATGAACATCAGAGCATCTAGAGTTAATTGTGAAGGGGAGAATGCTGTAAAACAGGAGATAGGTGTATGACAAATAATTTGGATTGTTTCTGCTGGTCTGGGTGTCAGGTAGGAAACTACACAGTGGTGTGTTTCTTCACGGATTAGTTAGCTTCCTTTGAGTCAGCAGTACAAGAACTGCTTCTTGCACACTATTTTGAGTATATCAAACAATGAAATACCAGACAGCAAAGACAATTTATCAAATATCCAGGTACTGGAAGACAAAGCTTGAACAGTGGGGGAATATTCAGTGGTTTTCTTATCTGTGTAAAGCAATCCCTGCAACTGTAGTTAGAAACTAGCACTAAACATTTTCCAGGAAAAAGAAGTGGAAAGGTCATGATCCGTGGAATGGAAATAATTAGATGTGGCAATGCCCACCTGTCCTTGACAGACTTGGCACTGCGTGGTGGCCATGGGTACCTTTGGCTGAGAACACAGAGTGACAGTAGTGGGAAAACTGAGCCTGAAGGACTATTATCTCACATAGCACCCATATGGAAAGCAGAATTATTTATTTCACCTAGTGTACATGTCCAGTTGTGCAGCTACCTGCAGAGATAAAAGTTGAATAGAAAGTTCAGAGGAAGGAAAACTTAAGGTCTTAACTCTAAAACTGGAGTTTGCCAAAAAAATACCAGTTCATTGATAACAGCCATAGGTATATAAACACTGTGACTCCATGCTAACTGTAGTTATGGTACGTGTCTTTTCATCTTTATTTATTTGTTTTCATAATTTATCATTTTTTGTTGATTTATTGTTTTATCAATCATTTTACAAAAGGCATACTACAATACTACAAAAATCCGATCTTTATGTGAATTTATAATCCTTTCTAGAGCTCTGTTCTGAGACGTATACTCTTGACTGAATGAATTCAAGAATAAGGTCATCTGACAGAAATATTTTTTTAAGTAGAAATTATTTACAATAGTAAGCTATTTTACTTCACTTCTTATATTTATATGTGTCTGAAACAGATATTTGGACCTGTTCAACAAATCATGAAGTTTAAAACTGTAGATGAAGTTATCAAGAGGGCAAATAATACTACTTATGGCTTAGCAGCAGCAGTTTTTACCAAAGACATTGATAAAGCACTGACGTTTGCAGCTGCTCTTCAGGCTGGAACAGTATGGTAAGTAATAACTTTTTAATTCTTCCAATGGCAGTAACTGTAAGACATTTTAATAATTCTCGGGGTGGTATACTTTTATATTTGAATTTGTTGTCATCTTTAGAGAGGTAGATCAATGCCATCCTCCTGTGTCTCTCTTTCCATCACCGTTACATTCTTAAAGTGCTATTAAATAAATACTTATTTTAAGTCTTCACATAACTGTCCTGTAAACTTAGTCTGAAAAATTAAACTGGAAAGGAAAGGGCACAAAACAAAATACAGTGAGAGTGCCACTTTCCTTTCTATTCTGTATCTGGGAATAGCCCACTACATACTTAATTTGTGGGCATCATTTTCTGTTCTGTATAAAGAAATTAATTATCTGAAGTTCTGTGGCTATTAACATGGGCAGAAAACCTACTTGTGATGGAAAAGATTGATAAAATGTGGTTAAAAAAAGTAAGGAAACACAACTGGGGGAGAACTGCCACTAGTACAAGGACAACTATTTTCAGAAATGGAAAAGAAAGAGGTAACCCATGCAGAGCTAGAAAGGCAAAGGCTGAGAGATGCAAGAATGAAAGCTTGGAGGAATAGCAGACTGAGTCTAGTTACTATCACTGACAGATACCCGCACTTCCCTACAGTTACATCAATCCATCAGAAAGAGATCTAAATATATACTGAAGTCATTCTGAATTTGCCTATTGGAAGTGTAGCTGCAGGAGACTTAACTATGACTTGTCTCTGGTTTAAGAACTTATACACTAGTTAGGAAGGAATTTTATTATAACTACCAGAGAAAGATATGACTGTCACTCTGCTCGAAGACCCTTCATGGGTGTTAGAAACCTGATCATAAGTGTAGTTTCTGCTAATACTTTGTTTCTCTGAACCTTGGATTACACATATTTTTGCAAATATATTACTCAGATATAGTTTGCAAACATGATCATAGGCTTTTTACAGTCAACAGAAAAACACTGATTTTTCAGAGTGAAAAAAACTGTTCCATGATATCCAAAGTAATTTTTCTGTCCTTCCAGGGTTAATTGTTACAGTGCAGTATCTCCTCAATGTCCTTTTGGAGGATTTAAGATGTCAGGAAATGGACGAGAAATGTAAGTAAATAATTTTAAAAAGGTAGATTCACCAGAACTGCAAAATGAAATTCCAAAATCCAAATTCAAACTCATTTATAACTAGGATGCCCAGTTTGAGATTTTGTCATATTACTCCATATAGTGTTCAGGGGCTTCATGTTGTCAGAGACAATGTCAAGCAAATAACTTCCCTATAAAACAAATAAGAAAATTACTTAGATACACACTTTTTCAAACTGACCATTTTTAGTAGCTTGTGGTCTACTGATATGTAAAACTGATCATTCTGTTTATGGTTTACAATTTTTGCATATAGGTAGAAAGTGTCATTTGCATGAAGAGATATACGTGTATAGTTTATGGAATTCCCTTTAAATGCTGGGTTTTTGAAAACACAAGGCATTTCAAAATCCTTATTTTAAACAAAAGTTTTCAGTTTAAAAGTCTTGTGACGATGATGTTTTTATAGTACGTTCCAGCATGGTCAAAAGTTATGACAAAAATAGTCCTCTGTAGTCTTCAGACCTTTGGTCTTTTCCCAAACTAGAGATGGAGGAGTATACAGAAATGATAAGCTAATCAAATTATTTCAGAGTTCCAAGATTTAGTCCAGTTTCAGTTTGAATCACGTCCTGTCTTACCTGTGTTCATCCTGACCTTCATATTAGCAAGAGAATCATGTCATGTGTTACATCACAAAACATTTGATGTCATACTTGTTCATTACATTATATAGAATTAGGTCTTCTGGGTTTTTTTGGAACATAAATCACAATTGGCCATTTTTTAAGTCCTTTGTCAAGTCATTTGTCATATATCTGGGAAGAACAAATTATTTTTAAAGCAATGTATAAAATTCAAAATGTATAAGTTTTTTCCTTTAATTAAGGCAAATGCACAGTACTTTTAATGAATAATGGAAGTACTTAAAAATATATGTGCTGGTGAATTGTTTCAGAGCTTCTTTTTCTCTCTTTTTCATTTTTTTAAGAGAAAAAGGCTAGAGTTTTCATGGTTGCTCATCACTGGACTCAGTCTGCTCCTGATGGCAAAGCTCCCACTGACTTCAAAGGAAACGGAGTTATGCCAATGCTGAGAGCTTTAGAAAATATCAAAATGAAAACAAGAAAAAACTGTAATTTAGGCCATTGCTATCAAGGACTGTTTTGCATTTGCTGAATGCCAAAAACTGACATATCATCAATTCTGAATTACAGCCTTCTGCAGAAATATTTTGGGGGTTTCTTTGCTGGAAATAACAGGAAAACAATAATAGTCTATCATAAAGATTGATATTCTCTGTAACAACACGCTTTGAAAGAGTTAAGCTTTTGCGAAAATGAAGTCTTTCCTAATGCTCCATTCAAAATCACAATTAGTAGAGCAATAAAAATATTCCTTCTAGAGGGCAAGGAAGGAATTAGTACCAGATAGATGTCGACCATGGAAAATATTCTGTAAACATGTGGCAATCAATTTTAGGAGAGATGGAAATACGCATGAACCAACTTCACTGAAATAATCAGGAGGTCAGAATGTCAAGCAATTGACTTCCCCCTGAATCCCAGAATAAAATTCCCTGTATAATTCTTGGAATGATAATACCATTATGAATTAAATTGCTGAATGTCACAAACTGACAGAATGCCACTTCAAAAATGAAGAGAATCAGTAAACATTTACCCACAACACAAGAGTCCTGATCACAGATTATTGTTTTGTTTACAAATATATCTAGTAAAATGGCAGTGAGAAATGAATAACACACTGTAACAAACCCTTGTTCTATAAAACAATCACTTATGTCTAAAGAGTCTGACTGCATCAGATGTCAAACATCTAGGCACACAAACATACTTCATCTCATCATGTAAAACATAAAGGTGGAATCATGGTAATAACATGTCAGTAAAATTTAAGTGTTTTTCACTGTCTGGGAGATTTCATAGTGGATTAATTATGTCCCTCATTTATACGAGATGAAGCACCTATTCTTTCACTCAGGAGAAAACTCAACATCAGAGGAAAGCATTTGAAAATAACTTGAACATGCCTGTGAAGACCTAAAAATGTGCCTGCCTTAGTGCACAGAAAGCCAGTTTAGAAATCCATTGAATTGATTAAACACCATTATTTTGCACAGAAATGAAATTGCTCTCTCTCCTACTTATCTCAAGAGACAGTTACTGTAGCTTTTTGAAAGGCTTCCAGAAGTAGTCTAGCTGCACAGATGTCTTCCGAATATGTATAGTATGTATAGTATACCTGTTATACATCTGTCCAATCGTACACTGAAAATCCCATCCAGGCCATAACTCATATAAAAAGCATTAGCATAAATATTGCTCTTGGTTCTCTTTTTTCTAGGGGAGAATATGGCCTTCATGAATACACAGAAGTTAAGACTGTCACAATCAAAATCCCACAGAAGAACTCATAATGCTGCTTGAGGTGCAGAGTGAATCTGAAAAGGGGATCTTCAAATGCAATCTTCAAATGAGTCTGAAAAGGGGATCTGAATTCTGAAGAATTATTCATTAACTTTTTTGCTTCTGATTGTATATGAGATACTTGCTTACATTAAAGATATGAAGGATAATGCACAAAATTTTAACGTGACTAACCGAGAAAATGAAAATTTAAGGTCTGGTACATAGCTCACTAATTTTGAAATTCATGTTCAGGAAGAACTATTTTTTATTTTCAGAGGAAGGTCTCTGTAGTGCTATTAAAATGTTCCTTTTTCAATATATCCAACAGGAACAGTTTGAATTTATGTGCTCTTCTAAATGTTAGATGACAGCTTTCTTTGCATTTTCTTTGTGGCCTTAAAAAAGCACTTATGAGTAATTAGAAGATAGATACTTCTCCATGTCTTTCAAAAATAATCAGCTTCTTCTAGATATATTTCTTAGACTACTGGATTTGTTTATCATACCACACAAATGTAATCTAGATAATATTAACCAATATTAAAATCCACCTTCAAAACGTAGTATTGCTCCTTTCAATAGTCTTTTCTATTACACTGGTTTACGCCTGGGCACTATGCATCCTTAAAGAGGCACTACTGTCTCCACCGTGTGTTTAGGTCATGAGAAGTACACTATATTGGCTATATGGAAACTAAATACTCTAATTATTTGACAGTATTATAAATAGAAAAATGTGAACACACAGAACACTGGATAATCTGCAAAGAGCCAGCACTTGTCTTTGTAGTGATAAGTATATAAAAAAATTCTTAAGAGATAACACATAAGAAATACTGAAGGGCAAGAAGAGAAGTGGAGGTGAGGGAGAGCAATCTTCGTTGTAATTTATACCATTTTTCCTGTACTCATATGTCTGCATGTTTTTCTTATAGCTGCTTATTCTCATAAAGGTCCTCTGCAAATATATGTGTACCAAGCTGATCATAACCTGCAAGATCTCTTGGTCGTGCAGCTTCAGTGTTTCACAATTCTCTGCCAGATCAGCTATCGGCATCCTCTGATGGCCACTCATCAGCAGCAACCACCAGATGAGTCCTGGGACAGGGGTCTACAGACACCAAGTATTGCAATTATGTAGTCTCCTACTGACAGCGTCAAATTTTCCCTGTACTGAATCCGGAACCCCCATTCATCTCTTGTCAGAGGAAAGTGTAAAGAAGAAAGCACAGAAATCAAAATAAGCAACAAAAAAGAGAAAGGGGGAAAAATCCTAAAGAAATAAATTGCATAGAAAAAAATATTGGCAAAACACTCAAAGATAATTTGAAAGTGGTAATGAACATTGTATTAGAGAAAACCTGAACATAATGAAAGATTAAATTTTTGAAAAGAGATGAAAAGCAGTATGTAGAGCAGGTATGGGTCTTCATAAACCTCTGTTGTCCAAATTCTGCTTTTACTGAAGTCAATTGTAGAAGTCTCAAAGGAGGATAAATAAGCCAAATGGCAGTAAGCCTAAATTTTCATTTTGGTTTGGATCAGGCATGCACATATGAAATTATATTCCTGACCATCTCCACTCACCTTCTTTGGTTAACATGGAAGAGTGATACAGGGGAGCAAATTGGTTGCCTTTTCAATGACACTAAGACAGAAGGTGTGCACTTGGCCTGTGTCTGGTATAATCCAACTACTAATAACCATTCAGCTCTTAGAAGTGGACTAGGACTGGCCTGAAGCAGCTCCCCTCTGAATGTGTACTATGTGGCTGTTTTTTCCCATCTCCTCACAGTGTCCCTTGGCAGCACAGGGCTGCAAATCCAGTCCTACCAGGCTATGCTGGCTGCAACTGCAAGCACAAGCAAAGAATGACTGTGAAATATAACCCAAGGAAAGGGAAAACTCAACACAAATATGGGAGTATAGGAGAAGGATCAGCTTGACCCTTGCATGCATATATGTTTTCTTCCTTACAATGCCCAAAACATTTTAATACTGTTCTCAACAATATTCTAAATCTATTTTAGTTCTTGTTTGACAGACTCTTTCTCTTATTTACAGATTTTAAAAGCTGGCAGTAGTCTTGTTTTGTCAATTTAAATGTTTCAAGGTGATCAAAATCTAGCATCTAGTAGTGATGTTAAGTTCTCATTTTTTCAAAAACCTTGACTCAGAGAAATGTTTCTTTGTGTGTATTACACATGAGAGAGAGAGAAGAGCAGAAGAAGGCAAAGGCTGTCATTCAACCAAGGTGAAACACCCAACTTTCATCAGAGCCAAGTATAGCTTTGGGTTAATCTGATGACACACTGAAGTTGTTCCCAAGAGACGCCAATGTAAAGAGATACACCTTTCGGCAACTTCTAAGTTTAAGGAATTCAATATATGTGTGTTTGCCTAAAGCACTTGAGATGTGTTTGAAGGAGGCAAACAATGGCTCAACAAATTGCATAGTCCAGTTTACCTTACAAAAGCACATCAGTTCACAGTGCATTGCATAAGTGTCCAACCCAGAAGAATTTCAGAATATGGTACTGTTTGTTCCTCAGCTACCCACAATGCACACACTACTAGTGCTAATACAATCTCCCTGTGAGTACAAGAAGTGTACTTTCACAATTAAGAGTGCTTGTAACTGTGTTTGTAGTATTAAAGACTCCATTTGATGGTGGAATATCTTTGCTATGTCTTTGCATTATGTCTGCACATGCGTACAGTGGCTTGTGATCGCCCAGTCTGGGCAGGAATAAAGGAAGATTTAAACTCCACGAATATTACACAGGTAATTAAGGAGGACCTTTCTTTCTGGGCTTGAATCACTATCATGTTACTCCTGTTAAATGCCAAAGAAGTGCCATTGAAATTTACTGGAATGAAACAGAAGAAGAGCAATAATTGATCTCAACGTAAATACAATGTTAGTGAAGTTATAGTCAGCATTTCACAGAGAATAAAAATTAACAAGAGAAGAGAACTTACTGCACTTCCTTTCGAATCTTCTGAAAACTGACTGCTACAGTCAGCAGCAGTTATTAAATATGTATTTTATGTTTGGATTGAAATGGCAATATTTTTCATATCGTTCTTCAAGGCAATGGATGCCTGAGTAAATAATCTACAGCAAAATCCCAGCAGATTTGAATGGGACTATTTATTTTACCAGTGAACTACCTTTCTACCCCCTTAATACTATTGAATATATACCTTTAATTTCCATGAAAGTATGACCAAAGAGACGCTTTTGCAGTCTTCATGGAAAGGTATATGTTTCAGGCAATTTCATACCATATAGAAAAGCAAGTCCTAGAAACCTGGGTCCTTAAAGCCATTGTCTTGCCATAGGAAGCCTTTCCTGCCCCCTCTCCTGCCGCTGACAAACTATTTTTTTTAAGAGGAGGGAAGCTGTTGAATGGCAACAGCAAGATAGAGGGACCCTCTGGCTATTTCAGTCAAAACAGTAAAGCTCTAAGGAATTCTCATTCTGTCTGAAGAAAGAAAATTACTGATAATCCTCAACAGCCAGATATGCAGGTCTTAATACAGACAAGACAAGATATGGAAAAAATATCCAGAGCAAGAAAAGCATCTGGCTCGGATAAGGAGTGAAAATTCCCTGATGAAGTAGGTTTTAGAGAGGAATTTGAAAGATGTGAGATCTTGGCAGGCAAAAGGGCTTGGGTGGAGGAGAGTGGGATATTCCATCTGGGACACAAAAGATAAGTGCAGAAAAGACAAGTGCGAGATAAACAGGGTGAAAGGAAGGGAGAAACAGCAGAAGTCTAAGGAGTGTGATGAGGAAGGAAAGCAAAGCTGAGGATCACCTAGAGATTCTGTAAGATCTCATTATAATCCTGTAAGAGTTAACATGAAAGGCTTATTTTCCTTAGCCCCTCCATCATCATGTTTGCTTCCAAATGGTGTTTGTCCTGCCTGATTCTTTTGCTATGTCTCTTCCCATTTAGGTCATGGTCCAGCTGGATCAGTGTTAATGTTGTCTTCCATCTATTCCCCTACGGAAAAGTGGGATTTAAATAGTTACTTATTAGGAAAAGTCCACTCTAAAATGAAGTAATAAAAAAAAGAGTCTCTGAAAAATTTGGAATAATAGTTACCTGTGAATTTAGTGGAGGGCCCTAAGGACAAAATTATAACCTTTGCTATGTTGAGAGAAAAACAGTGGCTTGATGAATACACAGTTCTGGAAACAAAAGTTGAAATCTGGAAGCACACCATAAACTGACACGGTTAAATAAAATGTTTCATAGTCTTGTAGGAACAACATGAATCACGTCTTGCATGAAAAATTGCACAAACGTAAAGATCCAGTAAACAAAACTGAGTATCGGGTGGTTTGACTGTTGAAATCTAGCTTGTGAAACAGTCCTCAAAGGGCATCGACAAAGATGATTCATACACAGTATAATAAACTGGCTATGCAAGAGGAAGAGACCACAGCTGCTTTTACACATTACTAGCACGCTTTGTAGGCAGATTTGGGAGAAGTATTAACCAAAACACAATATTGTTTTCCTTGGTTGGAGCAGAATAGAAGGAGCTCATTCTTCCAAGTAAAATTATTAGTACTGAGTGTTGTTTAGAAGCAAGCAAACTAGAACAGGCAGTAACAAGGAGAACATTTTTTTATTATTATTTTAGTTTATATCCTCATATTGTTTACCATTCTGTGTAGAGTATAAGACCATGACTGAATAATAGTTTGACAATTACAAATGAAAAACACACCCCAATCCAAAATGGCTCTGGACATAAGAGCAATTTACAAACTCTGACAAGCATTTCAAGTTATTAAACAAACCGCTGCAACTAGACACAATCCTCTCACTGTCTGTGCAGAAAAATTCCACCAGTACCTCTTTTACAGACTATTAAGAAGCTTTGATGACATAGCATGATCAATACAGCACAAATCCAGCTGTGACACACCTTTCTATCAGCATACCTTACCAAATGGTACAAGTTGTCAAGGCCTTACCTATGAGCTTCTTGCAGGTTGGTGACTCCAGTAGTACAGATTCTACGTTGGTACTGAATAAAGCTCCTTCTTACACATAGTGACCATGCTTAGTACCAAGGAGCACACTGTCTAGTGACAGCAAGAACAAACCTGGCAAAATTTGAGCAAGATTAGAGATTTATTGCCCTTGGAAGATAAGAATGTCTGACAAGCCAATAAGTGAATCAAACAAGAACAAGCAGCACTCCACAATTAACTATATTCAAGAACCAAGAAGGACTTTGTATGAACGTGAGAAAATGTGTCACATGAACATTTTATATGGACTATAAAGACGATCCATTAATAGACACATCAACACATATTTAAGAACTCTTATAATGGACAAACCACTTGTATTACTAAGTACAGTGCCTATCAGATAGCTGACCCTTACACAAAGAATCTTTGACCCTCCTTATCCACTGTGTTGATTACAATCTTTAAAAGACATCAGATTCTGTGGCTTTCTCCATCTCCAGAAATCCTCAACGAAGAGAATCCATGGAAGTTATCTCTTATACACCCCCACCACTAACCAATGAAGCACTTATTTTCAGCACAATGCATGAGCCCTCATAAGGCACAATGATCAAGTTCTAATTACAGGGAAAAATGCGAATGCATACGTTTGGATGATGAATGAACACAAGAAAACCATAACCTGTCTACAGATAAATATCCAGGGATATGATGAATATACACAGTAAACACTAATTGCAAATTATTTATTCAATATTAATAGACTAATTATTAATCAATATTCTTAACCTATTGTATTCTCCTAGTGAGGAATTTTAAGGGAAGATTGGTCTTCTATTTCTTCTATGTGTATTATACTAAGTCAAAATTATCTAAAATTAAAAAAATGTAAGTATTTCTTTTTTAATGTCCTAAACCAGAAAGGGGTTCTGTTTGTTAAATATGGGAGGCCTTGGGCATAGATGTGCTGATTTGACTGAAAATGAGTTAATTTTCTTCATGCAGTTAGAAAACTTTCTTTTTCATAGCTAGCATGGCCATTATTTGGACTTCGTTTGAGAACAAGAACACCTCAGCACAGAGTTAGTTTTTAATTGCTCTGGTCTGAGAGCCAAGGACATTCTGAGCGCTCTGCCCACAGGTATGAGGCATGGAAGAAGGGGGCATGGATGGGACAGACCTTGGCTGCCATCCAGACTGATCAATGAGAGTATTCCATTCCCTTAGCGTCATGCTTCATATTTAAGGAGAGCCGGGATCTTCCAGTCTCTCTCTTGACTTTTTGTCAGAGTCAGGAGGGTTCTGTTCAGGACTTCGTTACTTCGGCCTTTTCCCATCCTGCCATTTTGCAGAGGCCTCTGGTCCTTTCTCCCTTCTTCTTCTCTTCTGTCTCTGGGATCAGCTGTTGGGACCAGGTGCTGTTTCCTGGGACTGGGTCCTTCATGAGCAATTGCATTGAGTATCTTTTATTTTATATTCTATTTCTATTTTATATATATTTATTTACCAGTAGCGTATTAGTATTTTGTTATTTTATTAAACTGCATTTCTCCCTTCCCTTTTGATTCTCTCCTCTGTTTGGGGGTAGGGAGGGGGTGAGGGAGAAGTTATCGTGCTTATATTGCTAGCTCGGGTTAAACCACAACAATAGGCTAACTAAAGCTAGCAAAAGGAATCTAAAGTCAGCTTCACATATCCACATTGTGAGAGAGATTCAGTCTGAAGGAGGATGGAAATAGAACTCATCGTTAACACTGTTGTGGCTATGGAGGTCTAAATGCAAACTGACATGATTAGAAAGAGGTGATATCTTTTACAAGACCAACTTAAAGAGCAGAAATACAAAGAAGCTCTTGGGTACAAAGTGCCTGCTGGCTGCCTATTCTTAGGCTTTGAGGGGCAACAATCACAGCCAAAGTAACAGTAAACAGGTAGAGAAGGGGAGCAATCACAGCTCACATACTCAAATTGCATCTCAGAAAAACAAACAAACATATCACTTCTTTATTAGTCTCCCCTTATGACACCTGATGTGCAATGGGAAAACAATAAGGTTTCTGATACTTCAGCCAACTTCTCTTAATGCACATACTCTCCTGCGCACCATGGCTACCTCTCTGTTGTCACTTATATAGAGGAGGTGTTTAATATGAAATTAGCTTTCCATGTTGAATGTTGTAATAAATAATTTAAATATGATTGAGAAATACAATTGTGGAGTTATTTACATGGACAATTAGCCATGGTATTATAGAAATGGGTAAAAAAAAAACTGTCCTCTCTATAGAGCTAAACAAACTTCAGTCTAATAAACAGCACATTTCATATCTTGCATGTTGGTGATTTGTTGATGGAAAGGTTAGATTTCCCTATGTTTCTCTCTAGACCTCAGCAAATAAACAGAAGCAAACAATTGTTGCCATTAACAGTAAGGAGAGGTTAATCTCCCTAAGAAAGTATCCTAGGAATCTGAAACTTACACTCAGTAAAGCATGTGTTTCATTCCCAATGTTTCCTCAGCCTGCACTGGGCCACTGTATTCCTCCTCAGAGGGGTCTTAATTATCTTTAACAAAAGGAAAAATGTCCATGCATTACACTGCTCACTGATAGAAGATCATGTCTGACGATATGTTGCTGTTTCAGGAGTCACCTCTGATATTTTTGTCTTCTGTATGTGAAGTACTAGCTACCACTAAACAAGAGAACCCTTGCAAAACCTTCAACATTTTATCTGTCACTTTTCCCTGATTTCATGAATGTGTAGGCTGAATAGTAAAACCTCCACTGCTTTATTAACTGCTAGAGATTGGGCTACTTAAGTATATAGCTTTATGGACACTGGATGATGATTTTTAAAATTTATTTTGCCATATGACTACATTTTTATGAGATCTATTTGTTGAATGTATTTACTGCCTTTTTGCTTCATTCTTTTTTATTTTTTGTAAATATTTTTTTAATAAAAAACTACATTTAAGTACTAATCCTGTGCAACTGATACACAAATAAGAGCCTAAGTGTAAGTTATTGTATTATGGAGTATATTTACAAGAACAGAATATGTCAGAATTTTATTTCATAACAGGAGATTATGAAAATTAAAAACTTGAACATATGGGAAGAAAAATGCATATGCTTTCTCCCTCACAACAAACATAGCTGTGCAGATCAAGGTCATAGCAATTTCACTGCCTCCTTCTGTGCCTACTTCCCTAGCACACAAGGAGCTGCCTGGGTGGACAATGGGGTGAGTCAGTTTGACTCAGATTTTCATGTGGTTTTCTGTCACTACCACAGCCGGAAAGAAGAGATTCACAGCTCATTAGGAGTTGCTTCATGTCATATGAAGGGCTGTATGGGAGAAGCTGCTGTGTATTAAAGTGATCGATTCCTAACAGACCGAAACTTTCCATAACCACCAAATCTAGCACAGATTTACATCATTTTTGACTGTTAAATCAAACACTCAGCACTGTCCATGCTGGCACTGACTTGTTGACAACAGAGACCAGCCTGAACTTTCTATAGCTTGTACAAAAATTTTAGTCTCATCCAAAAAGAGACTTTTAAAACTGAAGATTTCTAGGGGTGTCAGGTGTCACTAGCATTACTTTTGACAGCTTCACATATCCATGTAATGCAGGTAAAAATTTCCTGTAAGCGTTGCTATGCTGTGAACAGAAGAACCCGTCATTCATCATGGGTTGGTGCTTTATTCCAGAGGGCTGCTTGTGTGATGATTTTGCTTTAACTTTCAAAACCATGTTTTATCTAAAAGATGCATTTTAGCTCTTTAATTTTTAAACAAACCAAATGGACTTCTTTAAAACTCATCTTTCTCTTGAATGCTGCATTGAATAAATTATTTTGAAGGTGAGACTTTTAATAATGGTATTCAAACACGGCAATGTATAACAAATGTGAGGACAGAAAAAAGAGCACACCAGTTGAGAGAATCCAGAACCAAGTTAAGTGTTTAAAACTAAAATTCTCATTGTATAAATAAGACATTACATGATTAAACAGAAAATATCTGTTTCCTTTTTAGTCACTGTGCTCTCTGTGAGAAAACTTGCTTCTCTAAAGTACTGACATAAAAATCTCTGAGTGTGAGTGGCAGTGTACATTTGCACATGGACTACAACCACCTAGCAAAAAAAGTAATTCCAAAGTCTAATCTTGTTCAGAATAATCAGATGAAGGCAGGGGGACTCTGGTGAATTAGATGGGTAAGATTTTATCTCCCCAAACTTTTATGGGCTTAAAAAGTAAAGCTCAAAAAACCAATCAGGAGCAAAAATATAAGGCAAATTCAGAATCTTTACTGTTAGGGGTGAAAATATATATGCCCACAGAAAAGATATGCTAGCAGAAAAGTCAATAGGGATTTGATGCAGAAAAGCACACAACCTTTTGAGAGAAAGAATGAAAATGTCTCATCTTATGTAATAAGCTGGAAAATTAAGGTAATTATCATACTTTAGCATTTGCAAGAATGAACTTTCTGTTACAACATTTCAAAGTGACGATAAATTAAACATTTCACCCCATGACATTTTTTCAGTCATCATCTAAGAAGTCCAGGTCCTAAGGTTTATAGCCCTTCCTTACATATTTCCTTAAGGTGTACATGTCCCAAAAGGTTAGATGTAAGCATATATATGAAGAATTTAGAATTGAGTAAAAAAAAATACATTGAATAAACCTAACATAATCGACAGATTCAGATAATTCTTAGTTAGTATTGGACTTAAAAGAAATGCAAGCACATAAGGCAGAAAAGTCACCATGTGGCACTCAGACGTCAGTAATAATTACAGTGACACTCTGTACCAAACAAAGGAGAATAAGCCATTTGAGAATCTATGCAGTCAGATTAGAATAATTAATTTATTTTATTTCATTTATGTTTCAGCGCTTCGTATTTTCTCCCTTCTTGTCAATGCTTAAGAAATAGCTGAGTGAAAGAGCAGAGTCATCCACAGGTAACCTGCTGATGGGCAGGATGACATTCAGCTCAATCTTTGATGAAGCTATTAATGTGGATCCCAAGAAGTCTTTGAATAATGGCTTATCTGTGAAATCTGATTCTACTGCTAAGACAGTTGTGACAGATTGGTCTTGTTTTCTCTTCACACTAAATACATTTTACCTTTGCCATAATGCAATACAAGCACTTCCTCAACAACAACAAAAATATAAATCCATATATGAAGAAAAATCATTGGTCGAAAGAATACCTGCAGAAGGATTTCTCTAAAAGAAATGTTCCTAGCGTCAAGGAGGTGACAGCACAACATTACTTTAACTCAGCTGATCAGTCAGCAAAATAACAAACACATGAATGAACAATGATATACTTACTGCAGAACCAGGAGGATCCTATTTTAATCTATTATTGAAACACAGAATCACAGAATCACAGAATGTTAGATATTGGAAGGGACTTCAAAAGATCTAGTCTAATCCCACCACTGGAGCAGGAACACCCAGATGAGGTTACACAGGAAGGCATCCAGGAGGGTTTTGAATATCTGCAGAGAAGGAGACTCCACAACCCCCCTGGGCAGCCTGTTCCAGTGTTCTGCTACCCTCACTGTGAAGAAGTTTCTTCTCATATTTAAGTGGAACCTCCTGTGTTCCGGTTTGCACCCATTACCCCCTGTCCTATCATTGGTTGTCACTGAGAAGAGCCTGGCTCCATCCTCCTGACACTCACCCTTTATATATTTATAAACATTAATTATGTCACATTAATTATGTCACCCCTCAGTCTCCTCTTCTCCAAGCTAAAGAGACCCAGCTCCCTCAGACTTTCCTCATAAGGGAGATGCTCCACTCCCTTCATCATCTTTGTGGCCCTGCGCCGGACTCTCTCCAGCAGTTCCCTGTCCTTATTGAAATAAGGGGCCCAGAACTGGACACAATATTCCAGATGCGGTCTCACCAGGGCAGAGTAGAGGGAGAGGAGAACCTCTCTCGACCTACTAACCACTCCCCTTCTAATACACCCAGGATGCCATTCATCTTCTTGGCCACCAGGGCACAGTGCTGGCTCATGGTCATCCTGCTGTCCAGCAGAACCCCCAGGTCCATTTCCCCTACACTGCTCTCTAACAGGTCATTCCCCAACCTATACTGGAACCTGGGGTTGTTCCTGCCCAGATGCAAGACTCTACACTTGCCCTTGTTATATTTCATTATTTTTTCCCCGCCCAACTCTCCAGCCTGTCCAGATCTCGCTGGATGGCAGCACAGCCTTCTGGCGTGTCAGCCACTCCTCCCAGTTTGGTCCCAGTACTGACCCTTGAGGGACTCCACTAAATACGGGCCTCCAACTGGACTCTGCCCCATTGACCATGACTCTCTGGCTTCTTTCCTTCAGCCACTTCACAGTCTACCTTACTACCTGATCATCCAGATCACACTTCCTCAGTTTAGCAGTGAGGATGCTGAAATATTCTTTATTTTTTTATATGCCTGGGAGAAAATCATACCTTCTATGCCACAATCTCATATAAATTATGTGTAGTGCTACAATACAATTAGGTTAAAACATTTAAAAAAAAAAAGGTATGTATTTACTCTTCATTGAAATCCCTCCTAGAACACACCTGCAAACTCCCAGGACACTGGCAAAATAGCATAAAAGTTACCCTGCTCAGGGCTGCAGTCTAACTAGAAGGCACGCTGCTGTCCGAGAACATTTTCAGGAGGTGCCCTGATGTCTCAGTATCCTGGTGGGCATACAACGAACACTGAAATTAAATCTGCAAAATCTTGCATGCTAAGCACCGAGCTAACAATTGCAAAATAGTCAAGAGTAACAGGGCAACTAAACAGCACAGATGCAGGTCCAGTTTCCTGCATTTGCAGAGAATAGTCACTAGGTTCGGCAGTTCTTTTGAATCAATCTCTGCCACAAGGATGCTTTGTCACAAGCGGAACAGGAGGAAAGGACAAATTCTATCTATAGAGCTGTATTGGCATTTCCTGGAGAGAGAAAAGACACTGGGAAAATCTGGTACCAGAGATTTGAAATTATAATACTGCACAACAAAATCCATTCACCACCAGAACCCTTAGACAGAAAAAGGGGAGCACTGGCCTGACTGTCACACAACATTAGTCATGGTCTGCAATGCTTACACACTTAGAGCTGATACGTTTTAAACCTGAATCAGAGTTTGTCATCCTCAGTATAATTTAGGCATATATTGGGTAACCTGGCTTTTGGCACTTGTAACAATCAAGTCTTAAGCAAGTCTCTGCATGCCCTGGTAGACATTTGAGTAGCAGAGTAACTTTGTTCTCACAGAAAGATCAGATAACTTTAGGTAAGGCAGCAAAAAAAAATAATAATTTTTTATTCTGTAATTCTGAAAATACACAGTGAAAGTGTAAGTTAAATGCCTGTCTTTGTGGATTCAGCTACTGTTCCTCACTTAATATCTCTCAGCCAGCTACAGCTGACACAGGAACAGTATCTACTAATTCCTTGACCATCCAGCAGAGGAGTCTCAACTGAGTCACTTCGGATGGCCATGCATTCGGTTGTAGACTAATCTTAGAAAAAGAAGACAAACTAAAAGAGCAGTTTCAAGCAGCAGAGTCTGCTGCAGCTGGGGTGTAACAAAAATTTGCCATGTGTGCAGAGATGGATGGTACTATCACTTGAAATATAGCACGGTCAATTTTGTGATGTATCTTTGGTACATCATAAAACACCACAGAAAAATAATCCTACCTAAGTAATAAAATATCGCTAGCAAGGAATACAGGGAAGAAAACCACCCTGATGGTGCTGGCCTTTTCTATTGATGCTTCCCTGGTGTTAGCTTTCCTTGTTTTGTGCTGCAAGATGCTCATTTTAGTTTGCTTGTGACTTAGGAGACAGAAGGAACTTACTCCACATTACACAGTGGTAGCTGGAGTTAAGGTGACATTTGTCTTTTCTAGTGCAATTCCAGAGGTTGTCTAGGGGGAGTATTGCTTGCCATTGTACATTTATTTGTGATAGTTGTTAACTGAAATACAAAGTGGGGATTGAATATACCACTGCTGTACAGGGAACCAGGCTGCCCCTTTGCCTTACGTTGCATTGTAATGCCAGTGTTCCTGCACCTTCATCTTTGTTTTGCATTAGGAAACCAAAAGGTGTAGTCTGAGGTATAACTGATCCTGTTCACCTGTTTTGTGGAAAAGAAGGCGTAGGTACCTGTTACTTCCTGAAACAGATGCCTCACCTTTCAGATTTTGAAGCTGTGTTGTACTTACCTATATGGGCTGTTTGTATGAGGCAGGACCATCTCTCCCTCCACCCTATTCTGTCATAGCTTATTAAGACTGTGGCTTTCTCTTTAATCATATATCTGCATGTGATCTCATTATTGTGGTGTTTGGGCCATTACAGATGCTCCATGGTATGGAGTACTTCTGGGTGGTTTGCACAGAAGTTTGCTACCTGCATCGAGGGAATAACAATTTACAGTTTGTCCATACATGTTTGCTTTGCAACAATGTTTCCCAAATTAATTTGGATAAGGCTTTGCTATGTGAATATTACCACACATCTATGTATTTATCCAGCAAAACATTAAATAATTACTCAGCTACTTTAAACAAGACACATAAGACAGGGGGTGTATTTTTCTTTCCCAAATAGGGGCACCTGAAATGAAAACTCACTTTGATGAGTTTGCACTTTGCCTTTTCTATGTACTTAAAAATAATGTTTAAAGCTGTCTTTTTGAACCAGCATTGCCTATTATCATGTTTGACATGAGAGAATAGATGGACTGTTTTGAACAACAAAATACTTATGGGTCAAACTATATGATTCAGTAATGCTGCTTTTAAAAACAGAAGCCAACAGACTTATTCCCAAGCAGTTATGTAACCAGTTATTAGATCTGAAAAACTCAAAAATGTGGGAAAGTTGTTTGGTGCTTTGTTTTTCACTGGATTTTCCCATCCTCTATGTCAGATGGCCTATTAAATTCTTAAGTTTCTCTTCCTTTTAGATAGCCATAGCACATCAAAGTTTTTACTATTGGCATTAGTCCAGACATAACATGAGCAAACTTCTGGCATTCCCCTAAATTGCCAGTTGACCTGAAACTCTACTAGCAGCCTTAGTTCTGTGAACTTTTATGGGATTACATAGTAAGGATTTATCATTTTCTAATGCAGTCATGCACGTGGTTGCATGGCAATATTTTATGTTGTTGTGACCTCTGCTGGAGGAAAGACCAAGGCACACGATTTTTGGGGTTTTTTTTTCAGGCAACTGGAAAGAAAAGAAAAAAAGGCACTTTTTACTTCACTGTAAGCTTTAAAACCATTTCTTATTATGCATTCAGGTAGTAGATTAACTCATATCTGATATCACATATAAATGTGAAACTAATGTTTAAGTACTCACCCACCTACACATTCACTTTTCTAGTAGCACTCAAAGAAGGAAGGAAGGAAGGAAGGAAGGAAGGAGGGAGGGAAGGAAGGAAGGGAGGAAGGGAGGAAGGGAGGAAGGGAGGAAGGAAGGAAGGGAGGAAGGAAGGAAGGAAGGAAGGAAGGAAGGAAGGAAGGAAGGAAGGAAGGAAGGAAGGAAGGAAGGAAGGAAGGAAGGAAGGAAGGAAGGAAGGAAGATTAAGGTTTTGAATTATCACATTTACCTTCAACTGGCAGGAAATTAATCCCATGTTGATTATGATGAAATTGTGCTTCATATTGCCACACCATACAGATCAAATTGTTACTGCAAACCTCGTTAGTGTATGATAGCAATGCACACATGATAAGAATGGATTTAAGCAGAAAATCAACCACAAGTTTTGAAAATTCTCATTACTTGTTGTCTTGGTTTCAGCTAGGACAGGGTTAATTTTCTTCCCAGTAGTTGGTATAGTGTTGCGTTTTGGATTTAGAATAAGAATAATGTTGGTAATACACTGATCGTTTAGTTGTTACATTGTCTGGAAGGAGTCAAGGAATTTTCAGCTTCTCACGTCTTGCCAGGTGTAAAGAACACTGAGAGGGAACACAGCCAGGACAGATGACTCAAATTGGCCAAATGGATATTCCATGGCATCAAGCTTAGTATATGTTTTGGGGGCATCTGGCCAGGGGTACCACTGCTTGGGAACTGACTCGGTATCTGTTGACCGGTGGTGAGAAATTGCATTGTTCATCACTTGGTTTATATGTTCTAGTAGTAGTAGTAGTACCAGCAGTAGTAGTATCCCTTCCTGTTCTCTTAAACTGTCTCTGTCATAAAACATGAGGTTTACCCTTTTTCCCCATTCTCTCTCCCATCCCACTGCAGAGGCAGATGAGTTAATGGCTGTGTGGTATTTAGCTGCCTGCTGAGTTAAATCACGATTCTTGTGCCATTTCAAAATTAAATAACCAACTTTTTCCAAAATAGATATCACTGTGACATTAATTGTGCAGAGCAGTACGTACAAATACATAAAACCTCTTCCAGCATGAAGTCAAGATGAAACAAAAAGCCTCTGATAAATTGTGCAATATTCTTTTTTATTATTATTATTTTGCCAACACTTCAGCAGATGTGGTTCACAGCTTTCAATGGCTATGCACTGCAGCAGAGATGATACATTTCAAAGGAAATGAAAAAATTCTCATATGGAATACAAACTCCTTTCTTTAAATCTTCATGTTAAGCAGAATAAAAGAATCAGAGTCTTGAAGTGCAGGTCAATATACTCAAGTGTTCCCTAGACAGGTAGAGCGCTGATATTTATTTCTACCTTGAATTATTATTAATATCAAACATCTTTCAGCTGTTTACATTAATCTAAATCTTCTTATAGTGTAAATACAAGCAAATACTCCACTGAGAATGTTTATACCCAAATATGATACTGTTAGTGCTTTTGAGTCCTAACCTTAGCAATATTTCTATTTGCAGGCTGTCAATAGGATCTGTAATTTATAACAGTCTCCTTCCGCAGCATTTAGGCAATAAGGAAAAGACTTAATGCCATAAAAATATTCAGGTTCTGTGGCTTTTGTTTAACAAAGACACATGTGAATTCCCTGGTTAACCTTGCTATTTAGGGGCATGGCCACCTGTCAGGTACATTACGTACATAGGCACTGTACGTAGGACTTGGTGGCTACATGTGATAGAGTATGGCCATGGAGAAACACTCCTCATAGAATCATAGAATGAATCATTTTGGTTGAAAGAGACTCTCAGGATCATCGAGTCCAACCATAACCTAACTCTAGCAACTAACCCATGTCCCTGAGAACCTCATCTAAATGCTTTTTAAACACCTCCAGGGATGATGACTCCACCACTTCCCTGGGCAACCTGTTCTAATGCCTGACAACCCTTTCCGCGAAGAAATTTTTCCTAATATCCAATCTAAACCTCTCCTGGCACAACTTAAGGCCATTTCCTCTTGTTCTATCACTTGCTACCTGGGAGAAGAGACCAACCCCCTCCATGCTACAACCTCCTTTCAGGTAGTTGTAGACAGTGATAAGGTCTCCCCTCAGCCTCCTTTTCTCCAGGATAAACAGCCCCAGTTCCCTCAGCTGCTCCTCATCAGACTTGTGCTCCAGGCCCCTCACCAGCTTCATTGCCCTCTTCTGCACTCTTTCTAGTACCTCAATGTCTTTCTTATGATGAGGGGCCCAAAACTGAACACAGGATTCAAGGCAGGGCCTCACCAGTTCCGAGTACAGTACTTGTAGTACCGAGTGAAAGAAGCTAAACTAAAAGGGGACAAGAAAGAGAGTGGCAGGACTTGTTCCTTGTTTCCTTTGCTGTGACCGAGGAGAATATCTGGCTGGGATCAAGATGTGGCATCATTCAGAGCCCTTGCTCCCTTCCAAACCAGTTACTGAGCAGCTGAAGCCCTGCAGTTTCACAGTCTGGTTTCACCCAGGGTAATACTTCAAAGAGTATTTGATGAGTAGCCATGCTGGCATTTGAATCTCACAAACCATTACCATGGCATCCCAGTGACTCTGACCTGGTCTCCTTTGCCTTGTGAACAGCTTTAGCATCCCTGCATGAATCAGTTCTGTGAGACAGAGCTCATCCACACAGTTTTGGCCCAAGGAGCTGAGCCTCCCACTCCAGCACTACATGGCAGCATCACTGAGCTGTCAGAGGAAACTCTCGAAGTCTCCTGCCATGGCTGGCAAAGCTCTCTGTGCCACACCTCTCTGGAAGTAGCCTGCTGCTGAAATCACACCCATGGCTGAGCCACACAGCCTCCTGTCTCACCATTTTCTCTGACACAACGACCTGGAAACACCTTTATTTTCACCCATCAGGCAGAGTCATAGAAAGTAAAAAATTCTCTCCCAGTGGTAGCTGATGCATTATCTTCAGCACAATCACACACAGACATTTTTATAGTCCAGTCTTTATAGACTGTAAACAGCAGGTGAAGCAGAGTTTGCCACATCCATACAGAACTTCTTGTTACAATCCCCAGGTCATTCTTTAGTTTTGGGAAATACTGTTTTTCATAGCATTTTTATAACCATGGGTACTCCTCAGATTATATCCCCTTTTCAACAGGAGATAGGGGAATATTGTTTGTGTCACCACGCAATTATATTTTATTTTGACCATTCAATGATTTCAAGATATTAATAAAGATTCGTTGTGTGGCATGGAGAGCAGAAAGCTCACAGTGAACTCAAAGAGACTCATTTGTCAACAAACAGAGCAGATGCTACCTGCTTTTGAAGTTTAGCCACTGAGAGTTTAACAGTGCGATTTTTCACAGAGGACTAGGAAGTGAAGCAAAGGATTCAGCACAGATAAAAACTGCATCTAATTTTCCAGTGAGCATTTTGTGGGTTTTTTGTAAACAATGTAGGGTAATAAAATGATTCCTTGGACTTAAATCTCTATCAGCTTTACAGCAGGTCTAAATTTCTGCAGATCTCCATGCATGTATTAAACTTGTTATTTTCAGGTCCTGGCTACCACATATGTAGTGCTGAAAAGGATATGTCATAAAAAATCATGTCTCTCTCTTGCTGTGAATACAGTAAATTCTGGACTTTATTTTCATCCTTTTGCTTCCTGTTCATCTGAGAGTATTGCATAGTCCCAGGGTAGAACTTTGTCATTGAGTAAAAATATTTAATTCAACAGCATAAAAAAGATTAATAGGAGAAGGAAAATGTGTTCAATAACCATAATTTTACAGTAATTATAATTTTCACAGATCAGTGAGAAATTAAATCTTTGGCAGGGACTTCAAAATATTTTGAAGGTCCCTCTGTACCAGTATAGTTATATAGTGAAGTGCACTTTTATTACACAGAAAATTATATTAAATGCTCAGCCAAATGCTATGAAGATGGTGTGTTAATTGCACAGAGGAAGATGTGGGACATGCTAAAATGCACTGAGCACTGATTTCACTGATAGTAATTGGATAATAGATCTCTGAGGTATCCCTAGCATAATTTGCAGGTCTAACATCTTAGGAGAAAGGAAATGGTATATGTGTCGCCTAGTGAAAACAAAATCTGTTCTCTTGCTGTAGCAAGTTCATTTGCCATGATTTGAATCACAGTATTATTCCTGTTGTTGAGAGTGTTTGCTACCTGTTCAGCTGAGTACAAGACTCAAACAGAGGACTAGTTGTGTGGGTAAATGGGTGAAGGTTGCTTGAGGTGATTTTTTCAAGAAAAGAGAAAAAAAAAAAAAGCAGAGGCAAAACATTTTAATTGAAATATTCAAAATATAGGAGGTTATACTGAAAGGAAATATTACTCGAAATCTGATCATGTAACAATTTCAAAATTACTTTTACCAAGTATACAGCATGTTTTGTTAAAGTTGGACTTAGTATAGAATGTTGGAAGGTATAACATCACATCTTACCGGCTAAGTCAATGTTATGTTACAAATAAGATGACAGGCAATTAAACGGAACTGAACAAGGAAGCACTGAAAGCACAGCTTCATGAAACACAGTCATGAAAGACCTTTCCTTAGAAGTTCCAAAGAATAAGAATTGATGTTTCCTTTTCAGTCACAGCAGTCTGATGCTGATCACAGGTATGAGCAACATCTAGTCTTGCTATTGTTATTCGTGTTGGCTATTGCATGCTCACCAGTGGATATATAGGTGCATTCCGAGAACATGTTTATTGTTGAAAATCAATACAGCATACAGATCTAACATAAAGTTCCTCAGAATAACTTCAGCTGGTGGATTCCTTACTGTGTTCTTTTCCCATTCATAATGTAAAGCAATCCCACAGAATGAAATACTAAGCCTGTTAATAATGAGAAAGCCCAGAGAAAATTTTAACTCCTAACAGAACAAAAAATCCTTATTAAGATCTGTGTACATAGCATAAACCTCACTCTGCATTTCAGGAAACCACACTGCATCAGAACCAGTTTACAATTCTACTTTATTCCAACACCCCTTGAAAAAAGTCAGAGGGATCACCAAGCCATAAAGCATCTTTAAAATCAGTTTCTTCACTTGTTCTATATACTATCTTTCTTTTTCTAAGGAATATCCAGTGTTTTCTTATTATCAAATGTTAACAAACAGTGAGCTATAACCTCTGTGCAGATCAGTGTCTCATGACAGATCAATCCCAGGCTGTAGGAAAAAGTTTGTCTTAAGAGCATGGAAGCCCTAGAGCACTGGGTCTCATGCTTAACTTCAATAAGACTCTAGACAATCTTCTAAGTTTCTGGGCTAAAAACATACGCAGTTTAAAAATTAATCATGTTAAAAGAAGATTTCAAATTAGAAGACTGTTGGAATTACTGTACTTTTTCCACATGTCAGGAGTCCGCACATTAGAAATCTCATCTGAGAAAGATGAAACAACTTACACTGCACTTAGCTGTACTTGGTCTAATTTAAAATAAAAGACTCGCTGCACCCCAGATGCAGACATCTCTTGGGCTTCAGTCTTAAGTCATTTGTCCTCTTAGTAACAACGCATTTCCAGTCTGCTCGACCAGAAAAGATCCTCCCTTGTAGTTATTGCATTACACTTATTTCTTGATTTGGTTGCCAGCACTTATTGTTTACATGCAGTACAGCCATTCTAGTGCTCATTAAAGGTCTGATATAATATCTTAACTCCAGATGATAGCAGATGCTTATTGAAGCAGTACAAGAGTCAAGTCAAGTATAAAGTGAACTGTCCCTTGATTTATCTTCCCAGGTTCTGGCGACTGATTTAAAGACCACTTGAGCTGGAAATTGCATCTCAATCACTGTGTGTCACAGGGATATAAACTCTATACTGGGGTTTTTTGTAAGGCCTTTTTTATAAGTTCTGCAATTTAACTACACAGAGGTTGTTTAGTGATGTCACTGACTTGTTTTATACTGAGATACGGTTAAAGTTTTCGTATTGTACAAAATGGCCCTGTATTACATAGAAGGCCCCCAACAGAATTACACTTATTTTTTAGAAGTCAGTTGACTAATTTTGCTGTTATTAATCTCATAAATCTTAAAATAATTATCTAGGCCCAAATCATGGACAAGGAAATAAAATCAGAACACAAAAATAAAGCTTTCTTGTTGGAACGAGTAACATCAGCTCACATATCAGCTTACATCTGTCCTGTGTTTCCACAAGACCTACCAGACTAACAACCTGTTCCACCCTTGACTTTATAGTCAATACAAGTATACAATGATAAATCCACAGAGAAGGTTATACAGCACATATTCTTACACAATAGTAGTTGTCTTTGTGCCATAACACAATCCTGGCATTTGGAGAAAATTATTGCTTTATCTCTATTCCTCAAATATGCTTTTCTGCACGGGAGATACTTCTTCAACACCTTGATTTTCAAAATTTAATTTTAGTCTTTGCAAAAGTGATAAAACTACTATCAACTAAAAGTGGTACTGCAATAGGAGTTACATTTTCTTCATAACAAGAGGCAAATATTGCTTTTCTTTTGCCTTTTTAATATTTTCCAAAAGATTTCAGAGGTGAATTCCAGCTTTTGAAAAGATCCTAGATTTCCCATGTATAATCTGAAATGTTTCGTTACACTTACCTGACTTGCAGTAGACAAACTATATCACAGAATCACAGAATCACAATCACAGAATGTTAGATATTGGAAGGGACCTCAAAAGACCATCTAGTCCAATACCCCCGCCAGAGCAGGAACACCCAGATGAGGTTACACAGGAACGTGTCCAGGTGGGTTTTGAATGTCTGCAGAGAAGGAGACTCCACAGCCTCCCTGGGCAGCCTGTTCCAGTGTTCTGTCACCCTCACTGTGAAGAAGTTTCTTCTCATATTTAAGTGGAACCTCCTGTGTTCCGGTTTGCACCCATTACCCCCTGTCCTATCATTGGTTGTCACTGAGAAGAGCCTGGCTCCATCCTCCTGACACTCACCCTTTATATATTTATAAACATTAATTATGTCACCCCTCAGTCTCCTCTTCTCCAAGCTAAAGAGACCCAGCTCCCTCAGACTTTCCTCATAAGTGAGATGCTCCACTCCCTTTATCATCTTCATGGCTCTGCGCTGGACTCTCTCCAGCAGTTCCCTGTCCTTATTGAAATGAGGGGCCCAGAACTGGACACAATATTCCAGATGCGGTCTCATCAGGGCAGAGTAGAGGGAGAGGAGAACCTCACTCGACCTACTAACCACCCTCCTTCTAATACACCCCAGGATGTCATTCATCTTCTTGGCCACAAGGGCACAGTGCTGGCTCATGGTCACCCTGCTGTCCAGCAGAACCCCCAGGTCCATTTCCCCTACACTGCTCTCTAACAGGTCATTCCCCAACCTATACTGGAACCTGGGGTTGTTCCTGCCCACATGCAAGACTCTACACTTGCCCTTGTTATATTTCATTAAATTTTTCCCCGCCCAACTCTCCAGCCTGTCTAGGTCTTGCTGGATGGCAGCACAGCCCTCTGGAATGTCAGCCACTCCTCCCAGCTTGGTGTCATCAGCAAACTTGCTGATAGTGCACTCTGTTCACTCAGCCAAGCCACTGATGAATATATTGAATAGTACTGGTCCCAGTACCAACACCTGAGGGACTCCACTAGATACAGGCCTCCAACTAGACTCTGCCCCATTGACCACGACCCTCTGGCTTCTCTCCTTCAGCCAGTTCACAGTCCATGTCACAACCCGATCAGCCAATCCACACTTCCTCAGTTTAGCAGCGAGGATGCTGTGGGAGACTGTGTCAAATGCTTTACCAAAATCAAGATAGACCACATCCACTGCTTTGCCACCATCTAGCCACCTGGTTATGTCCTCATAAAAGGCTATGAGGTTGGTTAAGCTTGACTTCCCTTTGGTGAAGCCATGTTGACTGCCCCTAATGACCCTCTTCTCCTTGATATGCCTTGAGATGGCACCAAGGATAAGTTGTTCCATCACCTTTCCAGGGATGGAGGTGAGGCTGACGGGTCTATAGTTGCCTGGGTCCTCCTTCTTGCCCTTTTTGAAGACTGGAGTGACCTTTGTTTTCCTCCAGTCCTCAGGCACCTCTCCAGTTTCCCACGACTTAGCAAAGATGATGGACAGTGGCCTACCAATGACTTCAGCCAGCTCCCTCAGCACCCACAGGTGCATCCCATCTGGACCCATGGATTTATGGATGTCCAGATTGCTTAATTGCTCCCTAACCCAGTCCTCATCAACCAAGGCAAACTCCTCCATTGCCCTGCCTTCCTCTGGGGCCTCAGGGGTGCGGATTTCCTCAGAACAGCCTCCAGCAGAGTAGACAAAGAAGACATTCAGTAACTCTGCCTTCTCTGTATCTTCTGTCACCAGGGCACCCACCTCATTCTTCAGTGGTCCTACATTGCCTCAGTATGCAGTGTTTAAGTATAATTGACTCTCATACACTTTGTACGAAGCTATATTTTCGGTGAACTGTGCTTCTAAGAAAAAGAAAAAGATGCTAGGGACATACTTTCAGGATTCTAAGAAAGTAATCAACTGAATAGAAAACATTTTTCATTCTTCTAATAAATATCTTCCAATAAATATCCCCATGTTTAGTAACCTATTGACACAGATAACATGTTTTTGCAATGCTGTCAAATGCAAGAAGACATATACAATATTTTCTTCTGAAGCCTTCCATCCTGCAAAAACTGAAGCACATGGGTAACTTCTATGCATATGAAGATTTAAAATGAACACAATGGGATTCTGAACTTGCAGGAATGTGTTTGGGGTTAGGACCATTCTTCTGTCCCTCAGCGTCCTTCATCATATCACGATGTGGTTGAGGGTCCTTATCTGTAGTTGGGAGGGCCCTTGGGCATTCCTGGCTGAGCCCCTGCGAAGCGTGGGTTTCCAGGCGGATAGCCTGGCACTCCATACCCCCTAGGCTCTGGTGACCTCGTCACAGCTATGGATGGGGGAGGAAGGTTTCCTCCTCTGCTCTGCAAGGGATAGTGGCCATTCAGGGCAGGGCCTGGATTCTGGAGTGCCTGAGAGGAGTTGGCTTCTTGTGGCTGGCCTGTCTTCATCCCTTCACTGCTATTCTGTCCTTTCTTGTTGTCTGCAATGTGTTTAGAGAAAAGAATTTAAAAATGAAAGAAAAATAGACTGGAGATTAGGCTAAATACTTGTGACTCAGTATTGTGCATAGGTTTCAGGAGATTAGGGCAAAGGAAACAGTCAAGGCAGTGAGGAAGACTATGGTCTGGCATACAAGGATTCCTCATCCTGATGAGTTACAAATAGCCCTTACCTTGGTTTTGAGTGGATTCATCTTGTTTGCCTCCCTTTTGCTTTGGTTGTGGTGGTTCTGTCTCAAATGGATTTTCCTCTTGTTCATTTGATTTTTGTGCCTTTTGTTTATTTCTTCTTTTATTTTCTTCTGCTTGCTAATGACGGGGAGAGAAAGGGGGCATTTTCAGTGACCTGAATTGCTTCTCTAATATTCAGTAAAACTAAAAACCATTTATTTTCTATTCCTTACACTTTGTAGCTTCTTTTTAAGTTCCAAGTTAGCTTCCTTGTAAGATTTGGATGTAGCGTTGAGATAATAAATACTCAGGCTAAATTTAAAGAAAATAATATTTGTTGTTAGATAATGATTTAAATATAAAGTTCTTTACAACATTTCTATAGCAACAACTACGGTTGTGCTAACATAAAACCTCTATCGTTTCCTCATTTATAATGATTAATCTGTAGTACTATTTTGACAACAAACTATGTGCTTCTTTACAGTATGAAGAAGACTGTCATTTCAGGGGGGAAAGAAGCTGAAAGAATTTATTTTCCCTATTAATACTCTACATTCAATCTTATAGCAGCTAAGGGAGATGTTCCATAAAGCTATGCCTCACTATGAAGTGTATTCTAAAGAATAACTTGTAAAAGTTAATTAGCTTGTATGACATACATTAAAAATGAGTAAATCATATTTTAAAAAGCTTTTTAACTAATACAATAGGCAAACTCAAGTACTGCCAAGAAAACACCCAAAAGCAGAGGTTTTCATTTTTGTTTTGAATTACAACCTCATTCTTCTACTAAACAAAACATAACTATATAATGCAATTTTTATTTTTCACTGTATTTTATTGCTTTTGTGATAACACTATGAAATTAGTATTTTTCACGATCCTGATTTAGAGAAATTCTGATAATACATCTTTTATTGATGTAATTAATTAGTTATTGATGTGATAGGGTTAAGCAGTAAATAAACTGTATATGCTGTTTTCTCTATTTTGCCTGATTTTGCCTTGTGTTTTCCTTTTTTTTTTTTCTTTCTTTTCTGCATTTATTTTCACTATCTTTGCCTTGGACAACTCCAGGAAAGGAATAGTGCTCAAAACCAGATATCAGTATGACTTGACCATTTATTTCAGAGAACAGCCTGCATTCTTCGTTTTTCTAGCCAAGGGTTAAAATATAATATGATGTTAAATCAACCTTGGCAAAATTTTATCTCAGAATTTCATTTTGCTCATATAAAATCCTTCTGCAATTTCTATCTTATTCTTGATTCTTCTGTATATTTATTGGCAGTTCTACAATGCAGGGTTAAATCCCAGCTCACCTCTACCTAGAATTAACTTTTAGTTCAGCAGTATACTGAATAATCTCATATATGCATACAGCAGTTTAAAATGCCTTTATAAAACAAGATTCAATACGGTTTCTGAGAAAGCCTATTCTGGTGTCTTATTCTTTACCAGGTACTGACTTACAAAACATCTCTACTAGCCCTGTTTCACGAAGTCTCTTACACCCCATCTCACACTCCTGTCTCAACAGCATGAAGCACATTGTTTATCAAGGAAAAGCCAAGGCACTGAAGATCAGACTCACTGAAAGTTACTGAAAATAACTCTGCTTCTTGGTGGTCATGTTTCTTTTGAACTTGCTCTGTATTTATGACGTGCATTCTGCCTCCTAGACAAACTGAGCAAAGTCATAGCACTTCAGATCCCCTATAGGCTTCTGCATTTTAATAGCTTGGCCATTATTGTGGCAATGACATTTTTGAAAAGCAATAACAAAAACAAAAATAAAGCCATTGGAAAAAAAAAAAAGACATATCATCCTTTGTTCAAAGGCACATTAATTATGATCAAATAAAAGCCTCATGAATCCTTCAAGTCCCTCACCACAGGACAATCAGCACTGCATTTAATTAGATATTCAGGCAGTGAAGATTCAGAGTGAAAGAAACTCAGCAGACTTTACATTAAGCAAGCTTGAGTTAATATGCTATACATACACCATCAGCAATATAAAAGGTAGGATGAGTCCAGGGTTAGAGGCATAACCAAATACCTTCCCGAACCAGGAAGGGAAGTCATGCTCCAGAGTTTCTGATATGACTTCAAACATTCTAGTCTTCCCACTATTAAAGAGAGAAGTTGGAAATATATCACATAGGTTAACAGTATTTAAAAACTGACACTCTGAAAGGAATAGTATTTAAAATAGTATGCATGTATTTTTAAGGGGCGGGGGGGAGACACTAATATTTTTATTGTACAATAATAGATTTTGCCTTCAGTTACCAACAAGATTGTGCCTCGAAATATCAGCATCCTAGCTTGTCAACTCCATACCACCAACCAAAGACTGTAGTGCAATTTGTGCTCTATGAAGTACTGGTGAAAAATTCAAATCCCACCTTTGTATGGTTGATAAGTAAAAAATCTGCTTGCAATTTGTTTTTGTTCAACACTGTTCAGCCTAATTGTCCTCTCTCTTTGCTGTATACCAATGCTGTAGAAGTCAGTTGTTGTGTTTTAGGGGATTTTTGTTATTGTTAGAACAATCTAATGCTACTCAGATCTGAATCCAGACGTCTCCCTCTGTTCTTTCTCAAATACAAAATCTTATTTTGCATCACTTGCTTTGTTATCATTGCTTCTATAAATTCAGGCAATTTTCTGTCTCATCAGAATTTTTGGCATGTCATACAATTCTCCCGACTAGGTGACTGTGACTATTGCAATCTCCCAGGTATTTTGCATTTGGTCAAAGTTAACATGGCAAGACTTCTGTTCCTATACAAATTACACTGGTTATTATGCAAGTATCATTTTACTCACAACAATAATGTATTATTCAAACCTTTCACTGGAATCAAGATGCCTCTTTTACTATTGCCCTATTCTTGCTTTGCTAATACTTTGCTCAATAGCAAAGACTAAAGTATTTTTAAATTTTTCATTTCATATTTTAACTGACTTTGTGTACTCATTATAGTTGTACGTCACGCTACCTGGCAGGTAAAGATGATGAAAATGGTCCTGGACTTTCCAGGCAGTACACACAGAAGGAGAAAGTGTGGCAACATCTAAGCTAGCTTGAATACAAGGCACATGTTTACCCAGGCAAGGCAAGCCTAGGTTTTCAGAAGGTACTAATGAATGTGGAGGTCTTGAAGACTTTAGAAATTCCGTAAGAATAATTTTTGGCTTAAACACAGAAACCATTACAGTTTTTACGTTCCAGCTTCAGGAATCATTCACGATAAGAAATGTGACACAAACACTCAGCCTATCAAGTTCTAATACTTATTATAGCAGCTCTTTTTCAATTACTGGATCATTCACTGTGATATGTTGAGGCTATTCATTATATCAATAAAAAACGATGGTAGTAAAATGCAAAAAACCTGAAAGGACCGCAGTCAAAAGATGGTGGGATGGAGACAATGGTATACACAGCAGGCAGTGTGGAGAGAAAGAGGATGAAAAGCAGCATGGCCATGTAGAAGTTATTGGATCTGGAAGCCTTGAAGACCCTCTCTTGGGGGACATTGCAGCACATCACTGCCCAGCACTGCAGGTACATGGAAGTGTGGAGGCGGAACACATTGATTGCTGGGAGACATGGAGCATAAAAAGACCCCATCCTAGAAAAGAACCAAAGATTAAAATAACCACTTTGTTTTAGAACTTCTGTCTTCCTAGGTATGCTACCCGTTCCCTATGTCAGTGTGTTTTGCAGCCATACACACTGTGCACTCAGAAATAAAGTTCATAAAACCATCTTTATACTTTTTTTACTGGTCTTGTCTCTTCAGTCTTGCTTTAAGCAATGGAGACATACGGAGAGAGTTCTCCATATGAACTTTTGGTTCTAAAGTTATAAAGCCCTCTTTCTCTGCAAATTAAATGATCACCTGATGAAATGTTATCCACTCTTACTTTGTCCCTTTAGTTCAGATAGCATCTCATTTGTCTTGTATAAAAAATAGTAGCCCTAAAGCTAGATATTAACAAAAAAAAAGGTTTATTATTTCTTATTTTTCTTAATATGCTAGTACCATTTTAGGAAGGATATTTTTGCTTAGCTGACATTTATTTTACTTTTGTTGACATGGTTATTTAGCACTTAATCCCAACAAACTGTTTATTGATTCTGCTAAATATTGTTTTTTCCTTATTATGTATGGTTACATGATCATGACACTGAAGCAGTTGGGATCATTTTATTTTTATCACACCTTGCTTCTTGTGTCATGTTGACTGAAGAGCAATCACTTTAGTTTGTCTGGCCAAATGATACAGAATATAAGAGATCAGGAATCTACTTTTTCCTTAATCATCGTTCAGGTGACCAGGGCTGAGCTGCTTTGCCTCTGCCTCAGTTTTTCTATCTAAAAAATAGGAGAAAGATCTGCATGCTTGGAAAGACCTTCCCAGTACAGAAATATTGTGATAGACTTTATTATATTAAAATCTTTCCTTCTTTTTTTTCCATATATCTTCAATGAAAAGATGAGGGGTTTGTTGGTCTATAGCTGAGAGAGCATCTCACGGTCCTGTTCCTTAATCTCGTGGAAATCAGTTGTAAAACACTCCTCAACTTGAACTAGTTCTGAATCTGGTTAACTTATGGCTCCTATCATAATGTTTCACTGTAACATTTATTATAGGGTAGAAAAATTCTTGCCAGAGCTTACTAATGTTGAGAAGACTTGCAAATGATTTATACTCCACTTAGTTTGTGAAAACACAAAGAGAACAGACGAGTTTTCCTAATTGCATAGTATCTCTCTCGTACACAAAAATAAATGCACACGTGCATGCCTCTTGTATACTTTCTAGCTCTGTGACAGTGCTACCTCACCAGCTGCACCTGAAACTCTTCTTTGTTCTGTTTCAGGTGAGCATAAATGTGTGCAATAGAATTTGTAAAGCTTGAGTAAAACAGAAACCAATTTATCTTATGTAAATATGAATGATAGGCATAGCATTGGCAGCATGTGTTTATTATAATTCAAACTGTTTTTTACTCTTCTGATGTATTTAGTTCAATTTAAATCATGAAACTTTATTTTGAAAAACACTACAGGTCTAGTGAATTACTTGTTCCCGCAAATATCAATTAGCCTGTAAATGTGGACCCCAACCCTGCAATAAGCAGTACACAGAAGGATGCTGTATGTAAATAGCATGGCAAAAGCACAAGTCACAGTTTCTGAGCTCGGATGTGTGTATTGGGGCATGGCAGCTTAGAAATGTACACAGGCTGCACATGTAATGAAATATAAAAATGATAGGCATGTATAGAAGTTTAGTTAGAGAATAATCAGGAATTGACTCCCTCTCCTAGTCCCCAACATCTGTCAGGTAGAGGATGATTTCTAACCTATCTTCCAAAGCATTAGTTAAAGCGGTAGAAAGGATTAGTGCCACCAGTTGTGTATAAAATTGCCAGAGTTTAAGCTGCACCAACATCATTTTGATGAACAGCAGCCTGAGAAATGTTTCCTAACATAAATTAGAATGCCAGCCCTAAGGCAGGGAGCAAAATGCCAGTTGCAAAGCTAAGCTGCTTTTCTAATGTGCAAAACACAATATAGGTGCCTCACAGGCCAGCAGCAGGGCTGGACTCCCTCTAGCCTAACTCTTATGGCATGACACCAACACAAGGCCATAGGTGGTGCTGTGCTCATCCCCAGTGATACACCAGCCTTCTGAGTAAGCTCACCATGCTGCTGTCGCGGCCCTCAGTACATCTACCCAACAGGTTTTGGTTGCAAGATATTTGCCTCTTTCTTTGCCATACTTCTGTATCATTTCTTTGACATGCACACAACAGATAACGTTAGGGCTTTACAGAAGTGAGGGCTTTCACCAAGCAGAAAGTCTGATCAGAAAAATCATATTAAAGGTGAAAAATGATGCCTTAGGAAGAATTAAATGTGAGAAGTCAACAGTGCTTGAGAAGGATAGTTCCTGAGGAAGACTGAGCATCTTGCAAGAGGACCCTACATGTTAGTATTCTTTACCACTCACACGAAGTCCAAAAGTAGGATGAAACATAGACCTCTTCTCCTCCAGAGCTAAGGACTAATACTGCAGCAATAACATTTTATACACATTCACAATCACAGATAAGTGTACATAAATTTCTGAAAGAAAAGGCCGTTTTTCACAGGACGTATAGGAAAAGAGTGGTAAGGTATTTTGAAAGGCTGAAATTCAAAGGCAAACAGGACAGGTGTATGCTCTAGCAAGTAGTCAGTCAAAAAAAGATAAGAGTCATCTACACAGCTATTTACTGGTTGATCTTATAAGCTCATTGCAAAATCCTGATGCATCTTGTCCACCTAGTCTTACCCAGAAATAGTTTTGAAGTGATCCCACTGGTTGCGGTGTACCAGAGTTTGATATACTAATATATTGCATTGCACTTCACCAGACTAAAGCAATGGGACAGGATCAGCATTTCAGAAGAATCTTTCACAGATATAGCTAAATCTTACCATCCCACAGATACAACATGCTTTGCCACACCTACCAGATCATGCCTTGGTTAAAGATCAGTCCCAGCACATTTCCACTTATATCAAACTCAGAATATGATGGCTGAAAAAAATAAGACAGATGCTTTCATTAGGCTTGTACAAAGGGTTTTAAGATGACTTACAGTAGATTAAAACTGTTGCTTCCAATAACAGCAGCATACTGTCATCGTGTTATAAGGCTTCTTGTTGCATCTTATCAGTGAATCATGAAACAAATTAATATGACCCAAGGCAAGCAGGCAGACTTTACTACAGCTTGCAGCATTTTACTGAAAATCATTTTGGGCTTTGTTCAGAAGAAGGTGCTAATGGAATATTCAAAATAGTTTTGTGTACTGGCTAAATTTTAAAACAACTATTCATAAATTTTCCATTGGAGTGGCTACTGGTGGTCAAC
This sequence comes from Caloenas nicobarica, assembly GCF_036013445.1. Taxonomy (NCBI): domain Eukaryota; kingdom Metazoa; phylum Chordata; class Aves; order Columbiformes; family Columbidae; genus Caloenas; species Caloenas nicobarica. Next base: position 58,890,673 of record NC_088284.1, on the reverse strand, counting down.
TAATATGTCCTCCAATACAGTACCAGCCATGAGGCTGCTGTGATTTAGTTCCTGTTTGACCACCATCTTTCATATTTCAACAGTTATACTGATGAAGAATTATTTTTAAGCATTGATAGATGTTGCCTAACTTTGTCTTCTCTGTTTAATATAAATATCTTATTTCTAATTTGAGTGTGTTTGGTTCTAATTTTTACTTCAATATTCAGCCATGGGGTCTCATCATCACTGTTTTCTGAAGAAAGCACTGTACCATAATTTTTTGTTCCCAGTGTAGACATATAAACACCGTAAACAAATAATTACTTAGTCTTATATTTCTGAACCATTCATCTGACACTTTCATTCTGTTTTTCCAAATCTTTAATCATTTCCACATCTCTTATTTTACCCTATTTATTAGTCTCTCATTCATGAAGACTTCTATCTGCAAATATTGAATACACTGCATTTGAGCAACGATTGAAATGCACACTTATATATTGCGCATATGCACCAGAACGAAACTATTTGGTAAGAAATTGTAGCTGTAAACTTTTGGTTTACATCTTAATGGGTGATTTAAGCATATTATTCATATGGTTTTGCTTAGTCACAAAGTTTTGTTTAATCAGCTTTCTCATAAAAGACAGTTTTGCTACACCATAGCTCGTGACGTGCATGATTTACCATACTGAGTGGACAAAAAGGCCATGTGTAATTTCCAGGTATTAATTACATGGATGACTGATAAAGGGAGGAAGTGGCATGAGAGACAAACCCAACTATTCCTTTATGACTAAACCAAGACAAAGTTATTCTACTAAAATCAGTAATTCAAGTCACTATTTTGAATAGCACTATATTATGCTGTTGGAATAGTTGGAGCCCCTACACTCTTTCCATGTAAGTTGGTGCAAATATACAATTTTATCTGTAAATGTTTACAGTAAACTGCTACATTTATGTTGCCTATATTTATGAATCCATTTCCACACAAAAAAATGTTAAATAGGTTAGTAGCATTCAACTTAACTTGACTAAGGAGAGCTGTATAGAGGAACAGAATATCATAAGTGACATGCAGAAATAAATACAATCATACAGAATTAAATAATGTGTGACTGTTCTTCATAACATAGGAGCTAGCATTAACAAATAAAATAAGTTAAAAAATAATTTTTAAACAAACAAAATGAAGTGGTTTACCACACAACATGCAAGTTAGTTTCTGGAATTCTTTGCCAAATGATGTTTCGGTTGTTAAAAATATTTAGGGTATAAAAAAACACTAAAAATTAATGGATGATAGGTACATCATAGCCAACAACCACAGAGTCGCAGATATAGCTACTTCCTAGGGAAGAATTTAAGAATTTAAGTTTACACTTCCACTTCTGGCTGTTGTTTCAGGTAGCTGGCTGGACCTGAGGACCATAATGGACCAGACCATGATAGCCATTCTTATATACTCCCAAATAAAAATGACAATAATAAATTGTTTTCAGCATGTCCTACCAGCAGCTCTGTTGTTGACCCTTTGAGAACAATAATATATTGTTGGAAATAAGGTGTCCCCTCATTGTTGGATAAAAATGTCACAGCTTCCATTAACAGTGTTGAAGCCCTTGTGTGGGGGCTGTGAGGATCACTCCCACTGTTTATTGCCTCACTCTATGTTTTTTACTGTTTCCATGGACAAATGTCTAAAAAGAAGGGTGATATCTATGCAGCTCTTTAGGCCAGATCCTTAATTAAAGCTCTTTCTTTTGTGGGTCTGTTCTATTGATAGAATTACTGTATTATATTCCATTAACATTCCTAATGGTAACAAAAAAAGAAGAGCAAATATTAAGTCTGAAGTATTAATGGGTGAATGTGTGCATCTTCACTTGAGAACTGGAACTCTTCGTTTAAGCCAAGTTGTTCTGCAGTTCACTGTGTGGCTCCCAACACCAATAAACTGCAGACATCTCACAAAAACCAAGCAAACAAATGAACACACAAAATTATATCTATCTATATATCTGGTAGATTCGTACAGCTGTTCTGGATACGCAGGGTCATCTCAAATAGCACTGGGCACCTGTAGGGCACCTGTGATTGGGCAGGTCATACAACAAAAATTTCCTGCACAAAAAGCAGCTGATTCAGAGTAAATAACAAGAGAAGAGGTTTCAGGAAGCCTTAATGGCAGCCAAATCACCCTAGGTAAAGTCTGTCCTACGATCTTTGGAATGGCTTTCAGGCTTGCATTCATTCAGGCTCTTTCACTGATTGTGGATATCCTGACAGGAAGAAGGTCCAGACTAAGATTTCAACGTCTTTGGAAAATACAATATCTGAGCTATTTCCTCACAGGTGTAGCTCAAGCTACAATGATTCATGTGTTCCCCACATCCAGCCTTAAATATTGCAATGGCTGTTGAATATTTGAAAATGTGAGGAAGCTCCAGATATAATTTAAGTATTAATAAATGGAAATATACGGTTCCACAAGCTGTGTTTGCTCCCTGCACACACTGTATTCAAATTCCTGTATTTGATATCGATATTACAAAGCTTATAACTTGTTTGTCCACAGCCTGGCCAGCTGGCAGTCTTTGTCTCCAGCCTTACAGCAGTCCTGTTTGAGACACACTATAGAATTAACAGGGAGAAACCTGAACCTTGCCGTAAAGGTCAAAATTTCATAGCAACCAGCCAATAACAATGAGATTAATACACCAGAAAACTGTTTTTTCTGTTGAAAACACCAAAACTTTCTCCTCCTCTGGAAAATTATAATTTCAGAAGAGGCTGGTTTTAGTAAAATGGTAAATTTGTACACATATGAAGGTAAAATTTTGAGGAAAAGAGGACAAAAGGATGGCAGAAAAACTACAATGTTACCTATACCTCTCAGTAAGTACAAAAGAGGTTTCAGGAGCTTCACAAGCTTTGCCAGTACCCTGACTACTGTTTAACAGGTGAAAAAACAGCATCAGACCTTACACTGTTGGTATTCTGGCTGGCTAATTTAATCTACCTCAGGTTTGTGTGAAAGAGTGAAAGTCTCAGCTCCCAAGTGAAGAGCACTACACTGGCTTGTCTTATGGGAATTACTAACTTTATTTCAGCTAAACTAATTCTAGCAAAAAGTATATATAATCAGATTTCTAGAACAAGTTCTTTCATATTTTTCTCCACAAACAATGGATGCCCCAGTATGCTAGATGACCCTATCCAAAATCCCATAGAAATCAATGAGATTGTATTCTGTGCGACAGTAAATGATTCTTCAAATCTGAAACATGTCAAAAACTTGTACCCAGTTTTCTTACACAATCAAAGAAAAAAAACCCAAACAAACAAAAAGAACCCCCACTAAAGTTACCAAAGTTAAAGAATAAATCAAACACTAAGGCATAAGAAAATTCTGAGAAAAACTAACACAATGTTGCTCAGGGATTTTGAATGTGATATGTCTAGCCAGTTGTTAACTCTGTAGGATTGAAATGAAAATGTAATTTACTGAAAAAATGTGAAATGATAAGATAATAATAATCAGATACTTACAAATCCATACTCCAAATCCCAGCACCAGCAGTAATTGAAAAACCTTACAAACACAGCCCTCAAGAAATCACCAATTAGAATTGTGATGTATGTTGTCATCGTGTCAGAGACCGTCAGCCGTACGAATTCCTGTTAAAGCAATATTTGCTTTTAAGAATATATTTAAGCAATCAGTAATCACAGTAATACTTAAATACCGGACTAGATTGCTAGTTTTGCTTACCCTACTTCAACACGGAAAAGACTGTACTCCGCCTCTACACTCACCAGTTCTGAAAAATGCCAGGAGAAAAACTGCCTGTAGTTTGCTAGAGGTATCCTTTGCCTCTAATTCATGCTCATATTATCAGATGAGACTTCCAGGCTATGATTAGACTGGGAAAGGTTTCCAGACAAGGTTGCTGCTATAACAGATATCTGAGCTGATATCTTAAACTGCTTTTGATCCCTCCTTTGACTTTGGGAAGATTGGGAAATGAAAAGAAAAAACAAAGGTAAATGGTTTTCTTTCTCAAGGAGCACCAACTCCCAGTTAATATGGAGAAGACAGAAGAAAATCCTAATGGAAATCCTCATTTCTCTTCTTTAATTTTAGTAAATCTCACTAAATCGTACTCTAACAGGCTTTACCTCAGTGGCCCAAAGGTCTATTACTCCCACTTATCTGAAATTAAGGAGAAAATTAGTGCAGTGATGAGCTCTTGGTGTTCTTAACTTATTATTCAGCATCAGTGAAAAGAATAGAGGGACTGTTTCTCCTGCCTGTCTGCTCCCTGCTGGTCATTTATTCAGTCAGGAGCAGAGATGATGGTGATGATGAGATTGTCAGAGTGATGGAGCAACAGTGAAAATTGTGATTCAGTGTTGAATTCATTCTCATGCACAAAAAACCAACAATGGGATACGATCAAATAGAAGAAAGGGGGATGTTAGAAAATACTTTAGATATGATATTTTATATTACTACATCAACAGGAATAGATGTTCAACTGAGTCAAATAAAAGGACTGAGCAGATTTACATTAAACCATTATTGCTTTTTTGCATTATGTTATTTGTCTAAAGATAGAGACACCTTCTCAAAAGGACGCTGCTGTAAGAGTTATCTTACATGTATTTCCTTATGGAGATAATTTTTTATATATTTTCTATAAGTCTGTTGTAGTCAGAAACTAATAACTGTGTGATCAAAACTCTAATCAAAATTACCACATTTATTAGGCATTGTGATGAATCCAATTTTTCAAAATTGCTAAACAGGTTTTGCAAGACAAAGATGGGATAAGGAAGGTAAATGAAGAGAATAGTGAAATAGAAGGGGAAAAAAGAAATGCTTTCAATACTCTCAACTACCAGGACAAAGACTTTTGTACTAGACAGGGTTCAAGGAAACTAAAATATTTTTTTACTCAACTTTTTAGGTCAGGAAAAAGTCACACATCTGCCTTTCCTCACATTTTCCCACTTTAATGTCACTTATTAGCAGAAACAAAAATACCTTCTAACAGATGATGATCTATTTTCAAATATGAGCTCAAAGCAGACACATTACCTGTCCTACCATTGTTTCCCAGCATGGTCCTCTGGGGACATCTGCAGGGTCTACCTGTATTGGAGGAGCAGTGGAATTTTCTGGGATAGTACCATTGTACAGACTGGCTTCCCATATTGTCATGTTATACTTGACAATCTTTTCTTCTTCCAACTAAGTAAAGAAAAAAATAGAAAATTTTAAAAAGCATGGGAGTAATTACAATACAGAAAGAAAACAACATCTTTAGCTGACATTTCTATGACTAGCTGGAAGTTCTCATCCTTGTCCAGCTACATGTTAAAAATAGTGAAGGGAAGTAAATAGCTTGCCTTGAGATTGATTTCATCCATTAGGGCGATAATGAAAGTGTAGAGATTGCCAAGAAAAAGGGCAAAGATTCGTCCCAGCTGCCATCTTAGAGCTATTCGAGGGTGGTAGTTTTCCAGAGAACTGATTACATCAAATAAAGTTGGACAGAACATTCCTAAAAGTGACATAACCATGTTCACCTGAAAGGAGGAAGGAAGAAAAAAAAAAAAAGAGAGAGAAATTTATAGTGAAATGTTAGAAGCAAGTTCTTTCATTATTATTTATTTGGGTGGAGAGTGTGCTTCTATTAGTACTTTTTATTTGTTTTTTTTATTTAATGAAAACCAAAATCCACTCTGGGACTCACAAGATGTTTTCTTTTCAAAAGAAGAAATGAGTGAGAAGTTGGATGTAATCTACTGCAGATGGATATGTAACATCTTTTTTTCATTGTACATTTTGTTTAAACATCTGAAAGAATCAGTTGTTAGTTATTGACTAGAACCTACATTTTAACCTGAATTCTACTATCAGAGAACATGGCACAACATATTTCCAGTACTGTTTTATGCTACATCCTTACCACATCTTCCCAGTGGACACATAAATGTTCTATAAAAAGCATTCCTACAAAAATACTGCACTAAATTAAATTTATCTGAGGTCTCACCCAAAGTTAATTCTAGGTGTCGGAGAATCATAGAACCATAGAATCACAGAATATCTCAAGTTGAAAGGGACCCATAAGGAACATAGATTCCAACTCCTTGCTCCTCACAGGGCTACCTAAAATTAAACCATATGACTAAAAGCATCACCCAGACACTCCTTGAACTCTGACAGGCTTGGTGCCTTGAACACTTCCCTGGGGAGCCTGTTGCAGTGACTGACAACCCCCTCAATGAAGAACCTTTTCCTCATGTCCAATCTGAACTTTCCTTGCTGCAGCTTCGTTCCATTTCCTCGTGTCCTATTGCTAGTCACCAGAGAGAGGGCATCAGCACTTGCCCTTCCACTGACCCACTTGAGGAAGCTGTAGACTGGGATGAGGTCACTTCTCAACCTTCTCCAGGCTGAACAAACAAAGCGACCTCAGCAGCTCCTCATAAGTCTTGCCCTTGAGGCCTCTCACCATCTTGGTCACCTTCCTCTAGACAGACACTAATAGTCTGATGTCCTTCTTATACTGAGGCACACAAAACTGCACACAGCACTAGAGTTGGGGCTGCACCAGTGCAGAGCAGAGCGGGACAATCACCTCCTTCGCTCGGCTGGCAATGCTGTGCTTGATGCACCCCATGACACAGTTGGTCCTTTTGGCTGCCAGGGCACATTGCTGACTCATTTTCATCTTGCCACCAACCCAAACACCCAGATCTCTTTCTGCCAGGCTGCTCTCCAGCCTCTCATCCCCCAGTTTGTATGTATAACCAGCATTACCCCATCCTGGGTGCAGAATCCAGCAGTTGCTCTTGCTAAATTTCACAAGGTTGGTGATTGTCCAGCTCTCTAGTCTATCTCAGATCTTATGTCCTCGCTGCATAAGCAAATTCAAATCAACCCTGCTTCTTTCTGCCTGTTTGTCTTAGTAACCTCAGATAAGACAAACTCATCCTCTTAGCAGTATGGAAATGGAACAAGTTTACTGAAAGTGAACTGAGAAAAACAGATAACTAGCTTTTATAGGAAGTTTAAAATACAGCATAGCTTATAAATTCTACAGACAAGTGAGACATTCTAGTAATGTAACATTCCTAAATGACTGCTGAAAATTATTTCAAGTCTGCTTGAACCTTTTGGTTCTAATTTATTGTGTCAGACAAAAACGAAAATAATTGAAAAGGTTTGAAAGGGCAGATATTCAATTTCATTTTAAAATAAAATTTTATAACAAAAACTATATCTTTAAGGACTAAAACAATAAACAGGAAACACAAAATGTCTCAATCTAAGCTACAAAGGTTGCTGGAAAATGCAATGATATTTGTTTGAGATGAATCATATTAAAACAATTCAGTAAAAAAAATTGATTTAATCAAAAAAAGCCATAATGGTTCACAGAACTCTAGTCTTCTAATTGCTCTGAAACTAGCGTTTTTCAGACATGCTGTAACCCATTTTGCTAGAACTATTATAAATTTTAATAAATTTCTAACTTCCTGCTAAGAGAGTGTTATGACTGCTCTTGCTTCTCTTTTGCTTTTTCTGAACCTGATTTCTACTCAGTTCACTTAATTTCCCTTAGTTCTCATACTGGAAGACATAGTGAATATGTATTTTTGAAGAATAGGTGTGTGCTTTGGGCAGTTTTAAATACAGTGTCTGCTAACTTTATTGAAAGTTTTCTTGTTGCTGCATGGGAGAGGCAGAACAAAAGTCACTGCTTTCTTTCTCTTGGACATTCAATATTTTCTTCATTTTCATTGTGTTCTGCCTCTTGTACAAGTTATCTGAAGCAAGAATATTCTTCCTAGTTTGCTTTCTATCTGCGTTTTTCCATGTTTTGACTGTTCATGTTCCACATCTCAAGAGCATTTCTAGTCCTGGAGAAAATATATTACTAAGATAAGAGATTAAATGAGGCACAGAAAGTTGCAAAACTGAAAAGCGAGGAACTATTACAACCAAAAATGCAATGTTTAACTCAGAAAAAATGTAGCGCATTGAGTTTTCAAAATCCAAAAACTATGATTTTTATATTTCAGAAGCTTATATATTTCTCATAAAGTTTCACAGATATATTATCATTATACTTTCCAGTTTCTTGTGAAGGATTTTGCTGAACAAAGAAATCATCCATTGAATTGTCCATTGAATTTATGCACTATAATCTAATTTGATTTCGGAAAGCAGGTAATTTATGTTCTGGATGTCTTGTCAACTTGAAGCTCATGTGCTGGAGCATATTTTCTGCCCCAGTTTTATCAGTGACAGTTTCACTGCTCTGTGTGATTTAAAATTAACAAGGATATACCAGAAGAGGGGCAGTATGCCAGCATACATGTATGGCAGAGCTACTGTTGATAGCTGATGTGGTCTTATATTCACTTTCTGCTAAGGGACTCTCAAAAGCCCTCTCTGCCCTGCTAAGCTAGAATTTTCCCTAAGAAAGGAACTACAACAAAGAGTCACCCACTAATTAGTAAAACTCTGGTTCAAAACACATTTTTTTATCCCTCTGTGACATTAACTACTCCAGATACCAAGTACCTGTGTGACACTGAAAGCTAGAAAATTACTGTTTACACAAGCTTTTCCAGCTGCTATGAGTCTGCTAAGAAATCCTGTGACTGCAACCACAACTAAACACCAGCCCCTGAGCAGATTAAACTGTGCCAACACATTAACTATTGAACACTGACTGCTTGTTGTTTAAATTATAAGTTCATTAAGAGTCAGTACTCTAGCTAAAACAAATCTTATCTTCCACTAACAATGATTGCAGTAGTCATACATTTGTCTAGCATCTGCTGCAGAAAGTACTAATAAAGACCTATTTTTCTAGTAAATACAGTTTAATATTTTAAAAATAAATTAGAGAAATTACATTTCATAATAAATAAAGCTGCCTGATGATTTCTGGAATTAAATAGAGCATTGACAACATGGCTTAAAAACTTCAGTACAAATGTACTCCATATCCACTACTAGGAATATTAAATTAAATAGCAGGATATTTTTGGCAAAAGATCTGTGGAGTTGTTTCAGCTTGCAAGATCTGAAATGTTCAAGCCATACTTTATTGCTGGGAAAAAAAAAAGTTTTTTAAAACTTATCTCCTCTTTGCCCAACTGTTGTTAATGATTCTGATTCAGAGAAATCAGTCTGTCTCCTCATAGGTTTTCTCTCCTTTTAAGCATAATACCTTTATTTTTAAACAGAACAGGAATATATTTGAGAAAATAGGGTACATCAGTACCGGAGAATTGCTCATACTACCTTCTAGCTCTGCAAGTCATCTTCTATCAGATGAGAAAAATCAATTTTGTTTGGTAATTTTCATCCAATTTCAGAATATCTAAGGAATCAGTGTCATTGTTCTCCATTTCACCAAAATATCCACAGTCGTGTGGAAATTGTCACATAGTGCAGAAACATCATTCATCCACAATTAACCACCAGGCCACAGTCATGTGTGAGGAGCAATGTAAAGGCTGATGAAATCTCTTAACAGTTCCAGTCTGCCTATTTCCACTAATTTCCTGCTCTCCATGACACACTAGACAATTTTGTCTGAACTATGATCTGACAGAACTAGGTACAGACGATATGGCGAGGGAGTTTAAAAAATTTCATTATGACAGAGGAGGATAGTCAGAGGGAAAAGGTCCTGCCACAAAGTCACCAGTGGCACTTTATTAGGCTGTGAGCTTGCCTGGATTGCTCCAAGGACACCATAATTATCTGTAAACATTTTTTGATTCCTTACTACAGTGTGATAAAATTCTTACAAAATAAGCTTAATGTTTTTATGAAGGATGTCGATTTTCACATGCTGTTGTTTGAATTATATGTAAGAGCTGCACTTTCATTTGCTCTAAGTAATACATTGTTTATGGGGTGTTTTTCTGATCAAAATCTTAGTTAATTTATTAATGATACAAACATAAAAGATCATGATGTAGAAAATAAGAATTTTTTTAAATGGGTGTTACATATAAGCCCAATATATTTATTTAATTAAATATTAGTATCCAATCAAGAGCAATATTTTGTACCTCACAAATATATTAGTTACCTGCCAATAAGAAAACCTCTTCAGCCAAATAATGGCAACGTGGCCTTATACGACTCTCTCTTTTAGAGACACACCTGCTCCAGACCTCAATTCTGTGATACTGAGGCTCCTTAGCAGTATTTTTTTGTAAAGCAAACCAAAGTAAAACAATGGATATAAACATGCATATGTTTAACTACATTCCAGATTGCAGCATAAGCTAATACACCAGCTTTCATTAGCACAGTTTATGTTAGTACAAATCTGCTACCACACCTTCCCACTGAAAACCGATTTCCTCCTGAACATTCTTCCTCTGCTAGTCTGTTGTCACACTTAGAACTCATGTTTCTTTAAGCCAAGCAATTTTGTACATGTCTTTTCCACCAGATCAAAGTGTAAAAACTTTCATCAAGTAACTTAACCCAGTCTCAACAACTCCATTTCTCTAGATTCAAGAGGTGGATTGCTGGAGTTTTTGTTACCTTCTCAGTCAGGCTTTGGTGTTGAAAATTAGGGATTGACTTTCCTCATTCCATCATCACCCATCCCAGCAGCTTTGTGAGGCTAGCATCTTTTTGCCTTACCTTAAATCAGGTATCTGCCCTCCAGCTCAGAAGATGAGCTTTAAGTAAGAAACAGCTGGTTTTACAACATACACAGCAGTATGTTTGCTAAGAAGATAAAACCTGCCTGGGTTTTCATGCAGCAGTGCTGACTTCAGGTGCCTATTTCACACTGCTAGAGCAGACACAGTCCCTTTCAATGTACACTTCTATCAGGCAAGGCTGCATGTACCCTGGAAGGAAGCAGATCAAGCAGAAACAAATTGTATTGGATTCTCGGACCGGGCAGCTGGAACTGGAAGGCATGAGTTTCATTGTGTTGCTACACTGAAGAGTTGTATCCATGAGACCCAAAATAATTTTGGACATGCTCACACATCAGTCACTTTGTTCTAGTCAGTCTCAGGAGGAAAGCAACAGGAGAGCGGGCTCCTTGCAGTGATCTTGTGAGTCCGTAGAGTGGCCGGAAAACGATCTAAGAGCACAGAGGAGGAAAGGTAATGAACCTCAAATGAAAACTAAATACAAAGGGGCATTTGAAAGAACCAACCAAGGAATGATCACTTTAATGAAGAAGGAAGCAGAGAGACAAGAACAATTCTTTTGTTACACATTTCCCACCCACACTCAGAGTATTTAAATTCTCAGGAAAAAACAGCAACATGCAGAGTAGAGGAACACAGTTTCAAACCACATCTATTTTAGGAATGTGCTAGCACGAACTTCATTTCTTTCCCACCACCCGTAGTTCTCCAGACCTTCCAGGGCAAATTTCTGGGATCTTCTGACAACAAAAAAGATGAGGTAGCCACTCCCAGCAAGTGTGCACAGGGCCAAGAAGTTAGCAAGAACCCTCAGGAATCGAGTTAAGTGAATATTTTCCTCTTTTCTGCTCTCCTGCTCCTCCACAATAGCTTCCTGCACTTGTTAGAAAGAAAAGAAAATAATATGGTGAGTACTTCAATGGTCAAGACCCCACATTTCTTTCTCAGCTATTAGAAGTCAGTTAAATAAATTACAAAGATGCAAATGCACACCTGGGCATCATATTTTGAGAGGAGCTTATATTGTCTCATAAAATCTGTTTTAGACCCTTGCACATCCTGGGGTTTTGGGTCCCCAGAGTTTGCTTTGCTTCTGTTGAGTGTGTCCCCTCTGAGTCTCATTACACCTCCACTTGTGTGCCAAAAGGAAACCAGCATGTTCTGTCAGCTTACAAAGTGCTACGAGGCTGAGTGACCCAGCAGGATAAATGTGTGATGAGCTGCCAGAAAAGGAACCGTCACACTTTAAAAATGTGCATTTGTGAGAATAGAGCAAATAGTTTTATTCTGAAAGTCAGCAATCCAGAAGGAATGAAAAGGCAGTTTAGATGCAGGAATCCCACAAAAGGCAAACAGTGCACAGGTTCAGACTGCAGAATAAAACATTTGTTCCACATTTACCCTTGGCCAGGACTGATAAATGTTAAGACTCTGGTGTAGCTGTGATCTCCAGCTCCTACTTTTGCGAGTGGAAAGATGTGTCTTCTTGAAATAGGAATTTGGTTACAGTTGCTCACTTTAGTATGGCGATCAGTTGCCCAGACGGGAAGATAAATTTCTGCATTGTAATAATGACTCTGAATGACTCTGCTTTTCTTGTGACTTTTGTTTGTTACATAAATGGAGATTACAGCAGCTCTTGAGCAAAACTCCCACGACCTCACCCAAGCCAAGACTTCACCCTTTCTCTCTGATATTCCTTGCTCATTTGCAAAGATCACAATAAAGATTCATGAGTTTATTTCTCAAAAATAACTATCTGTCTCAACTGATTTGTATTCTTGCCCAAACAGCTGTCAGTAACTGACCTCTTTAGGTGGGTAGGGGTAGTTCACACAGTTTCTGCTCTTTCAGTCAGTATTGTCAATATTTCTTCCTTTTTTTTTTTTTTTTTCCCTCTGGGACCTTGTATTTGTACTGAATTTGAGCCCAGTTGTCTTTTATGCCTGCAGTTGAGAGGGCAGGCAGGGTAGAGCTGGTATATTGTCTATATCACCACTGCAGAAAGAAAAGCTGTTGTGTGTGATTGGATAGTACAGAGAGTGCTTGGTCCTCCACCTCTCACATAGTATGTTGTCAGTGTGGCTGCAAGTCTAACATCTTGTTCATGATCTGCCAACACCTTCCCGGTGTATTCCCTGTTCATTATTACACTGAAGATTAAATTTTCCTTTACATGCTTCACTGTTGTGCACCAGTGACCTCAGTATAGAAACACATTCTTTTACATTCAACACATAGAATGTATCCCCTTCACTGTTCTCACAGCAGTGCATCTCGCATCCTGCCCCAGATTCCTCTCACAAAAACCCTATATATATATCCTATGAAATGAAAACATCCTAAAAACTGAAACTAAGAACACCTTTCACTGCCTTGCAAACTGGGGTATATTTCATAATTAATCTGACAATAAAAACCTTACATTATGCAAGGAAAGTAAACTTTTTTTCTTACTGAAAAGCAAGTATACACTCAGAATTCTGAGGTCAATTTTACTGAAATGAATAGCCCTCTGTAGATTATTCTATTGCTTTGTCTTATGGTATCTCTTTAATGTAGCAAGAGAAGATGATAATGTAAGGTTGGGAAAATGTCACCAGCATTTTTGAAAAAAGTTTTTCAGACAAGCACCATGGAAACTGGAAGCTGTCAGAGATGAGAAAAAGGAAAACATGATTTTTACAGTAGAATCATTTTTTTAAAAACTAGTACTGCAGTCACAGAGGACACAAGGGATGTCATTAATGCTTTTCCTTCCTCAATCAAAAGCAGAATATCAAGATGGCAAGGCACAAAGATCCAGACTCAGAAGGCTATAGAGCTGTCCAATTTTAGTTTAAGCTTCTAAACCTCAGGCACAGCTAATATTTCACCTTAGTTCCATCTGACTCACACCAGCTGGAAAGACAAATCAGGTTACCTCTCTGTAGTAAGTTCTATTTTACCTTAAAGCTTGTTGTGATGGAGGCAAACTTATTATCTGCTGTCTCAGGATTGCCAATCAGGTAGTCCCAGCTTGTGAACATTTTCCAGCTGAAATTAAAACTAGTATCATCCCCACCACCCTCTTCATTTGCATTCCTTGCCATTCTACAAAAGCCAGAAAGACACAGGAAGACCTTGTTAGAAGTAGTTCTGCTATGTGAGCATGATTTTAAATGGTTTCTAAATTCTAACATTGTTCTGAAAAAAATTATATTATTATTACAGTCAATCACGTTATACTAAATCTGGAATGTTCAGTCTGAAACAAAAGGGAAGGATGGAGATTTTCATATTTAGACAATTCACGAGCTCACAACACACATTTTGATGAGAAAGAATTAATTCATTTCTTAACACCTCCGAGAAAATCTGCTGGATAAGAAACTCACTAGGAAAACAATATCAAGAAGACCTCTCAAACAGAAAGCTGCAGAGCATCCTGAACTGCAATAGATTTGATTAGAGACTTCATAAAGAGAAAAAAAGTTCTACAATAACAAGTCAGAACAAAGCTTGGTTATACGATACAAAAGTATCACTAATATAGCTTTCTATCTTCCCTTTCACCTCTTATGCCCTTTTAAGCAAGATTTATAATGGTATCCACAAACATTAAATTATTTCTTCAGTGATTCAACTTAATCTTGACTACTAACATCTATATTTCAAAGTGCTGTCATTCATGTAATAATAGTGATTTTGATTCTGCATAGTTTATCACTTAATTCAAACCATTAAGCACAAGGATGGAGTATATTGGTAGGATACAAACCATTTAGCCTTCAGTATTGTATTGATTTCTTAGTCAGGAAAAGGCAACATGTATTTTAAATCTTGTTAGTGCAGCAGAGTTTTGTTATTAAAATCAATAAATTCTACATACCATATTTTTAACAGTCCAGTAAATTACGTACTCTGAAATCTAGGAAGATAGTAGTGAGTAAATAATACAGAAAATCCATCTGAGATATCATATCAATACCAGGGTTGGGTTTTTGTTTGTTTGTTTTACTGCTCATATATAGAAGGGACAGAGACCATGAAAGGTGCTTGGTAGGAACTGCCCTGCTGCTGGTTTCTAGACTACTGTAATTCCTTCTCAAGAGTTCATAATGAAATAGTGAACAGTCTTGTGGTTGGGAAATGTTTCCATTTTATGTTATGCACTTGAAGATCTGCAGAGAATAGCCCTACATCTAATTTTTTCTCCTAAATAGAATAATAGTGCTTATAATTCTCACTGCCTTGTTCACATAGACATTCCCTTTCTCAGGTCTCAGTCAACAGTAGAAAAATGGTATCACCTCCTGTTACACTGCTTTTAATTTCTGTGTCCATTGTGTTGTTTTCTGGAGAAACAGCAAAGAGCAGAAGACTGCAAGAACTGCTCATAAGATTACCTAAATATTGATCAGCATTAGTGTCACATGGCCAGGTGGAATGTTAGCAAATACAATGTATTTTTTCCACAAGGATATTCCTTTGTCTGGGCCATTGAGTTTTTCTGCTAGAAGGTTTTTGTGTTCTTTTTTTTTTTTTTCTGGGTGACAGTCATTGAAATACAATCATCTAAGACTTTTCTGATCTTCACAACCACATTATCAGAAAACATTTAAAAATACATTTTGAGCAAAACCAATTACTTTTTTATTGTAGCAGTTTGTTCCTCTTCCAAATATATCCATACGTAACCAAAGACATTTTTTAATCTTCTGAAATTCTTCTTGCCGTATGCAAGAAACAATGTAATATTTGAAATACCAAACATGAATTAATGTAGTGGTCATGGAAGGGAAAATACTGGCTTCAGCAAAAAACAGTGGACATAAGTAGTTGCAGTTTTCTCTATATTCACAAGTGTTCTTGAATCTTGATGCACAATGTTCTCATCATTTTCACCCTAAACATATTTTAAATCCACCTTTAAAGACAACTATATTATTGTTATAGGTGTTCACCTTGTTTGAAAGAAGAGTATTACAGATTACAATCACAGAATCATAGAATCGTAGAATCATTTTGGTTGGAAGAGACCCTCAGGATCATGAAGTACAACCACAACCTAACTCTAGCACTAAACCATGTCCCATTAGTGGCTTATGTGCAAAGTGATTCAGAATTATCACAGTTTATTCCAGTAGTTTATTAGGCTATAAAATAATTTTATTTTCTTTAAATTCTGATCCTAAGACAAAACCGAAGTCCAGAATTTGAGAGCCAAAAGCACCCGTTGTGCTGCCAAGGTCCTATTTCACTTACTCCTATGCTTCCTACCATTTTAACATTTATGTTTTTAACATTATATCAAGCACAGTTTTCACACTGCTGGAGATTATTTTGTGTTCCACAGGACATTAAACCTTTACTATGGTCAGTAGCATTAATTCTTCTACACCACTGTGCAAACATGACATAGCCACTACAGTCTTGCTGAGAACAAGTTACTGTTGACTGAAAGTTTCACACAGAATTATTTGCTATATGTTTCTTTCATTCTTGTCTTCTTTCTTCTTAAGAGAATAATTTAATTCACATAAGGTATCATTAAAGGCAGAACAATTTAATTTCCTGGATGTTAGCTGACATTCTGCTAGATACAAAATATTACAAAACATGGGCTGACAGCTCTGTTCCTTACTTTATGCATTCATTTTTCAATTTGAAGTTGCGGGAGGAAAGTGTTATGTTATTTCAGTAAAGATTTTTCCCACTTCTACAACACTGCTGATGGTGCAGAACAGCAGACAAATAAATACAGGCTGAAGGAATCTTACATGGCTTTAACCTTGCACTTAATCTTGTGTTGTCCAGCTCTTAGAACTGTTGTATTTTAAAACAGATAGTCTCAGGAGTCAACAGTGAAGTTATCTGCCTTTTTGAATGTAGTTTATTCCAGAACCAAGGAGAACTTACGTTCGAATGACAATAATGAAGCTGTAGCCAATGGTCCCAACTCCAACAAGGAAATATGAAAGAGGCATCCTGAACTTGAGCCATCCAATTGTCCTCTGGTTATTGTAATAACCATAAAAGAGTACGGAATACTGTGCAAAGCCCTGAAAAGTCAGCAAAAAATACGATATCACATCTGTTAAATATGCATGTGATCAGAAATTGTACCAATAACAATGAACTGAAACATTCATTTCAATGCATTCAAAACAGTTGTAGGCATTGCTATAATAAATCTCACAGGATTGAAAATATCTTCCTTCATTTAGAAAGACTTAGTATATTTTATGTCAACTTTCAGATCTTTTATCATTACAAGTCTTCATGGGCACTCCATTATTTAATGAGTCAAAATTTTTTCCTCAACATACTTCTTGTTGTAAAGACAAAAACAGTTCAGTTTACAAAATTTGTCTTACAAATTACTTGCAGATAAGATTTTTAACTTCATTTTCACATTTCTAAAATGTACTTGAGTAGCCTATTTGATATAAAATTTGATATAAAATTCTGATATGCCTTCTTTGTCTAGCAATGTTCGCTGGGTGATCACTCAATGTATATTAATCAATAGTTAGCTGCATTTTATGGATGATTACTCAGTATGCAAGGTTTTTTAACACTTAGACTCCAAGGCTGTAAAAAGTACAATGTAAGTGTACCTTCTTTCTCAGCAGTTCAAAGTGTATCTCCTTCTCTGAAAACCTTAGTGAGAATTACCCTCACTTCTGTGGGCTGGATTGCTAATTTTTCAAAATCATTTACTAGTACATGATAAACTGTAAGCAATTGCTGGTATCTAAACTCACCCAAATAGCTAAAGCTTCCTGATAATCCGCAGGTTAGAGCAGGAGCTCACCTCCTAGAAGATAACTGTATTCAGAGCCTTTACAAGGAGATCTCAGCACACGCACAGCAGTTGCAAAGCTCCAGATGGATGTAATAATTTCAAGTCAAATAGACAGTATGTGACCTTATAATTGGTGGATAGACCATACATTATTTTGAGACTAATACAGTAATATGAGGGTTTTGTGAATTACAAAAGCCACTTACTTCCCTTCTACTTTTCCGTTTCTCATTTTACTTAAAATAAATAACAACTTTCTCATATATTATTGCAAAACGTGCATGTAAGTTATTGTAGCTCTTACTATATATAAAATGAAAACCAAATTTTAAATTCTAAGCTGAAAATGAAATACTAATATATGATAAACAGAAATATTATTCAAAATGTCTTGATTTGTCAGTCGTATATCATTTTTCTTCATATCAGACTAGCTCTGAGAGATGTGCCTATACATAAGAGATAATGGTATGTTCTTCTCTGATAAGGGCAATAATGTTATAGAACACATCTACTACTAATTACTAGTAAAAACACCAGTCAGGCTACATTCAAATTCAATAGTATGGTTTTTTGCATTTTCTTTGTTCATTAAAGCATCCTGTAATTCCACCTTGGCAGACTAATGTCGCTCTAGAAAATCGTTTGGATCCCTCAGAGTTTTAAAATGCTTTTTAAGTCACTGTGTTCTGCAAAGTCAGAGATTATTCCTACCCCATTTCCCCAAAAATAAGACAGGGTCTTACATTAGTTTTTGCTCCAAAGTCTATTACTTTTTTACATGTATAATTGCCTTGACACTATTTCAATTGACTTTTTTAATGAACAGTAACTAGGTCTTGTTTTTGGAGTAGAGCTTATATTTTGAGCAACCTGAAAAATCCCGAAAACTCATGCTAGGGCTTGTTTTCAGGATAGGTTATATTTTCGGGGAAACAGGGTACACTGCATACATTTCACTATGAGGCCTGAAATATCTTTAACTGTGTAAAACTAAGCATGTGTGGAAGATCTCTTTCACTTCTTTCCGAGCATAACAGAAAAGAGGGGTGAAATAAAAATAGTAGTCAAACACTTCATTGAAATGAGCCTTGAAAGTCTGACTTTTAATGTTTGGATTATTAGCAGGACTGTAAAATATATAATTTTAAAACCGAATCCCAAGTGAAATATATAAAAATCTAAACCTATTCATTTTTGTCGAGTCAGGAAATGAGTATAATTTAAAAAAAAAAAAAGGCAAAAGATATGTTGATCTTTTCTTTACTATCTTAAAAATTGTTGGGGTCTTGTTTTGTTTGGGTTTTGTTTAGTTTTGGGGATTTTTAGCATGAAATAATGTTTGCTGATGTGGGTTCACTTATTTGTAACTTACTTGGTAGCATGCAAGAACCACTAGTAGATGAAAGGTACTGTTTCCCGTGCTGTTCAATTACAAATGTCATTGTCTTCAGGGAGTATTTGTCAATGTGATATGTCTCAAGAAAATTCTTTTTGCCCCTCAATATTCAGGGGTTCCATCTTTTTCACTGCCCTGTTCTGTATTTATTACCTTTACATTTGCTCGTTGTGTTAACTGCTAGCTTGTTACTATACTTTTTTCTTCAGAGCTGTCAGATTTAGTTTCTAGAGTTATTATAAACTTGCCTTCTCTTTCCATCATCTGTCTTCATTCACCTTTTCTCAAATACATTTATTTTTAAATCTCTATTCATATTTGCTGTATAAAGCTCTTATAGACTCTATTCTCTCTACAAAATCTCCAAGTTACTATGATTCCTTTTTCTCCAATTTGTCCCTGAAGTTTTAATTTCTCATTTGATAATGTTTTCATCATTATCTAACCACCCAGCTACATTTCTAGATCTGTTCTTCACTGTCAGTCAAAGATACAACTTCCCATGAACCAGAAGCCATGTCATTTTATGCAGCAGTCATTGCAAGATGCTACACATGTAGCTTTTCAGAGAGATATTTCTATCCTTTTGTATACAAGAAGGGTCATCACTTTATGTGGCAAAAAAAGCAGAAGTAGTCTGTTGTCTCTATATACCTTTGTTGTCAAAAGATGGACAAAGATTATAATTGCTAGCTATTATTATATTTTTTTTTAAGTATAGTTGTCTATAGTTAATAAGCCTGAAAGTTTTATAATAAGAAAATGGTTATATCCAGTCAAGTTTTTTCCAATGTTCTGTCATCTTACAGCCTGATTTTTCCTCAACTGATAGCTGAAGATGGAAAATAGAGCCAAGGAAGCTAAATGAAAGACCAAAATCTGACGTCGTCTGAGTCTCCACAGAAAGGTACTGAGCCACAAAACAAGGGATCCTGTTTGAGATCTGCATGTCACAAGATTAGGGATCTCTCCAGGCCTCAACTAAAGTGAAAAATGACAATATTAATGAGAAACATAGACACCATACCCTTTATCTATTTATTTTTTGGTTTGGTTTGGTTTGGTTTTTTTCAGGAGAGATCAGAGGTGGTCTCCTGTAGGAAAGGGAACAGGTATGAAAATCTGCCTGTGCCACTCCTCGTAACTCCACAGCCTGCACAGTCCTCCCCACTGGGATGGGTGGAACAGGACCTCAGAGGGACCAAACCTACATGAAGAGGCCACTTTTAGATGAATCATTCTGCAGACAGATGGAGAAGATGTGCTCTAAACTGGAGGAACCTGTGCCTCACTTTATTTTTCCAAGAAAGGGGTCTGTTTCCAACATCATATTCATGCTTGCTGTTGCTAAAACAACTCAAGTGCTGAAAGATACGTGTATGTGTAACTCTTTAAAGGTCTTGATACTTCATACAGAAGGGAAAGAGTGCAGCAGATTGAGGGAGAAATCACACTTAGTTCAATGGATGCTGCTTCCATTAACCTGAAGGAAAACCTTAACTGGATACTCACACCCTTTCACAGGTGAAGAATAGCTTTTGCTGACATTGACTACACGCCATACAGAAACCTAACAGCCTTCTAAACAACATATTGTAATACCAAACTTATCACCAGCTGACTTTATGCGAAGTTATATCATCTTTATATAAAGAGGCTGACTACATAGACAAGCCATGAGCAAAATTAGATAAAACTGTTGTTTTCAGGAGGAAAAAGCAGTATTACATATTTAGAAATATACCATTAGCTTGTCAATACAGGAGATATAGATCCTCAGGCTAGACTGGGCATCACATCAACAGCAAAGATTTATTACATGCTTTGCAATTCAGCAAAAATATCTGCATACTCTATAAGACAAAGAAAAATTAAAACCAGCATCTTTTGTTTTAGAAAAACACTACAGATCACATTTTTGGAATTTTTTTTTTTTTCTAATTCACACTGCATCCTCAAATTCAGAACCTTAATCGTGTAAAAACAGAGGACCTAGCTCATACATAAAAAATAGAAAGTCAGTACCCAGAGATGTTAATCCAACTTTGAGACTTTTTACCCAGTATCTTTGGATTGCTACAGATACTGAAACATGTGAGTGGATATGGAGCTTCATTACATGTTTTGCCTGAACGAAACATCTATACAAAGAACTCGTGAAAAAATATGTAAATTAGTTCTATTGATATTTTCTCCTGAAATTTTAAATCTCTGAATATTAAATAATGAAGCAAAAGATCGTAATAATCAACAAGTCATGTGAATATGTTGTATTGCAATTTATGCACTTACACTAAAATCCCAGAGAGTAGCGAAGTTCATAGCACTTGCTTCTTCAGCTCTTGGGACAGTCTTTCTAGGTAAAGAGCCATATGGCTTCCCCATCAGAGCCTGGAATGGAAAAATGAGAGCAATTTGCATTTTAAAGAAGAACACCAATAAAGGGAATGGACAGTGATCTTTCATTTCTTAGGAAGACTTGTTTTATACTCCTAAACTGAGGAGCATAAAGCATAAAGTAGGCTGACCTACTTCTCCGGTTCTTTTCATTGCTCCTCACTCTAATGACTGAAACTATGTTTAAAGTATTCATTAATGGTGTTTTCTAAATTTAAAGTGATGTTCCAGTAGCACCAATGGGTTGTCAAACTGTGCCTCTTCCATTGAAAGGAAACACAGAAGTCCAAATTCCTCTGCTGGGTGGTGTTTGTTCCACAGACAAGATCAGAAGATTCATTTTTCTTGCATTATGGATTTTATTGGTTTTTTAATTGAAATGCAAAGATGATAGGAATTCAATTCTGAGAATCTCATTGCTGCTGGCAAGATGATTGCCCAGTCACAGCATATGTCCTCACAGAGTCCTTTCCAGGCTTTACCCTGAAAATTGTTGGGCATTTTCTCTGCTTTGGCTTCAGTGGAAGATGGGTCATGCTATTGAAACGCTGCTCTAGGAAGCTGTCAGAAATTCTTACCTGACTCACAAGTAGTAAGGGGATATGGAACAGCGAAATCAGGGAGATGGCACAATACTTTTAATTCCATATAAGCCCTCTTTTTAGGAAGACAATATGGTGGCTCAAAGGAAGTAGAAGAATATTACATTTCACGGAGGTGATTTCTCCCTGAATTAAATATGCTCTGAGCAGCAATATTAACAGTGATGATGCACACCGTGCAAAACATGAGAAGTCTCATGTCTTTACAGCCCTGCTGGGCCCTATTAGCATATGAGTATTAAGGCAACTGAGAAGGATCCATGGTGCCTCAGAGGCTTGGAATGTATCTTTCTATCGCAATGTACATTTTAGCCAAGATACTCAACTTCACTGCTTCTTAGCATCAGTTCTTCTCCTTAGTTCTCCACAGAAATAAAAAAGTTTAGCAACATCCCAGACCATGAGAAAAAACTTTTAGTACACAACCCTATACATATTTTTCTGTCATGCCTATTTCAAAACATGTCTCTGTAGAGACAACTGTCCACAAAGAACGTACATATTTACAGCCTTAGTACACATTAATACTTTAAAATGGAGCATAGATTACAATTTTATTTAAAGGTTCGGTACCATGAAATATCACTGCAAAGACAGAAATTCACTTGACAATTCTCAAAGATAATTTAAAAGATTGTCACCTCAGGCACCATTACAAGTCCAAAGGTCAGTCCAAAGAGAATCATGTTTATTCCATACATCCAGCGCAAGAATATGAAATAAGATGCTACTGATGAGCCAAAGTGACCTATGAAAATATGAGATGTGAAAAAAGGGCAGATAAGTTAGTCCTTTTACAGTATTTTACCTTCAGGTGATGTTGCTCAAAGTTCATTTAAATGAAATAAAATCAGGTGAGGCTTTTCGTTATTTTATTACCATAGTTCTAGTAAAATTTTTCCAGATTGCATACTAGCATTCACAAACCAGACAGAGAAAACAGAAACAAAAAATATAAAAGTATTATTTATATAGAGTATTAGGATTGTGTAAGAGCTATCATACTTACTAATATTAAATTCTCTAGCACAAGATTCAAAGCAAATCACTTTTTTAAATTTTGTCACATGAGACTGCAACCCATAGGAACTCACGTGACTAAGGACTCACGGTAAACAACACTGTCTAACAAGAGTCTCTCTTTAGATGTTGATCTTGGTGTCCAAGCCTAGTGTTCGATCATTTTCTTCAACCACTCCTCAGTATTTTGGATGGACTGAAGGATACAATAGTTACAAGTGAGGTGTTGTCTGTGCCAACAAAGTTCTCTAAGGTGTTCACTGTGCTTCATTTAGCAAGTCTTATACAAAGTCCTAAGCAACTAATGACTTTTTTCTGCCAAATTCTTTATAAACATTATCTGTCATATCCTGTCTGTTGTCTGATGTCACATGTTCAAGTCAGTAGTGTTACTGTAATTTTACAAAGGCCTGAATTGAGCCCCAAAAGACAAAGTCATTGGTGCTAGAAGTCTAAAGGGAATCAGGTCCTTGCTGAGTTTGGAGCCATCTGGAAACAAGCCTCTCCTTGCAGAGTTGCTTCTGCTGCTTCTCTAACACAACTGCACATCTGCAGACAGTAATTGTTAAGCAAATTTTATTCCCTGGAGTTTATACACATAAGCTTGAGGCTGACTGTTGAAAAGGTGGCTGCTCCTCCAATATGTTCTGTATTTGATGTCTCATCAAACCTGGCAATTTTGGTCAGAGCTTGATATAAAAAATGGTTTTACAAAGATTCTCATACTGACTCTGCTAACCTGAAATTTGGAGAATGTAGGGAAATCCTTGACTTGGCACCAACGGTTTGTTAAATGCCAAGAAACAGAGGATGACTCCCTTATACTAAACTTGATGCAATATGATCGATCTAGTATACGTCCTACCTACACACAAATTCAGATAACAATTAGGTTTCTAGAAAACACTGAAGCATCAGCTTTTTGGTCTCTCTGACTCAATGTATCTTAATCTCTACTCTTCCTTTATACATGCACTAGCTTTTTTTCCATTTCAGTTTCCCTCACTTAACCTTTTTTTACTATCTAACCCCCCTTTTTTTTCCAGGACTTGGCATTTTTATCAGCGTCATCATTAAGATGACTTTGATCTTAGTACTACATATTTGCTAATATGAGGTACACACCGAGAGCCACTGCTTGGATTACCAGAATCAAATAAATTGTGACTTAAAATTATTTTCCTCAGCAATATTTCAGAACTGTTCCTTTGAAATCAAGCCTTAGAGTACAGAGTTTCGGATCATATTGTGGTTTAACTGTGCTTCTTAAACTACTAATATTCAGACAGAGGACTGTTTCTGCAAGTAAAGCTAATTGCGACTTGCCTTAGCAATACAATGAGCAGAACAAAAATTAATAGGAAAAAAGTAAACTTCACAATCTTATCACTTGAGATTATGATATTAACCCACTGTGATTTTAGGACACTCGAGGTGACAGCAAAAATGTTACTCATTTCAAATGAAAAAACAAATAGATATAACAGCAGGACTGGAAAAATGACTCTGTTTTATTTTTACATTCTGATTTTACAAGGAAAGAAATTGTGTCTTGGAAGTTACTACTAGCAGAACGGCTTGTGCCAGAACTACTGCTTTATGGAAACCTGCAGAAATGTCACTCTCACAAATCCTCAAGATGTGTATTATGTAAGAGACCACATGCTTCTTGCCATTGAGTTCGATTGTAAATACACATATGCAGCAGTTTTTTTCTAAACTCCATCTCAAGTGAGTAGATCATCTGTTGAGTAATCTGTAGACCATATGGTTAAGGACATTGTATAAGTTCTCCTCAAGAGTTGTTTTGCAGTCCAAAACTCCACAAAATTTACAATTTATAATTTTTATGTTCCTCTGCTGTTCTGGTTATTGCCTTTTGATGCAACCCACAGCTTCTCTCAAAGGCAACTTCTCTAAAATCAGTTTCCATTGCACTTTCTTCTGCATTACATCACTGGATAAAGCTCACTCAGGTACTCATGCAGTTAAGCCAAACTTCCTTCAAAGAGAGGGCTGTAGTTTAAATTCATCACTGACACTGGAACACAAAACTGATTTGTGCCAAAAACATACCCTGAAACATACCCATAGTACCAACTAGACTGTTTTGTTTATATTTATGCATAATATATGGGGACATCTAAGACCACTATTGTTTTCTCTGTGTTTCATTATGTGGTTGAAAATGAGATAAATAATGCCAAAATACCTCTTACATAAGGCTTAAGAAGATGAAAAAAATCACAGAAATAATTGTAGTATAAATACAGACAAACTAAAGTGAAGGCAGGCAATAGCTAAATCCCATTTCCACTTTTCTGAGATTAACTTCAATACTGGCTCCTGAACTGTTAACTTTATATTGAGGATTTTTAATTGTAAGGTGTCTAACAATCTCTTAATGAAATTTTCAAGTAGCTATAACATCAAGCTCAACAAATATCAATGAAAAATAAAGACTTATTGATTTTTACTACATATTGAATACTAACACGTATTTCTCAGGTATTGAAAAGTAATTTATCATTTTGGCATGCATCAGGAATATAATACTAGATACTATGAACTTCTATAAGTACTTACTTTCAATCTCCTTAATTTTCATTTCCCAGGGTATGCAGGCTGTCTTAAAATTCTCAAAATCTCTTTGAAATTTCATCCATTTCTGAAAAGGATTACATGTAAAAATAAATAAACAAATAAATAAATAACTCAACCACTACTCTCATATCAGTGTGCCGATACTCGATTTGCCCTTGAGCTAATGTAACAGCTTAATCACTAAGAGTATCTTTTGGCAGAGCCCGCTGCAATAGAAACACTAGCATATGAAGAACTACCTCCTTTTGTTTGTTCTGAGTATGCCTCCTACTGGCTTTGTGTGAAGTTCCTGTTCTTCTGCAAGAACAATGATTAAATAATCTCTTCTTTTCATGACTTTTTTTTTTTAATGTTTCTGAGAATTTAATTTGTTATTTCCTCTGCTAATCAAAATTCAGACCTGGAGCTCAAGCTCCATCCTTTAATTGCAATTACTCTACCCAGTATTTTTTTCTATTGGATAAGTATAACTTCTGTAATTGAGATTCCTGTGCCCAGCTGAGTTTGAAAACCTAATTAATTTTTGTGGACATTAATGCTTATGAGATGTGACTATACAATTCCTTGCAGAAAATCAGGTCTAACTAAGAGTAAACCTGGCTATAGCAAGTAGTCCTGTCAAACATTCTTAGCATCATTCTGCATCAGCATTTTAGGCTGGGGTAGGAGTGTGCTTTTGAAACGAATCTCCCCAATTATCCCAATTTACCACAATTACACTTAGACTGTTTCCTACAGCATTCTCCTGGAGAAGCTGGTAGCTCTTGGCTTGGATGGGCACACTCTTCACTTGGTAAAAACTGCCTGGATGGCCAGGCCCAAAGAGCACGGGTAAATGGAGTCAAATCCAGTTGGCAGTCGGTCACGACTGGTATTCCCCAGGGTTCAGTAGTGGAGACAGTTCTGTTTAATCTCTTTATCAATGATCTGGACAAGGGGATTGAGTACACCTTTAGTAAGTTTGCAGATGATGCCAAGTTGGGTGAGAGTGTTGATCTGCTTGAGGGTAGGAAGGCCGTACAGAGGGATCAGGACCAGTTGGATCTACTGACTGAGGCCAACTGTATGAGGTTCAACAAGACCAAGTGCCGGGTCCTGCACTTGGGTCATAACAACCCCAGGCAGTGCAACAGGCTCAGGGAAGAGTGACTGGAAAGCTGCCTGGAGGACAAGGATCTGGGAGTGTTGACTGACAGCCAGATGAACATGAGCCAGCAGTGTGCCCAGGTGGCCAAGAAAGCCAACAGCATCCTGGCTTGTATCAGGAATAGTGTGGCCAGCAGGACTGGAGAAGTGATCATTCCCCTGTACTTGGCACTGGTGATGCCGCATCTCGAATCCTGTGTTCAGTGTTGGGGCCCTCACTACAAGACACTGAGGTGCTGGAGAGAGTTCAGAGAAGGGCAACAAAGCTGATGAGGGACCTGGAGCACAAGTCGGATGAGGAGCAGCTGAGGGAACTCGGGCTGTTTAGCCTGGATAAAAGAAGGCTGAAGGGAGACCTGATCACTTCCTGCAGGTCTCTGAAAGGAGATTGTAGCATGGAGGGTGTTGGTCTCTTCTAAGTAGCAAGTGATAGGATGAGAGGAAATGGCCTCAAGTTTTGCCAGGGAGGGTTCAAATTGGATATTAGGAAAAATTTCTCCATAGAAAAGGTTGTGAAGCACTGGAACAGGCTGGCCAGGGAAGTGGTTGAGTCACCATCCCTGGAGGTGTTTAAAAGATGTATAAATGTGTTGCTTAGGGACAGGGTTTGGTGCTAGAGTTAGGTTATGGTTGGTCTCGATGATCTTGAAGGTGTCTTCCAACCTAAATGAGTCTATGATTCTATGATTCTATTCTACGCTGTTAAGCAGTGTCAGAGCATAAAACTAAGTCAAAAGATGTACTTGAGGAGTATGCTTGAGGAGTAAGCTAATTGACATCCACTGCTACTGGGTATTTAATTCTTGGAACCACAAAGGACTTAGCCCAAAGAAATACCTGCCAGAATGCATATTGTGTGGACACTGGGTCCAGCAACCACCCTTTGGTTTTTTGGTCACAATCCTACAGTGCCATACTGCTTCATAGGATATATACAGCCCTAGAGCCCTGGCTCTGTGGAGATGCCCCCAGTGTTTTTGCTGTTGGGCAAAAGGACATTTTTTTCACCCTTTACAGAGGACTTTCTCAAGAGGATAACTGAGCTTTGGATTCACTCCACAGAAAAACCCAATCTACATAAAAAGAAATTAAGTTTCACAAAATATTGAACTCTTACAAAAGAGTTTATTCTGGTCTTTATGACAAGTCTCAATTAAACTGTGAGCTTGTACTAGAAATCTTTTCATGTGAGAGTAGTGGAAATAAAAGTGCTAAAATGCAAATAAAGACAAGGAACTCTCTTTTAGAAGATGAGTACATGTGGCAATAGTCTGCAAAAGGCTCACTGTTCACGTTACATGAAGTTAGTAGAGTAATAAATTTACCTTGGTCATCATCACTTTGTATGCATAGAACTTTTTTCCTTTTCCTTTTCCAAGGGCACCTTCAAACTTTTCAACAAAAAGCTGTGCTTCCCTGGAAAATGAGGGCAAAAGAGAGATGTAGATGGTGCGATGGTAAGCATAATATGGACTCTACTATAGCAATGTAATTTTTTATCTGTTCTAACTTCTCATAGACTTTTGTATAATCTTGTTCCCTTAATAATGCTTAGAAAGAAAAGCTCTGAGATTTTGTATTTCAAAGAAGATTAATCATATGTAGTGCAAACAGAACAAGCAACTTGAGTCATCTGCTCTAATCCAAATGCATTTGGAGCTCTGAGATCTGCCCACATCCAGATAATGTTATCAAATATTTTTAGTCACAGTGACTTGTAGTTCAGCTGCTGCCCATTTGTGTTGCTTACAAACTGTTATTCCTCTTGGTTCCACCTCATATAAATTGTTGTCTAGCTACCTAAGGGAAATCTATTTTCATTTTTTGTTTTGGAGACATGTACACTAGAACCTTGGTTCCCCTGTGTCTGGCCTTCTCAAGATTAGATTTAATTCAGCTCTTCAGAACGTCTGCATATATCGTCTCTAACTGTACCATTCTCAGAATAATTTCTTAGAAGTGTAGTTTCCGTGGTTCCCAAAAACTGAAGTTTTGTTTATAAAGATATGGAAGTTAAATACCCTGGTGATACAAATATGAAAGGAAGATTTTTAGATTGTTTTTAAAAGCCATAATGTCCATGGCATTAAAACAATAAACAGATAAGACGAAGAGCATACTAATATTTTCTACATTTCGTCTAATCTTCATTTTTAAGTATGACTTTCCTGTGTGTTTCTGTTGAGAAAATGTGCCTTAAAGGCTAAATATCCTAATCTAAAACCTGGAAAATAGACTAAGAATTCTTAGCTGTCAAGGTATGCACAAGACTGTATAACTATTTTATCATTGCACTTAATGACTGCAAAGCATTGTATGTTATATTAGGTATTACACGAAGCACTTGGGAAATGGTAGACTGTTGGGAAAATGTTAATAGCACTACAGATTTCACTGAGCGAAATTAACTATCATGCTTATATCTTCTGCTGAAATATTTTATGTAAGCAAACAAAAAGATTGTGTTAAACTGCAAATTCTGACAGTGACATTGACAGAACCGTGCTCTTGCTGTGGTAAAGGAAAACTATAATTATGTGTGAAGAAGGCTATTAGCCACATCAAAATTTCTCTTAACTCATGGTTAAAAATCTAAACATCTTTAAAAAAACTGAGTATTTTCAGTAACTGCAAATGCTTAGGCTGACCTTCATACTATCATTCGAAGACCTATCAAAACCTTTCCCCACTAGACAACTCTGCATTCACCTCTTCAGCTTGCAATACCAAGTCTCCAAACAGCCTTTTCTTTCTGTGCTTCCCAAGACAGTGCAAAATCAAGCTACTGAATTTAGCTTTCACTCTTTGAGAGCTTTCCCTCTTCAAAAGCCCTGTGAGTATTCTTATTTTCCAAGTGCTCACACATAAACCCAGCTGGTGATGCATTAGGACCAGTACCAGTGCATCTGAACTCCCCAGGAGTTGAGCATGCCTTTTCCCACCATCTGAGGTCCTGTTTCCTCCTTCAAAGTCACAGTTTGGCAGAAACAAAAATGAAGCCAAATCCAACCACTCTTTTCTGTTTGGTTTTGTTTGGTTTGGTTTTGTTTTTAATTTCCTCTGTGGCACAGATTCAGATAAAAATAGAAAATATCCAGCCACCACCTCAGCCATACATCCCACCTGTTCACCACTTCAAAGTGTTCCTCAGGGATTGATTCAGTGGATTTTTAAGGCTCTAGATCCCTTATTCTCAATTCTGCACTTCCAAATTACATTCGTATTCTAGTTTTTGGAGTCTGATCTTTCTGTGCTTTAGCTAACTTTGACACTGACTGAGCCTTCCTAATTGTCCAAGCCACTTTGAGTCCCTCAGAGATTTTCTGGCTCACTTCTGATCTCATTCTTTCATTTTGATTCTCCAAAAACTCTACTCTTTGGTTTCAGCCCCCTCAAAAAAGCCCAGGAAAACAGACTCTTTAAGCTTCAGGAAACCAGTGTCTGATAGTCCATTTTAAATCCATGTCCCTGGGATTTAAAATCCTGCTGCACTGTCAGGAGATACAAGACAGTCCTAACAGCAGATGGCAGCTTCCTTGTAAACTCTGTGCTGGAATAGTACCCTGAAAGCAGTCAGAATCAATAAACTAGACATGTACCAATCTCTCAGGTCAGTATATTGTATTCTGGAATTAAGAGGAAACCCTTCTACCACCACTTCTGTCACTAGGTAATTGAAGCATTGGAGCTTGTTCATGAAAAATTACTGACATCAAAATGTACAGAGCTGTAGAAAACCTGTGTTTTCAGTCACTAGTTACATGAAGTTGTGCTGCAGAATATGAAGATTTCAAATTGTAGGAGTTTTTTTTCCAATGAATCAGTAAGTTAGAAATTTAAGGGGATAACATTAATATGAAAACAACCGTTAACAGATGAAAAATCCTCCATAATGGATATTAACCTATTTTTATCTGTATTTGAACACAAAAGTTCTCCACAAACATCTTCTGCTACAAAATTCAGCAAAGCCAAAATAAGAAGTAACTTTCCACAATAGAAACCATAAAAAAATATTTATTTTAAACTCTTAATCCAAGATTTCTCTTCACTTTTTTGAAATGTCTTTTTACAGGGTTTTCTACAAAAATCAGTATTTGTTATCCCTCTCTGCATCTTGGACTCTCCATCAAGCAACCTTTTAAGTCAGAGTGTTAGCAGCATTTAAGCTTTTCCTCCTGGACAAACCAAAGCATCACTGGAGGTATTTAAAAGACAGGTAGATGTGGTGCTTAGGGACATGGTTTATTGGTGGACTTGGCAGTGTTAGGCTGGCAGTTGGACTCGGTGATCTCAAGGGTCTCTTCCAACCTAAATATTTCTATGATTATTATGCAGTTGAAACTTTTTTTTTAGACATTGTTTTCTGAAAGAAAAAAATTAAAGTCGTCTTTCACTCATGGAATAATTGAAATCAAGTTACCTTTGATGTTCTACAAGCATGTCTTACCTTTTTATGTTTGGTGGAAGTTACCAATAACATTCTAAGTAGCATTTTCACACCACTCATTTAGAAAGACTAAGACTTACAAGGAAATCCAACCACATGCAGATGTACGGAGGAGTTAAGTGCCTCAGCAGCCTATCTGTTAGCTGTATCCACAAAATCTTATTTAATTGGTAGTTAAATGCAAATCTCAATAACAACTCGACACTATGAAAAATTCCCAGCAGAGTTTTAATTAAATATTTAAAAAGCAAAATCAGTGCAGAAGCAGAGCTTGAAAGAGGACCTGTGAATAGTAGGGCAGAAACATGAATGCAGTTATGTAAAAGGAAGGAATACAGAAACCATAACTACCAGACTATGCTGGACCCATCAAATAGAACATTTTTCCTCTCATGCTCAGCTTTTCTTCCAAAATTTTGTCAAGTATTTCTTCCCTCAAGAGCTCTGAGGCAAGTTAGTCCCACTGGGTTACTCCTGATCTCTGCGATTTGTAGGTTAAGGAGACCTTTCCCTGACTTCTACTTCAGCTTTCTGGCTTTAAGAGTTCAGCAATAACTTGGCACCATTCAGCTGGGGAACAGGCTTGCATTGTCTTTTCCATGTCTATGAAACATGCTCTTTTTTTGTAAATATAATCCAATATATTACTTAATTCAGGTTTCCACCTTGATGTCTAAACTATTTCACCAAAACTCCTCCATTTGTACATCCCTGCAGACTTTTGTCACTCTTTGTCTTTTCTTCTATTTGTTTTGTGCTGAAATTAAAATGTTAGGACAGAAAGAATGACCAAACAGTAAAAAGTAGTCCTAAACCCATAGAACTCTTTTAGAAACCACAATAACAACCAAAACCACATACCTATATCTGCTTGCCTACTTGGAAGTCATACAACTTCACTGACACAAGGACGTGTCAAAAACAACGCAGAGTGACAAAACTGAGCTTTGTAATCACTGGTATCAAGTGTTATAGGTAAATTATCCATATCACAAGTTAGGCCAAAGTGTGCACTGTTAGCTAACTGTGAATTTAAAGAAGCCTCAGAGAAACCTTATTAATTGAATTACAGACACAAGGAACCAATAAATGTTGCATGGGGCTGGGCATCATTGTCCCTCAAAAGCCTGAGTTAATTATTAATGCTTGGTGTGGAGTTACAGCTTCCAAAGTGCTAGGTGTACGGTACTTCAGGCACCTCAGCGTTGCAGAGAGAGGGTGAATTACAGCCCTCAGAGGTTGTTGCTAATGAATAGGATTCAAGTGGATTGGTCACATTTTTCAGTAACAGTTCAGGAAGGTTTCAGTCTCCAAGATCTACAAACTCATTAAAAAGAAATGACATATTAATATTCATTACCTCAGACTTCTCCAAGTCTTAAAAAGAGTGGCTAAAAACTGACCGCAAAACAGCTTTTGTCTTGCACTGCTCACTTGAAAAGCAGTTCGACAGTAATAATGGGCAAATTATAGTGTTATTTAATACCCAGCTGGCCTCCAGGACACTCACACTGGCCTCCATTACTGCCAGTATTTCCACAGTAAAAGAGATGAAATATTGATTCATTGAAGTACAATGAGCACATACAAAGATGAGAAATTTCCACCAGCCCACACATGCACCTTATGTACCTTTGGGTTTTGTACGCTTATAAAATATTCTGTTTCCAATTCATCTGTCTTTATGGGTAATCTAAGCCCTGTAATAAAATAAATGTTGTTAAAAAGAACCTGAACAATTGTCACATCATTTTCTGTTCCTGGCAGATGAAGAGGAGACTGGACTGCTCTGCTCTGCTCTGTTTTTCTTAGGAAAAAATAAAGAAGTTCTCAGGGTTCTCTTTATGGTCTGTATTTAACTAGAAGTCCTTTAAAAAGCTTAAGTTTGACAACTGGCTGCCTTTTTTTTTTTTTAATATTGTCATTTCACTTGTTTTGGTAGTTTTCTAACTGGTTTGTGGTACAACTTTAAAGTGAGATCACTGTTGGCACTTTTTTGGGTTCTTGTGCTCAATTCTCTGCTTATACAGTACCATAACAGGCTTTGCTGGTGGATATAAACTACAAAGCTGTTAACAGTCTTTGCTATTTAATAGCACAAAACTCTGGCTATTTAAAGTGTTACATGCACTAAGAAGGGGATTGGTATACCAGAATCAAACAAAGTAGCATACTTTTGAACCTTCCCCTTTCTTTCATATCTGTGCAAAACCCAACCAGAAGAATGCACAGACAGTGGTGCAGACCCCAAATCAGGCCATCAGAAGTAAATTGGGATAACTTTCCATAAAGGTTTTCCAATTTGCAACCGTTGAAGCTGCGGCCCATGACTTTTATTTTTTTGTACTTTTTTTCTAATCCAAAAATCTTCTCAATAGTTTAAGCCCTCAGTCTTGTAAATAATGATTGATGGTAATTATCATCTGATGTCTCTTCAGGTAATTTTGTGCTGGCCTGAATGGGCAGTGTCAAGAGGAAATTGGCACAAATTACCATCTCCCATAGAAAAGGCACAACGACAGTACTCACAAACCATGTAAACCAGTCAAAAGGAAATGAAAAGAACAAGAAAACTCTTCCAAAAGAGAATATTTGTCTTGGAAAGGAGACAAAGTCACATCCAGCTACACAGATGTTCTCAACTGCATGGATCACTAAATCCCTAGCCTGCAGCCTAACATGTCTATTCCTTAGGGCTTAGGAGAGTGGTGATGCTGCTTCCTGAATAACCTCTTTTAATTCCTCTCTATGATTTCTTCCTCATTTTTTTCACATCTCCAGACCTGTAAAGATCTGACCATGATGTCTCAAGGTGTGGTTAGAGTCTGACAGTGCCGTTATAACCCAGATTCAAACTGCAGAGGAACACACTGCAGCAGAACAATATCCTCAGTCACAGTTCTTCAGAGAATAACCAGGGGCTCCTTGAAATGCATTTTATAGACACAGGGATGTAAATTAGAAATTAGAGCTGATCTAATTTAACAGTGCATCTCTATTAAGAATGCCATTTCAGCAATGAGTATTTCAGTATTTCAGGTACTTCTGTATTGTTATAACTACAATCATAATAGTGAGCCCATTGATAAGATATTACTTCTTATTTTAAGCATCATAATAACACCAGGCCTTTCATCGCAAGTCAGTTGAACAGGGGCTCCAAAGAGCCAATTACAAAAAGAGGCCTCTAGAAAACTTTGCCTGTGGCTGTATTTTGGTATGTAAATTATTTGTTTTGACTTTTTCAAAGGTACTGAGTGCTTCCAAATTCCATCATTTTCACCTAAGATGCTAAACACTAATTTAAATGCCTAATTCTCAGCACATACATTGAAAAATGTGACCAAATATTATCATTTGGCTTTCATTTTTTATTCAAGTTTTTTGCTAGATTTATGTGTTTTGTCTGCTGAGACATATACAACTCTGTACAAAAGTGTGATAGTTTGAATGGGACTGCCTGGAATAAAAGGTGACTATTTTGGGAATCTTATTTGACAAAGAAACATAGTAATAAACATGACTCTTCAGTTAATAAAGTAGTCCAAAATAAATACGCTAAGCTGAGAACTATGTTTCCAAGCTTATTTCAGAAAGGACTGTAGCAAAGCACAGAAAAACAAAAACACTGGTGCGAACTGCCTGAATAGCACATTAATGCATATTTTTAACTAAAATAAACCTTCTTCTGTCAGCAAATAAAATTGAATGCATGTCTAGTCTCCCAGCCTAGATTTCACAAACATAAGAAATTAAAAGTTGATAAACTAATGGACCTTCAGGTAGAATTGCTGCCCATGCTGAATGTACAAGGACCACTTCACTCTGAATATCAAAAAATTAAGATAAAAAGGCAGATAAGAAGGATGAGATTTTGAAAACTCACCATTGGCATGATTGAGAAAGCCCACCTCAGAGAATAAAAAAAGAACAGTAACTTCTCATTCACTAAAGCTGACTATAAGCACTCATGCAGTTACAAACATTTCATAGTAACACAGATTTTAAGGCCAGAAAGGACTGGTATTCCCACTCCTTCAGATCTGGAAGGATGAGACAGGCTGCAGATGTTCATTGAGTAGCTCCTGATTCAACCTCACAACTAGTGGCTGAGCTAAAATACATAACATAAAAAATTACACATCTAATTTAGTTAGAAAACTACATATCTGTAGTTAATCACCATTTACCCCCACCAAAAAATGTTTGCCAGGTGTCCTCAAACACATCTTTTTACAGCGTCATATAAGCAGACTGAGACAACCAGCTGTTGTTAATCACAGATCATAGCATGGTTTGGGTTGGAAAGAAACTTTAAAGGCCATCTAGTCCAACCTCACTGCAAGAAGAAGGGACACCTTCAACTAGATCAGGTTGCTCAGAGAGCCATCCAGCCTGGCCTTGAAGGTTTCCAGGGATGGGGCACCTACCACCTCTCTGGGCAACCTGTTCATACTTCACCGCCGTTATTATGAAAAATTTCTTCCTTATATCTAGTCTGAATCTCCCCTCTTTTAGTTTAAAAACATTACTCGTCCCGTCACTACAGGGTCTATCAAAACTCTGTCCTCATCTTTCTCATAAATCCCCTTTAAGTATTGAAAGAACAAAATAAGGTCTCTCCAGAGCCTTCTCTTCTCCAGAATGGACAACTCCAGCTCTCTCAGCCTTCCCTCATGGGAGAGGTCTTCCAGCCCTCTGATCATTTTTGTGGCCTTCTCTGCGCCCTCTCCAACAGGTCCATGTCCTTCCTGTACTGAGGCCTCCAGAGCTGGACACAGGACTCCAGGTGGGGACTCACCAGAGCAGAGTAGAGGGGCAGAATCACCTCCCTCAGACTGCTGGCCACACTCCTTTTGATGCAGCCCAGGATACGATAGACTTTCTGGGCTGCAAGCGCACGGTGCTGGTTTGTGTCCAGTTTTTCATCCATCTATATCCTCAAGTCCTTCTCTGCAGGGCTGCTCTCAACCCTTTTGTCCCTCAGCCTATATTGACATCGGGGGTTGCCATGACTCAGCTGCAGGACTTCGTGCTTGGCCTTTTTGAACTCATGAGATTCATACCAGCCCACTTCTCAAGGTGGTCCAGGTACTTCCGGATGGCATCCCATCCCTTAAGCTTCCAGTATTACTGACTGCAACTGAAAGGACAGAGGAAAAGGTTTTCTGTGCTCCATATTTCCTCATCAATGGTCCCAAGGCCTGAAAGTCTCTTTTGATCGCCCTTGGACTGTATGTTGCAGTTTAACAGCCAATCACATGGCAGAGAACTAATGAGTAGTATCCCAACAGTCATACCAGGCTAGGAAGTTTCCTAGGAACAAGGAATTGCTAGGAATGCTGGGATAGAAGAATGGCTATAAAAATATATGTTCATATTATAGCAAGAATACAACAAATTTTAACTTTATGTACGTGGAGATTCTTCAGTTATAGACTATGCAAAATAATGTAATTGCTATCTGATTATCTAATCTGCTCATCTGGTTTTTTTTCTGAAATTTCTCCTACCTCCACTATGCTCCCACTCTATGTCTCCTAGGTACTCTATTCTCTTGCAGTCCTTTCCATGTCAACTTCTTTCACAACATATCTTCCATTTCCTCTTTGTAACAATATCTTTCCCAAAATAACCTTACCTTCTAGAAGGAAAAATCTGTAGATCTTCCACACCATATTTCGTATGTTCTCTCCTATCATTATGTCTGTGTTTTCTAACCATAACAAAAACTGTCTGGAGGAGAAACAATCTTTTCTCTGTTAGATGTGTCTCATAAAACATGATCATAAGTTTTGCTGGTGTTTGGGCAGTACTGCAGCGAACGAGTTATTCAAAACAGAGAAGCATACCTGTTTTGACTAAAGAACAAGGTTCTCTGTGTTTACTCAGTTTCATGTGCCTTGTGGAAATTTAACTGTAAATGAAAACTTAATTTTTAGCCTTAATGAAAATGTAGTGATAGGTTTGCTCGGGCAAAATACAGTTTTATATGTGGCATACCTAACAATGTGCAAAAATGTGAGCTCAGTTTCCAATAAGTTTGCTTTTCCATAAGTTAAAAAAAGCCCTGTTTTTCTTTCCAAAAAGTTAGAATAAAAAAATAAATCCTCTCTTCCCACCTTGGTAATCTTGAGATATTCCTGATATTCCATTATTTTTTCTTGAATGAGATATTAAACTTAACAAAGGATGAATTTACCAACATTAACGTAACTCAAGGAAATGAAAGATATTTCATGAGGATGTGGTGAAAACAAAAAAAGAAAAATAACTGAGTTCTTTATATTTGATTTCTGGTCTACAGAGACAAGAAAGCATTGATCTGCAATGCCATTTGCCTCCACTTTCTGTGAAAGCACATCCTGCAAAAGAGACACTAGAGATGGTTTAAAACTAATTGTGTCAGTATGTGTAGAAATAAAGTGAAGGTTCAGGAAAACAATGTTAAGTGCAAAGAAGTTATTCATTATGGAAATCAAACCATACTTCAGGACCGACAACTTCTTTTTCATCTTCCATGGCTTGTTTCGTAGCGTGGCAATTAGCTTCTTTTTTTCTTCTACCTCTTCTTTCAGCTTGGCCAATTCCTCCTCTGTAATCAGCTCCTCCTCAGAATCAGAATCAGATCTTCAAACAAAAGCAGAAACAAGAACTGTCACCAAAACTCAGAAAGGACAGAAGTTTTCACTGAAGCACATGATAGGTGTTAACTTTTGTTAACTTTGAGACCTAGATAAATGCCTTCACTGTTGCACAGAAGGGAGGACACAGTTCACTTAGACTTGTTATTAATTTTAATATGAAAGGCAAAACTTGTGCACAAAGTGCAGAGCCACAGCTGAACCAGCACTACACCCAGAGAACCCCATGGAGAGTGGGAAGCACTCTTGAGGAAACGTCTGACATGTGCTAACCAGCTTCCTAAGTATCAAACCCAAAATCACAACAGGTAAATGGGGCCACTGTAACTGCAGGCATAAAAATGAACTTCTGTGATGAGGAGAGGAGAGGAGAGGAGAGGAGAGGAGAGGAGAGGAGAGGAGAGGAGAGGAGAGGAGAGGAGAGGAGAGGAGAGGAGAGGAAAGGAGAGGAGAGGAGAGGAGAGGAGAGGAGAGGAGAGGAGAGGAGAGGAGAGGAGAGGAGAGGAGAGGAGAGGAGAGGAGAGGAGAGGAGAGGAGAGGAGAGGAGGGGAGAGGTCACAGCCACAGCAAAGACAAGCTTAAACACCAGAAGACAGCCCATCCACTGATCAAGGCAGTAACATTTCAGAGAAAGGAATGATTCAAAGGTACATGGCAGCAAGGCTGTGATGTGTCCTAGCACTCGGACTAAGCAAATGCAATAGTAATGGCATCTCCAGATGTGTTGTGTTTGCAGCCTGACCTTCTTATCCATGTACTGGTTTGCAGTATCCTTGGAAAACATAGTTGATTAAGGCAACTTCCACTTTCCTAAAACCTGCATAGATGTCCTTTTCTGTGGACAACCTTGTATCTCAGATAATGGCATAAAGCAAATCATTAGCAACAAGTATTTCCTCTTCTTATGTGAGCAAACAGGAAAATGATAAGAAGGAAACCATTAGACTCTGACTTCCTGCCCTAAACACCTGACAGTGACAACTACCACTAAGTGAGCTCTTAGTAAAAGCAGTTTGATGCATTGCTATTTGTTTCTTGCTGTGTTTGCCTTTGCTTTTTTTGTTTTTCCTGTTCTAAATGTTTAAAAATGTACTGCAGATATTTTTAAATGGTTTTTTAGGGCTTTTTTTGGGGGGAAACAGTTCATTCAGACTTTATCAAACATTATTTGGCTTATAATTCAACTTTCTGAGAGTTTGATATTCAAAATTTGATGTCAGAGCTGAATGATTCATTATTAAAGTCACCTAGCTGTATAGTTTCTATCCTCTGCATAAAAAAAATCTATAAACTTTTTCTTCTACTATAACAGATAACATAACTGTAGTTAAAGATTCGTGTAACTTAAAGGTCAAAGAGTTTATTTGTGTGACATAAAGGACAAAAGAATTTATCAGTAAGAATATTTATGAAAAGTTTCAAAGAAACAAGTACGATAAAAGCAAAATTCTTTTTTGCAATACAGCAAAATACAAATTTCTCAGTCTCTTTAATTTTCATCCATTTAAAAATATCACAAATGCAGCAAATAAATCAGTCAAGAAAAGAGACATTCATAGTTATCAGATGCCCTGCTATTAAAGACTCAAAAAGATTCAGAAGATGATCATGTTACAAAGTTGAACCCATTAGCCATAAAATTTCAGACTTCATGTGATAAAAAAGAGTGCCACAGAAAATTTAAATCTACAGAAAGAAAGATTGCTGCTGAACAGCAGATATGTTTACTGTTACTCCAATATTGTGACAAGCAAGGGAAGAACTGTATGAAAACCGAGGTCAAATAGTTGAATGGGAATAATTATATTTGGGCATTTTATTTTGAGGCATTGTAATGCAAAAAGAATTGTGTCTTTAAGAAGAATAGAAGGATTAAAGGAGTCTCATTTTGAGAGAACTTTAAATTCTTAGTTGTTACAATGAGGTGCTTTGCATTTTATAAAGCAGACAGCAATGTGCCAAATATTGAGGATAACATTTGACAGAAGTTTGCAGGGTTATGCAAAATTGAAATATGCATTCTTACGAGACTGCAGTGAGAGCAGTGGGGAATATGATCGGTAGGTGCTAATGCAGTGAGCTCACTGAGGAAAGGAAGCTGAGAAGAACACAAATAATGTAGGGATAATATTAACTTTTGTGGCCGTTGCCCACTACTGCTTTATTTGTCTTTACAAACACACCTCATCTTTCATTTTCCACTTCCCTCTGAAACCAGAAAAATAATAAAAATTCCTAATTTCTAAGCATCTTTAAGAAATCTATATTTTCAAGTGTGTTTACACTATGTAGTCAAACTTTATATATATAGTTACAGCAGATTTTTCCTTCAGCTTGTGTGGTTGGACACTATGAGATTCAACCCAGGAAGTCAAAATTCTGTCTTATGCAACCAAAATTTTCAGACTTTCATTAAAGGTTGTGATTCTTACATTTGAAGGCCAGAAGGGTTCAGTGTGACCTTCAGGCTAACACAGAGCATAAAGCATCACTAAATAATTTCACATTAAGCCACCATCTTCCTTGGGTCCAATTCAATGCACACAATGCATCTTTTCCTATGTCAGTAAAGCTCTTGAAATCAAAGGTTCTTCCTTAAATCTCACACATAACAAACTTGCTCACACTATTCACCTGTGTTTTTGGTTTTATGTCCATATTATACATCTGTGTTTTGATTTTAGTTTCATCTCCTCTTTACAGATGTAATCTATTTTTCTCATGGCTTTTGTAAAAGCCATTTTATAGACATAAAAATTAAGATGAAAATGCTTTCTTGGATGTTTTCAGGGAAAAAAAAAAAAACACAACAAACCAGTAAGACTTTAAGAGTCTAGAGGGACAAGTGAATAAATTTGACTACATTTCTTCTTAGCTTTTGTGAAAATTCTATTGTCTATTGATAATCCCTATAACATTCCCTGGCACTTGGTTCTCTTCAGCAATCTTCTGCTAACAAAAAGATGCAGTGCCTGTACTGTCTTAATCTTACATGTATCCCTGGACTTTTACATATGCTTTATACTCTTGAGTAATCCTATCAAAAATAATTTGATTTGCTCATACATAGACCTCTACAGTAAAAACAGAAATTTCACAGGCTAGGCAGAGTATAAGACTGAGGATTTGTAGCTCAGGTGACTGCATAGGGTTTCTATCTAAGGTAAATCAGCCACAATTAGTCAAGCCAGTAAAGAACAAAATAGGTTTTCAATCTAGAAATACCAGAGATCTTCACAGTGAGACTACAAGGAGCAATTTATCATTAATATTTTTGGGATGATGATTATGAACAGCATAGAGCAGACCTTCCTCACACAATAAGCTACATCGACAACCAATAGCATCTATAGCAGATTTAAAACTCACCCAGAAATAACTCCTTTTCCCATGGAATTTCCCTGCGAAATTCACTACCACAGATTAACAGATATAAAAATAATCAGTTTAAAGAAAATAGAAGAATCAACACGAGCTCATCTAGGACTTCTTTACGTCCTTTATGTAGAATAATTAGGGCATAAAGAGGTCTTCCTGATTTAGATGAAAAGTAGGAAGAAGAGGGTAACAGCACCAGATTTCACTGTCTGGTACTGTGACCTAGCCAAAAAGAGCAGTGTTTTTAGAGCAAGTACAATATTATCTCCCTGCAGAATAATATCACATTTAATTTTACTTTTCTTGTTGTTTATGAGGTGGGTTTCTTTTTCTCAACTCCTTATTTTACTTTCATCATGCTTTTTCATGGTGAAACACCTTTACAATTTAAAAACTACACAAACAAGATGCACATTTAAACAATACACAGCATCTGTTGTAACAGGTCTTCATGGATTTGCTGGACAGGCTGCATTTCTATACTGTTAGTCTTCTGTCCTGAATGTTTGCAAATCCTTTATCTGAATCACAGCTGAACTGATCATCAGCCTATTTTCCTTTGTTCTTACCTGATTTTTGTTTATCTTTTAAAAATCTTTTAAACTATGCTTACATTTATTACTCTGCTATCTTGTCTAACTTGTTCCCTAAAAATCTAAAAATATGATTCTCTTAGGTGTCTTCCACAGCATCCTCAGTTTTCCCTCAAATGTTGTGCTTATTACTGCAGGAACCAAGTCTGGATCCAAGGAGCCATTTCTAATTATTTAGTCCAAACACATGTATTTTACATGTTAAGAACTTTGGAAGACAATTAAAAACATTGTGCCCTCATTCAATTTTATATTTTCAGTGGTCTTCCTTCAATTAACACTCAATAAATGTTTACAACAGAAGACAATGAGCAGAGGAACATGGATTGACACATTCAGGACCGTTGCTATGTCAGTAGAGGGCATCGCATAGAGGGATATAATTTGCACTACAGTGAAGAGCCAACACAAATATTTTAGCCATTCTTGTAGGGAAGGCAAATGAAGTAGAAGTATATTGAAAGGGGATCATGAACAAATTAATACAACATGTCTCGCTGTATTTTTTTCTTTCCTTTGACTCTTGGAGTGCTCTCCAGTGCTCTCTTGGAGTGCTCTCCAGCAGCTGTAGCAAGTACTGGATGGGAGAAGAGGAATCTCTCTACCTCTCCATTAAGATAAGCATGCCTAGGTTCATATGCTCTGTTATACACCATTCCCAGGGGTTGTTTCCTTTCAATAGCGTGAGAAAGGACAGGGACAATGGAATGACAGGATGTCAGCAGAATAAAAAATAATTTTCAAAAGTGCTCTGCATCAGTTGAATCTTCCAAAAACTCCAGGCTGAATCAAATGCTTTGGAAAACTGAACATTAAT
The DNA here is from genome assembly GCF_036013445.1 of Caloenas nicobarica. Taxonomy (NCBI): domain Eukaryota; kingdom Metazoa; phylum Chordata; class Aves; order Columbiformes; family Columbidae; genus Caloenas; species Caloenas nicobarica. Next base: position 58,848,126 of record NC_088284.1, on the reverse strand, counting down.
ATTTCAGAGAAAGTGAGCGGGAGAGAGACTGGGAAACCCCATCTCAGTCTTTGCTTCTGGGTTCTTGAAATTTTGGCACTGATCTTTTATGAAAAGCTGTCTCAAATCTGGCTGGGAAACAAGAATTCAGTCTCATGAAGAGTGTCAAGACTTTGGTTCTGATTTCAGGTTTTTGGAGGGTTATCAGCTTAGTATTTGGGGGATTTTAGTTTTGGGGAAAGAAAAAGCAGGAGAGATGTCATGTGTTATCACCTCACTCTGTCATTTGTTCCCCTCCTCTGTCACTTTCACTCTTTCGTTCCATTTCTCCAGAGAGTTGTTCTCTGGAACAGAGAACAATTTAGGATATTTAACTACAATTCGGGTGAGCCTGGCTTGAGTTCCTGTTCCATCTGACCAGATTGGACCTAATCCTCAGAGTATCAGCAGGCCCAGAAGGGGCTGGCTAATCATTTCTCAACATCCCACGCTGGACCCGTGGCAAACTCCTAAGTTCTTTCCACTGAAGTAGATATGGCTTTGTGGAAAGTTTCCATTTCACTGAGCCAGCATTTTTACGCTAAAGGAAAAAAAAAAAAATGTGTCCGGCTCTAATTGGGCTATAATGAGTAAGGGAGTCATAATGACCCTTAACATTTCAAATCTATAAATGAAAGCAAGTTTTACATAAGATGAGCATTGTTTTATATTGAAAAAGTAATTTACTGAATTACCCAGATCCTGCTTTCTTTTTGTCTTTTTTCTTCTTGTTGGCCTTCTCTTTTTTTCCTTTCTTATCTGGCTTTTTGTCTTGTTTCTTCTCACCTTTGCCTTTCCCACTTTTACCCCTTTTTTCATCTTCTTCTTCTTCTTCACCATCTTCCTTGGATTTCTGATTTGCTTGATTCTTCCTGGCTTTTGCAGGGTCTACATCAGAATCACTGCCCTCGTTTCCAGCTGCTCTTCCCCGTCCTCTACGGTTTCTGTGCCTGCGATACCCAGCTCTCCTTGTTCCATCTTCATCATCCTCATCCTCCTCACCACCACGGCTGGCTCTCCCTCTAGCATGTCCCCTTCTGGTTCTCGGTGTTGCTCTCTTCCCCACTTTATCTGTGATAGAGGAAAAAATAATAACAGAACACATTAGCAAAGGCAGTATGTTAGAGGAAGGACTTTCCTCCTCCTTCATTGACACAGATAATCAGAAAACATCTGAGTGTGGACCCAAAGTAATCCACACTACTGACCTGTTCCTTTGATATTTTCTTCATTCTCAGCTGCACTGCCTTCTTCATTGTCAACATCACTGCCATCTGTGGAATGAAAATAAAGGCCAGTGCAAGTGAAGTGTGGATCAGTCATTGGGAACGTGGGGTTTTTAAGAAATTCTTGGCAATTACTGCATTGTACTCCCTAACACCATTTCACAAACCCAGCTTTTTGGAACATGCCAAAAGTTTTTGAGAAATAAGATGAAGACAGAAAAAATAGTTACACTTTCCTTCAGCACTCAAATAAATAAGCCCCAAACTGATGCTGTGAAGAACTCCCTCTCATGGAAGAAATATGTAGGACAGGAGGACCATCAAAAAACAAACATAATAGCAATATCCCACAATTTGGGGAAAAGAACAAGGAAGATTAAAATGCTTCTCAGGTAATTCTCAGAGATCTTTTTAAACATATGAAAGATAGGCACTATCTGAGATTAAAGAAGATTAAAATAATCATTTTCTGATTTGAATGACTGGGGCGCATGAAGCTTCACAGCTGCAGTATGGCTGCAGAGAGCAGTCCCAGAAGAAAGAGGAGACTTACTTTCCATTCCAGCAACCAAATCTCTAAGCAAAGTGACAAAACTTGACCCAGCTTGCTCGTATGCTGTACCACAGTCCTCTTCTACCAGTCAGAAGAAGATAAAAACATTGGAGCTTCTAAGAGAATGAGCTTATTTACAGAATCAAGTAGTATTTCTATGCAGAAACATCTTTGGTTTGGGGTAGATCTGTTCTTTGAGCTTTTCAGTCTCAATAAGTTCAACAGGAGATGCTGTCTCTGCTACCCATCAGTAACCAGGAAGGCATCCCATTCATTTACCTGGTACACTTTGAAACTGGCATCATGCATATAAAGAGAAGAAATAAAATACGCCTCTCATGTGCATTATATCTGTCATAATATTTAATTAATATGCTCTCTGCAAATATTGGTGCAAATATACTATTGAACAGGTTACTCTTGAAACTACTAGTGGCATTCACCAGTAATGTTTTTGTCAGAAGCACCCCAACTAATACCTGAGAAGCCGGGAGCTATTAGGCTCTCTTGAGGTACCTTTGATCTTGTACATGTGGGACAGTACTTGAGACACAGCAGTGAAATACGTAGAAATACATAGTAGCAGGAGATTAATGAGAAGACTAAAAAATATTACCATGAATAGAAATAGGCAGCTGTCATTCTGCTCCTACGTATCATGTAAGTTCCAGATGTATGTTGTCTAATTCCTCCTCCGTACAGACAGGACAGTTGAGGTCACAATCATGTCATAGTGGGGTTTTTCAGGCAAGAAGGAACTACATTTTTCTTCTTTTTTATTCGTCTGTAACACTTTCGAATTTTTCTTTATATTATCTTACTCTATCCATTCACTAGTTTCCTAGTTCTTTATATAAATTTTAATAAGCCACTAGTGATTCATCGAAAATTTATACACAAATTTATTTTTCTAGAGACTACTGTAGCTAACTATCGGGCACAACTTCTTAGCTTTATCTAGTATCAAAGAAAAGTAGTAAAATATGTAATGCTGCAAACAAGAGGGAATCTGGGGTCATTTCACTTTGTGCAGTAACAGGCAAAGGGCTATAATCCAGAATTTGACAGGCATTTTAAAACCGGAATAGAGTTAGAAAGTCTGTCCATTTCATTGTAATTATTTTTTCTAGCATTTCCACAGCATCTGCACAATAATTTTTTAAGACTATACAAAAATGTTATAATTCAATATCACCAGTGGAATGTGAAAATAAGCACTCCTTTGTTCTGTTTGGACATATGCCTTCTGCTGCTGACAGTAACAGGATCTGCATTTGAGAAAGATCATTATGTTGCTATTGAAATCTTGCAAAGATGAAGCCAGATGCTTCTAAAGAGATACTTTTCATGCAACAATAGGGCAGGGTCTTGTATTGCAACTAATGCTTTTGCTGGTCTCCTCCAGCCAAGCAGAAATTCCCAGGAAAGCACTTTAATGGTACAAGATTGGCCTCGCTGCAGATTCTGATGAGTGCATACAACAAGCAAACAGCTGGAGGTTTATTTTATATACTGGAACATGCATTAGAAATGAAAGTGTATCATGCTCAAGTGGACATCAGATAGGTATAATGGTAGAAGTGACAGTGGACTAAGCAACACAAAAGCTTTGGCAGGGCAGGAGGTAGCTGTTGGGTTTAATTAATTCTGATAGTGTAAATGTAACAAATGCGTTAGTCAGAATCCAACATTTCAGGTAAAATAGTGTTCAACTGATTAACAGATTTCAGGTTGCTTGAAGAAAGTATTGGGAAAACTGCAAGTAGGGAGTATATCTGAGTGGTGACTCCTGTCTGTTTATGTCTTTTTTTCATCTAAATCCTCAGCCACACGAGTGATAAAGAATAAGTTTTTAAAGAAATGAAGTAAAAACATAAAATCAAACAAAAGCCTAGAAAAAAAATGACCCGTGACTACATGGAAGCATGCAGCTAGAAGATTACTGGTTGCTACAGACATTCCCAACAAGCACAAGTGCAGCTTTAAAAGTTATTTCTCCAAAAATTTAAAATTATAGTTTCAAACTGAACTTTAAAACATTCCTGCCTCCACAGCCCCATGCTCACAGAGAGATGAAACCTGTTGTTATGAACAATGTTAGAGGTTCGTCCTTCTAATTCTGGTGTATCCACAGAATAAAAGATCTCTCTGAGATCTTGGGGTATGATGCAGAAAACATTGTATTAATATTTATTTTTCAGAGAAGCTGGAAGTTAAGGACAACACTCTAACCCTCCAGCTACCTCACACTTTATGTCATGGGCTGTGTCACTATCATAAAAAAGGGAGCTCAGGGTAGAACTAATTCGGTTGTGTCAGCTGCGACAGCAGTTTGTAATGTTCATGAGGAAAAAAATCACTGAGGAGAGGGATGAAGGACCTTTAGCACCCCAGAGGTCCGTCCTGAATTGTGCGTATGCATGTGTTCTTACAAGATACATAGCCACCCCACACCACATCCACATTACAGCTAGCCCTGGCGACTTGTAATTCAGATAGGCTGTATTAATAATTATCTTTTTGTGTTTGGGGCTTTCACAAATGTCATTAAAAGACTGATGTTGCTAGTTAATTAGGCATATGAGCATTAAGAGTCATAAGTAATCATTTCTGTACTTAACATTATTATTATTAAAAAGCTATTTCAGGCCATTAACTCTGTAATACTTATCCAAGAGGAAAGCAAGAGGCTGGGCAGCTCATAACTCAGCACTTCAGTTGTTTGTGGCAAACTCAGTCTTACTGAATTATGGGAGAAGCTTTTCAATGATAAACAGATTACATTTCATGGTGACAGTAAATCTAAATGCAGTTTAGTACTAAATTTAAATGTTCTTCGATAAACCACAACATAGAGAAACAGTAGAGGGCATTCTCCAGGCACTATATTATCATCCTGTAGAAAAAGTATAGTCCATAACTCCTTATGCTCTAGGAAACCAAGTCACTTTCTGATTTTTTTTTTTTTTTCCCCACAGTAGTTAAAGGGAAACTTTCTCATCTTTCTAGACTAAGGGCGGGGAAAGTGTAATATGAGTAAGCTATCATTTTACTTGAAGTCTTATTTATGCTTTAGACTATAGACACAAATAAGCAATAAGACTAAAGGAGGAAGTCCTGAGTATAGGCTCAGATTAACCTGCTAGTCAGAGACTGCAGTGAAGACAGAACATCAGACAGCTCGGGAGAGAGCTCAAAATGTTGACATGTTGTCTGGTGGCGAAATTAGGGACAGAAAAAAATGTATAAAACCATAGGACTCTGCTATATGACATGTCTGTTTAGTAGATTGTGGGAGGTGTTGTATCCTTATCTTCCCAAGTTATTTGTACACCACTTGCCAGAGGGTACTACCTAGATTTAATGTTTGGGAGATTTTTAAAAAATTGTTTATACTGACAAGTTTCCTTGATTTTTCACTGGGAGAGGGATAATGACTCTTGGAATTACTCCATAAAATATGGCCCACTGTTGTGATATCACTGCTCACATTAGTGCTATGTAAAACTTACTACTCCTAAGCAGTTCTACATGCCGATACCATAAAAAAGTTCCATGGTATACAAAGTAACCTGTAATTCAAAAAATACTATCAGACTTTTGGCACATGTTATAAAACAAATTTCTACTCTATTTATTAATTGCCAAGCCAATGAAATGGTTCATATGCAGGTAAAGCCTCACAAGCAATTATTATGTCTCCCTCCGGACTGAACTATGCTGGATTTTTTTCAGTGCCAGGGAGACATCAGCTGAGATAGCTAATAAACTGGGTGCCCAATATGTAGAAATGTCAGCAATGCGAGATCATATCAGACAACAAATGCATGTGAAATATTCGTCATAAAGAGTAGGAAGAGCTGTGCAATGTTCAGTTCCATATGTTTTTGCATATATTTCTTTACTGTTCTTTCTATTCATGTAAATATGAGAATGCCTCACAACACTTCCATAACGATAAATATCACTAGAAGTAACAGCTGTGAAACACACTAGAAAATATATACCAAGATCTCACAGAAAGTCTGTGGTGAGAGTGAATTTGTGCAGACTTCAACATCCCGGCTTTGAGACCTTAACACTATAGACCTCATCCTCTTAGTGTATTTCCAGTCATTGGGAGAAACAGCTTGGTCTGCCTTGGGCACAGAAGGGGACTTGAAACACAGAAACAACTAAAAATTTAATTTATAGAACAACTTGTACACTTTGTATTGGAGACCATGCTTGACTGTTCTTCTATGTTTTTCCCAGTTAGTGTTGCAATCTTTTCTTCCAGTGGTCTAAAATAAAAATCACAATCCAAAAAAATTCCTGTCCAGCAATAGCTATAAATTTATGAAGTAAAATAATAATTCCTGTTCAGCTATGCTACCATGAGTATACTGCTTATTTTTTTGCACCTGAATTGGCAAGGTAGTAAATACTAAACTAAGCAGAATATTTACACTACAATTTCATAAAGCCACTAGTGTCTCAGAAGACTTACTAGTCTTAATGTCTTTGCTGTGGCCTGCAGACTTCTACACATAACGAGTTTCCAGAAGTTGCCTGAGGGGCAATAAGCTTTCCCTCTCTTCAGATTACCAATAAAAAGAATTTGGCCAACTAATTGTAGCCCAGTGAACATTTAAAAGTTACACATGATGATCACAGGGAACAAATGGAATTCTTTCAACTCACATCCACAAGTTGCTGGTTTGTTTTCTACTGGTAAGGACAAAATTACAAATGTTTTATCAAAATGACGAGACTAAGCTTGTATAGACCAAGTTGGCACTGTGGCTGGCACCAGGCACATCATTTGATTGCACTTTCCTCTTTCCAGTTTTCTTCTGAGCTGTAGTTACACACCACAAGGTTTTAGTGTTGTCTCTCAGTGTCTGAGTCAGGACGTCTCTCCGGCAAATTTCCCCTTCAGGGGTAAATAGGTTTATTGCACAATTTCAGTGAAAGAATTTTAGGTCAAATCTGATTTTACTATTATAAAACCTACAGAAGGCAGAGGAGGAAGATAATTCAGTGAGAAACCCCTCAGTATCTCATTCTTTTCAGGAAAGCATGGATATATGTTTGCAGGCCACTGTGTCTCATGCTATCTCTGTGGATACACCTGCATTACCCTACTTGTGCCAAAGACCTAACCATGTAGCGCTTTGTCTTACCCAAGACTAGAGATCTGACCAGCTTGCAGGACACACTGGTTACTGCAACAAAACAAGGAGAATACATATTTGCATTGCTTCTTCGTCACATGGTTGGGTTGATGGTGGACAATTTTTCATTTACATTGCAGTCTTTAGTGCAAGAATTAGGATCAGAATATTAAGTGTCCAACATATTCTGGGAAGTGTGAGACTGCAGTAAATCATAGCAATCTGACCTTTCCAGGTTCTGAAATGTTATTTACTTAGCTTATTGTCATTTGTTCATAGTACTGTTAACACAGAAGGAACATGTTAACATGGAAAAAATAGTTTATGTTCAAGTTATAAATCTAGCAGTCCTACTGGATCTGAAGTCAATTGTGTTTTTCACTATCTCATAAGAAGACAATTATTTAAGGTTGATACCTGAAGCTGACCAGCTCACGACAGATTCCCTTTGCTATTTTTAGGGAAAAGGCACTTCCCCTCTGATTCATTTTAAATACCCACTCTGAAGATTTGTGCCCTAAGTCTTCTTTTCCTGTATGAGAAGCACAGAACAATGAATTCACATTCGTAAACATAGTGTAATGAACCATACATCTCCTACTATCATAGATATTGCAGAAGACTTATTATGAAAGAAGAAAAATGGCCAAATCAGGGCTTCACTAGAGCTAAAGGTATCAGAAAGTAAAAATGTATGGCCCTAGACCTCATTTTTGCCATTGTTGAGGTGGTCCATTCTTTGCAAGAATACTTCTCAAGACAGTCAGCAATGATGAAGAAAAGCTTCCTGCAAAGAAATTGCAAGTAGATTAATGCCTGAGCTGTGCTGACTAGCTCCAGCCCTCAGAACATTTTAAGTCAAAAGTGGACTCAGAACCGCATTCTGAAAGTATCTCATGTTACTTATAGTGGAACTCCAGCTTTTTAAGTCTCCTTAAATCAAGACTCAGTCTTGAATTTACTCACACGATCTCATCTCCAAATATATTAATAACTGTCATTAAGATAGTTAAATTTTATTATAAATTATGTACAGGATAAATTTTTGTGCAAGATGCATCAAAGAGTGATCATGATTCTACAGTCTAAAGATCTCAACCTTCTCCAATTAACAGACATGTGGTTTTTGTTCATTGTGGGAATGCAAACCTCTGTACTTTGAATGAATAATAAGTTACTGAATCAAAAGGTAAGTCAACTCACTCAGATATCTGCAAGCAGAAGGCAGATATTTAAGGTTAACTTAGATCCTTGATATTCAAAGAATTTGTTCATTAGAAATAATTATTAAAATGTGTATGTTCTATGGACAGGCTCAATTTTTTTTTTGTTCAGATAAAAAGTCTGCTGAAACTGGTATTTTTCCTGTGCTATATTAAAATCTATTATTCGTTCATGTTACAATGAGCTCCATTGCCATGTACTGCTTGAAAATCAAATTGGTCAGTAATGAGGCTTGTAGAAAAAGATGGGGAAAATAACAATGAAGGTGCTCAGACAACAAAAGGAAACAAAATAGGATGAACTCTTAAAATCAGCTATATGTTCTAGTCTGCTGAAATGTTAGGTAGTCCCTTCTGATGTTTTCTATGGAAGCAGATCCCATTTTATTACTACTGCATATTATAAATGTGGATTAAAAATACAGAAAACACTGTTTAGTAGTACCAGCCCTGGTACTCAGTGAGACCTAATGAATTCATTCAGAAGCTGGTCTCAAATAAGGTTCCTGACTATTCTCTTCCATGCTGAAGATCAGAAATGTCATGCCTGTTCCATAGGAAAGGATACATATTTTGGAAAGACTAGCCCATGAGAACCGAAAGTACTTCCCATATAAAAGAGTTGCTTTGCACTTTGCCAGAACACGCCATTAGGCATTATCATCCTACAAAAACATTTCTTACATCAAGAAGAGTGCATTATCAGCATAGAAATATTGTTAATCTTACTATGAAAAATGTTTGACATTTCATACCAAATATTGAAAGCAATAAGAAAAGAAGGCATTGCCTTTGTGCAGTTTACAGAAGCCACAAAATATCCTTGTTTATTAATCTTTCCTATAAACTGCATATAAATGTAAGACAAGTAATAGGGCTGTGGTTGCACTCTTGATTTATGAACCAGTGGAAAGCCACACTGCTATGCTGCAACTAACCAACTTACAGAGCAAAGCTGCTTTCGAAAACCAAGTAAAATACATTTCTGATCAAAAGATAATGAATTGGGACAAAGGACAGTTTGTATTAGAAAGAACAAGAAGAAAACAAAACTTGCACACTGTTGAGCTACATGCAGAAAATGGATATGTGCTTAAGATGCATAATTATAGTTGTAATTACCATTTCTTTCAGCGGTGGTTGGCTTTTCATGTTGAGGCATCACGACTGTATTTCACAGGGCTGCTCCAGCTGCTTCCTATGTTAGAGATCGTCTGAAGGCTGAAGGTTTCAAGATGAAGTGCACATCAGCATCGTCCTGTCTGCTGTCTGTCACTGAACGGATGGCACTGGTGAAGTTTCCCTGCCTGAAATATAAGAAGTTACTAATTTCCGAAGTGATTAATCTTTCATGATTGTTTAGCTTACTACTTAGGGTTGGCATGCTAGGGTCAAAAGAATAGAAGAAGTTGTTAACCTTCTTTATCATTATTACTGAAAAAAAAACCCACTCTCCTGCACTATACTGACTTACGACTATCACTAACATCTAAATGATTAAGTGCTTTACTGAGCAAGGATGTTGTACGTTGTCCACACAGACGCACTTTGATGCTGTATGCAAATCTACATTTCAGCATGCAGAGGACGTTACACAGATTTTTTTTTTCCTCGTGAAAGACAACTTTTCCCTTAGACATATTTAAATTGTGTAGCTTTAACAGCCTGACACTGATTTAAAACCTCTGAAGGCAAAAGGAGACAGATGCTGATGTACGTGCTGATTTATATCTGCATGTCCTTGCAGTTTTGTTAAGACTCCTTGCTTCTGTCTTTATGCAGATACTACATCCTAAGTTTACCAGTTTTACTCTGATTCACCTTGTATCTACAACACAAGACAAGCTTAATGGTGAAACAAAGCAAAAATTTAATTAAAAAGACAGGTCAGGCTGTTAAGTAAAAGATTTGAAACAGCTTATTATAAGTAAAATGACAGGTTACAAATAAAACAACATAAGATACAATTCTCAATCTGTATTTAAAGAGATGATTCCTTCAGAGCTTCCCCAGTATTCCTCCTCTGGAATTCTTTCAATGTGACACAGCTTGAAAAAAAAAACAGTAAGCATCTGCAAAACACCCCACATTCTCAGATGCTCTTGAGTGGTTTCTGGATCCTCCTACCACATCACAGTGAAAGCCATTTGTTTTTCTTTGGAGCTGTTGTTCAGATGCCTGAAGGAAGTTCATCTGGAAGTTTATCCAGTGATGCTATCTACCTTACTTATTCATTTTCAAATTTTAGCATTGAAGGGTTTTTTTAAATTATGAAAATATTTGTGCCTGTTGTTTATATTAACTTGAAATACAGTTTAAAGACAAAATGCATCCAGGTGTTTAGTCCTATTTCCTATGTTTCAAATATTCCCAGAGAGATTAAGTCTACACATACAATTATAAAAGGACCTACGCCTTCATCTAAAAAACATGTTTTCTGAACTATTATTATTTCTTTTACTGCATTCTCATATTAGTCATCATATAACATCCTAGCTCCTTTGCTTTTATATACTTAGGAAAGACTTCTAATGCAAAAACAAAATGCAAGAAAACATTCAAATAACCTCTGAAAATCCATAGTTACATCATGTGTAATAAGCCATGGTTTTAAGAACTCAGAAAAAAAAAGAATAATCATGCTCTAAAGATACAGTTGGTAGACTTCTGTAATAACATGCCAGAAGGTTGTGCTGCCATCCAGTGAGACCTAGACAGGCTGGGGAGTTGGGCAGGAAAAAATTAATGGAATATAACAAGGGCAAGAGTAGAGTCTTGCATCAGGGCAGGAACAACCCCAGGTTCCAGTACAGGTTGAGGAATGACCTCTTGGAGAGCAGTGTAGGGGAAAGGGACCTGGGGTCCTGGTGGACAGCAGGATGACCATGAGCCAGCACTGTGCCCTTGTGGCCAAGAAGGCCAGTGGCATCCTGGGGTGTATTAGAAGGGGGGTGGTTAGTAGGTCGAGAGGGGTTCTCCTTCCCCTCTACTCTGTCCTGGTGAGACCGCATCTGGAATATTGTGTCCAGTTCTGGGCCCCTCAGTTCAAGAAGGACAGGGAACTGCTGGAGAGAGTCCAGCGCAGAGCAACGAAGATGATGAAGGGAGTGGAGCATCTCCCTTATGAGGAAAGGCTGAGGGAGCTGGGTCTCTTTAGCTTGGAGGAGACTGAGGGGTGACCTCATTAATGTTTATAAATATGTAAAGGGTGAGTGTCACAAGGATGGGGCCAGGCTCTTCTCAGTGACAAGGGGCAATGGGTACAAACTGGAACACCAGAGGTTCCACCTAAATATGAGAAGAAACTTCTTCTCAGTGAGGGTAACAGAACACTGGAACAGGCTGCCCAGGGAGGTTGTGGAGTCTCCTTCTCTGGAGACATTCAAAACCCTCCTGGACGCCTTCCTCTGTAACCTCACCTAGGTGTTCCTGCTCTGTCAGGGGGATTGGACTAGATGATCTTTCGAGGTCCCTTCCAATCCCTGACATTCTGTGATTCTGTGATTCTGCGTGTGAATGATGAGCATGGCATTTAAGTTAATGATTCTGCAAGTACTCGTGAAAATAAGCAGTGAAAGGATTGTACGTTTCACAGTTGCAGTCAAATCAGGACCTTAGTCTTGATGGAACTGTTTAAGACTTCATCAGAAATTTAAGTTAATAATTCCTCACTTTCTTTTACTAGCCACATTGGAAAATATTTGGATACATGAATGTCAAAGGCAGAAAGACAGATAAATAGAAGGTCATGCATGCAGTCCGAATGTAGTCACTGGTTGAACATTTGCTATGATATCGGTGAACTGAACACTCCATTTTATTTGTTTCTCAAGGGCTCCTGACTCAGACAGTGATCACATTTAGTTGAATACTTTTACCACAGTGCAACTGTTTAGCGTAGACAAGCCAGATCCAGTCTGGTTTGTGGTTTACTTTTGTCGCTGCAGTTAACTGTTTCCATGAGTTCCACCACTGGCTGCCCTCACCAGTTTACCCCTAAAAGTGTCCATGGGGCTGCCCTGTAAGCTGGGTCACTAATCAAAGCAAATAATCGCTTTCTTATGTCAGCTTAGTGCAGTGATCTCTTCCACATCACGGTGCCACGAACAATTATAGCACAGACAGGGGAGTCAAATTGTGGCGTGATGTGGGAAAGGGTAGCCATAGTCAGGAGGCAGAAAAAGTGTTCAAACCTTTGAAGACAGACTTGCCACTGGAGATAACATAGCATGGAGCTACATCCTATGTTTCTGTTTACCATTGGGGACCAAATACTACACAGAGATTGTGGACAAACTGTACCAATTTAACTTAATAGCACCTTAGTTCTTCTCTAGCACAAATATGAACGACTGCATAGAGAGCGTGGATGGTTTACATTTACACAAGGTTCTCTTTACAGCAACCAGTTTGAAAAAGAAAAAAAAAAAAACTAAAGGCCTTTAATGTGATTTAACTCTATTTAATACCAATCAAATCAGAACACAGTTCGGTTTAAAGTGATAATTAATGATGAAAATGGCCCCAGTGCAGATGGGTTCAGAGAACGGGCCTCAGTCCTAAATGAATTTGTGGAACACTGCAAAAATTTCTATTGTTAGCAAATATGACACATTTTTGCTGCTTTATTCAAATCTGTATCTCATTGTCAAACACTTAATATATATCCAAAGTGCTGAAGAACATGTGGTACACAAAAGATGAGGATGCAAGTGCACAATTATCCCTTTACCACAGCTGAAACTCATAGAAAATCCTGTAATGAAGAAGAGGAAAGCATTGGTACACATACCCTTCCTGTTACCACTAAACTGATAACCCCTTTGACAGCCATCGGACAACCAGATAAATCCATCCAAGGGAAATAAAAATGACACCAAAGAATTATGATATAACTATGTTTGATACAAACATTAGTGCCTCAGTAAACCCACAACCATCAAGTTTGCTTGTAATCAACATGTAAATTACTGTGCCACAACCTATTCACAAAGAAATAACCACTGTAACTTCTTTCCTGCCACTTCTGCACATCAGCTGTGAACCCTTTATACCACAATGAAATGCCCTGAATGTTGATTTTTCACTGTTTCTGGATGCATTTTCCATCAGTTTCTAGACATACTGCAAAACTTAGGGCAATAAATCATTATCTGTCAGGGTGGGATTTTAAAACGCCTTTTTGCTTTGAAGCACACAAAATGTGTATTCTGCCCTATTGAAGCACATGGTAAAATCAGACAGGTTTAGAAGCAGAAAACAAGCTGAAGCCATGGCAGTGTAGCTATGCCAGTTAAAACGTCTTTTTCTATGTAATGTAATACTCAAGTTGATTCTTCCCTGACCTGCTTCATCTAGATGAGTCAGATGAGCCTGAACAGCATTAACTGGTAAATCTGTGCGTACCATCCCCATTATCCCACATTTTTTCACAGCTAAGTAGATGATTATGCTGATCACGTCTGGGAGCAGTGGGAGACTGCACCAGGACAGGACTGAGGCGAGATGGGGGTCAAAACCTCCCTGAAGGGCACCATTCTGCAGCAGTGCCAGCAGAGCAGGCTGGTGACAGTGGGACTGGGAGGACCCTGGTGAGGGTGGGCAGGCACAGTCAGACGACACATCAGGTTGATTAATTTCATGCAATAAGCTTTCAAATGTTTTGCATCCTTTTTGAATATTAACTCCCAAATCGACATGTTCAGCTCTTGAACACTGGTTAGGGAATGTTGTGTAACAGAAACACAAGTAACCTTGTTCTGATGGTGTGCTGGTATTCTCAGAGAAAACAGCAACAGCCTAAATTTACTTGTGGGGAAAACCTTATTTAGGTAGAGGTCTCTGAGCAGCCCGTGAAAAGGAAATCTAACAGCGAAGTCAAAAATCTACATGAAATTCCAACAGAGTTCTGCAATTATTGCTTCTGAAGCCATTTGTAGCTTTCTGACATTTCTGAAATACTGTATCTCAAGTGTCTCTGAAAAAATGGAAGTTAAGACAAAAGTAGAGCAGGATGTAATTTGCATTATACTTAGGTGCTTTACAATCTCCCGGTAGACATGATTGTCAGATTCAGAGGAAAAACTTCAGAAGTCTCATGAAGAAGACATTTTTTAAAATTTCCTTGTCAATTAATGTGAATCACAATAAATTAGGGTGATATATGTGACATAGAGGAATTTATCAAAATTGCTCTTGATCACTGAATATATCCTGTTCCATCTTTAATCAGAATGTTTTATTAAAAGCTCCAAAACATCTTTAAATTCCTAAACATTCATTAAAATTCTGCCAAATTAATTTTTATTAGAAAGGGAAACGTGTAGCAGAGTTTCTAAATATCGCTATGTACTGTTCTTTAGACCACTTTTAAAAATGCATCACTGCAAGCATTTGGGAAGTTCATATGTGTACATATATTTCCTCTAACAATAATACTACTTAGAATTAGATAATTCTACTTAGAATCACATTATTGTCACTATCCTAGCCAAAATTAATGACCGACTGAATGGTCATTAATACAGCTGCTTTCTTTAATAACATCTGATATCACACACTGTTGATTATGTCTAACTGCTCGCAGCACTTGCTGTGCTGACAAATGAGCACACTGCTCAGACAATCGTGTTTGCTGCTTAGTTGTGGCTGCACTCAACGGAGGGACTCCAGATTTACTTCTCAGAGCAACTCTTTATTGTTTATTTGTTCTAATATGAGATTTAAAAAAACTCACTAATTGTTACATATCTTGAAGTACTTGTTTGCATAGTAAGTGCAGCTGGAGCAGCCAAAAAGGGATGAACAGAAGTCTTAGCTTGCACAGACTGGTTAAGGCAGGATGTACTTGGGAGTACTAAAATCCTGAGTCTTTATGACTCCACAGCCATCAATGACCCATGTAAATCACAGATCAGGTCCTTCTAAATACCATGTCCACTTCAATGTACACTACTATAGCAGATAACACTTAAACATGCCATTACACTCAGCAAACATAACATTCCACAGTGTCTGCTTTCCACTCCAAGGTTTCATTGCATTTTTCAGGCTGTCTGTTTGCAAATGAATTAGCAGGCATAGTTGGCACAGTTCAAAACTCTTCTCACCATTGCACATGTCAGAGGAAGTGGAAATGTTGTAATCATCTTCAGGGACTCTTCTCTTTGGACTTTGACCATTGCATGTGCTTGGAGGGGACCTGTCTGTATCTCTTGAAAGCACTAGGATCACAATGAGCTCTACATGTTCCCTAGTTAGCATCTGTACCCCACCCTGGTGCCTCTGCTGCCATGGCAAGTGGAAAGTTCTATAAAGCCAACAATGACCCTTCTTTTTCTTTTTTTTTTTCAGGGAAATCGTAAAGAGCATCAGAATCATGTTCCACCATGGTCAGGAGTTAGAAAGTAAAATCTTGAATGTGAAGCTTCAGCAAAATAACAAAATCCTGGGGTAAAACATCATCAGCAGATAAGGACGTAAAACCTTTAGCCAGAGGAACCAGTCTATTCATATCTCTCTCTTTCACTTTTCCTGTAAAATCAACTGAATACAATATAAATGAAAGGCAGGAGTCTGGGGAAGAGCAGTGCAACAAGTAGTCGATTCAATGACAAATTCTTCAGCCACTGAATGAAAGAATAATAATACTGTCTATAGTCCTCCAATGTACTCAGTCAGTGCCTGCTCCTAGCAACTAATAAGTATACCGAGAGGACAAGGTTAAACAAGGTAAGCACACCAGCCATCTTTATTTTAGTACTGGGACAAGCTTAGCACTAGCAGAAGAGAAAGAAAATTGTTTTCATAAAGGAGAAAAAAAAAACACACACACAAACAAACAACAACAAAAAATGCATACTATTTAGAATCTTTTCAAGTACTAATATGGCAAACTTCCCATAAAATCCATCTGCCTCAGGGTTGTTGTGAGAATATGATAATATGAGTGAGAAGACATTTTTTAACTTCCATACACACTCAACCTCAGTTTTGTGAGCTGGTGTGTCAGAATGGATACCAATACGTGTTCATGATACTATCAGCCTTTAATACATGGGTATCCCTTCATTAGGGAAGATTTTGAACCAATTAATTCATTCTCTACTGACCCTTTGAATAGCTGCTGAACAGTCATAATTTTTATTGTTTAGCAACCCTGAACAACCACATACAATAGGTTCAAGTTTTAACAAGTTAACTGTAGGTTAAGGGTGTCCTAGACTATTAATGATCTCTTGAGACACAAATCCAGCAATTCAACTGATGCAGGAAATAAATATTCTTATATTGCGTGAACACAGAACAAATCAAGGATAAAATAAGATTAAGTAAGATTAAGGGAAATAATAAGATTAAGGGAAAACAATGAAGGCCTGCAAAAATACACACAGTCAACAACAACGCGAAAAAATCTAGTATGGTCCAACCTTGGACAGACAACCTGAGGCTCGAAATACATTCTTGAAACCATAAAATCACATTCTAATTAGAACCAAAGCTATAAAGCATCCTTGAAAGAATGATTTGCAACATCAAAGGTCCTTTGAAAACTATCACTAAATGTAGCAGAGACTAAAGTTTGTCTTAAAATCACTATGATTTAGGAAAAATGCGGATCACCTGTTATTGAACAAATTATTGAGAATCACACCATTAAGTCCTGTAAGTAAGCTTTTCTTCACATAAGCTTTGGTAGTTGCTGAAAGACAGAGACGATTTTGCAAGATCTTTTTTAGAATAACTTTATCCTTGTTTCTGAACGTGGCAACATTGTGTCATCATTTATGGAGGGAAGATCCTTGGGAAAAACACAGTTTCATGTTCCTCAGTGGAGACAACTCCAGAATTGCCCTGAGAAGAGGCCACAATCAAAGATTTAATGCTAGTGACAGTCCTGGTACTCCAAACCCTGGGTCAGCTTTCCAGCCATCCTCAAGATGAGGAGAGGTAGCTGAGCATGAGGCATAGAAAGACTTCTCTTCTCTTCTCTTCTCTTCTCTTCTCTTCTCTTCTCTTCTCTTCTCTTCTCTTCTCTTCTCTTCTCTTCTCTTCTCTTCTCTTCTCTTCTCTTTTCTTTTCTCTTTTCTTTTCTCTTTTCTTCTCTTTCCTTCTCTTTCCTTCTCTTTCCTTCTCTTTTCTTCTCTTTTCTTCTCCTTTCTTCTCCTTTCTTCTCTTTTCTTTTCTTTTCTTCTCTTCTCTTTTCTTTTCTTCTCTTTTCTTCTCTTTTCTTTTTTTTCTTTTCTTTTTTTTTTCTTCTTTCTTCTTTCTTTTTTCTTTTTTTCCTCTCCTCTCCTCTCCTCTCTTCTCCTCTCCTCTTTTCCTTGTAATGTTTCTTAATGTCTTGGATGTTTCAGTATCCACTTTCAGTGCATAACATGCAGTGTCACACAGTCTTGGGCAAGACCACTGCACCAAATTCTGGGAAAAAATATGACAGATTTATTAGCACGTACTTGTTTTTATTATGTGATGCAACACTCACCTATTAATTTCAGCTCTCCACATAAACACATGCATGTCTGTCAAATTATATTACTTGACTTAATCAATACTCCTTGCTTCTGAAGAAGTAGAGAAAGATTATTAGTTTATTATTTCTGTCACTATTTAACTACCACAATAGTCAAAAGTGTCGGGAAAGGGCCTTCATACACATTCAAAACCTTTCACTCAGTTTGTAAAAATACAAAAGGCTAGAAACATGGGCAGCATTGATGAATATCTAGCTTCAAGATAGAGAAAGATAAATAGATAGATAGATAGATAGACAGATAGATAGATAGATAGATAGATAGATAGATAGCCAATAGACAGATGGATGGATGGATGGATGGATGGATAGATAGATAGATAGATAGACAGGCAGATAGATAGATAGGTAGACAGGCAGAGAGACAGACATAGACAGATAGAGGTTTTGTTAAACTATTAATAATTTGGATTACAATTTGCTGTGAGAAACTCCGAGCACGAAGACCTCTCCTGAGAAGCTGCAGTTTCAGCTGCTATCAGCAGATGGCAATGCATGTGAATCAGTCGCACCTTAATGCAAGGGCTCCATTCCCAACAAAATCCACAGTCGAAGAAAAATCACGGTGTCACTACTTAAGAAAGCCAAGGACCACCCAACACAGGTTTTGTTTAGAAGCAACAAAAGAGAGAGCACAATATTAAACTACATTAATCTTGCACCATGACAGTTATGTCCCTGCTTTCCAGGACCTGTTAGATTTAAATTGATCAACCATTTGGATGACAGAGATAAAGTATGATTCTTGGTCAGCTGGGCAATGACAGAAAAAAATGTTCTCTTCTGTTTCACTGTATCTGTATGGCTTAAATGAAACAACTTCAGAACAACACCCAGACTGCAGGTAACTACAGGAAACAAAGGCTGTGAATAGAGTCCACTTTTGGTATTACACACAAATCTCACTTCTTTGGCTGTTGTTTCTAACAGTAAATGGATGCTGATGCACATGAAATGCACCACGCAACAATGTAAACTGGAAAGAAAACCAAGAAGATATATATGCTTTATACCATCTCTTCTTCCATCTGGGAGAAAAAGCAGGTTTAGAAACAAAATTCTATCTCCACATATTCAGAAGGCACATGAATCAAAAACCTAAGTGTGGCTGCAAGACTTAAACATCTACAAATAAATTTGTGAACCTGTCCTTACAAGAATAATATGTACCAACAATCTGATACAGAGAAGACAAACGTAAGCAGAGACAGGGAAGTGGACAGGAATATTTATTGACCTTGCTATTCACCTGTCCACTCTTCTTAAATGAAGTCCAGTTTTCCTCTAATAATCAGTCCCACAAATTTATTTACCTGTATCATCCTTCTAAATCTATGACTATTAATCCATCCTCACTATCACACTTGAAGATTTGTGTTCAAGTGTGTAAAGACATATAAGGAATAAGCAAGAGGAGCTTGAAGATTTGGCCTCATCCCAGAGCTACGACATCATTGGTATAAAAGAAGCCTAGTAGGATAAGTTCTGTGACTGGAGTACAATGATGGATGGTTATAGGCTTTTCAGGAGGGATAAACAAGCGGGGGACGAGACACTGGAAAGCAGCCTGTCAGAAAGAGATTTGGGGGTCTGGCTTGGTGGCAAGTTGAGTATGTGTCAACAGTGTGCCTTGGCAGCCAATAGGTCCAACCATGTCCTGGGATGCATCAAGCACAGCATAACCAGGTGGTCAAGGGATGCGATTGACCCACTCTACACTGCAGTGGTGTGGCCTCATCTCAGGTAGTGTGTACAGTTTTGGATGCCTCAATACAAGAAAGACATAAACAGAGTGTGTCCAGAGGAGGGCAATCAAGATGGTGAAAGGTCTCGAGGGCAAGACTTATTATACAAGGAGCAGCTGAGGTCACTAGGCTTGTGCATCTTGGAGAAGGTTGAGGAGTGACCTCATCCCAGTCTACAGCTTCCTCAAGGAGGGCAGCAGAGAGGGAGATGCTCATCTCCTCTCTCCGGTCACCAGCAACAGGACACAAGGAAATGGAATGAAGCTGTGGCAGGGGAAGTTCACATTGGACATTAGAAAAAGGTTCTTTACTGAGAGAGTAGTTGGTCAGTGGAACAGGGCCCCCAGGGAAGTGGTCATGACACCAAGCCTGTCAGAGTTCAAAGTGTCTGGACAATACTCTCAGTCACGTGGTTTCATTTTAGGAAGTCCTGCAAGGAGCAGGAGGTTGGAGTCAATGATACTTATGGGTCCCTTCCAACTTGAGTTATTCAATGATTCTCTGATTAGCCGATTTGCCATTAGCTAACTATGTATACATTGTTTATATGCATCAATGGATGCACTTTAGCTTCTGTCCCAAGATACATTCAAAGGCAGCAGAAAGGATAACGAGAGGGAAAAACCATTACAGTGAAGAACTAAGATGCTGAGATATGTATGGTGTTTGTCAGAAGACCAGCGTGAAGACTTTGCAGGTCTAGGAGCTTGGTGCAGGTCTCTGGGGTCTGGGTCCTGGATGCAGTGGGAGAAGTGAGGGTTCTCTTTGGGATGCATGGTGAAGAACTTACCTTACAGTCCTGGATAAATTAACCTCCACCACCAAAGCTTGCAGTAAATGCTGTCACGAAGGAGCTGATATGAAAGTGCTTATAAGAAAAGTATGACTGTATATGACAGGGAAAATGCCAGTAGCTGGAACTCAAGAATATGTAGCACTCTTCATGGGATTGTCAAGGACAGATGAAACTTGCTGTTATACATGCCTACAGTTTGCTATGCACTGCTCTTTACATGCAGAGGGGAATCTGAATCTCTTAGGGACGTTGCAAATGCAGGCGCAGAAAAAAGTCGTCTTCACACCAGTCCATATGAGTGTTCCTGGAGGCCTTCACAGTCTCCAGGGTATTGGAGGGTCCTTGCAGCCTCTACACTGAATCACCAAAGTTTCACTGCTCAGCTGGGTAAGCTGCAGAAATCAGCTACTCAAAGTCAATGTGCCAATCTGAGTAGGTGTTAGCAGAGGAAAGTGTTTTAGAAAAACAACCAGCAGAGGATAGCTGTGCTTTGAATGCACAAGCCTTCTTCTCTTCTAATCCATTTCTTGGTGGCACTTTTTAAAGGGTTTTTTTTTATCAACAGCCATGAGTTCAAAATTACAGCTGACCGTAGTTTTTTCTCCCTTGGAGCAGCAGTGTTCGGGCTGTACCAAAATAGCTCAACGGGCAGAAGCAATGCACTGAGGATGCAGCCTGCAGTGCCTGGTCACATATGTATCCTGCAGGTGAAGAGGCAGCACTGCAGCAGCCCCGGGCTTCACTGAATCCTTCCAATGATCTCTAATACCTTCAGTGAAGAAAACAACACTAAAATTCTCACAAAATCCAAGTATTTATTTAATTTTGTGCTTCAGGTAGCAGCTAAATTAAAAAAATATGCAGAGGATCAGGTTTTCTGTCAAGTATCATGTTTCTTCCATAGGATCCTTTATAAAATGTTTTGTCCTGTCCTTTTTGGTTTTTTGTTTTTAATAATGAGGTTTTGCTGTAGGCTTAAATTTCCTTTAATTTTTCATCATGTTCTAATTATGGAGAATATTTTTGATTGTCTTTATGTAAATGCAATACGTGAATTTAAGATGGAGAAGCTGAACAGTAGTGTGGAAACAAAGCTTTTCTGTGCAGCTTTCTGGAAAGGTTCTGCAAGTAAAGCAGGCTTAGAATATCCTATCTTCTAACACAGAGCAGAATATAAGTTGTTTAAATGGGTCTGTGTTTGAAACAGGGATGAACTCTTTCAGAGATTCAAAGGAAATTAAGTGTAAGGAAATAAGTTTTCTGTGGTGTAAATCCTATATAGCCTTAAGAATATACTCTTGTAACCTGTGCAAATGGGATCCAACTTTTGTTATGAGAAGGAAAGACATGAAGTTCATTACTGCATCAGAGCCTCACTAAAATTTTAATATAGTTCAAATTCAGAATTTTCATTTAAGTCTGCCTTGGGGATATGCATGTGTATTTACAGGTCATGTTCTGTTCTGCACAGTATCACCCATATACAAAGCAGTCTTCAATTTCAGTACTGTAAATGAAAGCACATTTAACCCAGATGACGCTGTCACAGATGCTTTAATATAGATACTAACACCAACCAGTAACCACAAAATGGCAGCTGATTCAAGTCAGTCTGCCAAACACAAGCTTTTTGACAACCATGTTGGCAATAGCCATGGCCAGTTGTAGGCACTTCCAGTTCACTTAGTGATTACTATTTAAGGATATTCTCATTGTAAATCAAAAAGGACTTTTTCCTTGAGAGATTTCAGCACATTTCTGTTTATAACAGGTCATGGCCAAGTTCTTTAAAAGTTGTTTTGAAAATTTTAAGAGACACAGGTTTCGCTTACCGTTCAGCAGAACAGAACTACAGACTAAATGGAGATAATCAAGAGGCTCTGCCTCACTGACACTAAAACCACAGAGGCAGCCTTTTTAACACATCCATCTGCCCAGCAGGCAGAGGCTGGCCTGTCACAGGAGTACACACAGAGTGATGGCTCTAAATGAAAACCTCTATGTCTGCCCCGAAGTTCAATCATATTTTATGATGTTCCAGAGTCTTTCCCTCGTCGTAATTTCATTGCCATATTAAATAGGTCTACTTGTTCCTCATTACAAACAAATCTAAAGACCCTTAACACTGTGAAAAAGTACAACTACCAGAAAATATGCATTTTTCCTATAGAATTAATGTGTCACACCCATCTCTGCATATGGTGGAACTCACTTCTATACCTTAAGTAGAAAAAGGGGTCATTTTCTTATATATAGTTCCTGGGAGCAGTTGCATTTCAAATGTCACATCCTTCATATTATAAGTTGACATAATATCTGTAAACTTTTAAGTCACTTTCATTTACTATTCCAACTCACAGTAATGGTGAATGACAAAAGTCCTGAATTAGTGCTTCTTTTTTTTTTTTTTAAATGAAACAAGCCTCTTGCACCAGCAAAGAAACATTTAAATGTTACAAGAACAGATAAATTTACAAGATCTCAAAATCTCCAAGCCAGGTCAGAAAAATTTGTGGTGTGAGTTTTACTATGTAGGCATTTATTTACCCTGATCAGGCAAAATCAGGAACGTAAACAAAATCAAACAGTAATTATATATTTTGGAGCTCAGAAGATTCTTTGATTCAATTCTGGCATAGACACAATTATTTTTTTATTTTACTCCTCTTCTTTCTTTCACCCCTGCTTCTTAACTAGTAGCCAACAAAAACATTGCTACACTAGAAACTTATTTTGAAGTTTCGCAATATTCAGTATTTATTCTTAAAATCACTGCTCTTCAGTCATCTGAACATACCTCTCTTTCAAACAAATAGCCTTCATAATAAGCTTACAAATATGTTCTTAAAACTGCAAGTGCTAGAAAGAATTTCTACAATGCTAGATTATCTATTTGCCTATGCAGACCCCTGAATGTATTTGGGAGTGACTCTGGCCTGCTGCATGGAGAAGGGACTGCAAATGTTGGGGTGACCTGGATCTAATACTGAAATGCTGTGTGACTTTAGGCAGAACATCTCACCTTTCTGTGCTCTTGCTTCCTCATCTGCTACAAGTGGATACCACTGCCTTGAGACCTAGGAATAGAAAACTGCATCTGTACAAGTTAGGTCGTAGCACACAAGCTACACTGGTGCAGGGTGAGTAAGAGAATAATGCAATCCTTATTTTTTCTTTTATTTCTGCTTCTGCATCTCCTATTTATATTTCATGGAGTTTTCTTAGGAATTAACTGAAGCACAGAGTGATGTTGGTTTTGCTTTGTTTTGGTTTTTTTTCTGAGACTGTGAAAATGAAAGGAAACCTTCAGAAAGTGTAACCATCTTCTCATGGGCTACAGAGAGTCATTGTTTTCCAGAAAGAGCAGACTGCAGTAGAGGTTGCCCAGATGACTAGTGACGACTCTGGCTCAGGTGAACAACAAATCGCACACTTACATTGAAGTGTGTGAGCAGTCTCATCCAGGAAAACAATTAGCCATTAGATGTCTAAGTGACTAATCTTGTTTCTACTTAACCAAATGGCATAAGCATGATGTGTTAGATTCTCAGCAAAACCAATGGCAAACCATCATGAAGAACAGATCACGTCAAGGTCAGTGTCTAGGGATCAGCCAAATCACATGCTCCGAAAAGTGCCCAAATCAGACTGTGGGGATTTGTGGGAGTATTCCCACAGATGGCAGGGCACTGTTACAATTCACCATTTCATTATTTTGGTTTCAGATATTTAACTCAATTGAAAAATGTGTTTTGAGCTTATCAAAGTTATTGAATTCAGCAGTGAGCAAATCTCAGATCTTTCGTGGGAATTATTTTTTCCTTATCTTAACATTTTACTCACAATTAATGATGAAGCTAATATAAATTTCTCTCCTACCTTTTTTCAGCCTATTCTCTTGTAAGAGAATGATCTCTCTTTTACTCTTTTGTTTTCACTCTTTTCTTGCCTTCATAATTTAATTTTAAAAAATACTACAGAGATCATGTATTTTCAATCAAAAAGATTTATTTTTGATAAGATGAAGTATGAACAGATTTCATTATTGAAAGATCTGAAGAAATTGCACAGGGAGCTTGTTCAATCATAAAATGTACCAGAGAAATCTTGCAAGTTCGTAATGCTGCGTTTTATGTATACAGCCTACTGCATTTGCTCAGGCAGGAAAATGAACATGGACAGAGAAATAATCAAAAAATAATATCAGTATATCAGGTGATTTTCACACTAGAATTTTAGAGTGCGCCAGAAAAATACAAAAGCTACTTTTGTACTAATAAGGTACATTTTCATTGGATTTCATTTTTAAAGTCAAAATTTCATTGACTTAATGACATTATTTGGAAGAGAAAAAATCATGCAAAATCTTATTTTTGTGGATGACACTGTTTATGTACTGTGGGCCGATATTTCATTCAACTGTCAGTATATGTATTAATGAACTAACATGATCAGCTTATCTCCCTAGGTTCTTTCTGAAGCAGAGATCAGAGACGGTCGTCCATAAGCAGAAACCTAACTGGTGTGCTCTGAATTGGTCAGATTTAGTATAAGCACTGGTGATTTTTTTCTCTATTAGTTTTACGCTAGCACTTAAAAAAGAACATAAAACACATACACCATTTGTAAGGGTATGCACCTGGATTCTGGGCCTCTCGGAGTAATTAAAGCATGACTGTCAGTAAGTCAGTGAAACCAGAGCAGGGCACACAGATAGTGTAATATTGCCAGTGATGACATTACACCAGTTCTCAGTTGCTTTGACGGAGGACACGCTCAAGAAAAAGCAATGTGCTCCTGATTGGCACAAAGTCCCAGAACAAAATTTTAACCAGGAGTTATCATTTGTGTTCTGCCTCCAGTTTCTTACAATTTAAACAGCAGAAAATCCAGCATGTGAGTTTTGTTTTGCCACAACCAGAAACATGAATTTTATATCATGACTCTCTCATTATTTGTGCTGATTTATTGTGAAACAACAGAAAGAGCACAACCATGGCAAAACATGCTTCACGCTAATTAGTGTTCCTGTTTATACAGTGTCCCATGATTTAAAAACCTTCCTGGTTTTAACCACACTGATCTCTCATGTGAGAGTTGTGTCACTCTTGTAGACTATGCCAAGTGTAGCTAGGTTACTCATTGCCTCCTGCGCTAAGAAAACCTTGGACTATCATTGCTCTCCCAAAGACCTCAGCTGTATCAACCTTTGATGAGCAAAGGTTATGGCCATCTTCTAAGGATAGTTTCCATAGCAGAGGCATATGCAAGGGTGAATAAAGTCTTCTACACAACTTTGTTTGTCCGGGGGACAGAACACAAGAGCACAAAGGAAGATATTCACTAAAGTGCAGAACAAAAAGCCATGAGATTCACGAAGGACGTTTACATAGTTGAGCACTTAACACCCACTGAAGCAAGAGGGAATTAGTCAGTTAGAGGCAGTTACCCGTTAGATCTTCATTTGAGCACCCAAACACTGAGCCACACTAAATCAGTAGACTCCCATGAAAGCACCGGCACTAACAATTAATATCAGCCTCCACAGTGAGTCACGAGTACTAAAATGCGTGTGGGAACACTTGTTGCAAATGCAGAGACTGCCTCTGGAAACCATTCCACCTACATTTTGTATTGTAATTTCCTTCTAACTCATGGAATTTCTAAAAAAAATGTACAAGTATACACTTCAGACTTATGCTAAAAGCCTACAAAAAATTCTGAGTTAAAATGTTTCTTCGTGACAAAGGCAAATCCCTATTCATGACAGATCCCCCAGCAAGGTTATTATTCCTCATTTACACCTGAACATTTTAGAAACACTTCAGAAGAGTGAGCAAGAGAACACTATTTTTCAAAATCATCAGGAAAATCAAGATCTTCTGTCATTTTCGCCATCTTCAAAAATATTCCTAGGGCATTTTTCAAAGTAACACACCGTTATTTTAATGGCTTGTTATTTCAAAATAGTTTGTGTACTTTTGCATATATATAAATAAGAACAGCTTATCTGTACCAGACCAGAGGTCCATCCTGCCTGTAACAGTGGCTATAAGCACAAGCTGTGGAAGACAGGCATCTCTGACTCTTCCCTCTAGTGCCTTCTAACCCTCTTTGGCTCACAAACCTCCTGAGCCTGACATGGTTCATGTGCATTAACCAGTCCTCAGAGGACTTCTCTTCCATGAGTTTGTCCCTCAGCCTGTGCATTACTTTGGCACCCTTCCACACCCTGATGAACCAGTGCCTCTTCTCGTGCTGAAGTCAGCCTGGATTTTGCTCCCTCCAACACTCATAGTGGAAGAGACCACAAACAAATGACTCTGCCTGCTGCACCGCACTCATTATCTGTTGGATCCCTGAGGATAAGCCACAACAGACTGATACCTCTGATGTGGCCAGCCTCTGCCAAGTCCTGACATGTGCCGTGCTCTCTAGGGGCCAGCTGATGGTTTGTCGTTGAGTTGCCACAGAGCTCAGTGGCAACATAGGCATGGCAGGGTGGTTTTCTGGTCTCCTTGCAAACATCAGCTTTATGAAAACATTTTATTTTCTAAGTGGCTTACTTAATTTGCATGTAGAACTGCTAAGAGCTAGATAATAGCTGTCAGCATAGATGCAAAAGAATTTCCAACACTTTATTTTGGGAAGATTCAATTTGAGCTAATTTTGTGTGCTGGGCAGTGAATCAACAAGATGATTTCATATCAGTAGAAGAAATATCCTGAATCCAGACCTTTGAGAGGACTGATACCACTGACGTATAGTGGTATGGTATGAGGAGAATGGAACTACTGCTAGTTTTTCCTGAGGCAGTAACAGCAAGATCCTGTGGGGACACACCAGGAAAAGTCACCATGAGTTACAGTCAGAGATGTTTATTGAAAAGTGGAGCAGAGGCAATTTGGACCCTTGAGATCTCTGTATGGAGGCAAGCATGATTCCCAGAGCAAAAGCTGTGCACTGCCAATGGGAATTAAGAGTCTGGTTCTTGTTTGCTCTTTTGTTTATTTATTAATTTTTGCCGCCTTTTTTCTTTCACTAATTGCTAAAAAGATAAGGAAAAAAACTCCTGAGCCTAGTGAACAATGTTATTTTCATCTACAAGTGATAATGTGGAGTTTGGCTTTTTAGATGCCAAAAAAATGACTAAAGCAATGTTCGTGTATCCTGGCAATCTGATTGTTCAAAGCTCATTTCTAATGCCCTGAGTCGGAGCATGCACACTGAAAAAGGTCCTGCAGATGGGGCCTCTGTCTGTAGTTCCACAAAGTTTCTCTCCAACCCACCATCCCACTCCAGTGCCTCTCTCCTGACCTTCGGTGCTCTCCCTGGCTGATACTCAGCAGTGCAGGTACAGAGGCTCAGCATTACTTGAGCATTTTGTGAAGTCTGGTTGACTCCAAGAAGTTGGACAGGTGTACCCAGGTAAGACTCACCAGATGGGGATGGGGCTGAGCATCTCCCAGCCCTGCAGGGCCATATCCCAGCACTCCTGAGTATGGTATAACGGCCTTCATGCTATGCATGCTGCAGTATGGGGATGAAAAATAATGTCCTTACACAAGTACTGTTGCTGAAACAAGGCCTCACCCTGTATCTCCTCTTGGTCTTGACTCTCTCCTTTTTTCAGCTGCTCTGTACTACATGGCTAAATCTTTACCTTCACTTTCCCCTTTCCCCCTCCCACCCTCTCCTTCAGTTCCTTTCTCCTTTCCTTACGTTGCAATAAGTGATTCCTCCATCACAGCACTGTGATGTGCACACGTCTCTATTCAAAGTCGAGCAAGTCTTTGTCAGTCTCGTGTTCATCTGGCCAGCATTTTTTGTGTAACAGTCAGGGAAAGAGGTCAGAGACACTGGAATTGCTTGGTGCACTCAGTAAACATCTGCAATCACTTGCTTTAGGCAGCCCCGATGGGACAGCTGAATTCTTCAGTCCAGGGCCGTATTCCAGAAAATTTACTCAGTCTCTATTTGCAGATCATGGAACCTTCCAAGACACAGTTCTGCAAGCATAAAACAGAACAGTGTAGTTTCAAACAGGGTCTCTATACCCTTTAAGTACATTCACCCATCCATGATAAATGTAGCTTGGAGCAGCAAAGCCCATGATTCATGATGCTGCAGCATGTACTAGATTGGTTTTCCTTCCTAAAGAAAACTACAGCTGCTGATTGAGGTAATTAGAAAGTATCGATTCACTGCAAGATAAATCCTGGTGAGGTCACACCAGCGACTGCTCTTTCCTTGTAGGATCTGTCAGGTTTCACCAATGGGGCAGAAACTGTGTTATGCATAAGCCTTCATCCCCTCCAGGGGCAGTCATAGGAAACCACAGAGCTTGCCTCAGCTGTGATGAACAGCCACCCTTCAGCAGGAAAAAGTAGGCCCAGCAAGTTTTACAGCACAACAAACCCTGTTACATTATTAAGTGTCACAGACACCTGTCTTTCCTCTAATCCCCTTCCCTCGGGCTGCCAGGACTTGCTGCAGAGCAGTGAAAAGGGGGTGGCAGCAGCTGTCCCTGTTCCCCATTCCTCAGGTCCACACAGGGCAGCATGTCACAGATGCCAAACAGCTGCAAGGGTTGTCCTCAGCTGGACAAGTCAGTGGCTAGCATCCTGTGACTTTCATATCCATCATCTTATATCACCTGCTTTTAGTGCAAGCAGCAAGGAGAGAGAGAGAGAGAGAGGAAGTAATTTGAGATGGAGGAGTTAAAGAAAGCTCAGAAGACAGAGGAAAAATGGCTGGCACTAAACTGTAGACTTTTAAACCATCTTTTGGTGGGTGCAGCTCCGTTTTTATTATGGCCTTTGCACACCATTGGTTGAATTCTGTTCCTCTTCCTGCTGTGTAGGAGGTAGGTGGGTAGCCCTGAGGACTTGGGGTTTGAAAATCTGCAGGCCTTCTAAAATCATTTGCTGATGCCTAACTATTTTAAGAAGCAACTTGTTACAACTACACAAGTAGAAATGTTTATGTGTACAAAAACAAACTCCCTGCTTGTTTGTATGCATGGATGCTGTAGTTCTCTGTGTCTGGAGGCCACAAAACTCTTTCTTTTTGAGACCCCAGCCAGAGCATCACTCCAGTGTATGCTGCACTACACACAAAAAATCCTCGAGCCATCCCAGAGACCAACCCAGAAGCATCTGCTGAGTTGCCCCCAAAGCCTTCATCATATCCACACCTCGCAGTATCTCCCCAAACAGTAAGAAACAGTCCTCTCCAACCAGCCACTTCCCCTCTCTGCTCTGGATCACCCAAGAAATTAATCAGATGCTTACATCACTGTGCCTGCGAAGGCTTGAAGACTGAGAGTCATTTGCTCTTCAGAAAAAAAAAAAAAAAAAAAGAGCAGAAAGCTGAAACCGATAAATTAATTTAGCAGAGTAAGGACTTCCAGCCCCTTTGACACTTTTTTGTTTTTCATTCCCAGAAGATATTCTGAGTAAGCTTGTCCAGACTGCCAAACAGAGCAATCAGGTAGTCAAGGAAATGTCAGGTTTCCTCCTGACCTATTTTCAAGCAAGGGAAATATCTCTCCCCAGAGTTGATATCAGGTAATGTTCCAATTAGTCTGCCTATTAAGTAAACATGACAGGGGGGCGGGTGTCTGCTTTCCATGATGTTACTCTGTCTTTAAATGTATGGCCTAACAGCCAGAGCATTAGTATTTATGAATGACTGCAAAAGCAATAAGTCAGGGGTCCTCACAAAAGCAGCTATAAAGCTCCTTAAAGAGTGGGGCCTGATTCCTCTTTCCAATACACCAGCTTTACATCCATGTAGTTCTGTTTATTTCAATCAAGGTAATGTGAGGATCCTTCATTTCAACAAGATAACCAGCTCTGCAGTTTGGATGAACAGCATTAGAATAATGAGCCATTTGCAGTCTTTTGTTACTTATTAAGCCTTTGTTAGCAAAATACATCTTCTCATGCTGCTGGTTACAAAAGCTGAGCTCAGTGTTAACCTGAGGAAAAGCAGAGTAACTGCTGTCACCCCTCCACTCCCACATCACCCTGGCCACAGGGCACTGTGGGAGCGTTGGAAGGAGGCAGCACTGCCCGACAGCGTAAGGCAAAGACACCAGCCGGGTCTCCTTGCTTTGTATCAGGAAGTGAGCAGGAAGGAAAGTTGAATGATGACTGCAGACCTCCTTCCAAAGCAGGTTATTGATTAGCAGCTGGAATAAGGGGAAAGCCTATGATGCTGTACTACATGACATGAATGTGAAGAGAGGTCTGCGGAAGTCAATAATCTTGGGGTGATTTAGATGAGCTGAAAAATTAGTCCAGCTGAATTCAACAAAACTGTCATTTTGCGGGAGCTGAAGATGTGATGCATAGAGTTATATGTCACTCATTCCCCTAAGCTTGGTCCTGCAGGACAGGACACCACAGGAAACCAGGGCTCAGGCACTAGCTCTTGGTCTCAATACAGCTGTGCCTGAAAAGTCTATGTTGTGAAAAGTCTGTCTTCAGTTCTCTCCTTTTTAAGTATTCATGCTGAAGATGGTTAATACATCTGTGGTCATCTAATTCAACCTTTGGTTCTTGTGTTCTGTTTGGTGTGAACTCTTCAGACTATCAGTTTTGATTTGGAGGCCTCATGACATTTAATACATGATTTTTATAATGTCCAAAAAACATGCATGCTTTTGGTTTTATTTAGCAGATCTTCAGCTTTCTAATTTAGGCACTCTCTATGCTAAGATAAAGGAGGGATAGTAGTTTGTAACATGCCTAATGTTAGGGCACATAAAACTTCAGTTAAAAATCTGCCTTGTCATAATGTTCTTAAAATACTTCGTGCTTTCACTGAGGTAAAGCCGTTAATCTTAGGCAGAAGACTGAGTGCTCAGATTTTATATTTCAGTGTCACATACAAAAAACTCCTGCCCACACACTAGATACAAAAAAATGTAGGAAAAAAAAAAGTCGTTATTGGGGGAAAACTGAGAACTTTACCATGTTGTTGAGATATTGTTGTCATGGGAAGGATATAAATTGAAAAGTTCAGTGACGTGGTATGTGGTGCTCAGGCACAGGCATGAGTGGCACACAGATATGTCCTAGAGACCTGTATAGACGTGAATTCACCTTATAATAGAATCACAGAATCATAGAATGCTTTGGGTTGGAAGGGACCTTTAAAGGTCATCTAGTTTAACATCCCCCTGCAATGAGCAGGGACATCACAGAATCACAGAATCACAGAATGTCAGGGATTGGAAGGGACCTCAAAAGATCATCCAGTCCAATCCCCCTGACAGAGCAGGAACACAGGAAGGCGTCCAGGCGGGTTTGAATGTCTCCAGAGAAGAAGACTCCACAACCTCCCTGGGCAGCCTGTTCCAGTGCTCTGGCACCCTCACTGAGAAGAAGTTTCTTCTCAAATTTAAGTGGAACCTCTTGTGTTCTAGCTTGAACCCATTACCCCTTGTCCTATCATTGGTTGTCACCGAGAAGAGCCTGGCTCCATCCTCGTGACACCCACCCTTTATATATTTATAAACATTGATGAGGTCACCCCTCAGTCTCCTCTTCTCCAAGCTAAAGAGACCCAGCTCCCTCAGCCTTTCCTCGTAAGGGAGATGCTCCACACCCTTCATCATCTTTGTGGCCCTGCGCCGGACTCTCTCCAGCAGTTCCCTGTCCTTCGGGAACTGAGGGGCCCAGAACTGGACACAATATTCCAGATGCAGTCTCACCAGGGCAGAGTAGAGGGGAAGGAGAACCTCTCTTGACCTGCTAACCACCCCCCTTCTAATATACCCCAGGATGCCATTGGCCTTCTTGGCCACAAGGGCACAGTACTGGCTCATGGTCACCCTGCTGTCCACCAGGACCCCCAGGTCCCTTTCCCCTACACTGCTCTCCAAGAGGTCATTCCCCAACCTATACTGGAACCTGGGGTTGTTCCTGCCCAGATGCAAGACTCTACATTTTCCCTTGTTATATTTCATTAAATTTTTCCCCGCCCAACTCTCCAGCCTGTCCAGATCTCGCTGGATAGCGGCACAGCCCTCTGGCGTGTCAGCCACTCCTCCCAGCTTGGTGTCATCAGCAAACTTGCTGATAGTACACTCAATTCCCTCATTCAAGTCATTGATGAATATATTGAATAGTACTGGTCCCAGAACGGACCCTTGAGGCACTCCACTAGATACAGGCCTCCAACCAGACTCTGCCCCATTGATCACGACTCTCTGGCTTCCCTCCTTCAGCCAGTCTGCAGTCCACCTCACTACCCGATCATCCAGTCCACACTTCCTCAGTTTTGCCGTGAGGATGCTGTGGGAGACGGTGTCAAATGCTTTGCTGAAGTCAAGGTAGACCACATCCACCACTCTGCCTTCATCAATCCACCTTATTATGTCTTCATAAAAGGCTATGAGGTTGGTCAAGCACGACTTCCCCTTGGTGAAGCCATGTTGACTGCCCATGATGACCCTCTTATCCTTGATATGTCTTAAGATGGCACCAAGGATAAGGTGTTCCATCACTTTCCCAGGGATGGAGGTGAGGCTGACCGGTCTATAGTTGCCTGGGTCCTCCTTCTTGCCCTTTTTGAAGACCGGAGTGACATTTGCTTTCCTCCAGTCCTCAGGCACCTCTCCCATTTCCCAAGACTTGGCAAAGATCATGGAGAGTGGTCCAGCAATGACTTCAGTCAGCTCCCTCAGAACCCGCGGGTGCATCCCATCTGGACCCATGGATTTATGGATGTCCAGATTGCTTAACTGGTCCCTAACCCAGTCCTCATCAACTAAGGCAAACTCCTCCATTGCCCTGCCTTCTTCTAGGGCCTCAGGGGTACAGGGCTCCTCAGGACAGCCTCTGGCAGAGTAAACAGAGACAAAGAAGACATTCAGTAACTCTGCCTTCTCTGTATCTTCTGTCACCAGGGCACCCACCCCATTCATCTGTGGGCCTACATTACCTCTGGTGTTAGTTTCATCTGCCGTGTATTTGAAGAAGCTCTTTCTGTTGTCCTTGACCCCTCTTGCCAGGTTTAACTCTAAGGAGGCCTTAGCTTTCCTAGTTGCCTCCCTACATCCTCTAACAACAGCCTTATAATCTTCCCAAGTGGCCAGCCCCTCCTTCCATGATTTGTAAACTCTCCTCTTCCACTTGAGTTTGCCCAACAGTTCCCTGTTTAACCACACAGGTCTCCTGGCTCCCTTCCTTGACTTCCTACGTGTCGGGATGCTCTGATCTTGAGCTTGGTAGAAGCAGTCCCTGAATGTTAACCAACTATTTTGGGCCCCTTTACCTTCAAGCAGCCTTGCCCACGGGATTTCCCCCAGCAATTGTTTGAACAGGCCAAAGTTGTCCCTGCTGAAGTCCAGGGTTGCAATTCTGCTTGCTATTCTCCTCCCGCCACATGAGATCCTGAACATTGCCAATTACAATTTCAACAGAAGCATGTTGAGCCTCGAGGTAGTACCTGATACCCATTGGGTCCTCTCACCATACTTCACCAGGAAAGCAGAAATCGTCCCAATCACTGCATGAAATGGGTTGGTAATGCATTTAAACCCCCTTCATAAAGTATTAAGGCAAAATCCAGCCATAGAAAAATAAGCCTGACAAAGGACTTTAAAAAAATAACAACTTCTTTTGAAACATCATTGCTTCAGCTCTTCAGTTGTTACAGTTCATCAAGGCTGATTTGCCTGTGAAATATTTTTTTTCTGTCTTCAAAGTTTTGTCCCAGATGAGCTCTCTAATCCAACCTACTGTATGGTCTTACAAGCAGTTTGTATCTTTACAACTGATAGTGTACATAATTATATGGAACTAAACCCATTCAAAAAGGTACATTTGGTTGAGTACTCATTTCTTTTGTGACAATTAAGGGAAGAATTAGTTATTCAAGTATACCAGGATAAGAACAAATGGAATGAGTAAGAGCCTCTAGCAACAGCACCACTGCTAAAAGAAATGTTTATCAAATGGTAGTTTGAATTTCCTTATGAAAACTACCTTTCATGAAAGGATATTTTTTCCTTCATCTCCAAGGACTCTTTATGAAAAGTTTTTGCTATGCAAATGTAGTCATGATCAACTGGCTAAAGAACTACATTATTTTTGTTATTGTTTATTTGAGGTCTGTCTGTAACAGGTGGTATAAAATATCAGTACAAAACTTGAAATGTAATCTGATTACATACCACAAAACAACTGCAGTTATAACCGGTTCCAATCAACAACCCTGAAAATTGTTCTCCATATCTTCTGAAAATGTGTACATGTTTTTCCAAGTGGTAAAATGGAATATTCTCAAGGATTTCAAGGAAATGACTCTCTGAAAACCCAGATTGCTTTTTAAATTGGAAAAATGTGTAAAGTTTTTGAGATGTTTAAGCTTCTCCTAAATACTATACATAGGACAGGGAGAGAAAACATAATCTCCAGATGATAGCTAGTAACCCAGAAAATGTAACAATGTAAATGAATTGGTTTTTCTATTGTCTGGCATCCCATGAAATCATCTACAGCAATTAAAAATGTCCTCATGCCTTACACCTATTTTTTTCCCAAGAAACTACCAAATAAAGAAGTTCTTCCAAGAAAAAGCTCCCTAATGGTCATTAGCTTCTGAGAGACAAACTTCTGAATGTTAACACGGACCAAAGGGAGACGTAACAACCATCCTTTCTTTCTCTTCCATGAAGAAATTTCTTTGTGTGGTACTGGATGGTGACAGTTATGATTATGGGACTTTTTTCCCCCCAGTGGTTTAAGAAATACTTTAAAGTAATTACAAAAAGGTTGGGATAAAAAAAAAAAAAAGAAAAGCAAACAAACAAAAACACACACGCACACACACAAAAACAAAACCAAACCAAGCCACAGACCTAAGCAGAATAAAACAGGCTAATATTGGTAACAAAAGGCCATGCTTTGCTGAGGGCAATATGCTGTACAGTGGAAGTGCAGTGATAACAGTCACTGGCCACATTGCCCTTCCTGTTCTAGATGAATCATCTTTATCTTCCTCATCTTTACTCATACTTTCAATACCAGCTCATTCTGATGACAGCCTATTTATCAGAGTTGTTGGGCAATGCATCTGCTTATTAACATTGACAAGAAAAGCAATAGTAATTAGGAAGGGCTCCAAGGTCAAACTCAGAATGGCTCGTTTGGAACTATTGCTTCTGCCATTTCTTGCTGTGTTTGGACTCTCAGGAAACTCAGTCTTTACTGTGATGTTCTGTTGGTAAGTCACAGCTTGATAAAAATATGTTTGGCTCCACATGGACTTCAGCTCTTACATCAGTCTTTCCATCATTCTAAGATTTCAAGGGCACAAATTCTTAGTCTGCATTTAATTTATGCAAGCATTGTGTTGGCAACCAAATCCAACCACTTGAGCATTTTACCTCAGGTTTCATTCTCAGCTTAGCTGAGTATGGCAAAAGCAATAAAATACGAATTAGCTGTCACAAAGACTGCAGAAAATGCACACCATATGGGGACAGTTCATATATGGAAGGCTCTTGTTTGGTATACCTGACTCACAGATGCCTCAGGAAAAGAAAAAGCCTAAATATTTGAGGGCATAATACAAATGGTTAGCTGGCAAATGGGTGTTCTGGTAGACGACTGGTTGTCGCCATCCTCTGGCAGCCGTAACCAGTGTTGGAAAAGGAATTACTGGAGCACTTTCTTGTCCATTTCAAAATTGGTTTATCCAGCCAGGTTCTTTAAGTTGACATACCTGACTTTTCTTGATGTGGATAACTCACAGCTCATGGGTTTCCTTCCACGGGCACAAGCCTTCTGTGGTAACCTTTACTTGGCAGATGGTAGCAAAAAGCTGGTAATAATAATCTCCTTATCTGGCAGAGAATTATTCAGAAGTGGTCAGTCCTCATTTTAGATGACCCAGAGCTTCTGTGGATGACAAACCCTAGGAGATTCTGGCCAAAGCGTCTACCTACCATAAATATCAAGAGAAAGCACTCACAGAAAAAATATCCTCCCCAATAGTATAAATACATTTATTTCAGATCTTTATAGATTAGCCAAGTCTTTGAACAAGCATCTTGAAATTACGAGGACATTATACAGGCAACTCCAGAGACTCACTCGCTGTCAAGTAAAGCTGGTCAGAGCACTACCATAAAATGCAACAATGTAAAAACACAAGGAGGTAGGGTTAGCAGTTATTGTTTCCCACTATTCATTATTCTGTGGGAGATAAAATAGTTGCATTCCTCAAAGCTGTGAATCCTGAACACTGAATTCACTGCAGAAAATAAAAAGTCCTCCCCAGAGTAGTATATATTTATAAGGTAACTCAGTCACCAAATATCCAGAAGTATTTGACTTAGAAAAGTTCACTGAGCTACAAAGACGTGATTATTTATAAGCATTTCTGAAGCACCACCGGTGAACATGCTACCCTACAAAGGCTTCTCTAGGCAAGCACAGCATAAGACACCAAATTCCTTCCCTGAGGAGACTGCAGTCTGAGCTCATTTATTCTTGAAAACAATTGTGGTACACGATTGCTCTTCACACAGCTTAAAATATCTGTTTTCTACTAACTATAGTTAATAAATCGATGATTTGGAAATACTTCATTGTCCAGAAAGCAATAGAGTGGTATAATGGGTTGCACAAAAAACATTACTAAATATTGTAACACAAGTGTAAGACTCTTATTAGAATTTGATTAATTAGAACTAGTCTTTTTTTTTTCACTTCCCATTCTCTCTCTTTCTCCTTGCTAACAATTTCATAATTATTTGTTCCAAAAGAATCACTCAATTCTGCAGATATGTGTAACAATATCTTAATAACTCTATCTATCTGATAAAAAAAGTAAAAACATGAGGCTAGGCATAGATGCAATCAGTTAAGCCAGGCATCCATTTCTGCAGTACTTTTGAAATAAGTGGATCTAAGTCCACTTTGGCAAGATGCAGTGAAATCACTGCAAAGATAATTCAGTAGGTCCTCCTCCCCTCTCTTCTCCCACTCTCACTGGAGCACCAAAGGTTTTCCACTTTTCTTTTACAGTCAGTGCTTCTCAACCCACTGATGACTTCCATTGCTCTGCTGATCTCCCATAACTCTTAGTCTTACTCAACTCCCTTTTCCATATCTTGAGCTATTGTCTTCAATTACAGGAGGAAGGCAGACTACTATACTTCTGACTTTATTCTAGTGATGTCTGAATAACAAAGCTGTTTCAAGCCTCTCCTACACCCACATTGTCCTTCATCACTGCAAAATTTTTCTCTGGGCTTTTAACTTGATGTTACATTTGTTCAAAACTTTCCAGCTTTGCTGTGTGACATTCATGCACTTGGAGCCCTCACCTTCTGTTCCCTTTTCAAATTTGCTTTCGTCTTGCTTCTTGATCTCCTCTCCTGTAGAAAGGATTTAATACTGTGAGAGCTCTTCTTCCTCCTTCTAGCTGCACAAAACAATTTATCTCACAGAAAATCTTTTCTCCTTCGTCCACACTAGTCACCTGCTGAACACACTACATGTGTTCATTGATCAGTTAGAAGTGAATGGCTAACTGTCCATTTTGTCTGTGAAATCTTCTAAGGTTTCCTTACACAGTTATGCAAAAAGTCATGTGATGCTGAACAACAACACTTTCTTTCCTTTGGGTTTGTTGTTTGTTTGTTTGTTTGTTTCTGCACTTCCACTGCTTTAGCAGTCCAAGTTTAGGCATCATTGGTATAAAGGAGAAGGAACAAAGCCATGGGAAAAATAGGCTGCTGTCCTGGTTTTGTCTGGGTCATAAGGACAAAGGAACTTCAAGTAATGGAAGAAGAAAAGAGTAGACTGAAGACAACCTAAGAGTGCATTTAACAGCCCCAGCCTTTGGAACAAATTAAGATCCTTATCCCTAGTTGTTCAACTGGAACACCTTCCAGTTAGGCAAGATCTGCACAGAATGGCCTGTAATGATGATGAAGATAAAGATGATTCATCTAGAATAGGAATAGCAATTTCTTTTTATAATTTCCTGCCCCTGTTTTATTCCAGGGCCTCTCTGAGTCCATCCACCATACCATCCATTTCTTCTTATGTCTGAGTACTCTATCTGAAGGTGATTTGCCTCTGAGAATAAGTGAGAATTTTGGGGCAATTTTGATGGTGCATTATTTGTGTCCGTATTCTTAGTTTTACTGGTGGGACAGTACTGCTAAATGGAAATGTGTCATGGCACAGAACAAATGAGCATGTAGGCTCTGCACGTTAGATTTTATTTGCTATTTGTCTTTCCAATGTGCCTTCCTATGCTTTGGGCAACTTCTCTCTCCTTCCTGAAATTACAGTATTGTTTGGTTTTGTTTTTTTTTTTTTTTCATTTTCAAGATTCTATAAACATGTTTCTCTACATACATTGTCTTTCATGTCACAGTACTCCACTAAGTAATCGCCCACATTTCTGCGACTGTCAGTTTCTCACATAGTCATTTCTATGCCTTGTTTGATAGCTCTCCCACGGCCCATGCATGGATTCCTCCACAGGCCACAATTATTTCCACTTTTAATTCTGTCTTCAGTCCCACTCCAGAAACACAACACTGGGATCTCTGGAGTTTTTTGTTTGTTTTGTTTTTTTCTTGTCAAGAATTTTGTTTCAATAGTAATTAGCTTTTACTGTTCTACTTCCCTTTTCTCTGTCACTTTGTCTTCCTCTTAGACAATGACCCCTTGCACTAGAGACTTCTAGTGTGTTTGGAAAGTACCTAGCACATCATTGTCACAGTTGTAAGAAAAAAATCTCAATTTATTCCCCATAAAATATCATGCCATGTTATTTCCTGAAATTTGTACAATCACGTGGTCATGTAAATCTTACCAGTTAGCCATCTAAAACATTTCAGGGGACACACATTAAGGACAAATTCCATTTGTAACAAGTTCAGTCATAGTCAAATAAAATCTTAGTATCGTAACCATCTGCACTTGAAATCAAGAGTCTACTCTTTAAAATTTCACTTTTAAGTTTAGAGTATCCAAACACAAAGAGTACTAAGAAACATCTACACTTCTGTAGGGATGTGCCCTGATCTTTCATTTTTAATTTTATACAGACTTATTCACAAATAAGATCCAAGAAACAGTGACTATTTTTTTCCATAGCAGGAACATGGTCGGTGCCTGTTAGAGTCAGAGGTGAGGTTATTGAAGAATTTTAGCTTGAGGTTAGGACAGTGTTGTGGGCCCAAAGTTTCCTTGGGACAGAAAAGCTTTCCCATATTTAATGACTTGGGTTATCCTTGGTATGAACAGCTCTTGCTAATAACAGGCAGTGACATATGAACTCCCCATTCCCTCACTCCGTGTTATTCTCCCACAGGAATGCTCTTTAGAAGAAATTCAGTGAAGAGCCACTTGTTTTTCCGTCAACGTTGTTATCTGTGTGAGTAAATTTTGTCAGGTGTCTGAGCTTGTTGACCCTATACCAGGAAATGTGACAGTTTCTGACTCTCTGAGTCTTTGAATTTGTCTGTTTGGCTGATTATCATGTCTGCTTAGGTGGCGCACCTGTTCAATTTGCTTTTCCCTTTGAGAGTTTACAACCAGCTGTGAATTCCCTTTGGCTTCTCGGACCTTAACTAGTCTAACCAGGACAGACAAGAGGTTTTGAGAAAGGGAATCCTCAAACAATAAAAAATCTGTACTCACTTCTTTTCACATAAACTCCTACTGCCAGCGACCTTGCAGGAACACAGGGTAGATCTCAGGGAAATGTCACTGGACTGTAGCTTGAGAAACTTTTGATTGAAATCCAGGTGCCCTCTCCTGCCACATTGCCACTTTCTAAAACCAGATCAATCTTCTTAAGAAACCCAGCAAGTGCTTCTCAACCAGGTGAACAACTTCCCAAAAACCTACTCCTAACAAGAACAGGAGTCCTTTGACTGCTCATGTCCTCTCCTCCTACCAGTTTCCCAGCTGTTTCCTGATTGACTGAAGTGGCTCACATGCTGTCATGGTCCATTTGGTGATGGACTCGTGACGGTTCGTTTACCTTGATCTCAAAGCACAAAATTAAGGCAACCAAAATGCCAATGGGTTATAACTCAATCAAACAGCGTTACTTTATTAGTTTGCCTGTAAAGCGGCACGCAACAGAGAGACAGAGAGAAAAGGAAAAGCAAAAGTAGAAACGGGGAAAGAGGATGATAGCTACCACCGAACGAGTCTCAAAGGCGTCCCTCTGGTCTCAGGTCCCGTGAGAAGAGTCCTGCCAGTCCTCCGTCATGATCCGGGATCCTTCGGTGGGGAGATCTCAACGATGTCCTGTTGGGAATCATCTTTTATGCTTCTTCACCCCCCCTCACTCCCACAGATCGAGGCCAATCTATGTCTTTATTGTGCAATCCAGGTTTAACTGCGCAAGAGTCCTCACTTCGCTTCCCAGAACCCGTCTGTGCCTGCATCGCCTCATTTCAGGGGTCTCTTGCTGGTCCATTGGGTGACCTCAAGACCCTTGATGAGCCTCTGCGCATGCTCTCCTTCATAGGCCTTTGTTACAGGGAGGAGGTGGGGGGCAAGTCTGGCTCAAGCAACAGGTGAAAATCCGTCTTCTGGACAGCAATTATTGTCCCCAGGTCGGAGAGGCCTTCGTAACACAATTCCTCTCAGGTGGTGGGGGCAAGTTTGGCTCAGGCAGCAGGTGGAGTCCATACAACAGCCATTGTTACCTATACCCATCCGGGTCGGAGAGACCTGCACAACACAACTCCTTTCTTCAGGCCTCTCTCCAAGTCATTGTCCAATTCTTTCTATCAGTCCATCCGTTCTCCAAGTCCCTGATGGCGATGTTCAGGCAGAAACTGTTCTTCGCACCGACTCTTACACACGCTCAGCAGGAGGTCAAGCTGGACTTGTAGCAGCCAGCAGCTCTGGAGCAGACTACAGTGCCCACCCAGTGCATCCTATCACATCATTTATAACTCGTTTTTTTCTGAGCAGCTCAGACCATTTAACTTTAGTTGGAAGATGCTGAGGGGATTGCACGCAAGTCCCACAGTCCCCCCTGTCTACCTGCGGGTCACTCACTCCTCATAGACCTACTGCTGAAGATTCACTGGAGTTCAGCAAAAGCTTACCCACAGATGACTCCAAATGATTTGTCCAT
Organism: Caloenas nicobarica; assembly: GCF_036013445.1. Lineage (NCBI taxonomy): Eukaryota > Metazoa > Chordata > Aves > Columbiformes > Columbidae > Caloenas > Caloenas nicobarica. Next base: position 58,806,733 of record NC_088284.1, on the reverse strand, counting down.
ACTCATATTTGATGGGATCTGGGAATTGTTCACAGGAAGAAAACTCAATCTTTCCACGTGCAAATTTGGGCCGATCAGAGGAAGAATGTGCTGGATAAGTATACAGACTTTAAGTGATGAGCACATTGAGTCCAGTGCAGATGTATCTTAACCTTGCCATGAACTTAAAAAGCCACCATGACTGATTAAGTCTTTCTTTTCTTTGGTCTTTTTTTTTTTTTAGTAATGCTTTGGAATAGAAAAAGCAAAAAATTCCCTGAACAATGTGTTCTTTATCTGAGTATACCATCCAGGCCTTCAGCAGCATCATGTACTAGTTTTACTTTAGCACATTACATGAGAGAATAGGTACTTCCTTTGCTGTTAAACATGTGTAATTTAATGGATGAAGTCTTAAGAAAATACGATAATTTAAATGCCAGTTGAAACACACAAGATGAGGAGAGCCACACCCCTGCAGACAAGTAAAGGAACAGAACTGTGTCTAACAGAAGAATGTTTTGGCTGTTGCCAAGAACTTATTTTCTCCAGCTGCATGTGTAATAGCAAATGAAGGTCAGAACTTTGACTGGTGGCCTGCTTGATGAAAGTTAAGAGATCCCCAGACTGTGACTTTGCAATTGGCCTGGAGTGACACACAAGAGCATGGGGGCTTGGACTGAGAGGCTAGAATTGTCCAAGCTTTTTTCCACTGAGGATCCCTATCCAGGAGGTACCCAGCTTGATCTGTTCTATGCTCTACTATGCAAATAAATTATTTATTTTAGAAGAATTTCTGTAATCCATGTCTGAGTGTCTGCTGTGAGAAACCTAGGGAAAAGGAACTTCGGTAACACCCTTGACAAGTAAAATTCTACAAAAGCAACTACTTCCAAAATCATCTAAAACAGAAGAGTATTGAAAGCAGTAGACAGACGTGAAAATATCTGGGGGATGGTTTTCAAATACGAAATGTCAATTTATATCAAGCAAAGAATCTAGTTTATTTTTTTTAAGTGATATAACACTGCTATCAGCATCTGAGGTACAAGCTAGGTTAGATGTGGCAGAGAGTTCCCTGGAGTTCCTTTTTTGTGAACACTGTTTGGCTTTCAATACATTTTTTTGGAGAAAGCAACTGACGCTTCACTTGCTGTTACTAATGTTTTTTACTTATCAGCTCTACGATGTCCACAAAACAACAACTGAAAAGTTTAGCTGATAAGGGCTTGTCAATTGCAGTGTAAAAATCAGGAGGAGTTTACCTGCTTATATCTGGGAATGACAACTGATAAAAGAGTAGCTGCAATAAAGGAGGTGGAATGGCAAACACTGTTGGTGTAATTGCTTTCTCATCTTTTTGGAAATCAGCAGGAGCAGAAGTGTACGTTTTGTTAATTACATAGATTACTGTAGTCTTTAAAACAGGTTAGAACTTAGAAAACTGTGTAAGAACAGCTCTTGCTCAAAATCACTTTATATGTCTGTAAACCCAGCAAAGGCCCAAGGTCTTCCTAGATAACCACTCATGTTTTCATCACCAACCTGCATGCACTCGGCTATGGGAGCATTATTCCATCTTCCTTTAAGGGGAACGGCACCCTTTCTTCCCAGTTGGGGTTCCAGACTCAGTCGCTTTCTCTCCATTGTTTGATGGATCATTCCTGGAGTATTGCATCTCCCTGTACTGTGAGATTAAAGAGAAGTAATGAAAAAGTCGTGTAAGTAGACTATGCCCACCTGAATTTTCAGCTGGATAGATGACTCTCAACACATTATTCATCTGTATTGAAATTAATTAATTTTTCTACAAGTTTTTGGTTTGCCTATATTGTCAGCACACTATCTTGATCATGACACTGTGGACCTCCATGCAATCATGTTAATGATTGTGTCTCTGTGAACAACTCAGCAAGGTCTCAATGTCTTTTGGGGTGACAGTGCACAGAAAGAATACAAATATTCATGCACATGTTGGATGCAGAAAGATTCTCTCTTCAACCAAGTACAAGAGAGTAGAGGAAGGAGAATATAAAGTGTCTCAGTGACCTTTCCAGTCTCTGATCATGAACTCCAGCTTAGATCAGCCTTGCTGTCATACCTGTCACCCCATACCCACAGAAGCCTCTCCAAATATTAGGTAGAGCTCAAAGGCTCCTTTGCACTTCCCCAGATGCCTCCTACCAGCTAGTGACCCCTGCCAGATCCCAACCTGGGCTTTCTGTTGGACACAGATGGGAGACACACAGCTGGCCATTTTCCAGGGCTTGCAGCTTCTGTTCTGTATCTCTTTAGGGTAGCTTTCGTGCGCTACTTGCCACCCATTTTACCAGACAGGATCCAACAGTTTACAAGTTTACAGTTTCCTGGGCTAAAACTGATTAAATAACATCATTCCTCCTACATTAAAAAGTTTGAGTCACACTGCAATGGAGCTGTAACAGGGGTAGATCTCTTGATAAATGCTGGCCTAGACAAGTCTAAATAAAACAACAGAAAGTGTTTGCAACTATTCTGATGTCCGATTTGTATTCACTGGCAGAAGGGAGTGGTCTTTCATTTTAATCATTAATGCCACCATTCTTTAATCTCATCCACTGTTTATGTAATAGAGCTCTTATCTTGATACCCACAACCAAAGCATCTGATGTCTCACAAGGATTAAATTAACAATAATAAATCTCTCATCTCACCTATCAGGTAGGAGTTGGAACTTGATTAGGAATAATTTAAGCCATTGTTAGTCCTGCATTCCCTCCAGGCAGCAAACAACTCTTGTTGACTGAAACATTAGTAAACAGGAATATGATGAAACAAATCATCAAAGTGAAAGAACTGAGGTGTGAAGCCCAAAGCATTTATAGAGATGCATTAGTCATACCTTGGAAATCAACCAAGAATTTGGGGAAGGGGAGGTAGAAGGCTAGAGAGGCCAAGAGGTAGGTAGAACTAGCTGTAAATAACTTCCCTCAAGACAGCTGAGCTACATGTATTGCGTGAGCTGAAACTTGGGGTTTTGGCCCCTGTGAACCCTGTACAGGTTTCTACTGGTCAAATGTTTTCGAGCTGGAGGCAGATCCAAGTGGTAAAGGTTACTCCCTAGTTACCATCATCAAAAAACAACTTGCTCTCCCACACAGTTCCACCTGCGTCTTGCACAGGGACAGCCAAGCAAAGAGACCTGTCCCTTAATCCCTGGGAAACACGTGAGTGGCAGGTGGAAATGGTCCTGGAGAACAGTCCACACATCTCTCTTGGGTCATGTTTACACAAGAGACGTTTGGTATGGCCCAGGAGTAAGACATGGAGAGGAGGGTGGGACAGGCTGTTTGGGGGTTTCTTATTTATTTACTTATTTCCTGCAAATACACAGCAACTGAAGGGGAAAGAAACAAGACGAACTGGAAGGGTGCTTATCTCCCTCAGCATCTCTCCTGCCTCCCTTGTTTTGCTTCTCTGCCCTCATCACTTTATTATCGCCGATGTCTTTGTTGCTGAAAATGAGTACTTCTGGCAAAAACTGCAGAAAAACTAACACTATGCCCAGTGAAACTGTGTTGCATAAATGTAAAAAAAAAAAAAAAAAAAAAAATCCCCTAAAACTTCTTCGAAGGAATGCTTTAAACAGTTTCTAAAACTGTAGGATCTAATAATTTTTCACTTTTTTGCCAGTCGAATTCTGGGTACTGGGGATTCAAACATCTCATCAATGAGAATCATTCCTCTGCATATATTATCTCACTTTTAACACATCTTCATTATGAATTTTAAGCAGGGAAACAATAGAAGTGGGCACACACAGAAAATTATTTCACAGCATTAATAAACCTCTCACATCACAGTACTAAAGGTGAGCTGTAATGAACATGTCAAATTACTTTAAAAACCCCTGTAATACTCTAAGCCTACCTCGTGGTTTGGTCCTGGTGTAGCACAGGTCACCTAGAATCAGTCTGCTGGAACTTTGTTATTGTTTTCTCAAGAGACAATATGAGTATTAGAGAAATAACAGGTTAATATCTGCAATGCAGGCTAATTCAATGGACTGCTCCAGGAGGAACATGATAAGGCATAAACAAGTTTTGACTAATTATTAACTAGGTTAAAATGACATAGTGTGTGTGTGTGAGTGCGCTGGATGGAGACATTACTCTTATAAAGTATTACGAATGTGTCATATCTGCAATACTGATTAGTCATCTCTTTTTGCAGACAGATTGAAAGTACTTGCTGTTAAGTGTACGTACCGATTTAGTCATGACATCCTAATGGATTAAGTGGAAAATATTGTCATAAAGGGCACTGGTGATTCAAATATTGCAGCTCAATTAATTAACTTTGTTTGTGTTTTTTTAATAATTTTCTGTTCCCTTACGTTATAGTAGCTGCACCATCTTAAGAAACTAGAATATGAGCTGGAAAACCTTGTGCACAATTTAGCTAGCAGCTCAGCCTTACACCACAGGAGTCCAGAACTTCTCTCCACTGCTTTTTGTGCAAAGGTCACAGAACAAATGTCCTTGACAGCTCTCCGAGCCCACAATAGCTCCTCCAGTTGTATTTTCTGGTGTTTATCTCAGAAAGGTCAAGTGACATCATGTGGCTGTGCTCTTCCTTGCTCATCATGTAGCTGTGTCATCCTCTTCTGCAGTTACTAAGCTAAAACTAAGCCCCACATACAGCACCACCCTGCTCTCCCCAGTCACATTCTGGTGATGGGCCAGACTTATTTCCTTGCCTATCACCACTATCAGTCAGAAGCTACAAGTGGATACAGACCATTACACTCGCATATGTAAAAATGTTTTCCACTCAGATTCTGCTAACAGTGAGAGGAACCACAGCAGCAGGTTAGTACAATGTTTTTGTACTTCCTGTGACAGGGAAAATATCCACACTTCCGTAACATCGTTTCAAAACAACTGGAACGTTTTGTTCAGAGCAATTCTGCACAAAATGATGGCAGCAACCCTAAGGATCCTCACAGCTGTGGGTGCCAGCTTCTCCTGCCTTTCCTCTTCCTGACAGCCTTGTAGGAGTGGAAAAGAGCCAGATTTTTAAATATACTGTGGCTATGGATGAATTAGCAATCTGAAAGTGCTGGGAGCCTCAAATTTATACCTGCAAAGCAAGAATCTGAGTGTTCAGCCAAAGCCACCATTCCCAGAGCTTCCACTTCTTCCGCAGAGAGTTTCCAACTCCTGAGAGCTGCTGGAATCAGGTTTCAAGGAAAGCATTTTCCTTCCTTCTGCTGATGCTTTGCACTTGGCTGAGACAAGCCACAGGAAGGAGCTGAGGCGTCCCAACCTCAGAGCTGCATCCCAGCAAACAGCTATCCAGTGCTTTGGGGTTTGCAGCCGTCCGACCACCTGCACACATCATCAGCCTTCAGTCTAGATCATCACCTGTACTACACGTATTTAAATATGAAAACTGCTAGTCTAAGTAGGTGAGGATGGTAAATAGTTCCTACTAAGCAGTGAGCTCTGCTGACGGTAAATAAGGTGGTTTTAAAGAGGTACAACCTTGCTTTTACTTTCAATAGAAAAGCTTTGGATTTGAGCAGACTTCAAAAATATTTAAGACCTTACAGACTTCTTACACTAGTTGAAAATGACCTCTGAAAACCCAGGCTTTTGTTACAGATGTATTCCAAAAGAAGTGCTCCAAATTTAAATGTGGAAAGAGGGTGGCTTTCTTCCAAATTTTATAATCCTTTTCAGTGTAGGCAAAATGCTGCAAAAATTGTTTGCTGACCTAATGTTTTCTATTCCACAACCTGTTGTGTCAGGTCTCAGTAAAGGTCAGGAAAGGCTAAAAAAAAAAAAAATTCTGTCCAATTTTTGAACCTCAAAGGGATCGAGCTGTAGTTTTATTTGGGTTAAAATGGCTTTTGCTTCATTCTATCCAGAACTTGTTCAGAGCAGGACTTAAGACTGCATATCTGCAAAACCATGCCATAGAGCACAGTCTGTAGAGAGTATTATGAGAGTACTTTATGCAAGAAGAGCTGGGTATAAAGATTTTGCCTTCCACTCTGTTTATGGATGAAGTATATCCAGGACTGTAACATGCAGGACAGCCTTCCATAGAAGAAGGATAGAAGGGAGATGAAACAAATCCACTTCCTTGCAAGAAAGGAAATAACACTTACACAGATCTTAGCCAGTGATTTAATGAGATGTTTTATCCCCTTCACAGTAAAGTTTCTTCATGCAATGCTTTCCTATTGTCATCTTTTTCCAAATGAACTCAATGATGATATAATTTTAAATGCCTGGAAGGTATACCTAACATCCAGACTAGTTTACCCTGGAATCAGTATGCATAAGAAACCAGCCAATTTTGATGCATGTAGCTGTTCCAAGATGAACAGAAGAGATAATCCATGGACATTGGGGCTTACAAAAAAGTCAGCAAACATATTTCTTTCAAAACCTGAAAGCTGGCTTGAAGGAAGGGCAGGACAGGAGTCATCTTCACCTTAGTGACCCAGATGGCTTTGATTACTTCCTTGCCTGCTGTTTGTCCATCTAAACACCCTGTTATTTTGCAGCATGGGAACTTTGGACAAGCCAAGAAAGTAAACACTACTTGAACATGCACATTTCCTTAATATTAACAGACCAGAATTTCTGGACATGAGTGAAAGGCATCACAGAGCGGATACTAAATTATTATAATGCACTTATCCGTGTCTTGTTTTGTCTCAAAAGATACAACGATACCTGTCCAGCTGGCATTTCATGTTAACAGAGTGAGAAGCAAGCTGTCGATGATGGGCCTAGGATTCAGCCACCCAGGCAGACATGACCCACGCCACATCATACAGTGTCTATTACAACGGAACCACATCCCCAGCTGACCCTGAGGTCATTAGAGAACTATGGTTAGAGCTGCAGTCCCATGAGATATTATGCAGATTGGTGTGGGGTGAAAATGGCTTCTCTTCTTTGAAACGTAGGTGCCAGATGTATAAATGCCAACTAACTCTGCAGACCTCTGCAGACTCTCACCCTGTACAATTACTTAATTCTTTCTTCCCCATCCCTTCCTCAGCTTTGGTGATCCAGAATTAGGTTATTCCTTGCCATCAGCACAGATTAAAATACAAGGACTGAACTGATTGCCAGCAGTCCATGCTAAAGAATCAGCTACAGCTCTTATTTTGCATTTCCAAATCATGTAAAAGTCTACACCAGGGCCTAGTTTGGCCTCTAAGTATCATTTTTGTGCATGCAGGTATGTGAATTATACACCCAGAATCATGTCCAATTTTACAATGGGTATTTAGTTCCCAGTGTATGCATTTATTATGGGGAGGTTTTTTGCTATTTCTGAAAGAGTTTGAGCTTTGTGTATCCTGAAGAAGAAAAAACAATACCGTGAACACTAAAAGTTTAAAGCTAGAATGACCATTCAAAGAAGCCAAAGTATGTTACATTTGCACAACTGCTTACAGGTCCTGTGATTTCTGAGTGGAAGGACTCAACACCACAGGGCTGGTAAAACCACTTTGCTTACAAAGTGCAGTACCACCCTTCACGAAGGAAAATGACGAGTTCTTGAAAAGGTAGCTTGTTTTTTCCCTTAGTATCAACGAGGCCCTGCACACCAAAATGTGCCTGTGTTTGATGGGTTAAGGGCTTTCTGCAAGTGGTTCTTGGCAGACATGAAGTGCTGAAAACAATCCCATCTGTAAAACGGCACTGATTTTCCTCTTCTTTTACTTTGTGCTGACTTATGGAATATGAATCATAAGAATTAAAGATAGAAGAGATCTATTAGTTCATCTACCCTTCTACTGCCAGGCCAGTCTTATTCCCTGCCATATATTCAGCAGTGCTTTCAAGTCCCTTTATAAAAATTGCACACGGACTTCCACCAGTTCTTTGGCAAGGCACAAGCCTAATGACTCCCAAATTAGAAAACATTTCTTAATGTGTAGCTGTTGCCTAATTCCATGGCATTACATCTTTGGCATGCCCTTGGAAACTTCTCTATACTTTTAAGTCTGTTTCCATCTGTTTCTACTTCTGCCACATCACTGCTGACAAATGCCACAGCAAAGGAGCAGATTCCCAAAGGTTTTTAGCATCCTCAACAATTTTCAAAGCAGCTCTAAATAAAACAGTGTGGCGGATGGGGTGAATGATGAACTGCTACGAAAAGGAAAAACATAATTACACAAAAGTATAGGGACAGAACTTCTGCTACTGGAGGCATGACTGAACCATTGCTGAGGAGCAACAGGCTTTCCTGAATATTGCTACATCTCACACAGTCTGTTTATGAAATACTAACAAGAATCTGCAAAAGAAAATAGTCCAAGTCAATATCTGAGGTTTCCTCTTTCTGTTTAAACCATCCTGTAAAGGAAACTGAAGATTTCTCTAACTGGGCAATTATTTGGGGTTCTTAAAATGTCGTGTTCTTCCACAGGTACTTGTATGTGTTGGTACAAGTACATAGGTAGCCTCCTGATGCAGTCTTTCTGTATAACGTATTTTCTGTTACAATTTCTGTCTATTCTTAAGACTGAAGTTGCAGGTCCTGCAATAAATATCTCAGTTTAGAGCATGCCAGTTGCTCAGTATGCCAGAAGCACAGTTTAAAAGAGCAGACTCTAGAGACCATACTTGTATTCACTACCTTACTACCTACAATCCTTTCCTCCCACTACAAAGGTGACAACACTGTAGAACTTAGAAGCACTTGAGTGACTTATCATTTGCCCTGAGGTGATACAGCATTTGATTTAACTGAAATCTTCAGTTGCCTCCATACTCTTTCTTGATGGAAAATGTTGCCCTACCTGGCACACAGGAAGGCGAGAAAAAGAAAATCTTACTACTCTAGTAGTTATAATCTCCTAAATTACATGGTGGCCTCAGGGGAAGGCTCAGAAAGGTGGTTTCTCATCTTCTGACAGTGTCAGATCACAGCACACCCACCAGTGCCAGGCAGCAGTCTAAGCATGTGTAATACACCTCATTTGTCTGTTACTGACTGTAAGGCTGGAAAGCAATGGTGAGCACTCAAAGCTTATTTTAATGGGTTAACAGCACATAGTACAGCATCACAGAATCAGAAAATTAAAAGGCAGGAAAGCCACTTTTGTTCACCTAGTCTTGTCCTTGCTTATTCCCTAAAACATATTTTCTAGATTGTGGTCATCTCAAATCAGTTTCTTCCGCTTTCTTTGAAGTGTTATATCCAATCTATCACCACCACCAAAGCTCTGTCAGTACAGCAGTCATCACTAGTACTGAGCAGTCCGGGAATTAAGTTTTATGAAGGACTTCTACTTTTTATCCTTTCGTACGGCCAACAACCCAAAATTTAAAAATTCTTCAGGAAAGAAATTCTAGGACCTGAGGAGAAAAGAGAAATGTTTGAATGGTCAAAACATCTTAAAATCATCCTGTATCCATGTCAATTTTTCAATTGTTATGTTGCATTGTATATATTATAAGGTATACTGTATGCATACTTAATACTTGAAAAGTCATTTATTAAACACTGTAGATTTTCAGCTTAAATATTGATTGAGAAATTTTCCTGCTCATTTTTTTGAGAAGTTCCAGCAAAGGAAAAGAGGCTTGATTTCCTCAGAATTTTGATATTTACATATTTCTACTGCACATTTTCCAACAGAAAGCTTGTCAGAAATGTGTTCTTGCACCTTCTATTTTTGGTTGGTTCAGCCATAGTAAATGCCTGTCTAGATATACGGTAAATATGTTCTTATTTTGTTCCTTTCATGTATACCAAAGCACCTACAGAGTACACTCCCAAGTGAACTCCAAAATCTTCTGAATGTAAGTATGAATATTTTCCATTCAGCACATGTGTAAACCTGTTGTGCACACTTCCTTAAAACAAATTTTATTCAAGAGAGAGAAAAATACATTGTATTCTAGTTTAAAAGCATGGAAGAGGTGTGGAAAGGGGTTTTCTAATCATTTCTGAATGGCAGAAAGAGGGATGCTCTGCTGTCATTTAAAAGACACTTGTGCAAAACTGCCTGTGATTTTATAGTTCCACAGACACTTATCACGGTTCTCAGTTTGAAGCAATACTTATGTTTTCATAACAATTTCCCAAGGGCTGTGACAGCAGTTAGGGTTCACAGAAGAACTGCACTGTCAGCTGCAAGAAAAGTTCAGCATTAGCAAGGTGTCAAACAGTGCTGGTGTGGTAGGTTAGGCTCCACCTTCGATTGTTTATACTTACAATATTATTTTTGAAAGAGTCCAAGCAAATCATATGATCCTGAGAGAACAGGGAGAGGCTATAGTAATCTCAGAGAAGGAAAATTACCCTGGGGTTTTTTTTCTCATTTTGTCAGTTCAAGAAAGGACAGAAAAGGGCCCTGAACTTCGAAAATATGTTCAGATTTAAATAAATGAACAAGTATTTTCAGAATTAGAGCTAATGTTGAATATTAACCAGATACTGGAAGTTTCCAGTTGCTGTGTTTCTTTCCACTCCTCCAATGGAGCCACTCATCACTGCAAGATCCTAATTGTTACACCTTCTCCCTCTTACCTAGGGACATACATGGGGAAGATACACAGTGTCCTTATATTTCCCAAGTTAAATAACAAGGCATCAAGCATACAACATAGCTTACAGAAAGCTTACAGAAAGGTATTGCAGAATAAAGCTTTAAATGCTGGGCTGCTAAACTGCATCAATAGGATCTTCATGCATACCCCATGCATGTGTAAAATAGATTATTGCATATCATGTTATTATTTTTATTAGTTTATATTTTGGTAATGACGACAATCATACACAGTGAAAAGACAATTTGAATGCACACACATGAGCACACAGCTGATCTTCCTTCATGCAGTTTGGGAGAGCATTGAAATTGTGGCCTTATGTAATGTATAGCAAATAAGTAAGCAGCAGCTAATTGTAAGACAAAAAGTAATTCTACCTCACAATAGGCAAACTCAGCAAATGTGGCTTTTCTTTATGAAATTTTTATTTTCATGGCAAAGAAAGCAGTACAATGAAATGAAGACAAGAAAATTGTGAACAGAAGAAAGGAGTTGTTACTCTCGTCTCAGTATCAGTCCTACTAGTATTCAGAGTCAGCCTAGTTTTTTCATGCAGTTAAATTATCATTTTGCTCACAGAGCTGCTGAAGAAAAAGAATTGTGACATTTGTGCAGCAATAATGAAACAGTGAGATAAATGTTCTGCATTTTCCAGCCATTTGCTGACAGACTTTCTAAATTAGTGTTAAGGGAATTTGCAGTCTCCTGGCCTAGCAGCATCTCTGAGTACTGCGATGGTGTTCAGTGGGCCTGGCAGCTCAGCCCCATACCTTGAGACAGTTGTAACTCTGGTCTGTGGCATTTTATGGCAATACATAAATCTTGCCACTCTGTAGTTAGGCAATAACTTGGAACAGAACTGAGAAGACAACACAACTTTTATTTAGCATAATTAGTCTGGGATTGGTAGCTAATTCTAGGTAGTTTTATCCCAGATATTGTGGTAATGAAATAATGTTGTTAGATTTTTCCACCAGCTGATAGCTGCAGCCTTGGTGCAAAAAGGCAGGAGAACTCCCAGACTATTGAATGCCTATATAATTTTATTTGCTAAAGAGAAGCTAAATTCTAGTGTTATGGCCAGAATTATTCTAACTTTGGGATCACTTCAAACAGGTTAACACCTCTCTAAAAAGCAGTCCAGAGTATATGCAATAAATAAATACAGCTCACTTGGGCAATCCCATTTATCTCAGTGATATCGACGCAAGCCAGTCCAATACAGAAAAAGGTTTAGAGTTTTTCTGCTTTCTTCAGTTTACATCAAAATGATGTACTTCATTTTAAGCATGCTATCTGAGCAGATAGGCAGTGGTGGCATCCTTATAGCTTTCATTTTACAGTGAGTTAGTGCTTTCAGACAAGGAAGGTTTCCTCTGACAGCTCCACTTGCTTATAACAGTGCTGACCTCCATTCACCGTGGTATTTTTCTAGCAGTCGGATGTGGGCCATGAGGCAACTAAAAACTGCTGTGCCCCACCTCAGGATCACACAAGAAAAATCTTGGTAAGTTCTTCTACCATGTCATGATCTGACTCTTGAACACCCAGCACCAGTGAACAGCCACAACCACGATAAAGGCAAGTCAGTCTGATAGTCAGGCAGATGCTCTACACACAACATGTGTACATTTGATGTGATGCTGATCACTACAAGCTGTCTACAAGACAGACACTGTGCCAGTCAACAGCTCTGACAGTGGCTTTGGTGGCCACAGTCACAGGTTCCTCTGTCTCATCTGCAGCTGCCATAGAAAGAGAACAAGCATGAGGCCAAGGAAAGAGAAGAAGCCTGGGTAGCTGCTTCAGCAAGGACAACACAGAATAGCTTCATTTAGTGCATTATTTTTCTGGGAGCAATAAAGAGGCATTGTCAGGCAGAAGCAGTTGGTGCTGCAGACCCAGAGCAACCCATGGCTGCAGAAGACAAAGATGGATGTGCTTCACCAACAGCAATATACACACAAGAGACCTCCTGCAAGCACCTAGAGCACCTGAAAGTTCATAGTGTTCCATTGCTGCCTGCAGGTGCTGACAATGTTGACAGCCTGACAGGCAGAGCTGTTGTGACGAAGGTGGGGACATGCCTTGAATTACAGTTATTGCTGCTGCCTTGCCCTCAGCAGTCCTCAAGATTGCTACTGATTGGATGCACAGACATTACTGTGTGTTTTTCTGTCTTCTGAGTCTTTTCTTCCAGCTACTACAGCTGACAAATACTTGCTTATACCAGGAACTGTCTAACAGTCACCAAAGCAGCTGCAGAGTAGCCACAGGGGGTGCCTTTGGGAAACAGTGATCCCCAGTGTGCAATATTGACCTCAGAATCCAATTCTGATGTGTTAGCTACAATATCATCTGGAGCAGCATAGGAAGCACTGCAGGAAGGGAAAGATATCACTTTTCCAGGCAGTCTGAGCACACTAGGAGATGCCACCTTCTAAGGGAGAATTGCTGATGATACAGTTTCAGGGACATCTCACATAGACATGCAGACATTTATGTGGCAAAAGAGGCTTTGGCTAACATATTGGGTCACTTGTCCTAGCTCGTGGGGTGTGACACCACTCGCCAAGGTACATGCTCTCCTGGGACCAAGCATTTGTTGCACCTGCATTGTGCCTTATTGGGGGTACAGTGGTATGAGATAACACAGGCAAGAAGGTGATAAGCGAACCTTTGCTGTGTGATCTATTTAAGCATTGTGGCCTATTGGCTCAGAGAAATGGTGGCTACTCTCTGGGGAACACCTCTTTAAATGCTTTGTAAAATGCTATTTTCTTAAAAGAATGGTGGACGACCTCTCTCTGGCCAGAAGCATTTGGTTGAATGGGCAAAAAGAGAAAATAAAATCACATTGAATCTGCCTACATGCTGTGCAAACAGTGGGGTTTTGAACTGTAGGATCAAAGAGTTTGGAAACTTTTTGGATTCAAGGTCCCTTGCTGCCTCTTGGAGCCCTCTTGAGGACCCCAGAGGCTGAGGGAACTCATGGAGCACCAGCTTTACCTCCCGTCAAAGGGAAATCCTCACCAAAATTCACCGCCTTGCAGCACCAGCCCTTGTATTGATCCTTTGCAGAGCAGCTGGAAATGTATTGCCAATCCCTAAGTTTGCTGAACACTTCCCAGTGTCTAGGTCTGTGAAGACTGCCTGTACACACTGCTGATTTGCTATTTTCTCTGAAGCACTGCACCATATAGCTTTACCCTGGTTCACTTCATTTTTCCACACTATCGTTGTCTCCACTCTTTCACTTTTCATGGTATAAAGAAGGAACGTTCTTAGCTGCTTTAGTACTCTTTGCCTATAATCTATCAGCCGGGCCTAGATGTCACAGTTGGGAGCAGCGTTTGTACATGTTATGGCTTTATCATGAGGCCCTGGATCCTTTGCAGGAGCCAAGGTGAACACCCAGCTCCATGGCAATGCCCTGTCAAGATGTCATATAGTCCACAGCATCCCCTGCATCCTGCTTTACACACAAGGGAAACCCAAGCACAGAGGCCAGAACGAAATCACAGCACTGTCCAAGAGCTGCACTGATCCAGGTGATCACAGGGTCAGGACCTGGGAGGTAGATCCCAAAGGACATTTGCTTTGCAGGGTAAACATAATCTCCATTACACTGCCTCCTGTGTAGTGTCCTCAGCTCAGAATGGTGCCCCTTCCACCCAGACAGTCCAGTCCATAGTCTCTGCCCCTAGGTGAGACATCTGATACACTCACCACTGAGCTTGGATGCTCTGGAACAGTATCAGATGCCTGAAGTGATCACACATAATATATTATTAATATCAATGAAAGAAACCTGCTTCTTTGCTTGACAATGCCTCTCCTTTTTTACAACTACTATTGGAGTTCAAGAAGTTCCTATGAGCAGTTGTTTCTCATGCACAGGGTTTTCAGAGCCTGCTGCTGATGAGAGTTCAGGTTAATGTAAACACAGTCAGACATCAAAATGGAACAAGCAGAAGAGCAACAAGAAGGCACACTTTGTTAGTTTATTTATCCACAGGGTCTGCTTTTACACAGTTCCCTAAATACAGCAATTTTCCTTCTTCAGCAGTTCTTAGGTTTTGCCTCCTTGCCCTGCTGTCTTTTTGATTGTCCTCCATATGTAACCCCTCCAAACCCAAACCTTGCTCCTTCACTTCATCATGCTTACATAGGTTACCAAACATTTGTTTGCAGATGTTGTGTAGCCATTAGCAGCAGTGTTCCAGGAAAACTCTGATACACTTTGAATGTACATTTTCTGCTACACATCATTCCGATGAGCAAATCACAAACCACAGCAATATAGCAACTGGCACTTATGTTAAACTAGGGGAATATGCTGCCTATATTCAGATCTCGTTGTGTCATTGCAGCTTGATTTACTACTAAGTAAATTCAATATGCACAAAAGTCCACAGGTACAATAAATATTAATCGACAAAATTAATCTTGTTGTGCTGTCCATGCTGCTAGGGCCTGGTCACACTACGCTGAAATCAACTGAAAGTATTTATTAATGAAGACCAAATTCTATCACAAAATTTTTCTTGTGAAATACAAAAGGAGGTAAAATGTAAATGCAGACATACAAACCCACTTGAAATGAAACATGACTTTGCACATAAATCAGCCATCACACTATTTGCAGATACTGTCATAGTAACTATCCAGCCTACAGCAGCACCGCCCACAGATTTTTAAGCAATTTGTATCAAATACACATTGCCCATGACATTGTTAATGTCCCTGGCCTAGACATCCCTGAAAATTCCATTCCTCTCTTCCAGACTAAAATTAGCTACAGTTGTCTCCCAATTTGTTTTTGCTCAGTCAATGCCATATATTGTGAGGGAAAAACATACTGTATTGGACAACATATCATTAGGCATATATCTTGTTTCTCTGATGAGGAGCCTTCATAGATGACGGTGAGAGATTTTAATGGCTCAACAGAGGAACCAGCAGATATGTGGATCAAAAGGGTGGGTAGTTGAGACGCTCTCCAGCACCCCATTGCAGATAACTCCTGCCGTATCCATTGCAGATAAGTCCTGCCACATACTGGATGTGGGTCTCTGAGCTCGGCATTTGTGCTAAGCATTTTATCTGCATGGAGAAGCTGATGGGTCAAACAATGTTGGTATAATTATCTCACTAGAGCTAAATCAGCATAAATCCTTGCATGAACACTCTCCTCTCTGACTAAGGCTGCTCAAATGGTAATTTATTTCAGCATAACTATAGCACTATAATTAGATCAATATAGTTCTACTGGTAAAATTTTTATTTAGGACGTGCTGTCAAAATTACTAGAAGAAACAATACCGATTCACCTTCATTTGTTCAGCCACATTTCTTTACTGCTTTTTTTGTATATAGAGAAAGGAAAATAAATTTATTCTTTATATAATGCAGAAGGTAGGATTTTTTACATTGTCTAGTATTATATCTTTTTCTGTGTCAACAGTAATTGCTATAAAACTTCATATCAAGCATACGGTAGTATAATGTAACTCAGAATCCACAGAATCAAAACGCAATACAGGCCCCAAAAAAGACTCAGTATAGCTCAGTGAGCTACAATTAAGGGGGAAAACAGCAAAATTCCCATTTGCACTAATTAAATGTAATCACAGCTGCCAACTAACTGTGCCCCCAGGGGCTTACTGAATCTGTTTGAAAGCTCTAATTCCAGATTCAATCAAAGTACAAACAATTCCGAAAGCATCAAAGATAGCATGGTGACTACTGTAATATTAAAATATAAGATCACCCATCTGACACAAATCAACTGATTTCGTATCTGGCCAGTTCTTGTTGTGATGAAAAGCCCTGTTCATCCCAATACCATTCTTCTCCTCTGCCTGCACTCAGTAATTTGCTCCCTTCTCCACAGCTAGCAACAAACTGTGGAGGTGGAACAATGAACTCTTTCATGGCACAAAAGAAAATAAAACCCCTTTCACTGGACATCTTTTGCTCTTGGTCTCTCTATTTTCCTGACACAATGCCTGCCTACACATTAAAAAAAAAAAAAAGAAAAAAAAAAAAGGGCTAAAGAATGGCCAAAAAGGATACCCTTTTCACAGCACATCTCTTACCTATACAGTTTCAACATTCAAAGAGCTAAGTCCTTACCAATTATAAGCAGGCATCCACTTATAAGCACTGGAGGATCTCTGCAGACACTCAAGGTTTTACATCATCTCTCCTTGCACACTATGAGGCCTCCGTGCCACAAATTGCTGCAGCAGGATGGGCGCTACGCTCCCATGGGGACCATGGATGGGCTGACACAGGCACAGGACCCTGCCGTGCTGGAGCATGGGTTTAGAGGGTGAAGCCAGCACTCCTCACCTCCCAGCATGTGTGGGAAAGCCAGCATAGCCCTATTGCACAGCATAGGTGTTTAGTGGAGTGGGGCACCCATCAGATGCACTACAGCAACACCAGGCTGGGCAGAGCTCCTCCTCATGCCAGGGCACGGTCCTTTTGCTTGGCTTGCCAGACCCACTCTAGTGTTGTCACCATCACCATAAAACATCCCCAGCCAACATGAGTCTATGTTGGTAAAACTATAAAGTGGAGACTAAACCAAGCACTAAGATTGCTCAAAGCTGCTGGTTCTCTCCCTTTAAGACATTACTCTAGTAATTAGTAGAATCAGTGGAGTTTATGGTGGGTAAAGGAGTTTTCCCATGTGGAACAACTTGCGACACTGGAGCTTTTTTCTCTCTTTCAGTGGTGCACCAAGAGGTCAAATGATGATTTCCATAAGGATTCCTGATTTTTTTTTTTCTTCAGTAGGATCCCAAGAGAAGGTTATGGTTTTAATTACAGCTGGTGGAGCCTTTTCCATGAGATTTTCATTTTAAAAATATGTTCTTATTGTTTCTCTGTCTTTTCAAATGCCTGCACTTCTTTAAGAAAAGTGTCTTAGACTGTCTCAGGGGCTTTATTTAAATACTAATTTATTTTCTCCTCCAATATATTATTTTCATTAGAAAAATACTTTGTCATTTAGTACATGGGCTGCTTACTCTGAGAAGTTCAGCAGCTCCTGAAAAGTGTGATCACTTAGCCCCTCACAGGGGAGACTCAAGACAGCATCCTTCAGAGAGCACTGAGAGGGAACTGGGAAAAGGCTGAATGCAATTCTGACTCAACTGAGAAGCAGACAAATAGCTGCCATGAGAACCAAGGCTGCATTTGCTGGCAGAACGAGCAGAAACTAACCCAGCATTATGGGCCTGAAACCTTGATTTTTCTTGGAGCATCTTCACATTTATATTCTGCCTCCAAGGCTGGAAGAAGAGAGGAAAAGGTAGAGCATTGTATGTCATCCAGGAAGAGAGGTCGGTAGCACAGGCTGATTTACACATATCTGATTTTGCTGTTCAGCATCTTAGGAAACTTAAGTCTTTTGGGCTTCTACCACTACCAGTCACTCATTTAGTTTAATTAGATGAGAAAAGTTTTAGGATTCCTTGTCTCTGCCAAGGACCCACATGAAAGGTGGTCAGGAGAGCTCAAGAAGTTGACTTCTTCAGCTTAAGGCATGACTTCCTTTTTTAAAATCGCAGAAAATTACGCCTCATGTTTCCAGCTTCCTCCACACCATAAGAAAAGCATGATTAAAAAAAAAAAGTTAACAAAGTAAAATCAAATATTGAAAGGTTCATAAATGTTAGTATAACAGTATGCAAAATGTTCAGTAGAAAAAAAATGTATGCAGCAATACAATTAAAGCTGATAGCATAATGCATAAGCTCAAGGGGCCTCAACTAAGGCAACTCCACCTTTTAAATACTGGATTTCACAATGTTCATGTTTCTTTTTCAGAGGTTTCTGGACTGCTGTGTATCCACAGTCAGCTTTGCCTATGGCTGTATGGAAAGCAAGTATCTTTAAAAACCTGACTTCAAGAACAAACTTGAAAAACACAGATTTTTAAAATACCCTAAATATTTTTTGTAAGAAAAAAAAAAAAAAAAGGAAAGTAACACCTTACATAAGTTGCAAAGTTTCAAGCTCCATGAATTCTGCCTGTTCCTAAAGTCAAGCAAGATTATATGGTTACAGAGACCATGACAGGGTAAACCAATTTGAACTCACTTTTGAATTTCATAAAATAACCCCAAAGCCTTCTTCTTAGAAAACATGTCTTAACTCCCAGTTCTTATGCTGAAAATCTATTCTGGTTGCTGATACTTGGGAGCCACAGCACTTCCAGTATGAGAATTTCTCCTGTAATCTCTTATCTTATTTAGCAAAAATCTGCTGAGATGATGAATGAAGCCACCACTGCTAAACAACAACAGGACCTCTTCACAGATGTATCTTCTCTCCTTTCTACAGAGGTGAGTGTGCAGGAGACTCAGCAGGAGTCTGCTAGACTAAAGATGGGTGATTTTCTGTGACAAATATCTAACACAGAGTCACAGACACACCTCCAGCTCCTTGGTTCCCACTACTCTCAAATTTAGGAAGTTTGCTTAACAATCCTTGTTTCCATCAGTAAGACTTGCTAGCCTGCTTGTAGGTCAAACTCTAACATGCAGAGATCGTATTAATACATAATGACATAACATTTCCCATTAAGTTACTCAGCAAAAAAAGAGAACCAGCTGACTCACAAATAGGATATTGCCAACATTGATGGATCTTAAAAACACGTCATCCTGAAATACTTTGAAATCTTCTAAAACAAGTGCAAGAGGAAAGGTCACAAGGTCAGCATGCCTGAGTGTTACTACAGTATTTTGTCATTTGTCACTGTTTTGGAAAGGCTTGTTGTAACAGCTGGGTGATTTCAGGCATGCAATGTGACTTCTTCAGGATAACCTTTTAATCTCATGAGCTTGATTTCCTGCAGCATAAAGTAGCTTAAAATAAAACAGAAAAGCAGTCTTTCAACAGTTAGATCAAACTGCAAGCTTTCCTAATGAGTGACAACTTTTCCCTCTAACATGCTAGGTTTATACAGAAGATGGAATTTTGTGTTGTTTTAATGATAGCGAAATTAAAAAAAAATAATTGCTTTCAAATAAAATCTCAAATACAAATCTCCCAGTTAGAAAAAAAGTAGTGTCGGGGTAACTGGGAACTGAAAAAGTACAAAAACTAGAAGGTGTTCATGTAACACTAGAAAAAGCAGATGAAAAAATCTTCAGTGAAACACTAGATCTCCTGAGCCAAGGAAACTGATTAAGAGCATAGATAATTTTCAGAAAATAAAAACTGTTATAAGTAGATGCTAAGATTTTTCAGTGGGTGAAAAACACTAACATACAGCTCCTGGTCACTCCCCCAACCAGTAAGAGTTCATCTTATATCAGACATGAATTAATGTGTGGCTTAACGGTGTCATTATCCCCAAAGTTAGAATATGCTGCAAGGCATCACTAAAGTTTTTCATTTTAGTAATATAAGTAGCACAATATACTTAAAAAAAAAAAAAAAAAGAGCTGTCATCTTTGGAGATGTAGGTGTAAATCAACACATTAAAATCTGCAGTTTTAGATACTCCAAAATTTAATCTGGCCTAGTAATTTACATTGCATATCAGACATACAGTGATTCACAGTAATTACAGATATGTAGACAGAAATAGAGACTATTTGCAAATAGGTTGCACATCAAAGATGAACGTAAACCTTGCAGCTCATTTGTTCTTATCATTTGACTCTTTGGGGACTCAGTTAAATGCACATTTTAATTATACTGTGGTTTCTAGAATGATGGTCTGCAGGATTATTTCTGCCACCAGCCTCTGTGAGGTGCCAGATAACTCCTTGAATTGTCAGGGTGTCACCAGAGCCCCATATGGCTCTTTTGTCATCCTTGCATTACTGTTCAATAGGTTGTCTTCCCCTGCACTCTGTCTACATGCTCTGATACCCTCTTAGTGTGAGGTAATTTAAAACAATTCTGACCACAGAAAGGCAAAGAGGAAGCTGTTTTTACACTCCACAATTAAAACGAGGAAAAGTAGACATACTAGAGTGGCATGGGGATGGGGCTTGACTTCCAGGGCTAAAAGCAGGAATAGAAGGGAGTATGACAAACGTCTCCAAA
This sequence comes from Caloenas nicobarica, assembly GCF_036013445.1. NCBI lineage: Eukaryota > Metazoa > Chordata > Aves > Columbiformes > Columbidae > Caloenas > Caloenas nicobarica. Next base: position 58,786,106 of record NC_088284.1, on the reverse strand, counting down.
AGGTATTTCAAATGTGAGACTAATAAGGAGTCGTATCTTTTCTCCAAAATATAACCGCAGGTAAAAGATAGGGATGAGAAATCAATCAATATGTCATACAAAATCCACTGCATACAGTGTAAGAATTAATTTGAAATTTTGATTAGGGGGAGAAGAGCTAGCAGAATTTCCAAGCACTGGCACCAGGTAAAATGCCACCCAAAAGCAAACACACAGCCCAATGGGCTCCACATGTGTCTGCAGTTTTGAGCCTGTAAGCCGTCAGCAATCCGTTCATTTTGTTTTAACAACAGCCACAGTTCATGACTGTAACCTCCCCTAAGTCACTAACTCACTGGTTTGGCACAAGAGCTTACAAGTATGACTAATTTTACAGCTGAAATGAGCAGAGACCTTGCACAAAGGGAAGACAGGAGCCAGAAGCATGGAAAGTCTTTCCATCACCCTCCTGCCCAAATCTGGACATGAGAAAAGGCGGTGGTGTGCAGACAAGCCAACTCTTTGTCTGCTTTTGTTCCTAGAGCACACACCAGCGTCACTATGAAACAGCTGCAGGCTGGAAAGGGGCTGGGTGCATTCACATTCATCTGCTCGGACAGGAGTCAGGCCAGAAGCACTCACTAATTCCTGGCTATTTAATCGCAGCACCAAGGTAATCAGACAAACAAAAATCAGTGGTGGGCTTGAGTGTCTACTGGCTCCCTCTTTATAGAGAGAATGCTAAAATAGAACAATTAAGCAGTGGATGTGCCAAGCTGAGTTTCTAAGTCATAAATTACAACATTTTCATTCAGTGCAGCTGGTTTGTAATTTTACACTGCTAATGGCTGCAGGGCTGCTCTAAAGCCTGAGCAGAAAGCTTTCATAATAGCATGAATGAAAGCAAATATATTCCATGTGTGAGTTAAATGGCAGGGTTGTCGTGATTTCTGTATCATAGAATCACAGAATAACGGAATGTTAGCAATTGGAAGGGACCTTCAAAGATCATCTAGTCCAATACCCCCGCCAGAGCAGGAACACCCAGATGAGGTTACACAGGAAGGCGTCCAGGCGGGTTTTGAATGTCTCCAGAGAAGGAGAGTCCACAATCTCTCTGGGCAGCCTGTTCCAGTGCTCTGTCATCCTCACCGTGAAGAAGTTTCTTCTCATATTTAAGTGGAACCTCCTGTGTTCCCGTTTGTACCCATTGTCCCTTGTCCTATCATTGGTTGTCACCGAGAAGAGCCTGGCTCCATCCTCCTGACACTCACTCTTTATATATTTATAAACATGAATGAGGTCACCCCTCAGTCTCCTCTTCTCCAAGCTAAAGAGACCCAGCTCCCCCAGCCTTTCCTCATAAGGGAGATGCTCCACTCCCTTCATCATGTTTGTTGCCCTGCGCTGGACTCTCTCCAGCAGTTCCCTGTCCTTCTTGAACTGAGGGGCCCAGAACTGGACACAATATTCCAGATGCGGTCTCACCAGGACAGAGTAGAGGGGGAGGAGAACTTCTCTTGACCTACTGTCCTGGTTTTGTTAAAAACAATGTCTCTTCTAGTGAATTTCCCTGTCAGCTAAAGTCTTCTTATTAACTGCGGTTTTCCTGAAAGTTAGATACATGTTTTGGTAGACATAGCAATGGAATGCAAGGTCATTGATAATGATGCATCTCATGAGATGTGCAAGCAGGAGGTGAACTGAAAACTGACCAACTAAAGTATTCCATCCCATTCACATGATACTTCGTATAAAAGTGGGGGATCATGAAGACCTTGTCCCTTTTCCTTATGGCCGACATTGGGAGAGGACCTTGCGAGTTGTCCCTGCGACCTGAGGCCCAGTGACAGACTGAATCCAGCTCCGGTTGGCCGCAGAGTCCAGTCCAGGACTTCGGGTGCCGGCCCTACATCTGCCAGAGCGGTTGCCAGGACTTTCAAGATTGGTTTTGTATATTTTGTATTATTTTCTCTATTTTTATTGGTAGCATTAGTAAAACACTTTTAATCTTTCCAACTCTCTTCTCTCTGTCCTTCTTTCCCTCCCAATCGCCTGTCCTTAGTGGGAAGGGGGGAGAGGGAGGGATTAAAGGGGGAAGAGGCGGGGAGAGGGGGTTAACAATACATCTGCCACGGTTTTATTGTCACCCCGCAATCAAACCACAACACCTACTAACCACCCCCCTTCTAATATACCCCAGGATGCCATTGGCCTTCTTGGCCACAAGGGCACAGTGCTGGCTCATGGTCATCCTGCTGTCCACCAGGACGCCCAGGTCCCTTTCCCCTACACTGCTCTCTAACAGGTCGTTCCCCAACTTATACTGGAACCTGGGGTTGTTCCTGCCCAGATGCAAGACTCTACACTTGCCCTTGTTATATTTCATTAAATTTTTCCCTGCCCACCTCCCCAGCCTGTCCAGGTCTTGCTGGATGGCAGCACAGCCTTCTGGCATGTCAGCCACTCCTCCCAGTTTGGTGTCATCAGTAAACTTGCTAACAGTGCACTTTATTCCCTCATCCAAGTCGTTGATGAATATATTGAACAGTACTGGTCCCAGTACCGACTCTTGAAGGACGCCACTAGATACAGGCCTCCAAGCAGACTCTGCCCCATTGACCACGACTCTCTGGCTTCTCTCCTTCAGCCAGTTTGTGGTCCACCTCACTACCCTATCGTCCAGACCACACTTCCTCAGTTTAGCTGTGAGGATGCTCTGGGAGACTGTGCCAAATGCTTTACTGAAATCAAGATAGACCACATCCACTGCTTTGCCATCATCTAGCCAACTGGTTATGTCCTCATAAAAGGCTATGAGGTTGGTCAAGCATGACTTCCCCCCTTGGTGAAGCCACGCTGACTGCCCCTAATGACCCTCTTATCCTTGATATGCCTTGAGATGGAGCCAAGAATAAGTTGTTCCATCACCTTTCCAGGGATGCAGGTGAGGCTGATGGGTCTATAGTTGCCTGGGTCCTCCTTCTTGCCCTTTTTGAAGATCGGAGTGACATTTGCTTTCCTCCAGTCCTCAGGCACCTCTACCGTTTCCCAAGACTTGGCAAAGATGATGGAGAGTGGTCCAGCAATGACTTCAGCCAGCTCCCTCAGCACCCGCGGGTGCATCCCATCTGGACCCATGGATTTATGGATGTCCAGATTGCTTAATTGCTCCCTAACCCAGTCCTCATCAACCAAGACAAACTCCCCCATTGTCCTGACTTCCTCTGGGGCCTCAGGGGTGCGGGGCTCCTCAGGACAGCCTCTGGCAGTGTAGATAGAGGCAAAGAAGGCATTCAGTTGACTCTGCCTTCTCTGTATCTTCTGTCACCAGGGCACTCACCCCATTCATCTGTGGGCCTACATTGCCTCTAGTGTTAGTTTTATCTGCCATGTGTTTGAAAACGTTTTTTCTGTTGTCCTTGACCCCTCTCGCCAGATTTAATTCTAAGGAGGCCTTAGCTTTCCTAGCTGCCTCCCTACATGCTCTGACAACAGCCTTATATTCTTCCCAAGTGGCCAGCCCCTCCTTCCAACACAGGAGGGGGACATGGACAGATTCATCCTGACCTTGTTCTATGGAGCATTGCATCACTGTAAGAAGATGACAAAAAAAGAAGAAGATAGAAAAGTAATGCTCTGGCCACCACAAGCAAGTGGAACAGGAATCCTGGGCAGGTCATGGCCAGTGTGAAAAGGTAGATGACAGAGCCATGCTTTACCTCGCCAGTGCCTTTCCATGATCTTATTTTCAGTAAAGGTTTACGGGAGAGACATCTTAGAAAATCTCCATATATAGCATCAACAAAAAGCTTCTGGTAGACTCCCAAATAGAGAGGTCCCTAGTCATTTGTGCCATTCTCATGATCTCCATAGAAATACCACAGATATCATATTTGTAACCTTTTGCAACTTACCCTATCCCTACTGGTTGTGCACTAGACTCATCAAATCTAAGCCCAGGCTAGAAAGCTAAGCAATGATTTATTTTCCACTCCATGTAGCTCAGTCAATAAAGCTTAGCACCTTTGAGAAACTGCTAAAGCCTAAACTGAAATGAAGGCAGATAACCTGGTTAGGCTGTGGGTAAGCAAACACCATGAGAATTTTCCCATTGTGTTGTAGAGCAAACACAAAGGAATTGCTGCTCAGGTAGGACTTTCCCTGTTGCTCATATAACACTGTCTTGCCAGCTGCGTAAATCAAATCTCCAGCAGGCCATCACCAAAAGGCTGCCCTAAAACTGACTCATTCATGGTCTCACCATCCATGGTCAGTCCCCTGCTTGTGCCCTGGCTGGCAGCAGTACTTACCTGCATCCAAGGAAAGGTCTGGCCACTCAATCCTGTCCTTTTTTGCCACCGGGCAGAGTCCCACAACCTGAATTTACAGCCAAAGAAGGCAACATAACTCCACACAGCACTTGGGTTAATTTTGCAGTGCAAGGGGAAGTGATTGATGCCCAATAGAAAGCCACAAAACATCCTGTCTGTTGGAATAGCAATGTGAGATATTACAACCAAAAGGCTCACATCAGTGTCATTTTCCATGGGAATTGCTCTGAGACACTGAAACAAGTAAGAGTTACACTACGAAAAACCAGGTAGAATTTCTATAGATTTTGCATTCTCTTTTCCTTATACAGTTTCATTACTTCATATTCTTTTATAATGTTATCTGTAATGACCTTAATGCTACCTGCACTTAGACTAAGAATTTTCAGAATATTCTAGGATGGACAGCATCAAGTATAGAGGGTAAAGACACCCTTCGCTTTAATAACAAAACATGGATATTTTTCCCAGGGTGTAACAAACAAAAGTAGAGAATGACAAAACATAGACTATAGTTTCTCCACAGTCCAGATGCCGTGATGCCCTGAGACTGTTATACTATTTTCTATGCTTTGGCATCTTTGCATCTTTGGTAACTTCACTTGGAAGAAGTACTTATCTTCATTACCTGTTAGCTATAAAATCAGCCTCTCCAAAAGTGAACAACTAGCATTTGTCATGTTCTGCCCACAGGTATTTCCACAGGTTTCTGGTTAGACTCCATAAATGCTGCATTTATATGTCTTTAGCCCTCTTCTGTTGTCTTAACTGCAAGTATGCAATGCTCAATATTGTTTATATTTTGCTCTGCTACAGTCAGTGAGAGCTTCACCATCATTTATAAACAGACTTAAGTTACATACATGATAATATGCCAGCCTTAATTGTAACCCTCTGTCTGCTCTCATCTTTTACAATTACCTCTTAACCCCAGTTACATCATTTTAACTACTTTGGAGTCATCAGTTTGAGACTGATGATAATCACATTTATGTTTCTTTTGGTTCTTTGAGTGACACAGTCATTTTCCTAAGCATCCTCCTTTACCCCCACCTAGCTTTGATCCTATCAACACCTGGCTTCAATTCCACTTTCCTCATTATAGTTCCAATACTGATAAGTATGCAGGCAACTAACTGGGCTATGCACTTTGTGCCTCAAGTTAAGGGGTCCCCTAAACTGAACCCTGGATCTCAGTTTATCATCCCAGTTCATACCTGACGAATAGCCCTGGGGAAGAAACAGAAAGTGGCAGATATGACCTGTTAGCCAGCATTTAGGCAAGTAGAGATACTTAATTAGTGGATTTACTGGCAGACTCACAGTATACCTGCATGCACCACACCAACTCAGTAACCCAGGGGTGCCCAGGTTCCCTGTCCAATCCCTCTTCCCTCTGGTGGGCCCATTCCACACGGCAGAACTTCCACTCTTAACTCTCTTTTTGTCAAAGATTGTGCTTTTCCACTGACGTTAGGAAAGCATTTTTGATCTGAAACAGTTTCTTAATTTTCAAAGGACATGGGAAGAAGGTTAAGATTGCAAAGTGAATCAAAACAAATTATGAGATGCCAGTGTTAATGTTAACCCTGCAAACAGGGTACAATGCAGACATCTCTGCCAGAGAAAGCTTCACCTTATACAAGATTTGCTATATTATACCAACAAATCACTCCTGTTCCAGCAAAATACCTCTGGCACCAGTGCAATAAAACCTCTCCCCTGTTCCTCTCACAAATGAAAGAAGCCACATGGACGAAAACATAGTTTTGTCATTAAGAAACTGATGATATCAGGAAAGTCTGTAGAACAGAGTCAGTCTGAGATAACATCACCAAGACACATCTGTAGCACAAATTTGCCCCACAGTTATCTAAACCCTAATGTGGCTAAGAGGCAACTGAAAATTAGGGTCTCAGCATCAGCAGTTGTGCCTGCAGGCCTTATTAACAGCCTGTCTACTTAAGTATCAACCAGCTGTTTTTATCACTTTCTGTGGACTGGAGCAGTGAAAAATTCTCAAGTATAAAGCTGTCAGTTTAAAATTAGGAAGATGACACAAATACAATTTTAGGTTTTTAGCTATACTTTATATGTAACTTGGTTTTTTTGCTCCTGAAATCAGACTTCATGGAGCTCTTCCATATTTTACCTTCGTTTCATATTTTATGAGCTGTAGTAATAATGTTCTTCAAAACACTGCTCATAGGCATATTTCCTTTGTCTTGCAAAAGTTGGTTCCTTTGTAGCAATGGAAAGAAATGTTTTCAATATTAAACTACACTCTTGAGTGTAATTGTGCTCTACTATGCTTTTCAAATGTTGAAGTGATAAATCAAGTGAAGTGCAAAAGTATCAGTGAGATAACTCACCTCTTTCAACAAACAGCTTGACTAGCAGGAGAGAAAGGAAGAGGACAGGCTAACAAGACAACATTCAATTACTTGCTGAAAACTGACCACTTGAGAAAGGTTCCTGACCACTGGATCTCTTCCCAGGAAAAAAAAAATTCATTTCCCCTCTGCGTGCCTAGCTGGAGCACACTGAAAATAAGGCTTTCTTCACTGTGTACGAAAGGACCTTGCACAGCTTCTTTCTGATGAGATACTGACTGTAGAGAGGAGGTCTAGTGAAACAGCACTGTGAATGTTCTGGAAATGCCATTACCATGACCTTGTGGACACAGAATTGGATGGCAAAGCAAAGATCTTAATTTCCACTGTGCTGAGAATCCAAAGGCTCAAGACTTCAGTGCAGTCTGACAAAGTAAACTCCTTGGTGGCTATCTGGATTTAAAATCTGCCTTAGTCATAAACTGTGAGACTTAAAAAATAAAATGTGATGCTAAAAACAGAGGGTAATAGGAAGGTTATCAACAGTGGAAGCCCAACAGAATGAACAATGCTAAAAATTCAAAAGTGCATCAAACAAGTAAATTAAGCCCAGGTTCTGAAAGGATGAAAATATATACGAAACATATAGGATGCTTAGACATACTGCAAAAAGAAGTAAGAAAAGACAATCATAGTCTGAAAAATTAATACTTCTGTGGAGTTCTAGTAAATTATATATTTTCCTATTCAGATAAACCTTTATTACATAGCTTTACTATTACTACATTTTGTAGTTGGAATGCTTATTTTACAAAAAGCCAATAGGCGTTTTCAGGCCTATGATGACAGAACCACTGATGGGCTACAGTGAATGAAGCTAAAGTGCCTGGGGAGGTATCACTGGCATTGCTCAGTATAGGTCTGGAAGGTTCCCTTAGCAGTTACAGATTGAACACCAGTTATCAAAGGAGATTATCTCTGCCTCTGCAACTTTCCATCTCCAGATTATCAAGTGATAAAACTTATCCAGTAGCAAGGGTAACTGAACTATCCAGTCTCTGCTAATCAGCACAGGAAAAACAGTGATCCAATGCCATGAAGAGACTCGTTCATAACATCAAATTTGCTTCTCAGGATTGTACAATGCCTAGAAACAGATTTAATTGATTTTGTGTGAACTAGCTCAGGTGGGCTGGGCTAATCTTTTACAGGGAGGAGTACTGTGAATACTGGATCAGTCTTGTAGGGATTAAACAAATGGCAGGGCACCAAGGCTGCTGGGGTCCTTCTGTGATTCTGCCACTGTCATAATATGTGTTCTTGTCCCAATCTCTTAGGTCAACATGTTCAACTAAAGTTAGGTACATAAACCCGTATTTAGACTTGCTGTCCAGAAGTGTCCGGTGTAATTCTCACTTTGAACTCAGTACAGCAGGCCCCCTTCAGCTGAGGAGAGAAATGCATCTTCTCCCTAGCAGCTGGGGCTTTCTAAAAGAAGAGGTAAATGTAATGAGATGATCAGCAGGAAAATGGCAATGCAGGTTATATATGTCTTCATCACTGGATTTTTTTATTATTTACTATAGATTAAAATGCAAGGGAGCATGCAGTGTTACCCAAAATGGCAGGACAGCCTGGCAGGTGAACATGGGTGGACAGTTCTCCCTGCTATATCTGCATTCCACTCTGTATCATCATTATCTTATATTCAAGCCCAGGTAAATGCTATCTTTATTCTTCATAAACAAATTCTCTTTATTATTTTATTTGTAGTTGTTGCATTAAGAGGGTTAATTTAACAGAAGTTAAGCTCCCTTGTGTTCTAGCTTGTCCTCCCTGGGGGCTAGGTGCAGCTGTGCTGAACCCCTCAGTGATGCCCAATTACATCAAATGACTTCAAGTCCGCATGATAAGTCCAACCATGCTCAACAGCCAGTCCAGCACTATGTTGAATTCACACAATTTATGGATTCACTGATAGTGCAGGGGTAGTAATGACCATTGAATTTACGCACTTACACAGATTCATTAATAGTGTAATATATACTATAAGTCTGAGCACATCCAAAGAGAAATTCTCATGACTTGACCCACAAATAATGAAGTTTATTAAAGCACCAGATACACATTCTTTCAGATGGTAGTTGATAAAATACACTGTCTGCAAAAACACACTTTAGTTGCAAAATACACTTTAGCTGTAAAAAACACATTAGTTGCAAAAAATAAGTATTGGTACCAAATATATATAAATTTTAAGATGACAATATAGCACTACTAACGGGATTACAAATACAAGCTTGAAGACTAAGTGTGCCAGGGAAATATTTGGTATAACCAAGTGTGCAAATCTTACCCAAAATCATCATTTTAGGTGGAGAAGATGGGCTCAGCCCATTGACTGATCCCAGCAGTCTGTTATGCTGTTTCTTTGACTTCTCAGTGACGGTGTCTCCTCCAGCTTTCCCCTATCGTTAAGGTATTTTATACTATTTTCTACAGTGGGTGGAGCTTGAGTGACTCTAGTCATATATACCTTTGTTATTGATTGGTGTAAAAACTCACTTCGGTTTTTAAGGTAAAAACAGAGTATGCTCAAGAGTGGATAGGGGTATGTGGGAGGCGGGTATCCTTTGGGATGGAGGTGTGTTTTGGTATTATAATGAGATTATAATGAGCAAAGTTCATTCACAGGACAAATTTCTGCTTTAGTAACTAGCATTTTAGATGGAATTGAACATTTATCTTTTTTAATTGACAACAGCTATACCATCCGGTTCCTGTACCTGCCTTTTACACAGGGCCTGGCCACGGTACCTTCACACCACTCCATTCCCCCATACTTCCTAATGCCAGCACACTGGGCTCCCCAAATGCACTACCATCCAAGAATGTAGGCCAGGTTGAAGCAAGGGAGGAACCATGTAGAGCAGATTCTTTCCCTGCTGCACAGCTGTCTTGTATGCTGAAGATGTGCATATAACTTTTTGTCTCAATAAGTGTATCCTTGATAGTTAGTTCCAATAATTTGCCCCTTCAGTAATTATTCCACAGTAGTAAGACTACCATAACGGAAAAACAGAAGTTAGAAACTGATGGCATCAGACACCTGGAAGGAGTTAGATATGCATAGACAAATCTCCTAGTGCTGAGAAATAAAGAGGCAGGTAACATGAAGTTCTCTCTAGGCTTCTCGTGCCATTGGAGTGCAATGAAGGAAATACTTTTGCAAATTTGCTAATTTTGCATATTCATCATGTTTCAAGCTGCATTCTTCTCAGCAGTGGTTGTGTGCTTTTTCCAAAGGTATCTTACTTCTGGAAATGAAAACTGGCATCTTAATGAAAATTACCTGTATTTGCTTATACTTACATGGCTTTTAAAGTAGACTAAGTTACAGAGAGTTTGAAGACTTGCCAAAACAAGCAGACAGATACTTATGAAAAGAGTCTGAGCCAAATGGCTTGAGAGTAAAAGATCTTCACGAATTTTAAAATCACAAGTAAACATCTTCTGTGGCTCCACAGCCAGAACACTGGACTGGCATGCAAATAATTCATTTGCAGAAGCCCAAACTAGCCACTATGTGAAAGCAGCAGCTGTGGAAATCAGACTGATACACATCCTGGTTTTCCCGAGTTAAAAGTCACTTAAGTCAACATTTGCAAAAGCTTTCAAGAATTTTGGCTAGATAGATCTCCAAGTGTCATGCCTTGGACACCTCGAAGGACACATTAGGCTCATGTTCAAGGTGCGGCTTACAGGAGTTTTCTCAAATCATCTCCTTTAAAGGATATCTCAGTGTGGGTATGCACCAGAATACTAGCTTCTGTGGAGAAGCAGCGTTTTGTAATAATCTCTGTGTCAGTTACAGCAGAAATACTGGAGGATACAGTGGAGACATTTTAGCTTTCTGGAGCGCTTCCAAATCTGGTGTTACCTGTAAATTTGGTGTTATCAGTTAATGAAATTCTACTGATGAGTAACTATGTGGTCACAGAGAAGTGCCTATTAAGTCACCCTAAAACTGCAACAGATGCCCCCATGCCATTTCAAATACACGCATATACTATAGCAAATCAAAGTACCATAACTGCATATTCCACATGCCATAGAACATTTTAAAAATCCAGAATAAGCAGGATGTCAGAACAGTGTTAGCATTTCAGCTAAAAAGGGTGTACATATGCTTTCAGTTTCACCAAGGAACTTTTCTATCAGTGCTTTCTGAAGGCAATATGCTTCATATAAAATAGAACAAATTTTCAATTGGTCCTTATTGTCCCAGAAGATAATTTTATATAAAACACTCTAGATTTGCAGAGAAAATTTCTCTGTGTGTAATGATCACTTTTCAATCAGTTCTGCAAGCATGTATGTATTTGTGGACATGATTTTTAGACACCTGAGAAATGAACCAAAGTTCAAAGAAACTGCATTTAAGTTCCCAATACTGAAGTAGTTTCTCCTCAATGCAAAGCTTTAAACAAGAGTAAGGTTTCATAAGAAGAGAAAATCAGCCCCCACACTGTTACTTCTCTTAAAGCATGTATTGTTTCTATTTCAATGTATATTCCTCTGAAGTGTCTGAACATTTTTCATATTTATTTAGTTTGTTTTGAGAGCACACAAATATTGCTTTTAAACTATTTATTTTCCTTTGAACTCAAGTTGTATTTAGTAGTTTACTTTATGTAATAATTATTATTTTCTTTGGTATACAACTTATGTGGATTGTTATTTACCCATTTCTAGCTCTGAGATTCCAATAAAACTGTAAATAACACATAATACACAATGTAAGTAATTCTATAAAAGAACAAAATTATATAAATAACTCTTAGAATCAGAGGCTATCCATAACTTATCTCACAAAAGATATCTTTCACTCTGAGTGGAAAGTTAGCATAATTTATATCCCTTAGCTATGTGCTGTTGAAAACATAAGCAGGAAGAAAATTTTCAAAGACCAATAACTCTGAGTAATGCTTCACATGATCTACAGTCTTCTGAAGGTACCAGGATTCTGTCTTATTCCTGTTACTGCAGAACATTTTCATCCTGATATGCAAGTTTCAGCGATGCCTTTAAAACTCCAGTCTTTTAAATGCTCTATATTTGTCAAAAAATAAATTTGGCTTCTATACACCCACCACCCTGGAAACCCATTCATTATAGCTTTGCTAGCATTGCGTGAGCCTCCATATGGCAGCAGATGTAAAGCTTTTTCCTTTCTATTTCATTGATCCAGTCTTAGCTCCAAGGCATAAGAATTCCTGGGGCTCTTTTGTGTGGAGGATCTGAGCAGCTTAAAAGGCTAAATTTCTTTTATGGTTCCACCAATTCACATTCACAATTTTCATTCTCTGAGGAAATTTACTATAGGTTGGTTTTGACCCAATACTATGGTACTCATGGGGTTCCCACAGAACAGCACATGAAAGTGTTTGAGTATAGGGAATGGAGATTAGCAGTTATTTTTGGAGCAAATTGATAAATTATCCCTGAGCTCTTCCCAGTATCAGAGAAAATAAAAACACTATTGTTCTGAAAATTCCTGTGAGGAGAGAGTTAAAGTTGTGTTTTTCCTGGTTGTGGTTTTTTTTTCCTTCCTTAAACTAAATGAGGACAATCATAGACCATTACCAGTGGTGTCCTGCCAAATATTTACATCTCTGTGGCAAGCAAATTATAAGCCACATATTCAAATTAGCTCAAAAGAATCCCACTCTCAAAAGACAGAAAGGTGATCTGTTCCACATGAAGTCATTCTTTTATTGCAAGAATCTTTTTATGTCACACACAAATCTGAATAACTGCTGTGCCCTGATGAAATTATCTTTCATATCAGATATGTCCCAGTATTGATTCAAAAAGGATTAGTTCACATTTACATTAGACACAAAGAACTGTATTAAGACAATGCAAACTTTGTCCACAAGCAGTTTTGGGTAGCCCAGCAGGGTCTGTACAGCTACACAGACACAAAGAATTTGGCCACAACGAACTGCATGATGCGAATCGAGACCTTACTTTGCCATATTGAACAAACAGGCGCTGCAAATCCACCTGCTTTTGTAATGCAGCTTCTCTGCCAAGCTCAGCCCTCTCACCGCATCATCTGTCAACACTACAGCCACAACATCCACCTGTGAATGCTTGTCTCCTTTGTGGAAAATGCAAACAGATTTGCTGATCCTCTAGGACTGAGCCCCGGTCATGTTCCAGGCTTTCTATTTCAGGATGCGTGGTCATACCACATCAAAAGTACAGTTTGATCTCTGTCCAGGAGATGCCCAAAAATACAGAGAAATCTGACAAGGAAAATGGAGATTATGTGTAATTTTCAAATTAAATAAAATAACAGATTGGGCAGAAATTCCCTGCAGCCTGAGTGACCACATCTGATTCCTATTTAAATCCAGCAAAAAAATCTTAAAAATTAAGATCAAAAGAAACAAATGTACACCACCATATGGCAAATTTCTCAGAAAAATAATTGTGAGGAAGATACATGGCTGAACATAGCAGACTGCCCTCCTGCCCATAAAAAAAAAAGAAAAAAGAAGAAGAAAGGGAGGGGAGGGGAGGGGAGGGGAGGGAAGGGGAGGGGAGGGGAGGGGAAGGGGTTTGGGAGCCCCTTAAGTTCTGAAGGTTAAAATGAATCTGGATGAGACTGAGGTGCTATTAGCACAACAAGCAAAGGTAACTGAGATGCACTGGCGAGGATCAACACAGCCAGCCTACTTGAGGCACTCGCCCCACACGTTCACAGACAACCCCAACTCACGATGCCTTAAATTAAGGCCTGCTCTGGGCTGTTCAGGTAATGCAGATTACTTTTATCTGCTGAGGAATGCAGACATTTCAGTCACAGAAAGGCCTTAGTATACCTAATCATGTATTTTATTAATTGTAACTATATTACTGTAACATTGTCCATGCTGTAACTACCTGGAATTTCATGTTAACACAAAAAATACAGAAGATTTTCCTGCCAAGCCCATTGCCACTGTTCTACAGCTCAGACTTGCACCTTATCAAGCAGCAAATAGAATTGAATATGTTCAATTTGTTAATTTAAAGCCCAAAAACTACTTAGGAACTGACTGTCTAGGAGATGATGACTTTTGCCATGTGGTATTTCCACTGATCAGAGTTTAATGAAGACAATAGACTTAGCTGTTCAAAGAGAGTGCATGCAACAAGGTATTGGTTGGTGCAAAAGGCATTGTGGTTTTCGCATTGTTGAAATTTGCCATTTGATAGTGGAATACATTCTTAAATAAAAGTCGTTATGTTATACATTATTTTAATGCACTTTTCTCCCTTTATGTTTTTTTGCTACTGACTTGTTACTTGCTGTTTATTTTATATTTCAGACTATGGAAATGATGTTAGACAAAAACCAAAGTCAGGCGATTTTCTTATCTGAGTTCAAAATGGGTTGTAAAGCAGCAGAGACAACTCGCAACATGAACAGCGCATTTGGCCCAGGAACTGCTCATGAACGTACAGCGCACTGGTGGTTTGAGAAGTTTCGCAAAGGAGATGAGAGCCTTGAAGATAAGGAGTGTAGTGGCCAGGCACCAGAAGTTGACAACGACCAGTTGAAAGCAAGTAAGCACACAAATCAGTTGTAGCTGAAGTAGTTGTAGTAAAAACAGTTGTAGTCGTATGTATTGTGGTTTCGTAATGAATGTGCTGAACCTGATAAGGGGCTTGAAAACAACAAATGGCACAATAAGAGATGAAAATCTGTGCCGTATGAAGGATAATATAACTATGGAGTCTCAAAACTCTGACTCTGAGGAGTGTGCATCAAAGCTGATCCTCTTACAGCTACACGAGAAGTTGGCGAAGAACTCAACGTTGACCATTCTATGGTCGTTCCGCACTTGAAGCAAATTGGTAAGGTGAAAAAGTGGGTGCCTCATGAGCTGACCAAAAATCAAAAAATTCATCATTTTGAAGTGTCATCTTTTCTTATTCTATGCAACAACAAACCATGTCTTGATCAGATTGTGATGTGCAATGAAATGTGCATTTTATAGGACAGCTGGTGACAACCAGCTCAGTGGCTGGACCGAGAAGAACCTCTAAAGCTCTTCCCAAAGCCAAACTTGTACCAAATCAAGGTCATGGTCACTGTTTGGTGGTCTGCTGCCGATCTCATCCACTACAGCTTTCTGAATCCCAGTGCAAACATTCCATCTGAGAAGCATGCTCAGAAAATCAATGAGATGCACCAAAAACTGCAACACCTGCAGCCAGCATTGGGCAACAGAAAGGGCCCAATTCTTCTCCATGACAAGACCCAACCGCATGTCATGCAACCAACGATTCAAAAGTGGAATGAATTGAGCTACGAAGTTTTGCCTCATCCACCTCATTCACCTGACCTCTCACTAACCAGCTACCACTTCTTCAAGCCTCTCAACAACTTTTTGCAGGGAAAATGCTCCCACAATGAGCAGGATGGAGAAAATGCTTTCCAAGAGTTTGTCAAATCCCAAAGCAAGGATTTTTAATCTACAGGAATAAACAAACTTATTTCTTGTTGGCAAAAATGAGTTGATTGTAATGGTTCCTAATTTGATTAATAAAGAAGTGTTTGAGCCTAGTTATAATGATTTAAAATTCACAGTCCAAAACTGCAATTACTTTTGCACCAACCTAATATTTTCCATGCAAGCACCTTGTGGTGGGACAGCTTACACAACTGGAGTGCTGTGATGGATGGAGATGCACCCATCAGGAGAGACAGGCAGAGAAGAGGAGGAAGGTAACTACCCTCCAAGTGAAGGAGGAGCTCAGTGTGGATCGCAGGTCTGATTAAGAGCTTGTGGCTCAGGGTTGGAGGAGAGGTTGCTAAGCATGACACCGTGGTGGGATGTTACAGACCACCGACCAGGGTAAGGAAGTAGATGAAGCTTTCTCTGAACACCCTGAGGAAGTCTGTGTGTTACGGATCCTCACGCTCATCAGGAAATTTAACACGTTGGGATGCTAGCTATCCAGGAGATTGCTGGAGAACATCAAAGATAACTTCTTGTTACATAGCTACTGGATGGGCCAAGCAGGGCCGATGGACAGTGACCAATGCTGTAGTGAACATGAAACAGTGGAGTCAAGGTCCTGAGGCAGCAGGAGGGAGTAAAGTGAGTAACAGAGCACAGACGCTGGGCTTCAGGAGAGCAGACTTTGGGTCATTCAGGGAACTGGTAGGTGAGTTACCATGGGAGTCAGCTCAGAAGAAAAAAGGATCCCACTAAAGCTGGTCAGCCTTTGAGAAGAGCATCCTCAGGCACAAGAACAGTCCACCTCTACACTCAGGAAACTAAGTAGACATATCAGGAAGCCAGCCTGCCAAAACAGGAAACCCATCATAGAGCGCCAACACAAGAAAAGGCACCATGCAGAAAACGAAAGCAGAGACTTGCCAGGACCATCAAGAGCAACAAAAAGAGCTATTATTACATCAGTAGTAAAACACTGAACAGAGAAAATATGTAACTGCTCCGGAATGGAGTGTCAAAGCTGACACAAAAAAAGGTTGAATTACTCAGTGCATTAACTTCAAGAAGCATGTGCATAAATTTCATTTCAGTAAAGCTGTATAAAGTGCAATTAAAGCAGAACATTTCCCAAACAGAATGAGGAAAGTTCATTAAAATCGGTATTCACAAAAACATCCTTGAAAATATGTTATACAAAGATTCGCCAGCAGACCTTCTTATTCTGTAATCATGCAAATAATGATTGTCTTTCAAACCCTCTGTGCTTGTTTGGCTGAACCAAGGTAATTTTTCATGAGGTTAGTTAATTTTCTTGCTGATAGTTAGCATGGTCCTTTGTTTTTGAATGTAGTTTGAGAATATACCATAGCACCCTGGGACACAGTTAAATGTTTTCTTGCAGTAACTCTCCAGTGTTTTGGACTTAGCATGCAAGAACGGAAGAACTCACTGATGTTGATACTTATGATAGGGAAGTCAAGGTCATCCCTCAGTTTCCTACATTTTGCAAGTAAGGAGGTGGAGCAGTGGATCCAGGACAGCTGACTCAAGTCGGCCAACAGAAATATTCTATACCATGAATGTCATGTTCCATATTTAAGCAGGAAGTTGCTGGGAATGGCTCACTTTCCTCAATGGTCCCTGTTCCTGAGGGGGTCCTGCTCCTGTTCCTCGCTCACACGACCCAACTCCCATGACTTTCCTGTGTCCTGCTGTTGCTCTCCAGGCCTTTACTGAAATCACTGTGCTCACAGTTTCCTGCCTTTCAGCGTTCACTGCTGGGAGTACATGTTCTAGTGGCTAAATATTTGCTTTGTATCATTTTCCTTTTACTGTTATTTTATTAAATCTGTTTCTATTTCAACCCACAAGTCTTTCCTCCTCTGTCCCTTCCTTCCCTCCAGAGAAGGAAAAGTGAGGGTGCAACTGCTTTGCTGTTTAGAGGCTGGCCCAGCATCAAATGGCAACACCCTCCACTGTAACAATAATTATTACCATTATCTAGTTGTACCTAGGAACAGGAGCTATATCTAGGATCAAAACACACAATGTAGTACACAAATACAGAAAAAGAGAGCCACTGCCCAAAGAGCTTGTGCTCTAGTCACTTTCAACATCTTTTCTACTGTCTACAATGATGATGAGACCACCAGAGTATGTGTCATTATTCAAATGTCAGCTTTACAGAAGAAAGTAGCGGTGAGAAAGTACTGGCAGCCCTTTTACTGCCCTTCTTAGGTAAAAACTTGCAATTATGTACCATGAGGTAAACTAATACATTTTAGAGAAAAAGAATTTGTGGGAAAGACAGGCACTCGTCCCTCTGTGTCAGATTGCTCAAAATGTATCTCCAGAAACAACAGATCTCCAACAAAACATCTCAGGGATTCTACTTTTCCACCTCTAGGCTCTCCAGAGGGCAGATGCCCTTCATCAGGAGGCAAGCTTGCTCTTTTAGAGGAGGGCCCAGAACCTTGCTCCACATCCCGTCACCCTCAGATTCCCAAACTTGGTATTTCCCACCTCCCTCACCTGCCAAGGCGCAGGTGCCTACACCATTGAACAATTCACAAAACACAACCAGGAACAATAGCTGTAAGGCAGTGGAAGGTGTATGTTTCTGCTCTACGATGAGGATGTTCACCTGAGGAGACTTGCTTAAAATCTTCTCCCTCTACTCAAAGTTACCTGCTTCCTCAGAAGTACAGCTTACCTGTGATGCCACTGAGCAGACCTACGTGAGTTCCAAGATCATTTCCTTCTTCTGCAGCTGTGGTCACTAAGAATGCAAGTAGCCTTTTGCTCTCTGGGTAGGACGTTGAGGCTACCCTGGGAGTGGTCTCCCTTTATAGATCACTCATATTCCAACCCTCCCAAATTAGAAAAGGTCTCCAAAGCAGCTTGTGTGAACCACACAGTATTCTTGAATGTATCGAGCTCTTAGAGGATAAGGTAATCTCCAAAACAAGAGGTAGAATTAGCTCTTTAGCAATGAATTAAGAAAAATTTGTGGCTAATTCTTTATTCCTTCAGGGTTTTTTTTTAATTATGTGAGGGTTTGCTCTGACAGAGAGAGTATCATCACCCAACTAGCAATGAAATTCATAATCGGCAATTTCAACTGAAAGTTTTCTCCCGTTTTGCTGCAAGGCTGCTGCATTTTTCCTTTTGATCACAGAATCACAGAATGTTAGGGATTGGAAGGGACCTCAAAAGATCATCTAGTCCAACCCCCCTGCCAGAGCAGGACCACCCAGATGAGATTACACAGGAAGGCGTCCAGGTGGGTTTTGGAAATAGGTCAAAGAAAAAAACCAATAAAATTATATTTTAAGGGCCACTTATTTTCTCTAAGATATTACGTAGTGGAAGCATGTGCCAGTGACTCCAAGGCAAACAGAGGGTCCCAGAAGTCTAAGCCTTGAAGTTAAAAATCTCTGGTGAATATGCACAGGGTCACAGGACCAATGTTTCTCTGGCTTGGGAAACTGGAGGGTCTCCCAGCTCTGCAGAACCCCGTAATAAATGTGAAACTCTTACACACTCACTCACAGGAAAAATATTGCCTTTCTCAGACCGCTTATATACAGAAGTTAATAACCAGGAGAGGACCGTGTAAGTGAAGGATCTTAGTAGGGAATCATGCCCATTTCCCATTCTTCTGGGGCTCCTTATCTTTGATACAAACTTTGTTTGTTGACCTACCTCTTCAAAAATCACTCTGCTCTTTGAGATTTACCTTGCAAAAAGCCAGAGAAGTTTATAGGTTTCAGGTGAAACTGTTGTCATCATCCTTTTCTCTGCCATTGCAAGAGAGGTTGAAATTACTCTCCAGGACTACTAGGTACACCAACTTGTGTTTTATACAATAACATTTACTGTCATACTCAGTTTTGGTTCTGGTCATAAAACCTCTGCAAGGGGAAAATAATACACATATCAACTTCTTTTTCCAGTTTTCCCCTCAAAGGGTTAAAGTGGTCCAGCTCTCAGAGTCTTGAGAGCAGTGATCTCAGAAGACTTCTAGATCATAAATCAGGAAGCCGTGCTTACATGTTTTCTTGTAATCGTTGAAACTATTTTGTACTACCAAGTAGGAACTACCAGCCCAAATATTCCAGGTAACAGGGGTGTTATTCCAAACACTGGTTACAGAGCAGCTGCTGTTCCATAGCACAACAGCAGCCTTCTGCAGCAATCAGAGTGCCCTATACTTCTACAGAGCATCCTGTACTGCAGCACTGTGCAATTCCATTTGCTTGAAGCTTTTGAGTCTCAGAAGACATCTCTCTGACAAACAATGAAAAAGAGCTCTATAAGCCACATCAGGAAAAAACTAACAAACAAACAAACAAACCTTCTAATGATTTCTATGGTGTATCTCCCACAAAGCCATACATTCTAATTCTAGTTGTTTTTTTCAGATGAAGTGGTTTAGAGGCACACAAATGTATGCCCCAATAAACTGCTGCCTTAGAATATCACTAGAACACGGCAGAAACTGTGCTTAAGAAAAGCTGAATTACTCAAAACAATTATATAAAGCAACTTTGAATTTTACCACTGATGATGTTCTATTCTTAAGGAAAACATAGCATGCTTGTATGAATTCATTTATTTCCCATCTCCCAGGAATACTGCCTTAAAAAAAAAATGCCCTTAGTTTGCTGTGACAAAGCAAATAGTCATCGTCCTATACCTACTAACAGTGTTTTGAAGCCATCAGGTACCCTGTGTTGCTCTCGTAGTGAGAAGGAACTCTAAAATGGCAAGCTTTTTTCTCCTTCCTTTGACTTCTTTCTCTTTCCCTACTACCCAGGCTTGCATGACCTTTTAATTCACTCTCTCCACAGTGGTGCAGCCTTTCCTTGTCTCTTACCCACCCAGGTCAGCACCACTTCCTCTGAACAGAGTACCCTCATCAACATCCAGCAGACATGAAGTCTATTTATGGCACTTATACTTTCTTCAAAACATCTTTTGGGCACGAAGTACAGAAATATTTAGTCTTGAGGTTCAACAACCCACAAATTTGCGAACCCAAAGGCAAATCAAGGTCTGGTGTTTAAGCCCTCCCTGTGTTTCGGCATGGTGAGAGCCAACACCCAGCAGCAAGCCCTCTACACCTGAGCGTTCAGCCAGAAGGTACCTGGGCCTGTGGGAAGCAGGGCAACCCCCCGAGCAGGCCAGGGCAGGAGGGGACGGGGGTCTGTTGAATATGGGCCGTCACCACAGCCTGAAACACGCGTTTCAAGCCAACACCTCTGCACACTGCCGAGATTATTTCGCTCTTAGCAGAGTACATTTTACAAATACGCAAAAATCAAGAATTTTAGATCGGCACAGTAGACGAGCAGCAGGATTAACTTTTCTGCAACGTCATCTAGCCGAAAGGAACCACCCCCCAGGCGTTCACAACAGCCCCCTCGTGGGGTCTGACAGCCCACGAAAAGTTGCCCAACGCCTGTTTGCCGGGTACTCGGCACCGCTTTACGCGTGAGAAATCGTAAGCTGACATGAAGCAAGAGGATCCAGCCAGGGCGCTCGCAAACAGCAGCTCGGAGGCCAAAGCAAGCGCCCCCGGCACGCCCGGCCGCCGCTGTGTGCCCACGCCGGGGCTCTCCCGGGCCGAGCCGCGCACCCACAGCCGCCCGGCCGCTCCGCTCCGCCCCGCCCCGCGGCCCCGCCCCGCCTCCTGCAGCCGCGGCCACGCCCCCGGGCGGGGCGGGGCGGCCGCTCTGCACACGGCTCCTTCCCGCCCGGCACTGACGTTG
The DNA here is from genome assembly GCF_036013445.1 of Caloenas nicobarica. Taxonomy (NCBI): domain Eukaryota; kingdom Metazoa; phylum Chordata; class Aves; order Columbiformes; family Columbidae; genus Caloenas; species Caloenas nicobarica. The sequence goes on along the minus strand of NC_088284.1, from coordinate 58,765,167 downwards.
CTCTATGACGTCCCAGGAACCGCATCCCGCCCCGCCCCCGCGAGGGGCGGTGGCACCACGGGCAGGCGGGGAGCGCGCTCCCCCTGTCGCCTCGTGCCGCGCCCTCTCCCCGCCCCCGGGCGGCAGCGCGCATGTCCCGGCGGCCGGCCGGGCCTGGGAGGAGGCGGAGCCGGAGGCGGGGAAGGGCTCCTTCCTCCTCCCCCTCCCCGCCCCTCTCCCTCCCGCGCCTTTCCGCCGCCCGCCCCCCGCGCACGGCGCGTCGAGCCTCGCGCCGCCGCCGTTGCGGGAACAAAGGAGGGAAGCGGCGGCGGCGGCGGTGCCGCCAGCTCCGCGCCCGCCGTCCCCCCGGCCCCCGCTCTCCCGACAGCCCCTCGGAGCCACCCGCATCGACTTCTCCGACACCCACCGCGGGGTTTCTGGACCCCGCCGGGAAGAGGTAGGTGGAGAGCGGTGGGCTGGGCTGGTCCCTCCGAGGCCCTCACGTCAGCGGGGCATGACCGGGCCTCCCCACGGGCGACCCCGCCGCCTTCCGCCTTTCCCGGCGGCCTCCTGCCGCCTGGCCGTCAGCACGGAGGGTGGCCGCGGGCCAGGCAGGTGCGGGGCAGCGCCGGCGGCGGCACGATGAGGTTTTCCTGGCCGGCGGCGGGGCCTGGCGGCGGCCGGCCCCGGCGTGACTCAGGGGTTTGCGAGGAGCGGCCCGGCGCCGCCGCCCCGCCGGGGAGCTCCGGCCAGCGTCGCCGCTCCTCAGCCCGGCAGCCTCGGCGTCTTTTGTGTTTCGGTGTCCGAGGCGGGGGGAGGGCAGGGGGGTAATTACGACGTACCGCGCTGCGGGCGCTTGGCAGCGGTTCCCCTTTTGTCTGACTCGCCCAGCGCGTCCGCCGTACCGACCCCTCCGCCCCGCTACCCCCGCCGCGCAGGGGCCAGCGCCCCAGGCAGCCCCGGCGAAGCCCCGGGTTGTTGTGTTGTGGTGTTTCTGTTGTGTAATTGTGGTCACTCTTTCGAGAGGAGGATGTTGAGGTAAGAAAGTATTTGGGTCAGCGAGTCCATCGCTGACGCAGTTCCCGGGTTTTATGGTTGATTTCAGTGCACGTTGGGGTTATTATTTCCGTCATCATGCTAAAACGAGGGCTTGCCAGGCGGGAGCGGCGAGCCCTGCGGGAGGGAGCCGCGCCGTGCCCGCCGCCGCCGGGATGGCCCGGCCGTCGCCTCGGGGGCGGAAGGGCAGCTTAGGTGCGAGGTCCGGGTCGCTGGCGGGATTTACACTCCCTTCCGAGTTTCGCTGGTAAGGGCGAGGGTGAGCGGCGTGACCTACTGTTGGAGTTAACTCGTTGGCAAAAAGGGCTGCTCTTCCTGTCGGGAGGTCCCAGGGCTAAGAAGGAAAATCCCTGAGGTTAAGATCTGCTCGTGTTGGTGGCAGAACGAGATTTTTTTTTTTTTTTTTTTAGGAGGGGTGGGGGGTGAGTTGTTGTTCTGTTTTGTTTGGGGTTTTTTTTACTCCCCTCAAAGGGGAATGGTTGGGTTTAACCACCCACCCGCAAAGTTGTGGGGTGCACTTGTGAAACGGCGGTCGCACCCAGCCGTCCTCCCTGCGCGCTGACGGCGAAAATGGCTGTTGGGAGATGACGGGCTGGTGATGCTGCACTTTCTAGGTGGAATTTCGTCATCCGCACTCCCCGCTCGGCCCTGGAAGGAAGACGGTAGTCGGATTTCGCCGCCGCCTCCTCCCGCCGGGGCTCGGCGGCCCGCGGGCGATATAAATAGGGGCTGATTTCAGCGGCCGGCGGAGCGCGCCGGCCCAGCGCAGCCGGCTGACAGGCGGAAGCGCCGGCGCCCACGTGACGTGACGCGACGCGCGGCGGCGCGCGGGCGCGCCCGGGTGCGGGGGCCGCTCTCGCGGTAACAGGGTCAGCCGGGGTGAGTGTGCGGGCCCTGGTTTCAGAAGAAGCCCAGGTGACACCCGGCGCACCTTCCAGAGCCGGGAAAAGCGCTCCTTCTTCGGCACTGGGTAACAACGGTGTGACCTTTCACTTGAGGGCATGCGTTTCACGTGGCGGAAGAATGTGCTGACCAATAAGCCGCGGAGACTCTTGTTTACAGGGGGTTAATACCAGCATTAGCACCTAAAGCTAGATTTAGTAAGTGCTGAAACGTGTTTGCAGCATGCTAATTTAGAAGTGGAGCAAGTCAGTTGAGGTTGGTGGTGGCAGTGTGTTTGATAGCGCTTTGAGCTTACCTGCTTCATAAAAGGGCGGAAGTTCAGTCTTTATTTGCATTATGTAGCCATGGGCCTACAACAGAGATGACAAGATTTTTTTAGATTTCTGTAGCTGAGTCATGATTTCTGGTGTCTCCCTTGACTGGTGTGTATGGTGGTAAAACTGTATCAGAATAAGTGTGAAGCTGTTTTGTAGTCCTGAAGGGAAACTTTTTACCTGGAAGGTGTTATAAAAGCATAAATACTGGAGCTATTTATAGCTGGAAAACGAGGTCCTGTGACTGTCATCAGGCAAACAGATTAGTTTTGCTTGTTTACTTTCTCCTGCTCTCGATTTACTTTGATCCCAGAAATTTGGTTGAACTAGACAAAGGCAAGCTACCAGTTGCAGTTGTCATGATAGTGGAACATAAATTTGCTACTTGCAGTGTAGGTTTTCTTAGTTAAAATAAGTATTTCTCTATACACTATAACAAATTAGTTTTCAGCATTTTTGACTTCTCACAAGCATTAGCAGTCAAATTTCTCTTACTGTGACTGTTCCAGAATAGGAAGTCAGCAATCTAGAAATTACACTAAGATGTCGGCAGGTGCCATGTACAGTGCTTCTGCTAAATTTAAATTTTGGGAGAAGTGCAGTGTTCTGACATGTCCTCAATTTGTAGCAGATGGCTTGATTATTGTGTTCCAGTTTTACTACCCTTGTGAATCAAGGATTTGGTTGCTCTTCAGTTGTTCTACTAACCTTGCTTTGTAGAGGTTAACCAACAGTGAAAGTGAAGTGTTTTTATTCCTAACTTCTGCAGTTCATGGCAGAGAGTGTGTTGTCTGCCTTGGGGAGACCTGGAAGTCTTGCTCTAACTTTATTAAGACAAATGATTTAACTGGCTTTTTTAAAAAAATATGTAGGCTTGTAATAGAATATATTCAACAGTTTAAAGTTGTTGATTATATTTCTCTTGGAAGAGTAAGACTTGACCTAAACTCATTTTAGAAATGCTCTTAGGTTCTTGGTTGAAGGGCCCGTTGTACGGATGTTGTTGCCAGTTGCTACTCAGTATCTGGTTTAAAGCAATTTAAGCAGTGTTCACTGCCTTGTTTTGGAAACTCCTAAAGATAGGAGTACAAACATTAAATGGCTGCTGCCAATACTTTAGGTATTTTTATTGTTTGACAAATGTACTGTGAGAGTAGGAACTGCTAATAGTGGAATTAGCATCAAAATGGTCCAAGATCAATATTACTGAAAATGAGGCTCTTCTACCCAGAGTTGGGGAAAAAATAAGCTATGTTATTTGCCAAAACTGTTTAGTAGATGTGAACTTGGTCTTGCTTATTCTGCATACCCGTTAGTGCTCAGAGGTTGGTAATAAAGGACTTTTTTGGCTATCAAATTGAATTTGGTCATAACCTGCGTGTGCAGCTCAGTGCCCGACAAGTACATTATTATTCAATATGATGACATTTTTCTGCTCTTAAAGGTTCATAATGATGTTACCTCGCAATACAATTGCAGTATTGAATGGTATATTAACATCCATATAACCCTCTTTAAGAATGCTGATATCACTTTTGCGGGCCTGAGTGAGCAGACATATTTAATTCTATAACCATGCAATTGATTTTGGTGATATGCCAGCTCCTAATGCAGTTCTTGGTTTTATTTACAGCATCGAGATGACTCAGGAGACAAACCAGACCCCAGGGCCTATGCTGTGTAGTACAGGATGTGGATTTTATGGAAATCCTAGGACAAACGGGATGTGTTCTGTTTGCTACAAAGAGCATCTTCAGCGACAGCAGAATAGTGGTGGTAGAATCAGCCCAATGGGTAAGGGTGTGTGTTTCTTTTTTTTTCATTATGCTTTTAAAATAAGACATAGGGAAGATGACAAGGAATCCCACAACATTTTTCAGGAGGACTTCTGAAAACTATGTACTAAAACAATGAGTGTAAGACAGAATACTACTGTAAGTCACAGTAAAGATAAAAACACATTGCTGTGTAGTGTGTTCTGGTCCACTTGGCATTCAGCCATAACTTCCTTTCCCACTTATCCTCTTCTATTAACATACTCTTATACAATCTCTGAATTTTGGTTGTTTGCTAACAGTATAGGCTGTATTTAAGTAAGAAGTAATTTGCAGTAGCCAAGAAGACTGTATGCAGATAGTTCATAGCTGTATATGAGACTATTTGGCTAACGTATATTCTATAATTTGTTCATTACTAACTTGTTAAATTCTTGTTACATAGGAACAGCCAGTGGTTCCAACAGTCCTACCTCAGACACTGCATCTCTACAGAGAGCAGACACTAGCTTAAACAACTGTGAAGGTGCTGCTGGCAGCACATCTGAAAAATCAAGGTAAGATGAAGGTATTACTTCAAGGTTTAAATGACCTATGAGTGTGCAGCAAGTTGAAGGCCTGCAGCAATCCTGCCCTATTACAGTGAGTTTATGCACAAGGAAAGGGACAGTCTACCAGATAGTGCTTTTTAAATCTGTGTAAATAAGAACTAATTAAAATATTTGGTGTTGGACTGCTACATTTAAAAGAATGGTTTTGATTTATCTGGAGAAATATTTGCTACAGGTTTACCTGTTTTCTTCTGGGGAAACTGAGAGTATAAAATGTATTTTGAAGATAGTGGAAGCAGAGGTCAGGAACATGTATCAGAAATTGTACAGATAGTTTATTAATGGATCTGGGCAGTTTAAGCTTTTATTTTGAATGCAAAACTAATGTAAATTATGTGTTTCACTCTACTTAAACAGAAATGTGCCTGTTGCCGCTTTGCCTGTCACACAGCAAATGACAGAAATGAGCATTTCAACAGAGGATAAAGTAACGCCGAAAACAGAGATGGAGCCAGGTGTGTTTTGCAGAGTAACAGTGGGTACAACTGGTGACTTAACAGAAGCCAACGGTTTGTTAACTTTCAAAGTAGGCATCTCCTGTTATGGTGATGGTCTTGAAGGACTGCTAAGATGATTGTTCAGGATGCTTTAAGAATACTCTTTTATCAGAATCAAGAAAAAAGGACTAGTGCCACAATAGAGTTTTAAGATGCGCATTCAATGTCGGTCAAACAATTGACACCTGGGAGGGAAGTTTTGTCTCCCAAACCTTTGTTTTTAAAAGTAGGGCACTCAAAACTTGGATTTGGGCAAGGTGTTCAGTTTCGAAGTCAAAATGTTGAGATTTCTGTGTATTAGCTAGCAGTACAATTCCTGCTGACTTATGGCAGTCAGAATGGCTTGTTGTATTCAGAGAATGGAGTTCTTAATAAATTCATTTCTACAGAGGAGTGAGGCTGTGGAGGAAAGGAATATGTGGTTTAAAGATACTAACAAAAGCTGTTTAGGGTCCTTGAACTAATTGAGTAATCAGACACAACCAAAGCATTGTTCCACAGATGTAGGATACTTGCAGCCTTAATTATGGGGTGTGAATTGTCAGTTTAAAAGCTTTATTCTTGTACTGGAAGTCTGTAGCTGTAGTAGTTAAAATTTAAAGTGTAAACTATTTCTTGGAGGGAGGCAGGAAGGGGCAGCTTTCTTAACTACAAGTAGTGAGTGATTGAATTCACATCAGTTTGTTCAAATGGGTATCAACACACTTGTTCCTACTTAGACATATCAACACTTGTTTAACGGTTCTGAAACAGTCTCAGAACACTAAAATATGTTTAGTAGGAAGTCTGTTCACTCATGCTGAAGATAAAATTTTTTCAGCTTTGAAGGCAGTGAGGTGAAAATTGTGTAAAGTGCTGCTCAGCCCTATATGAAAATGATTTTTCTCTAGATATACCTTTGCAAGCAAAACTACTCTAACACATGATATTTAATTGCTCAGTATTTGTACAGAGGACTTTACCATTTGCAACAGGTCATGCTGAGTCAAGATTCTGTGACGTGAACTAAAGTACAGTTATGCAATATATTGAGTTTTTGATTATGTATAGACTGAGAGAAGATTTTTGCAGGTATTGACTTCCTATAACTGATGTAATCTGAAGAGGCCTTCTGTATGTAACTGAGAAAGAATTTAGCCTTTGCTACAATATTTATAAACCCATCTTGCCTTGTTATGAATTCCTACCTGAAATGTGGCAAGCAGGAAAGAGGAATACATAAAATGGTAATGTGACTTTACTCTTATTAGAACTGCCAGTGGGAGTTTGTCCTTTTGCCAGGTCTAAAGGACAATCATCAGTTACTGTTGATGTATTACCTGCTTTTCAGGTACTGTGGGTCCACTGTATGGTGGGTAGTGTCACACAGCACTCCGACTAGAATATGGGGCTGAAAAATCCAAAAGCAGTCAAGGTACTTAGGTGTTGCTGTAAATAATATCGCAGGTAGAAACCAGTAAAAGCTGTCACAAGCTGGAGTAGAGATCACTGGAAAAACTACCAGAGAACATAAACTACCAGAGAACTTACACATGTCTGGAAAAACCTTTGTGGAACTTTTTGAGTACATATCTGTAAATCTGTGAGGCAGCCTCAGTTGCTGTATTGCTTGAGTTCCCTTGTAAGTGTTATGGTTTGGCATAGGTTAGTGTCTGTATTCTTAGGGTTTGTAGGACATTTAAAATACACAAAGTGTTGGCTGTATTCAGTGGCACATTGATCTCTGTCTTGCAGGCAGGAGAGGCTGGCCTAGGCTTTTTATAAAAATTCCAGTCACACTTGGTCTAGTTGCATTTTTCTTCTCTTCCTTTTTCCACCACCATCCAATGTGTTGGTCTCTCCTCTCAAGGAGGAACTGAAACAATGGTAAATAAATCACATTGCCTCATAACAGCAAAGCTAATACTTTCTATAATGTGTAATTCTCTAAGATAATGCTACAGTCATGGAGTTGTTAATGAAAACATAGCCTAGCAAACTGAATTTCATAACCATCTATCATATAGTAACAAATCATGAACAAACAATGTAGCCTTCAAGCCAAGTGACTTGTTCTCCTTTCAGTGTCTTCAACAGTATTAAGCCATCTTCTGCCAGATTTTCATTAGCAAATGAAATTCTGGATATTTTCCTTACAAGCCAGAAAGTTAAAAATAGAATTGCATCTGGTCAACTGATTTTTTAAAAAAATTTTTTTTTAGCAGTCTGTAGCATAAAATTACACTTGTTTGCTGTAGGAATTGAAGCAAATGCCTTGAAGGTGATGAACCTGAGAACCATGAAGCAATTAAGCTTAATAGGCTTACTTTTCTTGTTTGGTTGGGGTTTGTTTTTTTTTTTCCTTAGCACAGGTTGAGGTTGCAACCTGGATTCTTGTTCAGAACAAATCTGATGCTAAGACAACTAATTGTGTCTTAACATTTGAAGGAAGAAAGGCATGATGGATGTAACTGACCTATTTGGTCAGTCTTAATATGCTATGTTTTCTTGTAACTTGTAGTTTTTTAGTTCAACGTACTTGTTTGTTGCAATTTTGTAGTTGAATCGTACCATGTCTTTGCAGTTCTGTATCTGAACTGCTCATCAGCCAGAGAAATCTAAAGACCTTTGTGTCCAAGCTCAAATTCTTAAGTGGGCATTACTTACAAAATACTTTTAATAGGCAAACACCTTTCCTTTCCTTGTGTTATGCTATCAGAGCAAGAGATTACCAAGTTGGTAAGGCATAGTGGAGCCCCTGCTTAGGAAATGCAGAGGTTTTTTTAGCAGGTATTCAAATTGAAATGAAAGATCCATACAAGCAAGATAATTGAGTTACATAGAAAGCACCAAAATTAAACTGATATTTGAAATAAGTATGTTTAAACAATCATTATTTCAAGCATATCGTATTTTTAGCGTTTTCTTGTGCTTTTGTAAATAATTACCCTGCTGAATGATGAGTCTGCAGTCAGGTCTGTCGGTCTTTCCAGACATAATTAGTATCAGCATGTGTATCAGAGGTTTGGGTGGGGTTTTTGTTTCATGGTTTTGTTTTGGTTTTTTTAAACCCAATAATAGCTCCGTTTTAGGGAGTAATATGATTAGCTGTCATTTTGTGAAGCTACAGCTGCAGAGTAGCACTACTTATAAAGAAAGTGAACCAGAAATGGAATAGATTAGTTTAATTGCATTTATGTTGTAGCTTACCCTTTCTGTTCCTGAATTAATCAGCTTCAGAAGACAGTAGGCAATGGTGGTTGGCTCACTTGTCTCTTGGCTTTCTACCAAGCTAATATGATTAGACTTATTTTGCAGCTGTCCTGCATTCAGGTTGAGACCCTGCTAAGGGTTACCCTCGCTTATATTGTAGATAGAACTAGTGCGTTTTATGTGTGTGTACAGTGTGTTGCAGGAAATATTGTAAGATTTTGAGTAGACAGCTTACGAGATGGTGGCTTAACATGGTAACTACGTGATACTTCTTAAATATTGTCGTAATGAGTGCCTTGTTAATTCTGATGTATTTTCACACATGGCTATAATATTTTAATCATGTTGCAATCTGTAGACAGTTCCTTTCTGGCTGTTGGTAAAATTATCTGATATTAAAACTCTGTCTTGTGTTGAAAATAAATAGCTTGTCTTCAGGTTTTCCACGTCTGCTGTAGCTTCAGTAGATGCCCCTGACTGAAGCAATTCTGAAATGGAACAAGTAGTCTCTTCTAAGCCTTGAAGCTGTCCATCTTGGAGAATAAGATGGGACCCAGCTGTTGGTCCTGTGCTTGTTGGTGATAGGATGCTATTATTATTTTAACAGGTATACTACAGACATCAAGTCTTCATGGTGACCAAATTAAACCATATTTATGTGGAATACTGAAACTAGGGTATCTTTAAATTCTATTAATATTACAGTAAAGCTATTCAATATACCTGTTAGAGTTGGGCATGTAAGAGACAAGTTACAGAACATTTCTATTCCCTTTCTTTGACATAAAATTAAACATGCTGGAAAAAAATTTATTCTGCCGCCTTTCATCATGGACACCAGGGTAGTTAGTTCCTGAAGAATAAAGTATTTAAGCTCAGGAAGCTTGATTATGCATGAGTATTGTCTGTCTTTTCAGACTAAAATTTCATATACGAGTCCATTGTGTTAAACCCAGTGTAAGGACTGCACAATCTGTAGTGCAGCTTTCTAGTTCAGTACTGCAGAAGTGCAGTCTAATGTCTTTCTGATGACCTTTGGACTTCACTTTTTTTTCTCTCTTGTTTTAGTTTTTCCCATTTTTCCACGGTGGGAGTTGGGAGGTAGCTTAATCAATTCAGAATGCTTAAATCAATCTCTTTTTGTGCTTTCAAGACTTTGCTCCACTGGTATACTTACCATTTACTAGTACCACAATAGTCATGCAGCTTAAGCTGTTTGAATCTTATTTTAGTGAATTTTTGTTTAGTTAGAGAAGCTTCTAAAAACTTCTTGGTGTTACTTCAGTTGACCTGTCTTGTCACTTCTCATGTACAGAGGGTTAAAAAGTAAGATTGCTTCATTTTCTTCAGATTTTGTTCAACAGAAACATTGGATTAGTTCCTTTCTAGTGGGAAAACACCTACAGTAGGTGTGTTCTTGTGAAGCAGCCATACTAGTTCCACTTAAATAAGAGAAGAAACTTGTTCACAGTGAGGGTAACAGAACACTGGAACAGGCTGCCCAGGGACGTTGTGGAGTCTCCTTCTCTGGAGACATTCAAAACCCACCTGGACGCCTTCCTGTGCAACCTCATCTGGGTGTTCCTCCTCCGGCAGGGGAATTGGACTAGATTTTGAGGTCCCTTCCAATCTCTTAACATTCTGTGATTCTGTGATATAAGGAAAACTACTGTCAGTTTTGAAAATGCTGTTTTTAGAGTGATTTTTAATTTTAAATTGTGGTCCCACATAGTCACTGTGGCTTGATAGTTAAGCATCTGAGCAGTTTGTAGGACATTTCTACTGTGGCATGTGACTAACTTTTCTCATCAGTGGCCTTGCTGTTCCCACATACCTTTTGTAAAGATGCATCTTCAGGCTACATATGAAGTAAATTTTCCCAAATTCATGATGCAATGCCTGTATTTGTGCAGGTTTTTTTCAGGCACCTCTCCAATACTACAATTATGTTAGTCTTTACTAGCAGGTTGGTGATGGTCGTCTTTGTGCACGATGGTTATGCATCTTACAATGTCTACAGTTAATAATTTAAGATGAAAATAATAGTTAATAAAGGCCCAGTTCTGAAAATCTGTTGCTTCTATGGGGTTTTTTTGTCCTTGTAATAGAACTGGTCTGGTAAAATTCAAGTAAAGTAAGCTTGATCTGTTAATGTCTTGAGCCAAAGGTTGAGAAGGGAAAGGACCAAGGTGATGGACAGGGTACATGCAAAGGGAAACTCAGTTAAAGTGACAAAACCTGTTTTAGCAGTGAGGCCTACAGGTCTACGAGGTCTACAGGTACTAGTAACCACTATTTTCCAACCTTCAACATTTGTTCAGTTATTCGTGGTGATCATATAGCAATCACTTAGAGCGCTCTGCCTGATGATTAATACTGTGTAACTTAGAGCATAAAATGAATTTAATATATTGAGCACTGGAATTGTATTTGCCCGGTTGGATTTGGCTTCTGTGCTAAAGGAAGCCTTCTGTGACAAGCAGTTGTCAGGATAGCATCTGGATTTATATTGGTTCCTGATGTCATGGCGGAACAACTACAATTTACAGTATTTTTCATCTGAGCCACAGGTTGATGAAAAAGGACTTTTGTTCTGTGCTTTAAGTAAGAGACATGTTAGGCAGCTTTGTCCCTGTCCTAGCCATTATTCAGAAGCATATTTATGAAGGTTTAACATGAAAATCTCATAATCAGACTTTGCTGACGTAAAAGAATAGGAGAATCCTTTATTCATGGGGAGTAATACATTGAACATTTTAATTAGCATTTAGGGGGCTGTGTCCCATCTTGTCTTGGGACCTTCTAATGCCTGTTACTGCATGTTGTGTACTGCTTTTTCTTGGAACATGTTTTAGTTGTGGGGTAAGGGTCATGTTAGAAGCCCTTTCACCAAATGTGCCTCTACGGATTCTTAGGATCACTTTACACTTCCTGGGCTGTCAGTTGTCACAGTTTCTTTATGCAAAGGAGAAAGTATACCTGTAGTAGTTGGTAACATTTTCCCTTAGATGGATTTGTTCTCAATGTCTTTGTTTTGTGATAGAGTGATTTACTAGGCTATCTCTTTTCCTTGGTGATTCCTAGGAAGTTGCTCTTTCTAATTTTCCTTCCTTGTTGGCATGTTAGGCAGTGATAATGGTTGTTCCTCTTCTTTTTCTCTTAGTGCATGTTTTGAGTGACTTTAATGATTTAGGTCATGATTGATTTGCTGCTGCTTCTGCATTTTATTTTTTCATCTGATTGAAACAGTATGCATGTTCCCAGGGCTCATATTTATAAGTTGGTTCTACTGCAGATGAAGCTTCCCCCTGGATAGCTGTACACCAAATTGCAAAGTGTGCAAGCATTTCTGGTTCCTCTATTTCATCTCCCATGGTTTATGATTAACATTTCATTTTTAAACAAATTAGCAATATAACAAGTCTAAAAGGGGAGGTCTTTATGCTGTTTTTTTAACACCATAGCTGATGGCCATTAACCAGGTTGGATGATATCCAACAGGTTTGCACTGTGATATCACTGGTCTTTAACCTGTTTTTTGGTTGCAGGCTATCAAATAGATTACCTGATACTGAACACTGTTTTCCTTGAGATTTAAGGACAAGTTCAGAGGATCATATCTGTTCATCTAGAAAATGTTAATCAACAAGACAAAGAAGTTTTCTCAAAAAACCAAAACCAGCAGCAGAGATTAGTCCAAAAAGCACCATTACAGTCATGATTGTAGTGCTAGTGCTGTAGTATAATAGTTTTCTTATCCCTCAGACTTGGCAAAATAGTATTAACACTGAACTTCCCAAATTAAAAACAAAAAAACTATGCAAGATGACAAAATATAAATGTAGTAAGTAGCCTTAGTTGTTCATTATGACTGTTGCTATAATACATAAGTAAAATATAAGAAAATATTAGCAACTATTGTTTTACTACATTATGGTTTTGGGTGATGAGCACTGAAGGTTTCTTGTTACCTCTGAGAGCTTGTCACTCAATTTATTCTAGAATGCATTTTGTAGTTTGTTCCATTTTAGAACAATAGATGTCATCATACAGCTGGGAGTGTTCACGAAAACGGTACCAGGAGCAGGTGTCGAAGTTCTAGGCAAACACACCTCCCTCAGCTTTCTTCTGTTTTAGTTGGGATACAAGGAGGATATTAGAAAAGTTTACTTGATTGGTTGAAAGAATACTTTTTAAAACTAAATGACCAGGTTTGTGAAATGACAAATTTTTATCCTTCAGGCAACTTAAGAGGTGACTCAGGTTTGTCTGAAGGTGTTAATGACAGGCAAGTAAAAAATGACTCATTCTAACTATAGCTGCTTGAACACTAAAGCTGAATACAGTACAAAAATACAAAAAATAGTCATTGTAAATTTGCACTTTGTTCTTTAAATTACTAAAAGCATCAAAAATGTGAGGGCTCTTTTGCACTGTGTGTGTTTTGTAATTGTATTCTCGATGTGTCACAGGATCAGTGGCTCGCTAGCTGCTGTCTTGGTGAACTGTTTAGGCATTTGACTTCACAAGCATAGTGGCAGAGTAACCCAGTACGATGATAGTAACACATTATTACCGAATTTCATTTGCTTCTAAAATATGTTCCTATGAGTTGTATTCTCTACAGATATTCCCTCTGTTCAGCAACTTTTAGCTGTGACAATATTGTTATTGTTTCAGATGAAATGTTACTTGATCATATCTTTTTTAATATTAAATTTGTACATAGAAGTTCTGTAGTGCTTTTCAAGCCTTTAACCACAGTATACACCTATTTAGATGTAACAAATAAGTGCCTTACATTTTCTAGCTGGTGGAACTGTGAGGAAAATGATTCATCTTGAGCAGAGCCGAAAGGGAAGAATAGAGTACCTCAGCTAGTCTACAAAAATGTAAATCTGGAGTAGGGATTTCTGTGTAGTACTTCAGAGAACAAACATCAGGGTCCTAGGGGGAATTAATCTTTAAGAAATACACATGCTACTGAATAGCTAGTGAAGTCAAGAAAAGGAAATTTAACCTCTATTTCCTTTCCTTTCTTTAACAGTTGTTACTCAACCAAGCCCATCAGTTTCTCAGCCTAGTACTTCGCAAAGTGAAGAGAGAGCTCCTGAGCTGCCCAAACCAAAGAAGAACAGATGTTTCATGTGCAGAAAGAAGCTTGGACTCACAGGTATGAAACACTTCATCAGTTTTGAACAGATCTGTATGATTTGTTTCCTCTTGCTAGATTAAACTTGATTAAATGTCTGTAGACATTAAACTTATTTACTTCTTCAGAACCCAAACAAGTTAGTGCAGCTCTTTGTTTTTCTCACTCTGTCAGAGTAGACAAACATACCCCCTTTGTAGTGACTAAGACCTTGATTTACAACTTAATTAAATATGGAGCTTCCTAGTGATGTTGCTTCTTTCTCTGTGTACAGGAATTGACTGCAGATGTGGAAACTTATTTTGTGGACTTCACCGTTATTCTGACAAGCATAACTGCCCGTATGATTACAAAGCAGAAGCTGCAGAAAAAATCAGGAAAGAGAATCCAGTTGTGGTGGCTGAAAAAGTCCAGAGAATATAAATTAACCTGCTGTGAAAAGACTGACTGACTTTCTGTTTTGTTTTGAATATATCCTAGGAAAACACGGAAGAGCAGGTGCATGGCCGTTTTCCTCTGTTCTCCAGAGTTTTACTTTCATTCTTGTCTGTCTTCATGATATTTCAGAATGTTTGGGTGTTTGTTACAGGCAGAATTGGATAGATACAGCCCTTGAAAATATATATGCCCTCCCCAGAATATAATTGGATTATCAGAAACTTGCACAGGAATACACACATGCAGAGAGGACAGACTCTCTAGTTCACAGTGCCAAACAGATATATGCTATCTGTATGTTTGTAGCAGATCTGCTGTTTGAGATGTTTGAGGTATATAATCATGGACTAGTGTTACGTGCCTGTTTTGGAGAAGGATACATCAAAAAGGTTGGCAGTCTACTTCTGTCAGTTAAAATCTCATTGTAATTTTAGTTTCCATGCTCCGTTGTTTTCCAGCAGAATGTAAGCTATGTAGAGGGATCCAACAGCCCAGTAAGATCATGGAATACCACGTTGGAAGGGACTACAAGGTTCATTTGTTCCAACCTTTCCTAGCAAAAGCACAGTCTAGACGAGATGGGCCAGCACCCTTTCCAGCTGAATCTTAAAATCATCCGGTGTTGGGGAATCCACTGCTTCCCTGGGGAGATTATTCCAATGGCTAATTGTTCTCATGGTAAAAAATTTTCCTCTGGTATCCAATTGGAATCTCTCCAGGAGTAATTTGTACCCATTACTCCTCATCTTTTCTGTGTGACTCCTTTGGTGCCGTGTTTAAGACAGTCCCTTATCAATTGCACTGAGAAAAATGGAAAAAATCAGATATATATGAGAAGAAAATTATTTGGAAAAGATTGCATTAACTTTAAAATAGTGAAAATAGGTTCCCAAAGGAAATGTCCTGCTAGGCACTTATGAACTAGCCTGCAACAGAGTTGTCTGTTTTTCGTTGCATAGCTAAAAATGTTGTGTAGCACAATATTGTAAGATTGGTTTACAAAAAAAACCAAGTTACATATGTTTTTAGACATACCACAGCAGCTCTATCAAGCAACATGTCTCGGTAAGTTGCTGAAGTATTAGAGCAGTTTATTATTCATGTACTATTTATGTTCTGTATGTTCTGAGTTGAAAAGAATATCGGGAGTTTTTTTTCCTAGTTTTAAATGTTAACAGTTGCATCATTCTGCATGGAAAACCATACTCAACATGGCTGCTGTAGACTTAAGTGGTAGCTGGAACCACTCTTGGAGGGCTGCTTTACCATTTTTAATTGTACTTGGGTATAGGACTGTAGTGTTCTTGGGTGTATTGCATGGGCTGCATTATCTACAGCATTGTACAGTAACAACTCTAGAAAAGGCAGTATACTTCACTGATGCTTGTCTGGTAATATCACTTCTGTGTTATAATGGAAGGGTTTTTTGTGATGTATGAAACTTGTGTTTTTTATATAAACAAGTACAGTTTAGACTAGTGTTGTGGTAATGCCTGTTTTCATCTGTAAATAGTTACGTATGCACACAAGGCGCTACTCCTGAACTTCTTACTTTTGTTGCAGTATTCATTCTTAGTTTTTGCTTCACTATTAAAAGCAACAGGTTTTTGCTTCTAACTTCCTTCTGAGTTATTAGATATGCAAACATGTACAGATAGTTCATATTTATGTATTGCACATAATCATGCTACCCAGCATCTATGCTATATTGTATTATGTAAATAATAAAAATGTACAGAAGGAAATACTTCCTTTTGTGATAGTTCATTGCTTTTAGTTATTGCTGTAATCAGAAGCTGACCATGTAGAGGTTGAGGTGCAAAGTTAGTACTAAGTTCTTATAGATGTCATCTTTATGCTTAAGCCTGCCTATGTCCTTATTTCTTGTTAGGATATACTAATGTCTTTTAAGATGACTTGCATGAGCAGCTGGAATACAGACAACTACTTGATGGCCCGACAAAAATGCCAGCAAACAAGTACTTAAAGGGAGCAAATGAAAGGACTGGCAATGAACTTCAAAGGTTATTTTCTTTTGCCTAAAAATATTATTTCCAGTAGATCCGTTATAATAGAGCCAGTGCACTGACTACACCATTCTGTCCATATCTTCACCAGCAGAGCTGGGCAGAGTTATTGGCACGGTCAGCATCCAAATACAGATGTTAAATATGCCATGTTTATCCTTCTCCATGAGAAGAAGGACAGAGCACACAGCACATCTTCCTTTGGAGGAAGACATCTTCACTGCTGGATAATGCATAAAAATTGCTTACATCAGAAATGATAATGTGCATCCCACCAGTCAGCTGATACTCATGACAAGTTACTACTACAGCCACTGTATATACCACCAATAGTGGAAGATAGGCATGCTCTGGGACTTCGTTTTCCAGTATGAATTTTATGACTTAGTCATGAAACTGCTTTAAAGCACCAAAATCATAATTGTTCTACCTTTTGTATTAAAGTGAAATCAGCTACTCCACTGCAGCATAAATGGATTTTTGGTTGGTTGGGGTGGGTTTTTTTTTGGTTGGTTTTTTTTTGAGAGGGACCTGAGAACTCCCTGTAACTGTAATTTGAGGAGAAGGGGTCTGGTTTTGATGCTGTCATGGCTAGAGTGTTTTAGGACAGGTAATAGTACTGATACTGGTAGTTAAAGGTTGTTATGGTCTCAATTTCTCTGCTTTTTCACCTGAACAAAGGCTGTACTTGGGAAGATGCATTGAAATAATTGATTTCAGTAGACCTGTGGCAGAAAGCATGGAATGAAAAATCCCTCATTGTCTTGTAAAATCATGAATACTATCATATGTAAATTGCCCACAAGTAGGGAATGAGCTCATACTCAAAAGTACTCAAACTTGCTTCTTTTAATAACTTATGTAGTGCCTGTAATCTTTCAGGAGCCCTAATTCTGCTGAGGCTTGCCAAACACTCAGAGGAGGGGAAGGTACTTTATAAAGAGCAGGTACTGACAAAGGATGGAGGGCAGGTGGTAGTATTTAAACTTAGGTGCAGACACTGGTACATCTTCCTTGGCAAAGCGTAAGAATGTAGGTGCAGTGTCGTCCAGATCTTCCTCCCCACTGCCCAACTTGCAGACTGGTATATATTCCTAAAAGAAATAGTTAACTCCTATGGGACTGACAGTCACAGTCAATTTTAGTAGAGTGGTATTAAAATGCTTTGAGAAAAAGTCTGTCTTCTATAATGTCTAAACACAAGCCATTCATAAAACTGCTGTCACTTGCTCTTTCAGTTTAAAGTGACAAACAACTATGAATAAAATACCTGTCTTCCAAGAAAGAAAGATGATCACTTCACATGACACTGGTCCCACTTGGCTGTTAGGCTGAGGTGTTCTTAATTTACACAGAAAACACCCAGTTCTGGGAAGAGGCTTCCTCTGTCCCAAACAAGTTTACCAGGTTATGGGAATGTTTTTTAGTTAGGGCACAAAAAGGAACATACAAACAAATGAGTAAATGAAAGCAGCTAGGTGACTAAAACTGTTTGGTAATCTTCAATCTGAAATGCTTGCCTAGCTATAGTGTTACAGCTGTGCAATAGTATGTTCTGCAGGATTCTCTGCAAACTTACTGACAGCTGTTACTGTTAAATCTGAAATTCGGAGTATAGCGACAAGCTTCCTGTGGTGTTTCTAACCTGTTGCTGTGAGGCTGATGAGCTGCCAGATGGCTTTGTTGGTTGTGGTGCATAAGGATGCCATGGAGTTGAGAAGCCCTGACTACCTTCCTGGTACTTAGCCCTTTGGAAATGTGCTTCTGATCATGAGTTATTCGGACACGTGTTTTGGAAGGTCATTATTCACAAGTGTAAGGGCATATCTTATGCGCTTGTATTTGTCATGTCTCTCAGTGTCAGTCTCTCAAAGGATACTTAATAAGGCTTTGACTTGTGCCTGGTATATATAATGACTCAAAACACATGTCAGTTTCTCGGCATTCCTAAGCAGCTCAACATCAACTGATGGTGTACTTGAAGGAGAAAGTTTCCGATAAGGAAATTGGCTTGTTTCAGGTATCCAGGTGTGTTAAATAGCAATGATTCAGTAAGAAAAGGAACTTTGCTCGCTGTATAGCTGTGTGATTTTATGTTTGTTTTATTAGTTTCGCAGCCAGCCAAACAATGCAAATGCATTTTCTCACAAATGACCTATTACTGACTCCCTTGATGTTTTTTGTAATTAAACACCCAGGAAATTTGATGGACTGTGCTCTGATTCGGGAGATACAAAGGGCTCTGTCAGTACACCCAAAAGTACCTGGATTCCATTGCAATTAATACATGACAAACCCAAACAGTTAATTGAGGGGAGCAGTTAGAAAACCCAAGCTGGAAAAAATGAGAGTGGCTACCTGTGAAAATGTTAAAACATAGCCCAGGAGAAAAGTTCTCTGTGTGAGTGCAGTGAGGATTAGTTATCACCACAGTGAAGTCAATATCTAACAGAAGAGAGTTTTAAATGCCATTTCACAGCACGGAGTTACCCATTAATCTCCTGTAAACCCTTCAGTAGAACATTTTTCAGCCTTTAAATTGACCATTGTACTAGTAATTTAGTCATGGCCAAAGAAGAAATAGCATTTGTTTTTGGTTTTGTTTTCTTTTTGCTAGACCGAAGAAAATACAGAGACTGATTCTGCTTGAAAGGACACATCAGCACAATGAAGTGGAACCAAGGACCAGATTTCTGACTCATAAAGAATTCAATTCAGTGGAAGAAGCAAGTCTTGGTATGTGGGATGCAAAATAGCAGAGTATCAGCAGCCTGTGATTGAAATTAAATGAGAATAGAGGTGTAAAACTGTTAAAGATGGCAGTACTGAAATAAACACAAGGATCAACAGCTACAATGGCAACCCAAGACACTGGCTTGACTGCTGATTTGTGTAGATAACAAATCTGTACCATTAAAAAAAGTGTGTCGATTATTGAAACGACTGGAGTCACAGCTTCCTGAAGGTGTGTCTCACTCTTGCCTTTTGTACTAGATGGTAAGATGTAGGTGACAATTTTTTTTTTTTTAATGTCAATATCATTTTGGTGTCTGTTTCTCTCCACCAAGCTCGTGGCGAGATTGTGGTAGTATTGGAAGCTGGTTTTCTCATGTGAATGCTACTTTGGCTCAAGCGCCTAAGTAAGGTATCTGTATCTTTACTAAGCCTCCTTGCAGTCCTAGCTTTTTTTCTCTCAGTATCCTCAACCAATTCACAGCATTTATTCCTGAGTAGCAATAAGTCTGGTTATCACTAACTGAAGTTTATTTATTATGGAGAGAAAATAAAGAATAAATATGATAATTGTGTCTACTCTTGCAACAGAATACAGGCATACAGGGTAGACTATCTTGTATGATTAGTCCTGATCCAAGGCAGGTTAAATCTTGCACTTAGCTGACTGTATGGGCACTTGAAAGGTCTGTAGGGTGAAGTGCCTCCCCCTCTGCAGGCATTTCATAGTGAGGTTACCCATCATCTGTGCCAAGCGAAGGCATTTCTAGAGCTCCCCCTCCTTCCGAGTTCCCATTGGGATGCCTGTAATGCTAAATTACTACCATTGCAGCGTGGTGCTATTTTGAATTCACACACAGGTGACTTTTCTCAATTACGTTACTGTGACTATGGAGAAAGTTCTTTGTTTTTTTCCTTTTGTTGTGCATGTATTTTTTTAATATGTATAGGGGGGTGCGTGGATCAAGGAATCTTATATATAAAGTATAAAGTTCCTTCCTATTTTTCATTTTTCTTCCAGTTAACATTCCATATCTCAAAGGATTCAACTGAACATAAGCCTGATGTTTGCAATGTCATATAGTATAGAGTGACCATGTCTGTATAAGACCAGCCTGAATATCAGAATAAGATGACCTTCCTTAGTGAGACAGACCGGGGCCGTGTTTACTAAACGAACCACCAAGGCTGTCTTACTCATGGAAAAGGTTTAAATCCAAGGAAAGACTTAGAGTCACTGACTGTGTGATAGCCAAATGTACTTACTCAAGACACCTTATCTTCATGCTGCTCCACCTCATAAGCTACTTTAAAATACAGCTGCGTCTGAATTGGTTTTACTCTTCTCCATACCCACAGCCAGTGAGCCTCACCATGATTTAGTGTGCTGTTTTAAAACGCTTTGGGTGTTATGTTAGGTTTTTGAGGTTGTTTTGATAGGGCTGTGACACTGTTGATGTCAAGTCACTTTTAACCTGCTCTTCCTGGTTCAGGTGTTTTCAGGTTCTTCCTATAGCTCTTTCTGATGGTACAATAATGAAACCAATACAAATGGAGGCAACATGATCTAAAGGATAAACTGAAGCTATGATTCAGTGCAGGGCCCTGCTCGCAGCAGAACATTTCTTTCAGCTTCATTTTCCCACTGTGACCATAGATATCTCAGTCCCTTTATCCAGTCTCTGAAAGGTGCCATTAAATATTAACCAGGCATATTTAGATATGTGTATTTAGACTTCTCTTTGTTGATTGATTTTTCTTTTCAGATTCCATTGACAGTGGTCTTTACATGTAGTTAATGTATTTTGTTTTCTGAAAGCATTTCATTAGTGATATTTACCAGCTTGTTGCTGTACCCTTTTGTGAGAGAAGTGTTAGAAGCACAAGGTGTTTGCTGAGCTACCGAATGGAAAACATGTAGGTGGAGAAATGCTCCCTAAAGCTCAGACGTTTCATCTTCAGAGACCCATTGCACCCCTCTGTAATATTTTGCCTGATTGGTGATTTTGCAATGTAGTGAGACGGGATGAAGTCCCACTGTGAATCTTCACTTGTAATATTACCAAGATTGTAGCATGGATCTGAGGAAAGAAAAGCAATTTAATTCACTGTTCCTCATTCCTGTTTATCTAGTCTTTACCACAGTGTACATTTATATTTATATTGTTTGAAATCTACCCAACTTTCCTCATTTGCTGATGAGCATTTTCCTTGAGCAGACAACATTTTTACTGTAGATTCGATCGAAGTTTACTTTAGCAGGTCAGCAAGGAGTTGAGCACATGACAAATATGCCTTGAGTTCCCAAGGGAGCCTGTGAAACGGTTTGTGCACAGGACCATTTGACTTGATAATGCTTCTGGGAGACCAGGTCAGTCTAGGTTTAAACAGGATTAGGCTAAAGGAGATTTTCCTTAGTTGTATTTTAAGTAGCATGGGATTTATGAGGGGAAAGTAGGTTTATGACCCTGGAAAAATCTTGATCCTTTCACTCTGGTTACAATCTTCAGGGTGAGACTGAGCTGGTTCCTTTGGTTGCTATGCTGCACACATTTGATGGGTAATATCCATATGGATTTGTGTATTTCTAGTAGAAGCCCAACTTCTAACTGACCTTGTAGGACCAAAGACTTGGATGCTTTTCTGGCAGTTCAGTCACCACAACAGCTCATGGAAAGTTCACTGCGGTGTGGACTTTGCGTGAAGAGGAGGCAGGGACAGGTGAGACCACCACACAAGATTTGCGCAGGCTGCTGAGGAGTTGCAGTTTCGGTATCCATGACAAAACAAATCAGCTGGTAGCTTCAAGCATGTAGCTGTGATGCAAAGGTTGGCATTTGCCATCATGGCTTTAAGGTTTGCTGGCTGAGTCTGAGCCCTTAATCTGTAGGTTACAGAAATGTCTTTATGTTTCATTTAAGGTGATCTTTTTGCTCATATTAGTAATTTAGTCTCTTACATGTAAACACCTGGCAATAAGTAAATTATCAACATTGGGAATAGTTCACTGGATCCTCAGCAAGACTTTCTAAGCTGGAGTTTGGAAATCATATTATGTTAGGAAATGGCCTCGAAGTACAAGTTAATTTACTCAGCGTTTCAGTAAGCAGAGGTTGTCGTGTTTAATGGTTTGTCATCTGGTGAGGGTGAATCACAGGTCAGCACAGAGTCATTTCTCAGTGTTGACAAGCCTTCAGTAAATAGAAGCATTTAACACTCCTCTGCAAATAACTGCTGGAGACCAAAGGTTGTATCCATGAATAATAACATTAGGACTTTTACAGCCCTCTTCCTCTTTGTTTCCCAGAGCCTTTCGTAAGGGTGGGTGAAGGTTGCTCTCCCCAACACACAGAGCCAAGGATGAAGTGCAGAAGGGGTCAGCAAGGACACAGCCCTGTGGTCCTGGCTACAGCTGAGCCATAGCCATATTACCAGGCTATTGCCACCAGCTGCTTGACTCTCCTACAGCCCTAGGTTTTTAACCCCTCTACCCTAACATATGCAACTGCTCCCTGATTTGCTTTTGTCTAAAGGATTCAAGTTAAAAAGCCACAAAGATGATGAGAGGACTGGTAAGTCTGCCATATGAGGAAAGGCTGAGAGAACTGTGCTTGTTCAGCCTTGAGAAAAGAAGGCTTAGGGAAGACCTTATCACCATGTTCCAGTATCTAAAGGATGGCTACAAAGAAGATGGAGACCCTCTTATTACAAGGAGTCACATGGAAAATATGAGGGGTAATGGGCACACATTACACCTGGAGAGATTCCAACTGGACACAACAGGAAAATTTTTCACCATGAGAATGATCAGCCTTTGAAATAATGTCCCCAGGGAAGTGGTGGCTTCCCCAACATTGGACACTTTTAAGATCCAGCTGGACAGGTACTAAGCCATCTTGTCTAGACTGTGCTTTTGCCAAGAAAGGCTGGACCAGATGTTCCTTGTGGTCTCTTCCAACCTGGGATTCTATTTTATACAGCAGGTCACACAGAGGGTGAGTGAGTTACACTGCCAAGAGCAGAGGTGCAACATCTGGGGATGCCTCACATACAGACCAAACCCATCTTTCATTAAAAGAAGCACATCATCAATGTCCTAAACTGTCTCTGGCTGTGTGAAGCAGCAGTGAGAGTGCCCAGCTCCAGACACAGTTCTCCTTGCTTCTTCAAGGATGCCTCTGCTGCATCCCTGCTTCCCCCAAGCTCTGGGATGGACACAGCTTCTCCCCCTCCCCAAGCACAGGGAGGGTCAGGGGAGGTGCAGCAGCCTTTGGTTGGGGCCAAGCAGGCACTACACAAGCTGCACTTCCATCATGTTGTGCTAGTGGGCAAAATCAGGTGAAGCCTAGACATAACCATTCCTATTTTTACCTTACAGCAAACACTGCCCCGAAATCCACCCACCACCACCCTTTGTCCTCAGTCAGGCTATTAAAAATCTTCAGTGGCTGGCACTTTAGTGTGGGTATGACAGTTGTTTCCTGAGCTGAACAATAAAAGCAACAATCCCCTTACTCTCTTACACTTCTGCTCCAAACCTCAGTAAACGCCCTCACTTGGTAACTAGCTCCTGCAGCAACTTTGGCTGGCCTTTGCTTTCCTCTTTCATTTCATTCCCCTCTCCTCCTGGTAGCATTTCAACAGTCTGAAGCAAACCTGTTTGTGACTTTCTTAAAGCAGTTCATATAATTTGAAAAGCTGTGGGGGAAGGAGGGCGTGTTATTTTTTAACTAACTGAGGTAAAAAGTTATGCCAATAACTTATCTTTGCAGAGATTATTAGTACTGGAGAAAGAAAGTTAATACATGCACAGCCTGCTTCTAAGTATAAGGAGTATGCTGATTTGGTCTACAAACAGAGGGCTATTTTTAAAAAAAGCTGACAGAAGAACATCACTATTGACTGCAAGTCCTAAGCAGTCAGGGTAACTTCCATATTTTTTTCTGCTAACTAAGCCTTTTTTAGAGTTGTTTTACTAGCATCAGTTAAGTTGCTGATTTCTGTTTACTTTTTTAACCAAATACAATTAAGTTAGGTGGAGTACAGGAAAAGAGATTGTATGAAATTCTGTGTTTTCCCAGACCTCATCATTGTGTTTTTTAAAAATTCTGTTGTTCAAACACACCTCTTTGGTGCACAGCTCTATTCTGAGATGAGAGCTGGATCTGAAAATCCCTGCCACTCACTCTCCCAGCTAAGTTACCTGAGTGATGTGTGTAGAGAAGTGAAGCCTTGTGTTTTTCAGAGATCAGATGCACACTTTTGCTTTTTTTAAAACCTTTTGTGTATGCAGGGTTGCAGCCACGAGCATAATGTATAGCTTTTTTGTTTCCTACTTCAAGGAAAGCGCTGTTCTCAGCCCACAGAAGTAGTAACTCAACCAGCCCAGTAGTCTGACTCAGCTTAAAATAACCTGTGGCTAACCACAGTCTTCCCTGTGCCTTGGCTCCCCACTGATATGTCCCAAAGTGATTGCTGGGCAGGTCCTGGCACTTCACAAAACCTACTGGAGAGACAGGGTGGCCAGGACAGCCTGGCAAGGTGTCCCAGCTGCTGTCTGAGCCGTGCCATTGCCATCCCCCTGCGAGTGGGGGTCCCAGCTGCCATCCTACTCCACAGCCTGGTTTGGGCTGGCTGTGCCCCTCCAGAAGTCCTGGGCTAGCTGGCAGGGCTGTGGGAGCCCTAGTTGTATTTTCTGAGGTGCCACCCTCACCCCATCCTGTCCCGTCCCAGCAATGCCTCCTCCAGCCGCAGCAAGCCTCTCCCTTCAGTGACTCAGCATCCCAATAATAGCCTTTCTTTTCCTCCCCACTGTGTATATACAAGGAATTTCAATACAAGGAAATTGCATTTAGAAGGAAATGCAACTAATAGAAACTAACTGGTGTCTTTAAGATTCCGCTTTCCCAAGGCTACAAGCTAAGGACAAAGCTACCCCTTTTGTTTAGTAAAGAGTTCATCAAGCACATCATCTAGTTCCTGAACAACATTATAGGGCCAAGGAAATATTTCAGGCTTGCGTGTTTATTTTATCTGCACTCATGGTGCCAAGCTCCAGCACCATAAAACCTGACTGCTGAGCACCAGATCTCAGAGGAACCTCAAGTACCCCAAAAGGCTATCCAAAAGGCAGGGTTATTCACAGTGTCCTAAGGCTGTCTATGCCCCAACACCACTGAGATGCTAGATGTGGAATTTCAGCCGTGTGTGGATGTGGTCAGCTGTCAGACCTTGCCCATACCAACCCATCCCCTGCCAGATGCAATGCAAAGGGGGTGAGGATTTATGCCCATCGTGCTGCCTCTGCTGGTCCCCAGAATGCTGAGGCAAGTGACTAAAAGGTAGAGAAAATGCTTGGAGTTGGCCAGGAGGAGCTGAGCCTGCATAAGTGCAGGATAGCATCCCCTCCGCCAGCATTGCTCCAGCACAAGCAGTCTCATACCCTTGTGCTTGCTGCAAGTGCCAGGGAAGATTGAATTTCCCCAAGGGATGCTGACCGTGCTTTTACCTGTGCTCAGAAACAAGGCACATATGTGCCACCAAAGCCCTCACAAAGCCTTGCAAACTGCCATGTGGATTGTTCCAGCAAGGGAGTGTTGTGTGTCAGGTCCCTTTTTTTATTTTTAAAGTCAAATTTTTCCTTTAAAAGCAATGAAGATAGAATTCCTGCAATACTAAATTGTCCTTTATAGGGCCTTCACATTAACTTTTTCCCATAACTGACCTGACTTGTAAGATTTTACAGTGAAGGTTTTCCTGGCTGCCCATGCAAACTGTAAAGGGAACACCACAAAAAAAAAAAAAAAAAAAAAAGTGAAAATGCAAGGGAAGTTATTTCTTGGCAGGGAAATGTGAGAGTGCTTTTTTTTCCTGTCTTATGATTTTGTAGAGGTTTGCAACCAGGAGTTTTATGTCATGTTTTGGTGATCTGACATGCAAGCAGTAATAAATAAAGCACGTGTTCTATTTTTATAATTATATGATAAAATGTTAAAACAGGGGTCTCAAAGTCCAGTGTACAAATATTTTAACCTCTGGTGTCATGTTCAACTGCTATTTTAGCATTCAAAAGGCCACCTAAAGGTGATGATCCTCTGCACAGTAAATGGATCAAGGGAAATGCAGAGGGGAGTGAAGGAGCTGTTTGTGCCAGTGAGAGCCACCACATAAATCATGCTCATACGTAGTTTTGTCTGATTATTAGTAAACATTTGTGTGGGCAGTGGAGGAATCAGCTTATTCAATCCCTCTTTGCAACCCATTAGCTCAGCCCCCATATTTTGAAGTTAAATATGTAGAGATCTAGTGAACCAAGTGTGTCACCATCTCAGCAAATGCAAAAGACAGTTCAGTGCTTTTAGCACTAATATCACATATGCAATTAACACTACAGAAGCCTGGCTAAATAACAGAACCACCCAAAGCAATTATTTAGGTGATGTTCTTAACTAGGGTGTAGCGTTATTTGCTGAACAGGCAGAGGTCCTCTTTACATGCATCTTCCCGTGCTGTTGAGGCTGAAAGTAGTTGGTAAAATTACGTCTACAGAAAGGTTCAATTCTCCCAAAGCAATACAAACATTACAGAGGAGAGCAATATGATGCAATCTTCCGCTGCTAATCAGAGCAGGTTGCTTAGAGCTTTGCACGCAGGCAGTGGTGGCTTTCTTTCCTCCAGAGAGGGGCAGAGCTGGTGGGTAAATCCTCTAAGCCAAGGGAGATGCTCATTATTATATCCCCTCTGTTGGCAGAGAAGCAGCAGCATCCAGCCAGTTTTTCCTGGGCTCTGCCAAAGACAGAAAAAGCAATGGAGGCATGCTGATTTTCTTGCCCTCCAGTGTAAAAGGATGAGTAAGTCATATTAAAGGTCTGCTGTGGGTATTACAAAGTAATTCTTGGTAATGTCTAGGGCCTTGGTTTTGTAACCTGCTTCCACAAGAGGTAGCCAGCTGAAACTTTCATGGTCTTTGCATCTGTGAGAATGTAGGGGTTCCACAGTAATCTTACATTCAGACAACAGGTCACGAATGCTTATCCTTGCTATATAATAATAAAATGTAGTTCATCCAT
This sequence comes from Caloenas nicobarica, assembly GCF_036013445.1. Taxonomy (NCBI): domain Eukaryota; kingdom Metazoa; phylum Chordata; class Aves; order Columbiformes; family Columbidae; genus Caloenas; species Caloenas nicobarica. Next base: position 58,738,421 of record NC_088284.1, on the reverse strand, counting down.
TTCCCATATTCATCACCACTTTATCTTAATGTTTACCTAATTGTACTTGGGTGACAACTTAGAAAACAAAATGTAATTGTTCTGAGCGCTCATGTCAATAACAGAAGTGAGTAGGAATAATGATCCAGAGGGATATTTTGCACTTTGTGCATCTATTTGCATTCAAGCTGTTTTAACTTTGAGTTTGCTGGGGTTGGAGCTCAATTATGTCTGTCTGTAGCTTGATGCAGATTTTTAAACTGGACACAGAACATTAAGTTTTGGTAGTGGTCACAGACTGGACATCAGCAGGAACTTTCAAAACACCTCTGGAGGGAGTTGTGAAGAGTAACACCACTGTCAGCTGTGGTGCCCGTTCCTCTCCTGTTCCTTTAGGTGGGTAAACTAATCATTGTACGTTTTGTATCTCTTTTTTGTTGGAAAGGACCTCTTTTAAGAATTAGGTTTTATGTAAGTAAGGGCTTGTGGAGAGGAAGGAAGTATTGTCCTCTTGCCTCTTTCCCCTTTCCATGCTCTGGCACACAGTTACTGCTCTGTTCTTCACAGCAGCTCTCATCCTACACACCACATTTGTACAGGGAGGAAGAAACCATTGACATTTGATACTGTTAGTCAGTCTTGGATCAAGATACAGACATTAGCTGCACAATATTTTTTCTAGAGTCTGGCCAGCCCTGAATCTGAGGACGTCTTTCAGCAATGCCCAACTCAACGTGTCTATCAGCCTTGACATGGAGAGACCAGACATTTCCATAGCAGCAGGCAAATCCCAAGCTATTTGGCCCTTGCACGACATGTACAAAATGTTCTGCAGCTTCTGAGTCTATGAAATGGTCTGTTTTGTCTGGGGGATGGACAGGACTGGCTGTTACTCCACACTTTCTGTGAAATCAGCCCGGTCTACTTCATGTGTAATTTGCTGTCCAGCCCTAAGTTTTCTGTCAAACCGAACTGCAGAATAAATACTTGAAAACACCCTTTTGATAAATGCGAGTCAAAATTTTAAGAAGCACAAAACATTCCTGCTTTTCCTTAAAACCAGTTGTAAGGACAGTGATGCTAATGGAAAAGGTGACACTATATTATTCGCTGTAGCTTGCAGCCTGGGAAGCAGAGATATGTTTAGGCAGCCAGTTTGAAACAAAGAGAAGAAAAGGTTGTGCCAGCCAACACATAGTGAACAGGTCACTGTCACAGCACATAGTGACAACTCACAGTCACCAGATGTTACAGAAAGCAAAAATGTAAGTGCTTCAGAAAGGGATTAGACAAACTAAGGAGCTAAACCAAACTGCCCTACTGTAATGTTACGTTTAAACTCGACTTCTTGGCTGGAAGCGGGGAAGGCTACAAGGGAAGGCTCTTGCTGTGTCCAGCTGTTCTTCATGTCCACATTTATCAGCCTCACTAGAAATAGGACAGCTGTGCTAGACAAACCTTCAGTCTAACCCAACTCAGACCCTCTTACGTCCTAACGTATGGAAGAGCACAGATATCCCTGCAGGAGAGATGTGGCAAACAGTGTCTGCTATGACATTGAGTACATATCCACTGTCCACATGAAAAAAATAACACTGTCAACAGCTCTGGGGTTCCTGAGCCCACTCCCCTTTGCTGTAGGTTTTTTTTTTTTTCCAGAACAATTATTTTAAATAAATGAGAAAGAGGTGCTTTTTTTTCAGTCTGGAAATGGAAGGGCTGGGGTCATCAGTGTGACTGCTGGGGTCCTCTGGATTCACAGAAGAGGCACTCTGTAGGAGGCAGAGCTGTTCAAGCCTAGCTAGTCCCACAATAGCCTAATATGCTCAGCAGGATTTACAGATAGCATTTGCCAGGAGAAAATCAATTCTATTTGCAATGGGTGAAATGTTAATTTGTCTCTCTTTGCCTATATTTTTTCTTTTCATCCAGTTGCATTTCAGTTAGCAGAGGCCACTAAACAACCATTAGCTTGCAGCAACTTTCTGCTGTTGACAGCCTAAGCTGGATTTAGTGGATACCCTAGCAGTGACACTTCATGGACTAATTTTAGGTGCAGCTGTTTTTCAGCTACCTAGAAAACTGATTGCTGACTGACACAGGGATACAGAAAACCACTGCTCTCCAATCTCTCAGCTGAGCACTGACCTCACTTGGTTACTCAGAGATATGAACTATTTCACTTGAAGCCCATGCTGAGTACATATTGCCAATTGCAAAAATTATTATCAAAGAACATTTTACCTAAATGATGGTTAAATTCCACAGGAATTGATGAAATATTCGAAACAACACTTTTGCCAAAAGATATTTTTCCACTAGAAAAGGTTTCACATCAAATTTTACAAGCAGCTGTATGCTGAATGTTGCAAGCAGGGCACTTGCCTGCCTGTCTCTTTTTGCAGGGAAAAGCTGAGCTGATGTTGCTCTTTGTGAGGAAAAATAATTTCTCACCTTTGCTGTTTGTCTTTAAGGTAACCAGGGTACGTGTCCACGTGTTTGGTGGGGAACTGATGAATTTCTGCAGTGTCATCTCCCTGGAGGGTGCTCCCTCTGCACATTCCCACCACTATTTCAGGTGACTCCAAGGCCAGCCTATGCCCAGGCAAGGAGTGGGAAGGTTGCCCTGGACACCACTGTCCTGGTAGTTTACCTGCTGCCTCCATACCTGAGATCAGCCATCAGTTTAATGATGTGATGTGATAATGAGGTAACACCATTTACTTTCCTACGTTTCCCAAAGGTTTGGTTTGTTTTTCATTTTGGTTTTTTTTTTTACCATATGTCTCACTCTTTCTGCATAGCCAGTTGTGCCTGAATACTTGCATCTCTCGCCATACTTTACCATCCTCACTAGAGACAAAAGCCCCCCTGCCAGCATTAACAACAGATGCTCTTTACTCAAGCAGGGATTTAAAATGCTTCTAAAAGCATATATAAAATAAATTTTATTGTGATCCGTTCTTCTTTGACTTTTTCTTTCTTGTTTGGGGTTAAAAGGGAGCGCAAATGCCAGAAGATTACTATAAAAATAGCCCTTCTTGGACACCACAGTTTCAGCAAATAAAAGGACTAGAAAAGCTGGCTGACCTTTCCTCCTACGAGGAAAACTAGGGTTTGTACTGGGGTTGGTTTTCTTCCTTAAGCTTCACCTTTATGGAGGGAGAAAGCAGTCCCTTCCCCGCAGAGGGCACAGGGCTGTTATTCGGGAGGTGCCAGACCTCACTCCTGGCCGTCCTGGGGGGCAGATTCGCAGGAGGGCGGCCAGTGCAGGGGGCAGGAGGCTAAGCAGGCACCAGCCCGCTGGAGACACCTTGTCAAAGGAGATCTTCTGCCTGGTCGTATTTCCCTGCTCTTTGCAGCTTACATAGAAGTTCATTCTTGGTTTTCTTCTTAGAAATCCACTACATTAACTTTTTGGAAAGGGGCTAATTTGGGAGGGGATTATTGCTATCAGCCTTGTGCTGCCGTAACCCTGTAAAGGACTATCTTGAGATCACAGGCCAGCATTAAGCAGTCTTTCAAGGGAAAAATAATCTAGAATAAGATTCCTTGAGGCTGCATTAAGGTGAACTGCACTTATGATGTGTACAGGTGGAGAACAGGAGGAGGCAGAAAGGTAGAAATGGGTTTACCATTCCTTCTCCCATTCCATAGGTCTTACTGCATGTTTCCTCTCTCATCACCTTAAAATGGAACCTATTTTCTTCTCACCCAGCACCTCACTCTTTGTGGGAAAAGGTTACCAAACCAATACCAGGCATTTTAAATTAAATCACATTTTTTCAGGAAAGACATAGAAAATCATAAAAAGGGTCAGCTCCAAACACAAGCACAAACTGAGTCTATAGCTATGTGTACCGTAGGGGAGATCAGCCGCAAAGCCTGACACAGATCCTGCAGCCACACATACGTGATGATGTTGGTGACTGGCACACTCATGGGTTCAATACATGTTTTGTGCTTTCCCAGGCTATAGCCTTCAGCACTGCAGCCCATGTAGCATCTGTCCTTCAGACAATAACCATCAGGTAACTTCACAGATCCTAGAGGGTCCACATTACTGTGGGGTTTTTTGTTGTTGTAGTAGTGGCTTTAATTTAAATGCAATTTCATGGCCTAAACACTAAAGAACTGAGGATTTCTTTGGGCAAGCTGTGCCCTCTTCTCCATTGCAGATCTCAACACTGCACGAAGGCTGGAGGACTGTTCAAAGAAGTACTACAACTATCAGAAAGAGTAGCACCTAAGACTCTCATACCTTCGCCCACTCTGGATTTCAGCTATTACTTCAACTATCTGTATGGGTCAGACATTTTTAATGGAAGGTTTATATGTTACTGGGGGCAATAGCATGAAATGACAGTAAGCGTGCAGGGCTGCCCGTTGTTTGCAAGCAATTGCTTCTCTAGATGAAGCACTGTTCTTTGGAGGTGTAGAGATGCTCATGAAATGCAATGGCACATGATGGTATGAGGGGAACATTATCAGAGGGCGGTGGCTTGCCAGGGGGCTAGGAAGGCTGTAGGAGCCCTGCAGCCCAGCCTCGAGAAAACATGTTCTAAGAGAAGAGGCAGAGGGGCTCTGCAGGAATAGGGAGAGAGCAGCACAGGTGGGTGCCATGATCCACTCACAGCCTGGGCTGCTCCCATTGGTCCAAACCACCTCTGTAAGGTACAGCCCTGGAAATACAGTAAGGAAAAGCTGAAGGAAAATAAAGGTTTGTTTCTTCAATTTTTTTTCTCTCCTGCCCTTCCTTTCTGTAGTGGTTTAGCCCTAGCTGGCAGCTAAGTACCATGTGGCCACTTACTCACTCCTCCCACCCCTTGTGGATTGGAGAGGAGAATCAGAAAAAAAGGTAAAACTTGTGGCTTGGGATAAAAACAGTTCAACAGGACAGTAAAGGGAAGAGATGAACAGTAACAATAAAAGAATATATAAAGTGAGGGATACACACTGCAGTTGCTCACCACCCAGAAACTGATGCCCAGCTCACTCCTGAGCACTGAGTCCCCTCCCTGGCCAGCTCCAACCTAGTTTATATACTGAGCCTGATGTCATACAGTATCAAATGTCGATTTGTCTAGTTTGGATCAGCTGTCCTGGCTGTGTCCCCTCCCAGCTTCCTGTGAAAATTAACTCTATCCCAGCTGAACCCTGGACACTTTAATAATTTCTTTTGTTCTTGCATGCCTTTTTCTCTCCTATTTTCTTCCCTTTTGCTTTCCCCTGCAACTTTTCAAAGGGTTTTACAAAGCACAGGGAATATTATCAATCACTGTCCTTTTTGAAGAGAGAAAAAACCTGAAGTGCAGGGGTTTATGAAGGTTGCTCATGCCATGTCCCACCTCACACTGCCTCACGTTGTCTCAGTCCTACATCAGCACCTACAGGCAGATGTGGCAGCTGCTGCAAGGCAGCAGCAGCTCCCAGACCAGGCAGAGGTGCAGCCAAGAGCTATCTGTGCACATGAACTGCCTCAAGATGGCTTTTGTATAAGAAGACGTGCAAGTATAGTAATTCAAATTTAATTTTATTAATGTTCTTGACAATCTGAGATGGTGGTGGGGTGAAAATGCTTGAGATGGCATTGAAGTGAGGATACCCTACTGATGGGTGCACAAATCCAGGAAGTTGAGCTCAGCTCCCTGCTCTTCAACAGGCCTCTGGTGAGAATTTGGGCTGCTTGTGCAGGCTGGCTGGGCAATGGAGTATCCAAGTGACCTCCCAGACTGTTAGCCAAGAGTTCAGCACAGCACTGCGCTTGAGGGAACAAGCCCCTGTAGTAACAAGACAGCAAGCACTTAGCATGTACCTACCCTGTCTGGAACAATTCTAACTCCAGTCACTCAAACCTGCTCTGTGTGTGTCCTGGCCTTCACTGACACTTCCAGCCCCGCGGGTGGATATGTGTTGAAGGCACAGACTTGAGGGGTGCCACGGCCACCCTTGTCTCAGAGCCTAGAGAAGTCAGAGCTGAGGGTTGCAACAGTTCATTTCTTTATAGGTTTAGGCTTAAAAATCTGCAAACCACTCTTTCTATAACAGTATCTTCAGCACACAGTTCAAACTCTCCTCTTTTCCCTCAGTTATCCCTCAGAGCCTGTGAATCTTCATATAACAATGCTGGAAATGCCCCCAACATACGCAGCCCCTCACTGAGGGGAGCGAGGACTGCTCAGCACCGGCACATCACCACTGGTTCTCGTTTGGCACATCTGTTTGCTGTTTCACACGCCATAAAAATATAACAATGGTGACTCCTCAAAAATAAAAGCTCAGGGAAAAATTTTTGCAGCATTGAGTTAATACAATGAGAATTAGTGCTACCCAGAGCTAGCAGAAATAGATGTTCTGTAAGAATTATTGGAGGAGTTGAGTTTCCTACAGCTATGAACCTCCATCAGTGTGCTGGAAGGTTGAGATTTGTTTAAGTGCGGACTGAGATTAAACTTTAGATTCTGTTTTAATACTTCCAGGTTCTAAGAAGCAAATGCCATTTATATTTTGAAATGGTACCTCTAGGATAAAATAGTAAAGGAAGAGGCACCACTCATATTTCATCTGGATTTTATGGCATTTCTGGCCATTTTTTTAGGTTAATTTCTAAAGGACAGTTTTAATCGTAATTAGTGCAAGAATGCAGTCACAAACATTACTTTGGAAGGAAGACAGCTAATTAGAGTACAAGCACAGTACAAGCAACTTTCATTTTCCATTTTAACTATGCTCTTAGCTCATGCACTATGAACCTATTAAGCTCAGTTAGGAATGATTCAGTATCTGATCCCAAATCAAGAGTCTTTCTATTCTTCTCAATGATGAAAATCACTCTGGTAATGTGCTCATGACTATTCAATGGCACTTTTTTTTGAAGTCTGCAAATTCTGTTTTCACTTATGTACACTGTGCCTGCATCAACTCATTGTAGTGAAACAGGTAATTGTAGCCTGAGATTTACCAGCAGTATGCTCAAAGATTTTCTAACCAGTTCACAAACCCTCTATACTGTAACAATTGTGCTCATATCTGGGGTTTGTTGGGGAAGTTCCTCTTCGCTAGGTTTACCACAGTAGAGATTCAGGCATGGATTCCAAAAATTATTCCAAAATAAATAATTTGCTTGCAAGGTACAGAGTAGAGCAGCTTGGGCTGGGTGCCTCCTGAAGAGGCACCCTCGACAAAAAAAAACTTGGACAATTATACCCCCACAGTCCAAGCCACCACCCTCCACATGGCACTCCAGGCCAACTGCAAAATCAGAGTTTGGGATGTCCCCATTTTTCATTGGATTTCTTAATTTGCACCAGGCAGGCCATCAGTCAAAGTCCTGACCTCCAGTTGCCATTTTGCACTCGCAGCTGGAGAAAAATATGTTCTTGGCAACAGCCAAAGCATTCTTCTCCTTTGTCTCTTGTTAGACATGGCTCTGTTCCTTTACTTATCTCCAGGGACGTAGCTCCCTTTCTACAGCTTGAAGACTCTGAGGCCTTTTTTATTTAACAAATCAGAAAGTTTCAAAGGTTCACAGCTTGCAGAAGTTATGCTAAGCGAACTTCCTTATGCTAAGTGAATTCTATATAAGTAGTTTCTAATCAAGTTCTACAAGAAGCAGTATACCAAGTAATTTAATAAGCTAAGGCAGTCTATTCCGTAACAGTTTTATACTGCTTTAAACATGGAAGTCTCAACATAGTACTCTAGAAAAATGTTGCAAAAGCATTTCTTACTGCTATTTTCCAAAATAAAATGTTAAATAGCAGAATTCCTATGGTGAAAGCCTAAATGGGCCCTTCTGTTAACAACACTAGTCTATAAAGAAGTTTTTTATTCACTTTTCTCTGTAGTTTACATTATTTCTGCTGATAAGTTGATTGACAAAAATACAGAACAGCTTTATTTCTTATGCACATAATTTCGCATAAGTTGGTGACAACTTCCACACAATTCTCAAAACTTCAGCATACAAGTCCTCAGTGTGTAATTAGTCATTGTCCTATGGGAGTTTTGGTTTTAAGGAAATCTACTTCTGGTTAGTTTCAGAGCTTCTTAGACTGGATACGTTTTTATGCCTAAGCTTTGAAAAGTGAGAAAGTGAAAAAAAACCTCCACATTAAAGGAGATGTGACTCTGTGTGCTTCCTGCCAAGCACAAGAAGAAAGCATTTCAGGATTATCTACTTAGGCACAAAATAATAAAATTTTACTGAAGCACTGGCTTTGATTTATCAAGCCAGCAAATCTGGTAATAAAGATACATCAATAGCTGTAGGACTTTTGAATCTGGAAAAAAAACCCCTAAAATAATGTTATGCATACTAAGCAGAGTTTGCAAATCCCTCTTGTAGGTGTGCCGGAGCTCCCCAGGGAACAATAAGTTCTGTGCATCTCCAGCACTTGACTGTGTACTATGATCTTCCCCATAAATCTTCAGTAATCAGCTGCCCACCTTTCTTTCTCTCCTCTAAAATCAAACACAGAAAGAGCTGAGAGTTGCTGTAAACACAAGGCCTCTTTATTTTGTTCCAACAGTTCATGAGTTCCCATTTAACATGATCAAAACCAAGGAGAAGAGTGGATATCACATATGCCATTTTTCCTAATACATTGCTCTTCCTTGAAACTACACGAGTACAACAGGAAGGATAAATTCAACAATGTTAGCTCCAGTTAGGCATTTTTCACAAACGAACCAGAGCCTGTGCACAACAGGTGACGTGCAAACAAAACCAAGGGCCAGGATCAGAAAAGCTTACTCCAGTGAGATGTGAACCCCCCTTCAAGGAAAGAAGGCTCCTCCTGAAGCAAGGGCTGCAGTCTCCCTCAGCTAAGGAGTATACGTAACTGCTTTTTAAAAGCTTCACCAGCAAAAGCTGCTAAAGGAACACACAACCCAGCTCTGAAGCCACAAGGCCAGACAGGACACAGAGATCAAAGCCTTCAGTTATCACTAACACTGGTCCCTTCTACTGAAGATTTATCTTCGGGGAGTTTTTGTACGTAAATACAGCTAGCCACACTGGTTTTGTCAGCTGCTCACACTTTACGTCCTGGGCTTGGCTGGGTTTAATTGTTACCAGCTGACTCGAGTCATTAAGCCAAATCACCGAGTTGAAGAGCTGTGCAAATATAATAACATCTACCTTATGGGACAAATCTTTTGAGTTGAAGTGTTAGGCAGGCAGGTGTTAAGACTGCCTTTTAGTCTTATCCTTCTCCCAGCTCTACTAATTCAGCATAGTTCATTTCAAATAAAAACAAGGGTATGAGTGACCACAAACTAACGCCAGAATTAAAGCGAATACACAATTCCAAGCCCTGACCAGGGGAGGAAGTGCGAGTCTAGGCATGACTATTGCATTCATTTCTACAGGAGTGACTGCCTCTGCAGAAGCCACAGAGGACCTCATTGGTCAAAGCGCACTCTGATTCGGGACATTTTCCAAGAAAGTATTTCCACTGATATTTCCGGGAAACTGCCCTCCAAAAGCATTGCTCAGCCTTTTGAGAAAAACTAATGGTTCTATTAACTTCACAAAACAGATTGTTTTTGATGTTGCTGATGTCCTTTTGGCTTCCCAAGAATGGTTTTTGCTGCTGTTGTTTTTGTACAGTGAGCCATGCAGATGTCATTTTCTGGCTTCTTTGCTGAGAGGAGCACGAGCTGTTGCACATAGAGTACAAGGGCTTAAAAAAACCCAACTTTAAGCCAAAGATCCTGGTACCTAGAAGTTCACTATTAGTTATATGCTTGTGTAATTTAAAACGTGCTATGCCCTCTGCAGTGTGCTTAACTTCAAAACAATCTGATTTGTAATATAGATTATTTTCATTTACTCTAGTCACACCAGGTGCACATCTTCCCGTGTCAGACTTAGTCATCACTGTGCCACCAGGCACATGACTGGGGATGACGTTTGAGGCATGCAGGAGCAGAGATTCTTCCCTGGGGCTAGATTAGTTCAGTTTCTGTCCTGGCCAGTGCCAAATGTTTCATAGGACACATGGAGATAAGGCACAACGTGCCCTTGAGTTAGATTTCTTCTGGAGTTGTTACAGGTAATTTTGATTTAAATATTGAAGTAGAGGTTGAAAAGTGTTATATTATTATGTTATGATTAGCTATGATATTTTAGGCATGTATTATTAAGCATGTAAGTAACTGCATTGGAAATTTGCTCAGTTGTTGGGCCTCAGTGACTTTCAGGAATGAGGTCTGTGATTTAACAAAACACTGCCTGAAAACATATTTTCTTTTCTGAGCGTTTCCCACCTAAAAGTTCATTGACATGTTATCTTGTTTTTACGAGTTCCTCTGCTCTAACTTCTTTCTACTTTGCATTATTTCGTATTCTGGTACCACCCTTTTCAAACCTCTTTTCGAATTCATTTTTTTCCCCAGTTCTTTCTCAAATTTTCAAAATCCCTTGGCTTTTTTTAAGATGCCTCCTACTTGTACACTGTCATTTTAGAGATTACTTGATCACTGCTACACACAAGGCTGCAGATAAGGCAGCACCATTTATTCAAACAAATCCAGTACTTTAAATGCTGTCCACCTTAACATCTGTTATGTATTGTCCCTGGAAATGTTTAAACCAATATTTTTAAGCAGCTTGACTGAGTAATGTTGTTAACATCTTCTCCTTTTAAGACTCTTGTATTCTTTGAAAGAACTTGGGTTTGTTTGTTTTTTTTTTTCCAAGACTCACATATTCTTTTTAAATGTATAATCAAAACCAGTTTAATTCTCCTTTGCTCATTAGAACAGTAGATATTTAGCAAGAATTATCACCTTCTGCTAATCTGCATTGTATAATCATGATTAAATTTTTTTTAAAAATCTGTTTCTCTGTAAACATTTTTAAATGAAAACATTACTATTCATGTTTGCTTTCATAAAACCATTATATTTTTTTCATTCATGAGTGTATAATCAGGAACAGACGTTTAAACTGGGTTATTTTAACATTTCTTAGTTTCTCACAGAAACTCCACTTACAAAAATGAAAATATTCAGTATAATGAACAAATAAACATTTTATCCCCTTCAAAGCTTTTGATTACACAAATAACACAGAATAAATATAAACATGAGGCCAACGCAACATTTTAAAGTGCAGAGTTCCACTTGCCACATATGAATAATTAAAATAATGCTGCATAATGCATAGGCAATACTTACTAGCATTTCATTAATAATCAAAACCTAAAGTGACACAATGAGATCAACATACAACAGTAATTCAAATACATTCCATTTATGATAAATAAGTTCTCATCTGAACATAAAACACATTAAGCATATTGTCCCAATAAGTAAGATTTCCACAAAATACCGTTTTTTTTTCTTTGACTGAATGGTGTGCTAACATTGAACCCAAAGACACATTAAGAAATGAAGATCTCATCCACAATCTGGCAAGAGAACTAATTGGCAGTGACATCTGGAAACAGTTGTGTGCACATTTCTCCAGAGGTTTTATCTTAAGTCGGGGGCAGTGTGTCAGTTTACGCTGACTGAAAATTATCCCTTTCTTTTCTTTCACGTATTCACCTCTCCTTAGTGTTTGTTTGCCTGTTGTTGTTGTTGTTGTTTGGAAGAGGAAAGAAGAGGAAAGGAGGTTGCTTTAATTTGTCTTCAGCTACTAAGTTTTGTGACAATGAGGATGGAGGGGGAATAGTCCAAGTCCTGGCCTCCATTAACATTTTGGTTTGAGACAATAGTGCTGTTCTGAACTGAATTCTCAATCACCCTTCCTTCTTGAACCTTGGTTCAATATGCAGACTGGCTTTGGTACACAAGGATTAAGTTCATTTTAGAGGAAACTACGCCAGAGGCTCAGCTGCATGCCAAATACCCTCCAGCATCTCAAAGAGACATTAAATAACCAAACCAATTATTTGACCTGCTGCAAACTGCATACACAGAAGGGTCATTTATCCAAGTAAGCAGACTATATGTAGTCTTAAGCTGCATATAGTGTAGATGAATGAGCCTCAGCAGTAACTGCTTTCATCTATGGATCCTCCCCTGCTGTACCAAGTTATCTTGGCAATCCACACATAACCAGAGTTCCAAGGACCAAAACTTGACAGCGCGATCCTCAGTGACTTTCCCAAAATCGCTTCAGAGAAGTTGGGTTACTACATCCCCTGTATCTCCTAAAAACCTTAAAATTTCTGTGAGTAATCCATTTTCCACCCAACATACCTTGGGGACTACCTCAGAGGATTCCACTTCAACATTTTTTTCTGTCATTACAGTCTTTCTCTGTTCAATTCTATTTCAGTTGCTGCTGTTGAAAGTACCTCCTGGTTTACTTGTTATATTAATTCCTCCACTGGCTTCCTCTCACACCAAATTCAGGCTTCTTTCATTTACCCCCTAAGCACCTCAGCGTTTAGCCTAATGCTATCCATCTTGGTCATCCTCAGTCTTCCAGGTCTCAGGCACTGCAGGGTGGTGCAGGCAGCCCACAGCATTACCTGCAGACAGAGCTCCTCCGCCAGCTGAGGTTCTTAAAGTGGATTCTCCTTTTCTAAGTCTGGGTAGTGTCTGAGCACTAGACACTAGCAGAGGTAAAATCAGAAGGCTGAGTTCCTACCTTATGCCTGAATTTAAGAAGAATCAAATTGTTCATGATGCAGCCACAAAGCTCACTGGCAGCAGTTATCCTAGGGAGTCTCATTATAACCAGGCCAGCAGTATAGTGTTGGACTTGGTAGAGTTTTTCTGAATTCTCAGTTTGCAAATAAGCGACACCTCCTTCCCTACGAATCTGTTAAGAAGAAATGCTGAATCTCATTCTTAACAACACTACAAAATAGTAGGGAAACAATGAAATAAGAGACAGTTAAGACTACCACTAAAATAAAAGCGTTGATTTAATTCATAGCTCCAGAAGTGAAATTGAGCACAAACACACGTTGGACACAAGGCTATGTAATTTTTCTCTGCCCCAGAAAACACTTTTGTAGGAAAACCTAAGCTGAAAACCATGCAAATCTCTAAAACTAGTTTCAAACAGTAACTGGGAGGATTAAAATGTGTCTCACAAATCTTTGGTTTTGGAAAGTGAAATTTGGTCAATTAAATTAATGTCAAAATTCATGAGGAAATGTACTCCCTGAATCAGGAAACCAAGTTAAAGAGCTGAAGATTCTATTTGCCAAGCAAGTGTGCTACTATGTAGGTGACGGGGACACATGAAAAACAAAATGTTTAAGAAAACACCCTGATGGAATGTGGAAAGCCTAATCCTTAAGTCTTGACCCCTAAAGCCTTAGGAATCAACTGGACACAAAGGCTGTACCTCCAAAAACATATAGCATAGTGCAGTGCCATGTGATGACACCTGGGCTGGCTCTCCGTGAGTGGTGTCTGCAAGCCAATAAATATCCTCTGCTCTTCAGCAGGGATACTCAGCTCCAGAAGGAAAAAAAAACCCAAAAAAACCAAACAAAACCAACCAACCAACCAAACAAACACCAAACAAATAAAAAAACCACAAACAAACAAAAAAAGCCCCTCACACCCAAAAGACGGTACTGCTTTAAGTGCCCAATCTAGCATTTACACTTCTACTCGATGCTATACTGTCTCACGTATACATAACCATAATGGTACATAAGCTCTGAAAATCCCCTTAAAATCAGAAAGTTATCAGCAACATTGGGCCAAGCATACTCTCAGAATTAGACAAGAAGTGAGACTTTGGTGCAGTGACCTCCCTTGTTTTGTGAACAGAGGGAAGTTCTATGCCTTTATATCACCAGGCACTGTAATAGAAGTGTGAAACAAAGCTTAATGAAATCAAAAGAGTTTGAAGCAGGCCTTAAAACCATATTCAATGGATGTTTGTAGTAACTCAATACAATGTTGTCTCAATTGATGCTGAAATTAAAGCTTACAACCTTTGTCTTGTGTTACAACCCTAAAAAGCTTTTTAAGAACGGAAGTTGCACAGATTTTCAAAACAAAAAGGGCACATTTTTTTACCTGGAATTGTACAGAGCTAGAATTTTGGTTGTCACATTGAAAGACACCATAGATCACTTTAAAGCTGAGCTGCTTTTTCCAGCGAGGATTTCCACCTCAAGTCAAAGGTGGTAATGGCTAGAAATAGCCGATTTGTCTTGGATTTTTTTTAAACCTACTCACTTCCCTTAAAAAAGGGAGAAGGGACATCATATTATCCTGTCTGAGCAGTGAGGAGCAAACAAGCTTGGGAAGTTTCTGCAGGAGGCTGACCTAGATGAAGTAGCGCCTCTAGTCCAGAAAATCCTCTTCATTTTTTTGCCATCGAGTAGCCCGCTCAGATATCTTAGTGCCTGCTTCTGATTTAACACAAGTTCCATTCAGCTGTGGTTCAGCTGAAGGTAATTCAATGCAGTGGGTAGGGAACTGGTGGAAGATCAGGCTGATCACTTCTAGACTTAGAAGGAAAATGTGCAGAAATGCAGTTTCATCTGACGACATCATGGAACGATGCAGTCTTTCCACTCTCCCAGCCCATCTCCCTCTGACTAAAGCCCCATTTCTGATTTGGTTCTTCCACCAGTTCTCTTCTGTCTGACTGCAAACAACAAATCTGAACTCTTTGATAAAAAGGACCCTTATTTATTCATAAATACACACTCCTTCAGTAATTTCTCCTAAAAAAAAATAATGTTTTAAATGAGATAATAACTTTTTAAAAAGGACCTAAAGAAAACTGAAAAATGTTCTAAATGCCCCAAAATGTCACCAGTTGTTCCATACTTGGTGATAATATTACGGAAATTGCATTCTGCCCTGATATTAATTATCTGCAAAATCAATTTACTAGCACTGGCTTTCTTTAAATTCAGATGCATTACAGACAATGAGAGTCTCATTGCCCTTTATAACGCTTCCTACACTATTATTAAAAGGAACAGCAGGTGTCCTATTTAACTAAGGTATTTACCAAATCCCTTATCAATGCACACACGCGATGTTTACAGATAAATTTAAATATTAATTTCCTCTAGAACTGTGACAATTCTGGTAAAGTCATTTTAGAAATATCTAAGAAAATTTCTAATGTTTGCAAATTTTGAAACATGAAACAAAAAATGTGTGTCATTCCTGATGATCAGGCACTGTGTTTAACCAATCTTTTCCAAATCAGATGCAGAAAGATCAGCAGAGCATTTGCAAAAAGCAAATGGATTTATACTGAACTTGAAAAAGGAACCACTTGTTTTCCAGCCACATACACTTCACAAATATTCCGATCGTCACCTGAAACAACATGGTCAAAACAGAGATTTGCATATAAATCTATGCACTGATGTAATTAATGAAAATCATGCAAATCACAAAAATCAGTTTTGGAATATATCATTTGCAGGGACCGTTTCTAGGACTGAGGGAGTTATTTGGAGAGAAATAGTCAGGGCTACCACAAAGATCAGTGGATGTTGAAACTACCCATGTTTTTTTGCCTAAATAAACATAGGAACCCGCTGCTGCAATGGTGTAATGGGATTTCTATGTGCTTAGTAGATTCAAACCTTGAAAATATTATATATCTGCACAGAAAATGCATAGTTGCACAATATCTGAACTAACTCAGGTACCAGGCAGCAGTAAAGCTGGATTGCTTCAGCCAGCTTCTCAAAAAGGCAAAAGCCTAATGAGAGAGTGACCCAAAAGTAGCCAGAAGACCAATTACATTGACATAGCAACATAATGAGCAGCACAGCTTTGGTCCACATGACGCCCTACCAAGAATATCTGTTCTCTTAGAGAGGTTGGATTGTTTGCTTTGGGTTTTGTTTAGCTTAAAGACCACTTTTTTGTGTTTGGGAATGAAAAAAACACAATGGCAACTGGCTTGAAAGAGTCCTTCTGAGCTGAACTGGTTCTGAACTGGTGATTAGCATGTCAGTGTTACTTTACTCTGAAATATGATTTAGCTCATATTGTAGATAAAGTTAGGTGTGGTAATAAACTGGACAACCTTGGTGCACATGGTCATGTTAAACTGACTATTTAACTATGTACCAAAGAACAAAAGTTAAACCACTTAATTCTTACTCAGCATTTATAAACAAATGTAAATAAATATATATTTAATGTAAATAAATATTAATAAATAAAGACCTTTATTTTTATATTAAATGTAAATAAATATATTTAATTAATTTAAATGAATATATATTTAATTATGTATAAATACATTTATTATTAACCTCCACATTAATTTAGACAATTTTTGATGTTTCAAACAAGAAGATAATTTTACGTGCGCTGAGAATCGGAACATACCTAGATACAGGAATTTCTGGAGAGTGTCCTGTAAAAAAATGGGAGAGAACCAAATTCAGCCAGCAGTATCTGCTATCCCAGATCACACTCATAAGAAGCTTGAAAGAATTGATAAAAACAGTTTTCCTGAATATTCCTGCTAACAGTAAAATTGAAATTTAATTTGCACATTTTCTCATAAATAACTTTCAGTAAGGAGACTGTATGTCCCAGGAAGAAAACACTGCACAAGTTTGACAGTATAAACAAATATATGCCTAAAACACAATGTTTCCCTTTCCTCTTTTTTAGAGTTCTCAAATTAATTTACTTACTGAAAAACGAGACAAAACCGTATACATTTTTAAAGTCCTAAGAACTGATAACTTAACTAAAATTTAAGACTTAAACTGGATTTTTTTTTTCCAGAACTATTTGAATTAGGAAAAAGATTTTAAAATTAATGAATTTAATCTAATCCAGATCACTGAGGCTGAAACAGATTAAGGAACAATTACCTCACCAATTATTGCCCACATTTCTAAGTAAATAGTGACATTCAGAATAGAGACAGCAATAGGGTCTGGCCACATCAGTAGATTCAAGTAACTGTTGTTCATTTCTTTTTTTAATCATAAAAGGTTTTTGTATGAGAAGGTATGCCCATTGCAAAATGCCAGTTCTGCTTATATGTTTGCATGAAAACTGTGCTTTCAACTCAGATTAGCTGTCTTGAGTTCTTGCTTAAATTTACAACAGCAGTGCAGTCAAGGCCTTTATCTAGGAACAGGCTGCTGGTTTTGAGTTTAAACTCAAAGTGTTAATTAAAACTACATTGCTTTTTCTTGTCTGCCATTTCTCACTTCAAATAGGTAACTCTAATTGTCTGCTTGGGCTAATAAAACACTCATTAAAAAAATGTAACATGCATTTTTGCTCATGGTGATATGGGACTGTCACTGAGGACAGCAAGATTCTGAAAAAAGCCCAACTACTGGACCTCTTGGGTTGAAATACAGACAGCAGAGATAGTACCCTGATTCCTGTTAATGCAATAACGCTAAAGAGACCTATTCTGGCTATATCACAGACCTTCTCCACATCATTTCCACATTTTTGAATCGTTAATTTTGTTCTGATTACCTCAAAATTATCAGAAGAGAACAAGTCAAAAGGGCTGTCTGAAGCCTTTGTGTTGATTAGCAGTGCATCGAATTCTTTCCCAACCTCAAAGTTTCCAATCACGTCATCTAGTCCTAGAGCTGATGAAGAAAATAAGCTCACAAACAGATCTTCAACACAGGTCTTTTTCCACCATGTGGAAGCACCTGGAAACTTACTTGAGATGTTCATAATAAAAAATACAAGACTTCACATGATTACAAGGAAAAACATGAAAGCAGATTGAACAGTGAGTAGGTTAGCATCTGAGTTCTTAAACAACTTCTCCCTAAAAACATGCATATCTTGGTGAATTTCTGAAGTGCATCTGTGAAGGGTAAAAGAAATCCAAAAAATAATTTGAACAGAACTTTGCAATACATTAAAGATGTTTAAACTCCTCCAAATGGGGAAATATTTTTGACTGCCTACCACTTTCAACTAAAATGATCCCATATTCCTTCAGGTTTGTGAGCAGACTGCAATTTTAGGATTAAACACAAGAGGGTGATACGTGTTCAGGAGTCTCAGCAAACCAAATTATTGCAACAAAGAATTGCTCATTTAAATTTCTGCAAACCATACTTCTCCAGGCTACTGGAAGATGGTGTAAATAATTTATATTTTATTCTTGAGAGTGATTCAGTAAGAATCATACAGCTCAAAATCAATATATAAAATAAACACATTACTAAGCAAACCTAAGAACCCAGATAAAACAAGCACAGGAGTAGCTGGGAAGGGAAACCAGATATGAGTTCAGGATTTTTAGAAGTTTTCTTTTCCATTTCTCAGCTAATTTATTTTCACCTTTTATGAGAACAGTACATATTATGGAAAAAAATCTCTCTTTTTGTCCCCTTCCCATTTTAATTACATCTTTCAAACTTTCATTAATAATTCCCAATGGTGTTTTCTAACAACCACAAAAATGTTACACGGAAAAGACTTTAGCAGGTAGTGTGTTCATTTCTGCCTACTGATGCAGTAATAATTTTTTACTTATGTGTGGATTTGCTCTCTGCTAAATAGTGCAAGTTCCACTAAAGTTTTGCTAATTGTGCAAATCAGAATGTACATATCATTCATGACAAGGCACACTAGTGAATGAGAATAACAGATACACTATATGACTCTATTTTGTAGATGCAACTGTGTCTTAAACAACCACAGTGCACATCTTAGTTAAACTTCATGCTTTTCTCTGACCGAGGACTGATTTGCACGAAATTTTGATTTGCTGGAAAGACAGTAGAAAACTGCCTCACTGAGAGCTCAAAAAGCAGAAACAAAATCAGAAACTGATGACAAACAGGATGTACAATTTTACAGTAATTGCACAGCTTTTCCTTCTAAGTGTTGGTTGCTGAGAAAGCTGTCTTTCCAATTGGTGTGATAAATGTACAAGCACTAATGATAAATAAGTCTGAGAATGTTTGCAAGGAAAATGTACAACCCTGAAAAGTCATTAATATTCTATTATTAAACTCTCAAAATCAACACAAATGCTCTTCTCTAATGAGCCTTGTATGGGCACAAGAGACTGAAGGATATCTCTGCCCAGCAGATACCATTTTAGACTTCACTCTAGCACCAGAAAATCTGTGAATTCAGCCACCTTTTAAAGACAAGGAGACATAATATCTAAAAAGAGCTGTAGCTCTCTGTGCACATCCTAAATAAATTTCTTCTTACCTTGGCTTCCTCCTAGAGTGGCTAGTTGAAAAGCTTCTTCAAGAGTTAGTCCTGTTTCATTCACTTTATTGATCTGAAGGCTATTAGATGCTATCATCGTTTTCCTGATGACATCAAGCATGGAAGCTGAATATCCACCAGCAACATCTAGAAGGGATCAGATTCTTAGAAACAAGCTTTTGTGAATGAATCTCTGGGTTAAATTTATATGAGCTTTAATTAAATGTTATGAAGTAGCAGATGTGGTAAACATGAAAAGTTTACAGCTAAGCAAAGTCTCTGAATGTATAATTCCTAATAAAGGTGATCTCACATGCAAAGTCAGGTAAATAGAACACAACTCGGAAAAACAGAAACCTGAAAATCTGTTGTTCAAGCCCTAATTACTCTCACAACAGTAACAAAACTTTCTTCATTTATTCTTGGTTTTCTTTTTAAACACTTTTGGACCAGCTCTAGATTTCAGTACTCTAGAATTCACTACTCTAGAAGTAATTAAAGAACAAAAAACAACAAGCAAACCAACCAAACAAACAAAACACCCAACCAAAAAACAGGTCTATAAGTTGGAGACATGCTGACTTTTAAATATGAACAAGTAGGCATATTTTTTTATCTCCCAATGGTTTCCAAAAGAAATCATTTTTACAGCAAACTACTAACCTGTGCCAAGGCCAAGCTTCACGTTGTGTTTCAGGACCTTTTTCACATTTAAGAACCCAGTGCGCAACCTGGATTGGAATAATAAACATGTTATGTGTGATACACACAGAGGAAGCTCAGGAAGAGAGGCACCGCAGAGCCATTTCATGACAAAGGCTCTCAGAATGAGTGCAACAGATTTGGCTTATTAAACTGGGATGGAGAATTTGTGTTCATATATCTGAAATATGAGGTTTGATTACTAAAAATAAAGGCAGGCTTTTTTCAATTAATAACACATAGTTTTATAGTTATTTGTTGAAAATGAGCTCTCAGTATTCCTGTGAAAAAATCCAATTTTTTTGTAAAGTATATTCCAGGAGATGGGAGGTCATTTAAGGAGCTCCAGTAAGTCATCACAAACAAGATATTGTTTACGTTAAAGGAAAAAAATTACTGTTAACATTTAGCACAGCATACTGGCTGGATACCATACAGTATCTTATTTCTGCTTAATAGAAAGAAGACTGTATAGCTCATTGCCATTTCCCAAAAACATATGCATATTTGGGGGGAGGGGAAACAGCCTGAATCTGTCATTGATAAAACAGTCAAAAGAAATAAATTTTTTTAAAAAGAAATTTATACATATAAATATATAAATACAAGTATATGACTATGCTGAAAGATCACAAATTAGTCCAGAGCATACCACAGAAAAGTGGAGCATGACTGGTCATGCTGAATTCGATGTGTCACTTCTGGTGGAATGGGGAATCACATAAATAGCCCTGTAACTGTAGTCTAGACTCAGGGCACTATGTGAACAGCAGCTTTATTTAATTGTACGGGTTTTTTTTCTTTTTTTTTTTTTTAACTTACGAAAAATTTGAATTGGGGCAATGTGAAATAGCAGCTCCACGAAGACTAAAAAGTTTCAGCTCTTCTTCAGAAAGATAGCAAGCATGAGCCATCACCGTCTAAAGAAAAACAGAATCACCCATATTACTCAATATCACATTTACTTCAGTGTCTGTGATTTTTGCTGCACTGCTTTTAATAGCCAAAAGGACACCTGTTACCATCAAGGGAAATCAATGAACTTCTTGAATGAAGCTCTTGAAATCAACAGGGGAGAAGGTCTCATTAACTTCAATATGCCTGACATACCACTCCCTCGGCTTTTCTTCATTTACTATTTTGGGAAGATAGGGTGCTGACTCTTGTAGTGATTGCTGTGACTTAAGAGCTGCAAGGAACAAAAGCAAGAATTCCCCAGTTGCCTTAGCACTGTAGTAGCCTTATGATTTGTATTTTGTAGCTAACACAGAGATTGAGTACTGGGACTAGGAGTACATCAGATACAATGGAAAATGTATGTATTCTTGCCATGTTTCCCATTGTCTCTCCTGAGATTTGCACCAGGTAGATATATATCATCTGGAATATTCTTTAATTTAAATAATCTAATTGTTATGCAACTGACTAGTGACCTTTCTTGGCCTACACAGCTGACTTTAAAAGTGAGTTCACAAGCAGTATAGGCAAAACATAGAAGTATAGAATACTATCATTTAACAGGACGTAAACCAAATAACTCCAGACAAATCTACTTTGAATTATGTCATATGCCAAATGTCCATTCAAAGAGAAGAACAAGAGCTCTGTTGGGCCTTGCAATGTGCTGATAAAAATGAGAAAAGCACAGGGACTCTTCACTGAGCATCTCCTAATAGCACTGTGCCATTGCAATCTCTACTCATAAATCTCAATGCAACTACAACTACAGTGAGAATAGCCACATCTTAAGTCAAGGACATGCATATGGTACCTGCTGAACCATATATCTGCCAATATGTACTTTTTTTAAAAAAAAGAAAGAAATATTTCAGCCACATCTCTGAAAAACTTACCTTTAAAACACTTTAAAAAAATAATATAGTGTCTTAGTTTTGGTGGCTGGGGAGAGGGGAGTGTCCTCAGTTTTGTTATGCTTGTCTTTAGTAGAATGCTGCCTCAAATAACAAGGATCCTGGCAGCAGAAGGCAGCAGTAATCCTGATTTTCAGTGACCATTTTCAGTGCTGTGCATATAAAAATCTGACAGAAGTAAGGCTAATGTTTTTGGAGCACTAATATTCTCTCTAGTACACTGATGCAACAAATCAGAGTGCATAGGACTGTGCAAGACAACAAAAGTTAATACTGTGTGCATAGTTAAGTAGTCTATATTGATTTCTCAGATAAAAAGGACTGTAAATAAGTAATTTACTGGGGGACATTTTCAAAGGCAGAAATGGGAGCTCAGTGGCTAATTCTCAAGGAGTTCCCAGCTGCCCTTTGTACCTCTGAAAATTCTCTCTTAAAATTTCAGATCAGTTTGACTGGTGTTTAAGCACTCTGACTGTAGTTAGGCTGTTCATATTCACCCTTGCATGGGATCACGACTACCTAGCAAATTGTGCCCTGGTGCTCCAACCTGTACTCAGTGTGGGCTGGTATCAGAATAGCTTGTATTTAACTCATCAGCAAAAAGCTTTAATGAACTTCATCTCTTCAGGCTGCTATGACTTCCAATACTTGGTAAAATCAGCTGATGAGATGAGAGTGCTTTTGGAGAGCTGGAACATTAAAGTGTACCTGTCTGTATGTGAGGTTCACACAAAGAACAAAACAGGACAAGCAGCTTTTCTGGAGGAAACTGCCAAAAAGTGATGTTGGTCCTACCGTAACACCATAGAACAAACCTTGAGGCAAAATCAGTGTGTAAGAACACTGGATAACTGCCAAAGAATTACCAGCTCTTAAAACAGCAGCTTTACCTAGCCTCCTTCTGATCCCACTGCCTCAGTTCTCTTTGGAACCCTTGGAAAATGGATCAGGGAGCATAAAATACTTTTATTGCTCATTTCCCCTCAATGCTTAGGAAAAGTTTGGCTTCTTTAAAGTTCCGATAACTTGACCAACAGCTGTGCAACAGAGAATAAAAAATCAATTTGCTTTCACCTCGATGTCACTGACCTTGACAAAATAATGCAAACTTTCAAGTAACTACAGATAACCATCAAAT
This sequence comes from Caloenas nicobarica, assembly GCF_036013445.1. Classification (NCBI taxonomy): domain Eukaryota; kingdom Metazoa; phylum Chordata; class Aves; order Columbiformes; family Columbidae; genus Caloenas; species Caloenas nicobarica. The sequence goes on along the minus strand of NC_088284.1, from coordinate 58,715,600 downwards.
TCTCTACAGGGATAAATCTAAGCTATGCTGTGGAAGTTCTTATGCAGCTACCTTGCTAGTAAGCAGCTTGTTTTTATCATACAATTCAGTGTAATTTTGGTAGGCAGGAAACATGTTCTCCACCAGTTTGACTTCTTCTTCATTCTCACTTATGTGACTCTGCAATAAGAAAATATATAGCAATAAGTGCTTTAAATAGGATTAAAACTGACATCACAACCTTCTGAGCAATCTACTGGGGTTAAACTTATAAAAATAGAAACTAGTATTTATAAAAGCCTACAGTTAGATCTAGTCCTTGGGTTTTTCTTTTCATCAGAGAGGCCTCTGGGACACAAAAGAATAGCTCCATTTGCTCCTTTAAAAGTGGTATGAGATGGTTGGCTTGGATAGTCCATTCCAGTAGCTTGGTGACAGGATGACACACTTGGTGTTTGGCAAATGTAAAAATAATAAATAACACATATGAATGTGAGGTAGAAGAGAGAACCAGCCTCCCACAGAGTAGACTCCGGGATCAGGGCAACATACAGGTGGCTGCTACCTTTATCCTGAGATGGGCTGGTCTCAAAAAAAATATGGCTCCTCCTATACTCCCGTTAGAGCATATATTTTCAAAATGTCCACTTCTTAATGGCAACGTAGTCCTAATGTAGGATAGCTTTAAACAGTGTATGTTTAGAACTGTGTAACCAAAAAGGAAATGCCTTGAATTTTCAACAGACCTGTAAGGTTTAAAATATTTCTGCTTTAAAATATTTCTGCTTTAAATACACACTTCATGATACTGGAAATCCTACAGCTATGTTAACAATGGTAAATAAGACACAAAGATGAGTAATTCTTTTAACTACTGAAATCTGCTCTGTACAGAAGCAGCAGAAAACAGAGACAGACGTAACAACCTTGGGCTAGGGAAAGCAACTTTTAGCAACCCAAGGGCTGCTCTAACCTATGATACTGCAGGCTGGTCTCCTAGTGACCATGCACTGGAGCTTGTTGAACTGTGCTTCCTTCCAGCTATGAGCCTTCTCACTTCCTGGCAGGTCACAGTGCTCCTGCAGAGTACCATTAATAATTTCAGAGGAATTTAAAAGACAGGCTCCCAGGTAAGAATGCGGTTTAAGTGTTTTGCTGAAATTACGAAAACTACCGGTCTCTATACTGTCTATCCAAACTATTTAACTTGTATACAGAGCTCTCAGAGCTTACCTGCACAAGGAGATCATGAGCCTGTGCTAAATCACCAAGTGCACATAGCAAATCTTCTGTGCAGGAAGGGCCAAAGCGGGGGGTTATTACAGGTTGTACTCTTGGATACTGAAAATATTAAAAAGACATGATTGGGCTTCTTCATCTATATATCAGTAAATATAACTAAGACAAGCATTTACTCAACAATTGCATCTTGTCTCCATTGCTTCTTGTTTACTGCATCTTTGCGAACACAAATTAAGCTGTATAGTCTTTTCCTCATTTTTATTAGAAATTTCACTACACAAATAATCAATGTTTTTTTCTGAAAACAGTTTTAATGAATCTTAGCAAATAAGTTATTTTCATTAGAACTCTTTCATTGAGTTACTGAGATTTTACTCGACTTCAGGAGAAGCACTGGATGCTGTTTCATATTTGCTGGTAGTCCAATATGCATTAGGAGAAATAAATCACATTAATGAGCAGACCTTTTTCCAAGTCCCACTTATGTGAATATCAAAGACGTAATGATGCAAAACTGCAGAGTTCTGTAAAACCAAAGCCTTTCTCTTGTTCAATCTTCTCCACTCATGACAGCAACAAGCTGTCCCTATCCCCTGGATAGAAGGGTCAGTAGTATCACTAAATATCCTATACAGTAGGAAACAGCAGAGAAGACACCAAGACTAGAGCTACAGATGTTTACTTTACACCTTGCTCTTCTGGATTGAATTTTTATTAAAAAATAGAGGAGAGCATTGCAACTCTGCTTTCAGTCACAGGCAATATCTGTGCATGTGGCACCAGTGGAAGACAGTATACAATAACTTGGTTTGCAGTTACTTATACCATCTCGCAGATACAAGGTCAGGACTTCTGCAGATTAGCCAATTTACTCTACTAATACATATGATTTAGGTATTAAACTCTAAGCATCTGCTTTTGAATATTTTGAGATACAAATGTCAACAAATTAAGCCATTGGAAATAAAATGCTGATAGGAAAAGTAGCCCTGCTTGTAATATTGGAGCGTAAACCTTTATTTTTCCTCAGGAGTGTAAACCTGAATTTCTTTACAAATGCACTTGAAGACATGTGCTGACCAAAAATACTGATTTGGTAATGAATGAGTAATTGTACTGTGAAAGTGCTAATTTCTGCTGGTGAGAACTTTTTACTGGTCCATTTATATACCAGAGTGTGATTGACTGAATTCCACCTTTCTTTCACAGAATATTGTCATTTCTAGGAAGCCAAATATTTTAAAGTCAATAGAGAACACACACACTGTGTTCTCACACTGTGACACAATGTGTCACAACATTACTCTGTTGTGCCATGACCACACAAAACTGAACTTAGCCTGCTTCAAGTCCATTTCTCAACAACATGGCCAGCAGAACATTTTTCAGACTGATGGTATCTGTCTGCTACACCGAAAGATGTATATTTATTCATTTGTCACTAAGCCAACCGAGTTTGTCAGCGGGACTAATTATTTCATATATTCACACAGCATTTTCTGAATACAAAGGACAGCTCTACTTACTTTCTTTTCCAGTAGTTCTTTAACAAACCTGAAAAAGTGTAGAAAAAATACATTATAAATTTGTCATCTGTGTTAGGAATTATGAAAAATACAGAAAATATTTACCTAGGTACTCTATCAAGCATCAGCTTTTCACAGAAAGTTGGGCCAGATTCTCAGATGAAATTTTAAAAAAGCAACACAATGAAGTCAAGATAGTTACACAAAACTATGCTAGTTGTGAATTTGACCCTGAATATGCAGATTTTTTTTCATTTGCAATAATTAACATTAGACCCATAGTAATTGCTTGGAGTTCTCACTGAAAACCCAACACACGTTACATTAGCTTCATTGAAAATATAATTATAAACTACAGCTGCAACATTAGAGAAAAAAGAAGCTTATATTTGTCCATCCATGAATTCAAATTACAGCATTAAATATATTCTATTATTTAAAATATTATTTTTAAAAGATGCTGCAATATTTCATACATCACTTACAGTAGTTGCATATCTGGTTCAATCAAAGGACTCTTGATTTTCTGGAAATGCTTATATTAATGTTAGTGTATAGATTGTCTACCTCATGGAAAATACAGTATAGATTTACTTACTTTGCTTAATACAAGAAACTACTTCAGGGACCTCTATAAAAAACCTCAGGCATTCAATATGAATAATGCAGATAAGCAAATAAAACCTCTTCTGACTTAGCAAGGAAGAAATTCTTTGAAAACTCACATGCACAGCTTATGCAAAGAATTTCTGAAAGCCAGTGTGAGATGGGTTCTGGACAGGATCTCTGTGAATTTTTATGTCATCGTTTATATCCAGAAAAAAAAACATTATTTTCATCGCAAGAAACATTGAATCAAATTTCATCAAAATTTCATCAAATGTTCATCTTCAGATGGAAAATAAAATAATGCTAGAGGCTAAATTCACAACACGGGAGCTGGTGCTAGATCATCACCTGGAAGTGAGAGATCTAAGCTGAACTTCTGCAATGACCAAAGGAGTTTGAGCTCACTGTTGCCTACCTTTGAGAGTCATAATGCAATGTAAATTAGGTGTCATCTGTCTCCCCTCTTATTGATTCACCTGGTATAATAAAATATTCACTGGAGCAGAAACTCTTATGCAAGTATAACTCTCAGGTGATAATCCCAAACCTCCAGATGGCTGTTTTCTTCGTTTTTCACATCCTTCGAACAGCGTCAGCACTGTTTCAAAACTGAAATACCTTGCTCAAAACAGTTTATACCTTGTTGGCTTATGTACTTATCCATAAGGAAAGAAGCTCAGGTTCAAGTCACTGTCTTCTGTAGCAGAAGAACAGATTTGAGCACAAGTCCTCTTCTTTCCAGATGACTACAACTATTAGTAGCATACAACATATTCTAGATTTCAGTTTCCTAACTTTTTGTTCAATTCTCTTTGCAGAAGAAGGGTAAATTCAAATTCTTAACAGGAATTTAGACTTAATATATGAAGCACTTGGAATTCTATATCCTTTCCATGCACACAATGTAACTACTTCCATAGGTTAACTGTAAAGAACTGAAATCAGTGTAATACATTTTCTGACAGTGTGACACATTTCTTAGTTTTGTTGTGGTTGACGGGGGGTGGTTTTTGTTTGTTTTAAAAAAATATTGCATTCTTCAAAGTAAGAGCTTTTTCATCCCTCTGCTATTGTATTGCTGAGATTCAGGCCTGATGAGGTAAGTACTACTGATCCATGTTGACAAGCACAGAGCTCTTATCCAAAGCAGGCACACATTTGTTATTAACACAATCACATGAAAAGGGAGTTGGAGGCACAAGGTAGGTATTTAAAATAAAGACATTTAGATCGTTCTAAAGCTTTAAAAAATATCAGAACTGGAAGTTCTGCCACATTCAGGCCCATTCAGCAGAACTCACGCTGTATTATGAAAACTGGGGATTTATGTGGAGGAAAACAGCTGTTAGTAGAGAACAAACGACTTATACTACATGTTTTACAAGTATATGTAAACGTAAACATCATTAGAATCCCTGATCATTTCTAACTTTTCCTGGCATTCTTCTGGCATGATTTGCAAAAATAAGGTAGCAACTTCATGCATGTCCCTTAAGATGTTTATATCACTCTTAGGTATTTTTTGGCATGATATTTGAAACATTTATACAAGTAAATAAACAGTCTCATGAGAAAAGCTGTATGTCTGCTTAAGCACTTTCTGAGCATGGATGCAAAAGACAAGGGAAAGCTAAGACAGCAGTCTGACATGCTCTACCCTTGAGTCCCCTCCACCAAGTACATTGCTGTGATTTGATTCTCCTTCACTCAGCTGGAGTAATTTCACCAGTGCTATGCTGGAGGAGAGGAGAACCACAGTGTGTTTGTAATGGGGTATATGAAAGCTGACTCCTACAACTTGAATAAAGCTTTATCCTAAATGGAGGAAAGAACTAGCTCAGAAGTTAATTAATAGTGGTGAAGGAACTGATTGTCACACCACCCTGACAGGTCACATCACCCCCACAGGCAGAGCTGTGAAGGGAAAAGAGAAGGCAGAAAACAGACAACAACATACACATATCCTCTCCAAGCCCTAGAGCTGCAGCTTCTCCCTTTCCTTGCCAGAGTTAGAGAGAAAATGCTTGGGCTGTGCAGAAACTGGGTACACAGAAATTGCCATAAATGTAGGAAACAATACTGTTGGAAGAAAAAAACTGTTCCTAATGAATTTACACCTGTAAGTTCTTAGTTATTTTCACATTCACTTTTCAGATGTATGAAAAAGTCTTCTTTCTAAAGGTTATTCCCTCAACTTAATCACCTTACCTTTCTGTCTCTTGGACAGACTCAGCAGTAATCTCTTTGTATTGTGGCACACTGTCATTCATATCCATGCAGACTTTTCCAACAAATGCTCGTTGACCAAATTTATCTGTTGAGATGCATAAGAATATAGAACTCAGAATCACTGGTTATCAAAAACTGCTATCAAAGCCTGTACTGAAATCAAAATAGCAAATTACACCCCAGCCAGCTTCACTTGAGATGACCAGAATTTATGCTCTTTTCTTAGCTGTAATTTGGAACAATTGATGTGACTTTTAAGGCTAAAGAGGAAAAAACCAAACAAAATCCAACAATCGAATAAGAGTTCTCCTCTTCCACATTAGTACCCAACTTTATAAAAGTTATAATTGAGGACTAGATTACCCTAGTTTAACCACAACCAGAATTCATATGGTAGCACATGAAGAAGACTACTGTGAAGTAGAGCACAAGAAACACAAGCACCAAATTACAGTAACTGTAGTAGATTATTACCCTGAGCTGAGAAAAAGCAGAAAGATCTCAGCAAATCGTCTCTCCTTAAGAGAAAGGAATGAGGTTCCAAAACGCTTCTCATGTTGGATGGAGAAAATTACCAGAGCTATTTCTAGAGAAATATTTCTTGAGATTTATCGTTGCTAGGACTCAGAACTCGTGTATGTCTTAAAAGGAGTGTAGATAATATTAAATTCTAAGCTTTTAAATGTGTTTCCTCATAAGATGTCTTTTGCCCATTTTTACTGTCTGAGACGTTGAATGCAATGGCTTCAATGTTTAGGTTTTCCTACAAAATCAGAAAGACTAGGGAATTTTTAATGGAAACTGAGATCCTCATTAAATTACTGTGCTTTAGGAGCTTGCTGAGCCTTGAGAAATCCTGCCAGAATCACATCTCTTTCCAAAATCAGGCTCTTGTAATGGTGAACAGAAAGGAGGGATAAGATACTGACGCGAGTCCCACTGTTCGGATTTTGGAGGGCGTGTGGAGATTTTTAATGTTGGTACTCAGCTGAAACTCCAGAGCATAGGAAATTAATGCACTGACCGCATCTCTTGTCATTCAGCCCTTTAATCCTCAAACAGTGAAAGGCTAGAAAGAGCGGAGACCTGCAGATGGAGGACAACTCCATCAGACCTAATTCAGGCTCATCCAGCAGCTGATTTGGGAATGAAGAGACTAGCAGAAACAACTGTGGGAAAGAGGTGAGTAAGGGAACAAGTGTAACTAGGGTGGGTTTTGGGGACATAGCACAACAGATATAATGAATTAAAAACCAGATTAATAGAAAGACAGATCCCTAGCTAGCATAAAACTCCCAAGCTCTCTTTCCTTCAACTAACACGGTCTCCACAACCTCCTTCAAGACTCACTCTGTTAGTCTTACCTATAATTTCAGCAAGAAGAAGAGAAGTATCTGTGTAAATTGTTGCAAAGTAGCAAGCTGTAGTCGTGCCATTCTTTAGAGTTCGTCTCTATAAAAAGAAATCAGTGTTTACTCTCTGGAAAAAAAATAGCCAAGCTGCTGAAATGCAGAACAGGCAGTCTGATTTCAAACTGCAAGTACATTTAGTTATTGTGAAATTGTGCAGTAAAGTGGGAAGGTAAAATATAGGTTTTTAATTTCGTAATAGCTTTTTTAATTCTGAGTGTTAATAAATTTAAAATTTCCTTTTCCAGATCCCTACAGGATTTTAACAATGGCTAAACTCACAGAAATCAGTCTGTATTTCCTTCACTCAAACTGGAAATAAATTCTGACTTGTGTCTAACTTGAATTATATTTGGAAATATATTTTTAAAAATTATTTAGGTTATTTCCTAGTTTTGAAAGGCTCTTCAATGTTCACAGTGAAGCACTGCTTATCTAACACTAGCAAAGCAGGGCTTTTGGGAAAAAGTAGTGGGTTTCATTTGTCCACCTGATGTGGCTGGGAAAAACAGCCAGGCTTTCATGTATAAAAAACCTTTGTTATCCCTGAACAGAAAGTAAAAACACTTTAAGGTGAAAGGAAACTGAGAACAATTGCTCAAGAGTGCAATTAAATTATTTATTTAATTATGCCATGTGAAAGGAAAGGGTGATTGATACCTGTTCATATTACTTTTGAAGGACATAACAGTAAATGAAGAACCATTTAAAGTTACTTCAAGTTATGATGAAATTTATAGCTTCACTTGATCTTTACTAATGCATACTATATTGACTACCCATCCAACATACAGGTTTAAATCACATTTTTGGATTTTGGCTACAATGTAGTTTGAGAATTTTTTTTTTTTTTTTAAATGGTGAGACATCCAATGCAACTTTTGGGAATGTATAGGGCTAATTAGCAGACAAACATGAGGCCAAGCTCTGTCTTTTTCATACAGTATTCAAATTGAAGTCAATAATTAAGAAAATGTCTTTAAGGGTTCCTAAAATGAGTCTCAAAAATAGCGATGTCATTACTGAGACAAACTACCTTCATCTTTCTTAGCTTTTAAAACCCCAAATTCTCTACTTCTGGATTCCTAACATCATTGGTAAATGAAATATAAAACATTTTTTTCCCAAAACATCAGCATGAAGTACTGACTTTCCTGAAATCTGAAGGACCAGAGGAGGTTCCAGGTAAAATCTGGCAAATTTCACCTACTTTGTTTCTTTTACCAAGTGCAGAAAGTGTTTATTGGAAACAGAATTTCCTTTTGAAGAAAATCCATTATGTTTTCATTACAATTCCAAAAGTTTAAAGATGCAAATGAAACAGTATCTGTTCCCTGCAAGTTTAGTCCTGTTTCTAACAGTTGAAAATTATCAGCCACATCAAACACTGCCGAGAAACTGGTATTGTGTAGCATTTGAGGGTGAAGGTGTTCTCCTGACCTTGTCCTGTTTGATACATATAGCCTAACAATTGTGCTGATGCTCCTACAACGAACTTCTCTCTCTCTAACTGGCAGTTGTTTTTCAGGTGATGTTATTAAACACCTTGCACAATGAGAACTTTATCTGTGCTGCTGTCACCCAATCCGAACTGATGGAGACAGTATGTTGAGGCACACATCTAGAGGGTGAGATCATCTTTATGTTTTATGTAGCTGAAGTTATGTGTGCCTGTCACTAGAGTTTATGACCAAGCTGCTCCCACATGTTTTTGTTATGAGAGACGGTAGAAAGTACTTTTTTTTTAATTTGTGTCACAAGGACAGTATAACTATTTATTTCAGATTCACTATGTTATTATTTTGACAACACGTTTTGTCACAGTATTAGACAAATACAAGGCAATGTATGCTGGTCAAATAATTTAATCTGTTGAAGATATTTCAGTCCACATATTAAAGGATGCATTTCAGTTATAGGACAGAACAATTACTCCACAAGATGACCTAGCTGCATATTGTTCATCAAGTGGAATTTGACCTTAAAGCCTTAATATTTTACAGAATCAGTCTAGGTCAAACACTGCCTCTCTCTGTGCCACAATACCATTGGCACATTTCATGCAAAGACCCTGTAGTGAAAGATATTCCTGCTACAAGGACATCAGCTGTAGAAACACCTTCCTTAATTACTGCAAAACACCCCAGATTTGTTGTCTATGAGAAGCATCTTCTTTTTCATGTAGTCTTTGCAGAAGATATTTTCATAATATAGACTGTTTGTGCAATAAAGAAAACATCCTCTGATTTTTTTCTTTTTTTTTTTTTTTTTTAATTATGCTTGCTTGTTTCTCCATTGAGGTTGTCAGTACCTGCTGGCTATACTAGCTCTGAGAGTACTCTTAGATGTTGGTCATTGTACTTGGATATCAAAAAAGATGATAAACAAGTGGGTTGTTAACCATGAGATCAAATTGTCTTACCAGCAACAACAGAACAAGGCTGGAACTAGAAGGGGACAATCTTAGCTGGCAATTAGAACTGTGGCTGTACTGTTAGTTTTATCTGGTTTTCATGACTTTAAGACATGCTCTACTACTTCTGCTGACCTTCTGAAAACATACATGTATTTCACAAATATGAATGTCATCAAGTAGTTAAATGACATTTGCAGTACTTACAACAACTCTGGTGTACACTTCTTCTGCAAAATCACTGTCTTTGTATTTGGCTTCTGTTGGGAAAGTGTAGGTAGTCAACCACTGCAAAAGTGGTAGATCTACTCTTGTACCAGTAAATGAATACTGAGGGGCATGAATGTGTGTATCAACCATTCCTGGCATGAAGAATTCACTAGGTAAAGAAAAGAAAATTATAATGGTCCAAGATGTCACAATTTTCTCCACGGTAAGTAGTTTTGCATTAAACCATATGTTTGAGCAAAATGCACCAGAGTAAACAGCAAGCACAGATTAACCTTGCTCTTTCAGCATCAGCCTATCAACTCCTGCTATACTTCTACTCAGACTCCTTTTACAATAAGAAGCAGCTTAATAGAAACTTTTACACAGACATAAATAGCTAACTGAGAGAAGAACAATATAAGAGCTTGATGAATCCAACTATCTTTGATATTTACCCAGACTAAATACCAACAAATAAAGCCAAACCAACTTCATAATAACCAAAATTACTTCAGTGTAGAACCCACCTGAAAAAGAGAAGATTTGGGCACAGTACTGCTTCCTAGTATGGAAATATTTGGAATGCCTCTAGCTGTTGGTCCATTAGATTTACAAAGCTACAACTTTCTACATCCCAGTTTTCCTCTACATTTTGTGTGTGTGTATGTATATATTAAATCAATTAATTTGAAAGGTTAATGTAAGAACAGCCATTGCGTCTACAAACGCAGACACAGACACTGGTGAAAAAAAAAATCTGCTTGGTATCTTGACAAGAAAGGCATTGTTATGATGGAATTGTAATATTGTTTGTTGTCGTGCAGTGTTCATGCAATAACAGGGATTAGTATATCCACAGCACCAAGAAGTTGTATAATTACTTTAGTTTGTGCTGGAACTCCGTGCAGTATAAAATTTCTCTCACTCCTCTTCCATTCTCCCTGACTACTGAATGAACAGTGATTTCACCTCTTCATTATTCCCCTTCTTCCTGTTTTCCTACATGCTGGAAATACTGAAAGATCTTTCTCAATCTGATGCATATTCCCAGCACCTTCCATTTTCCCCAGGCTATTTCAAGTGAAGAAAAACACTTATGACTCGTATGTTCTGTATGATTAACCTTCCAACAAAGCACACAGACTTTTTAACAACTGAACGCTAATACCATGCTGCAGCACTAGATTCTAAGCCACAAATCTTTTACAGTTGTGCTACTGCATGCAAAGCATAGTAGGTACAATCAGAAACTACTTCACCAGAAAGGTGGGGGATTTCATTAGCTGAAGACAAAAGAAATGCTCTAGCTGCAATACAGTTAGAAATCCAAGGTTCTGTGTTTAGAAGGTCTAAATCTTCTGATTTTATAAGTTTTATTAGGGAGCACGTCAAAGCCCAAGCAGTTGAGTTTTGCATTTGCAGTGTTAGTGTTACCTACATCACTTATTCCAGAGTTTCGAGCTAGTTAGGCCCACTGCTGACACAACGAATATAAAATGCAATCTCAAGAAAGAACGTCATTTACTTCTGCAGGCACAGAAGAGGTCATGTATGAAAGCTAAGTACAAAAGCATTTTGTTCTGTGCAGTGTAAATCAGCCAGCACAATTCAGCCGTTGCTGAAGTCCCAAACCAAGGAATGCAAAAAGCACACAGATCATCCACCCTCCAAATCCAGGATGCAGGTAGCTCTTGGGTTAAGAGCTCTCACAGAGCTGAAAGGAAGTTTTGCCCATGAGATTGGATTTAATGTGGTCCCTACTTAAATCCATTCACTGAAACTCACTTCACTCAGAGAATAAATTGTATTTGCTGAAAGTAATCTAAACAAAACACATACTGGTTACTCAGTTCTCTTATGTCAGATGTTTTGAATCCCCACTTCTTAGCCAGTTGCTCTTGCTGATCAATTTGTTCCAAAAACACAATCTAAAAGAAAGAAATCATAGTTAGGTACTTTAAATCTGTATCCCTCATCAGCTTTACATAAAGGCAAAACAAGTCTTATCTTAAAAGAATTTTATACCTTTGTTACAAAGGCAAGAGGTTTGCATTGAAATATTAATACTTGTTCTTCCTGATTATCAAGCACGATTTTGAAATACCTAGTCACAATTCCATGAATTACCACACCCATCTCATAGCTTCTAAGAAAACAATTCATTCTCAAGTAATACATGGGCAGAACCGCACAGGCTCTAGTGTTCACTGCGATTTCTGTAACATGCCACCACACTAGCAGTGAGGCTGTTCATTCTGGAGGCGTGCGACAGCCTTATGGGAATGCAATTACAGTATTCAAAATCAGAGGGGTTAAATTAATTGCTTTGCCTAGGACTGACTGGCACTGAGCTAAGTATTTTCTGATTTTCTGCTCATGTCATTAATGTTGGGGGTTTGGGGTTTTTTTATTTTTTAAGTGTCTAGGAAGAGGAAAGAAATTGAGAGAAAAAATGCAGAACATCTTTTCATTTTCCAGAAAAGATTAAAACCATGCCTAAGATGTTTGTTTGAAAAAACCTGCAATATGGAGCCTAACTCCCCATTTGAATCCTAGAGGACATCGACTCTACTGCTGCTGAGTTTCTGCTGCCAAGTCAAAATTTTAGCACAATTTCTGTTAATTTTTAAATTCCATGGTATTTTAATCTACAACATGACTCTTGGCAGCTGAATTCTCAACTCTTTAATTCTCCAGTCTGGCAATACTAGGCACAACAACTCTTCAAGAAACAAAGAGCAGGGGGACAGTCTAGGAACTGCAGTGCCTGCTACAACTCCACGCGGGATGGAAGTTTCTGTGACACTTGACAGAGCAGAGGACCCTGCCATCCTCCCAGCCAAAGTCTGTCTGTCCTGGGCTTGAGCAGTTCTTGACTAACCACAGCTTCTGCCAGAAACCAGCTCATGGTCTTCTAACCCCTTTGGTATCAAAGCTCATTCCTCTAAATTCAAAGGAGTAATCTTATGCTATCAGCATCCTTCTCCTCCTGTGAAGATTCCCACGCTGAGGGCCTGTATCACCCTCATGACAGCAGTTTCTAAGGCAGCAATTAAAAAAACGTGTAAAGGCAAGATCAAATAGCTGTAAAAAGGCAATAGGAAGGAACTTAGGAGGAAGATCAAGAGGACCAAAACAACACTGTTTAGCAGTCATTAGCATGCCTGGTTTTTTATGTGTATGACATTACCTTTTGCATTTTCTATTTTTTCTATGAAGAAAAATAAGCAAAGGCTGCTAAACTGTAGACAAGAAGATTTTAAATGCACATATGGCTTGTGTAATTTAACATTGTTTAAAAAGCAGATGTTTTAAAAATTTAGTCAGAAAAAAAAAAAGATTAAAATCATGCCAAATAGATAAATACTACACTATCAAAAATTACAAAAATATTGTTGTCCCTTAATACTTCACATAAAGCAGCATCTCTCTCCCTCTAAAGAGGAGTATTTAGACTCTTCAGCCAGCTTAAACACCTATATATTTGTAGAGGGCTTAGAATACAGACCTACTGAAATTTCTGATGAGCAATAAAAAAGTGTCATTCAGATGCTGAAGTCAAAATGGATGCAGAATGAGTAATGTTAGAGCTGCTGAGGAAAAAAAAAAAAAAAAGAGAGAGAGAGAAACAAGAAGCACCAGATGGCAAATTCTGGAAGCAGGCGTTGCTATGGTAAAGAAGTGGCTATTATATACTCTTAGGGTGCAGATCAACAAAATTCCATTCATGGAAGAAAGACGAATATACGTTTCAAGGGAGCTGGACACATAAAACCAATGCTAAACCTGACACCTGGTCCATTATTGTCATAGAATCATACAATCATTTTGGTTGGAAGGGACCCTTAAGATCACCAAGTCCAACCATAACCTAACTCTAACACTAAACCAAGTCCTTAAGAACCTCATCTGTATGTCTTTTAAACACCTCCAGGGATAGTGACTGCACCACTTCCCCGAGAAGCCTGTTCCAGTGCTTCACAAACCTTTCTGGGAAGAAATTTTTCCTAATATCCAATCTAAACCTCCCCTGGCACAACTTGAGGCCATTTCCTCTTGTCTTGTTACTTGCTACTTGGGGGAAGAGACCAACACCCTCCATGCTACAACTTCTTTTCAGGTAGTTGTACAGAACACTAAGCTCTCCCCTCAGCCTCCTTTTCTCCAGGCTAAACAGCCCCAGTTCCCTCAGCCACTCCTCATCAGACTTGTGCTCCAGGCCCCTCACCAACTTTGTCACCCTCCTCTGCACTCTCTCCACCACCTCAATGTCCTTCTTGTGATGAGGGGCCCAAAACTGAACACAGGTTTCAAGGTGGTGCCTCACCAGTGCCAAGTACAGGGGGACAATCACTTCTCTAGAACTGCTGGACACACTGTTCTTGAAGCATGCCAGGATGCCGTTGGCTTTTTTGGCCACCTGGGCACACTGCTGGCTCATGTTCAGCCGACTGTCAACCAACACCTCCAGGTCCTTTTCTGCTGGGCAGCTTTCCAGCAACTCTTCCCCAAGCCTGTAGCGCTGCCTGGGGTTGTTGTAACCCAAGTGCAGGACCCAGCACTTGCCCTTGTTGAACCTCATGGTTATGGATGAATCAGTAAGACATCTATACTCTTTTCAAACAAACATCTCAACAGAACTCCTTGGTGACCCAAGAGATGCTCCCAATTGCTTTAGGATGCAATTAGTTTGGCCAACTTTCTAACAATGAATGCTTTAAGGTCTTTAAAGTCTCAGGCTTAGACATTTGCTTGAGTGTTTCCTTGCACATGCAAGGTTACCTACCTGGTGCACTGGTCACCTGCCCTTTAAATTAGTTCCAGATCTTAACACTGCGAATGCAAGAAAAAACTCCATGGCAGAGTCACTAAGGAGTCAAGGGAAGTGTACAGGCTAGACTAAGACCTCCAGCTTGTAAAGAAGGGACAATAACCAGGATTTGGGGAAAAGTGTGTCACAAAGAGCAGGATCAGTGGCTGCTAACACAGTGCCCACTGCAGTTCTGGTGTGTCACACATGTGATGGGGCTGAATGATTCAAAGATGAGAAGCTGAGACATCCCTACCCTGGTGTCTAGCTGACACCTTTTTTATTCCAAAAGATGCCCAAAACTCCTCCATCAACACATAGCTGGTCCTCTAAACTATGTATCAACCCTGATGCAGTAAACTCTGACTGCCTTCAAGCACCACAGTGAAAATATTTTTCCTACCAAAAGAGTGGAAAGTGAATGATACTGGCTGAAGGAACACAGTTTTTTGGTTTTGTTTGGTTGGTTTTTGCTTTTTTCTGATCCAACAGTGCCTGTGTTACTTTGTTTCTGGCTTTCTGGCTTTCATTCATATATGAACATAAGTGAAGAGTCCATCCTTCTTTCTCTCCCACCTGCTTCTCTTCCCTCCCTGTTCCCACAATGCTTAGCTGAGTTTTGCAATTAAAGACATGATGTCTGTTTCCTGCCTGGATCCCAAAATTTGAATGTGAGGGTAGATGAGAGACACAAGCACTTACTACACTCAGCTCCTGAACGCATAGCCCAGCCTGCTGAGAAAGGCTAATTAGCAAACTCCAGATGGATATTATTGCCTCGGTACCTTCTTCTTTGTACAGCTAACATGAGCCACTTGTTATCCCAGCTGGCTTATATCAAACACTTAAGTTTGGCAGTACTTAACAATGTTAACTCTTATTCCACAACTCTTGTGCTTTTCATGCCTTCAACAGGAGCTTTTAGCCTAATACTTTCTCTATTTACTTAACATTCTGCTCACTGAAGTCAATTACACCAACATTTCAATGATAACTCATATTTTGCACCTATTTTCTTTACTCTGAGTAATACTACTCTATTTGCCATTCCTCAAGAGCAGCCCCACACTGCTATGAAAACCACTCAGTTAAACAGAGTCCTTATTTTCTAACTTAACGATAACTGGGGTCTTCATACATGACAGCAGTGTTTTCCTTGCTAAAGCTTCCTTTTCATCTTCAGGCAAAACAGAAGCCAACACTTCATCTGTGAGCCTTTAGTAGCCAAGTATCCCCACGAGCAGTGAGGGTCTGGGCAGTGTTTCTGTGGAGCTGGTTGCATGCTCCCATCCTTTGGAGGACAGGCAGGGACTCAGACCGAAGAACAGGACCTGACTGTTCACAAAAGCTGATCTATTCACTCCATCAGAGACCATGCAAGATTTTTCCATGATGGTGTCAGCAACATCACACAAAAGAATGATACCTATTTAGTTAAACTTACTTTTTGGGGAGCGATAAAGAGTACTGAGGTAAATTTGGACAATAAAGGTAAGCTATTTTCACTATGTCCTTCTCAAAAAGTCAGCTCTTCAGTGATTCCATTGGAAGTTCCATATGAGGTTAAATCATGAGTAATATGATAAAGGGTACCAAAACTCACTATATCAGAGCCTGGAATAGTAAAATGCTAAGAATCTCTATTAATATTAAAAAAAAAAAATAAAGATTTTTTTCCTGTAGTCTGGTGGGAATTTTGGTTTTGGATAGAAGTGATTACTGGATTTTTTTTAACATCTGCATGGGATTGTGCCAATTTACACAAAGAAAACAACGGCCAATGAGTTGTTGTTCAGTAGGAGAAGCGAAGAGAGTGACCAAGAGCACAAGTCCCTAGGTATACTTTACTAAAGTACCTGTTTTTCAAGAAGAAAATGTAAAGGTCTAGATTTCCTAAGGTTGCTGAGTAGGGATTCTTTTCTGGAAAATGTCATTAGAAAGGGTGCGATGGATCACAGAATCACAGAATGTTAGGGATTGGAAGGGACCTCGAAAGATCATCTAGTCCAATCCCCCTGCCGGAGCAGGAACACCCAGATGAGGTTACACAGGAAGGCGTCCAGGCAGGTTTGAATGTCTCCAAAGGAGACTCCACAACCTCCCTGGGCAGCCTGTTCCAGTGTTCTGTCACCCTCACTGTGAAGAAGTTTCTTCTCATATTCAAGTGGAACCTCCAGTGTACCAGTTTGTACCCATTGCCCCTTGTCCTATCATTGGTTGTCACCGAGAAGAGCCTGGCTCCATCCTCCTGACACTCACCCTTTACATATTTATAAACATTGATGAGATCACCCCTCAGTCTCCTCTTCTCCAAGCTAAAGAGACCCAGCTCCCTCAGCCTTTCCTCATAAGGGAGATGTTCCCTCCCTTTATCACCTTCGTGGCTCTGCACTGGACTCTCTCCAGCAGTTCCCTGTCCTTCTTGAACTGAGGGGCCCAGAACTGTACACAAAATTCCAGACGTGGCCTCACTAGGGCAGAGTAGAGGGGAAGGAGAATCTCTCTCGACCTACTAACCACCCCCCTTCTAATACACCCCAGGATGCCATTGGCCTTCTTGGCCACAAGGGCACAGTGCTGGCTCATGGTCATCCTGCTGTCCACCAGGACCCCCAGGTCCCTTTCTCTAACTGCTCTCTAACAGGTCCCACTGCTCTCTAACAGGTTATTCCCCAACTTATACTGGAACCTGGGGTTGTTCCTGCCCAGATGCAAGACTCTACACTTGCCCTTGTTATATTTCATTAAATTTTTCCCTGCCCAACTCTCCAGCCTGTCTAGGTCTTGCTGGATGGCAGCACAGCCTTCTGGCGTGTCAGCCACTCCTCCCAGCTTGGTGTCATCAGCAAACTTGCTGACAGTAAAGTATGAGTTTGTGCCTCCTGCACCTGATTTACACAAATAAAACCCTTTTTTTATTCAGTTCTATCGTTTTTAGTTGACATCAGCCAAAACATGGTTTTGTAAGTTATTATTCCCCTCCCATGCATCAAAAACACAGCTTCTCATAGACTTTGCTATGTCTTGCACCAGACTCCTTACAAGCTATAGGAGGGCTGTCTTGAAACAGGCCTTCATGGAGCCCTACAAACAGAGAAAATAAAGACTGTACGGGCTCAAAGTGTGCTTGGCACAGATTTCAAATGCTACTGAAACCTGACACACCGAGGTCTGCTACTTAGCTGCAAGAAAGAAAATTACCTTTCTCTGTGGTATATAGGGTACCTATATATGTTATTAAATCTATATGAAACTAGCAGTCTTCCTACACAACAGGCATTGTGAAACTGAGTTTCACCTGTGATATTGTTAGGGCAATGATAAGCTTCCCTGCCAGAATCAATCCTGCATTATCAGTAAATGCAATGCTTGTTTTAAACTTGGCTTGTACCATTAGTATGCCCAACGTCATCACCGTCTTAACTCTTTATGGGTATATGCCATGGTTTTTCTTGTCATGAGAAAAAAAAAGCCTCACTCAGAAGGCTGTGCGTGAGTGCAGGAGGTGCACTGCAATTGCTTACAATCATTATTTTCATAGCTAGAGAATGAAAAATCTGATTGTGAAACTGAAAGAAACTGGAGACAATCTGAAAGAATCCCTGGTCTGGCGTGCTGCTGTTTTGGAAATAGTCAGCACGCTTCAAAACCAGGGTTAAGCTACCTGCAGACCCATGCCAAGGAGATAATGTGCCATCCCAGTTATCTCCAGCTCCTGCAAGCATGAAATCCCTCCCTCACGGCTCTTTTGCCCACAGACACCGAGTACTTCGAGTGCGAAAATTTTCCACTTTCTCTCTACAGGCCGGCAGAGGCGACTCTGTCCCTCACCACCCCCGGACTGGCACTCAGGACCGAAAGGGGTCATTTTCACCCCGAGCCGGCGGGACACCGGGAGTGAGCGGGACAGCTGGCGACCATCGCACCGGGACGGCGGCACCGGCACCTCCCCACGCCTCCCCCGGCCGCCTGGGCCGAGCGCCCCCGCAACGGCCCTTCCCTCGCCCCCCGGGCTCACCGTCCCGCTCTCGTCCACCCCCAGCAGGTGTCGGTGGAGGATCTCCATGGGCGCGGCGGGGCTGGAGTGCACGAAGGTCCCCCTGAAGACGTGGGCGAGCGGCGGGCGCTGCGGGGAGCCCATGACGGCGGGGAGCGGGTTGGCGGCCGTCGGCGGGGCTCGCTTCGTGGTGACGGAGGCGGCTGGGAGCTGCCACCCAGCGGGCTGTCGCCCCTCTGTGTCTCCCTGTGCCGCCGGCGGCTTCCTGGAGCTGTCACCGTTTCCCCGCCCCCTGGTGACTTTCTCTTCAGGGAGTGGTTTCGGCGGAGGGAGGGTGGCAGGCCGGGCCGCCCCCTTCCCCCGACGACGGCGTGCAGGAGATGCCCGCTAGCAGCCGGGACGTGGCCGAGAGGTGCGCGGGGTGCCCCCCGCCCCAAAACCATCAGCCACCCCCGACGCCGGAACCCTCATCCTGCAGGAACGGGTTCTCGGCCGTCTAAGAGGCGCAAAAGCCGGGAGCAATGCCCGGTGGGTTTTGGGGTCCCGGTTGCTTTCTGGGAGGTGGTGATAGAACTGACAAGGTGTCTGGAAATACTTTACGAGTGTCTGGCAACCGACTTCTGCAAGGAACCTGAAGGTTATAACCACTTTCAAAAGTTTTATAGGTTGAGTTTGTAAGCTCGCTCTGCCACAACCTTCCAGCAGCTTGTAACCTGTTGCTCTGTGCCTGGAGGACTAGGAAATGCATTGGATATTTTCAGAAGAATATACCTAATTTTAAAATATATAAACTTTAAACATGTATTTTGAGGTAGCCATTACTGCTTTGTTTCACCTGTTCCATTGTACTCTAGTGCTCCAAGATGAACCTCTCAGTCTGTCTCCTCAGTCTTCGGCCCCTGTACTGCATGTTAACAGGGCATAGCAGCAGAAAATAGATGCCAGCTGCCATACCAGAACTACCAAAACAAATCAGCCATATGCCTTGCTCAGTGGAGACGGTCTATGGAAAAAGAGAAAACAGCCTCAGGAAAGTGAAAGGCAGAGAAAAATTGTCTTTGTTAACTGAGAGCACTGCACTTCCATGACAATATTCTGCCCCAACAATCTAAATCAAAGTACAACCTGAACATGTGCTAAGAGGATCACTATTGAGAATATTGAGATAAGACTTCATTGGCCTAGCATAATGTACACCAAGGTTAACGCCATGTGTGCCCTCTGAATTCCCTTTTGAAGACACATCTTCATCAGGTTGTCAAGTGATGAGGGAACTTGGCAACAAGGGTGCTGACACTCATTCTCAAAGCTGGGTTGCAAAGTTTGTCATTACATAGTTTATCATTAAAAGACCTTTGCACTGTGTTGACACTCTACAAATACGTAGTAGATTATCTTTCCTACAAGCTCTCCAGATCAGTGGTGGGAGGAGAGAAAGACATAGTGGGAAAGCACAGAATTAATTTTATTTTAGTCTGCTATGGGCATGTCATCAGCCTTTATCTTCCCTTCTTTGCATAAGAATGCTTTAGGATGCTGTGAAGCAAGTTCAAAAAATAGTGGACTTACGGCAACCAACTGAAAGAGCTTACCTTGATTTTGCTATCAGCTTAGTCAGGCCATAAAGAGTGTCCAAAAATAAAATGGACATGTGAAAGTGATTTTTACATGCTGATATTGGTAATTTCTTGTGAGAGGTCTTGTAGTTTAAGAAGACACCCAATGAGATAAAATGAATTTTTTAAGACAAGTGGCAGGTTTTTATTGCATTTCTAATCTCTTTGACATGAGAAACTAGCAAACGAAACAACACAAATTGGTCTTGCAGGTTAATCTAGTTTGGAGAAGAAACTGGCATGAGATTCTTACACTCAATTTTGTTTGCTTACAACAGCGTAATACTTCCTGCTTCCTTGATCAACAGAGTAATAAATTTTTGAAAATAGCACCAAAAGTCTTTTAAATAAGCACTTCCATAAGCCCTCTTACAAATATATTTCTGAGGTACTTCTGTGTTGACTAAGGCTGCAGCTGAAATGAGTTGTATTCTGAGCTGTGATCCCAGGTGAGAAAAATTGTCTTTTGCTGTATGAAGGATAAGGAGTGAGAGGCAGGCTGTTTTTGCCACTGAATAACAGAAGACAGAGGTAATAAAGCTAAGAAACAGGGTGAACAGAGGCCAAGCCCTGGAGAGGTAAGCTTGCTTGTTCCTCCTGTGACCAGAAGAGTGAAAACAACTTTCCCCAGCAATAGCTACTGCTCCACACTACTGGCCTCTGCCCTGGTGGCAGAAGGAAACCTGATTTTTTCTCTATGCTATTTTCACTGTATGCTGTCCTCCCTTGTGTGCTGCCCCAGATATCTGTGTGGAACCCTTAACTCAGGTCAAGCTACAGGCAGCTTTCAGCTTCAAATCCTGAGCTTATGTGCTGGCTGCTACACAGACACATGTATACTGCTGCCCAAAGTAATACTCAGCAGAGCTCGCTGTTCCTGAGAAATATTTTTGTTGCTTTTGGTGGGCATGTGGGCTGCTCCTCAGAATCTAAGATGGCTTCAACCCATAATTTCCACTAAAAATCTCAGGGATTTCCTCAAGCTATCTTACATAAAGGGTGATACTTACTCCACTGATTTCAGTGAGATTTAATCCAGCCAGTATTTGTGCATGAGAAGAATACAAAAATACTGACAATTTCTTCCTTTACCACTTTTAGGGAGAAATGTCAATAACAAACACTGTTAATGATAAATTTGTTGCTATAAGTGGATTGCAAACACTTTGAACTTGTATGATTTCACTAGAGGTCTCTTCTGCTTTTTGTATCTGTCATGTGGGAGAGAATGGGAGCCCCTGAAGAGGGCTGGTGGAAGAACAGTCAACACCCTTCCCTCCTCCTAGACTTTTTTTTTGGTTATTAGTTTGCAACAGTTAGAGATGCTTGCCATAGATATTGACGTGGGTGTGACAACCTTGAGGCATTCCCCCCCCATCCTTAGCAGAACAAAGGACCATGTCATGCCTTAAACATCTAAGTTTTGTTACTTTGGGAGTAAAAGATAGATGGCTGTGGAGGCAGACACCTAGTCTTATCTTTTTATGACTGGCAGAAAAGATAGATAGCCATGGAGGCAGACATCTTGTAAAATAAAGGCAATTAATAGTGTTGCTGTGAAGGCCTCATGGCCTAACTGGAATGATAGAGGTGAACCGTCTGTTGAACAACCAATTATCAGAAGAAACAGCAAACCAACAGCTACCCCTGATGGGCATGACAACTCACTTCTGGTCAGTACCGTGAACTTTCCCCTAGTTTGAAGACCCCAGACTCATTTGCAGAAGAGTCTTCCTAATCAGCACGAAGAGTGAACAGTGGGAGGAGATTAACCACCCACATGTAAATGAACTGGGTTATAAAATGACCCAGCATGTGGCATCAATTGTGGCATGTATATACTGTGCAGTGTGACCGAAGTCTTCAATGTGACCACCCTCCCTCCATAGGACATCACTAGTCCAAACACCTGTGGAGTGATGATATCTTACTCTCTCTCTCTCTCTAATATCTTAGTTTTCCTTCTCTCTTTTCCTTTTTCTTGAACATATAAAAGTGATATCACTGTAAGTTCTGCTGCTAAAGTCTCATTAAGTTTTGCATTATAGTTACTAATTGTTGCCAATCCACCATTTTCAGAAGGGCTTTTGCTGTCAATATATTGATAAGTTTTGTGATATTATAACATACTTTTGCCAAGTCACTAATATCTGTAATTTTTATTCCGCCAAGTGCTTTTAGTAAATTCATAATGGAGTGACTGTCTGTCATTCACTTTGCAAAACCATGCAGAAGCACCCAGAGTCAACTCACACCTGATCTCATCTGCTGGGGCAGGGCGTGTGTTGCATTCAGAGTTATACTCATCCCTTATCCCATCTGTTGGGATGGGACAGTGGGTCAAGATAAGACTTAGACCAGTTGTGAAAAACTGAGTAATTCTTCCAAGATAAAGAGAATTACAGTGATGTATGTTTAGTTTTGTTGGGATATGCTGGGCTAGGCACTTTACCACCTTGGATATAAATGTAATGCTCTGTTGTGACTGTTACATACTAATTAACTTAAACAGTGATTGAAATAACTTACTCTTTTTGCAAAACAGTTCAGGGTCTGGAAAGAGAGCTTTAGCTTCTTACAAATTACACAATGTTTTGTTTGAATAGCATTTTAAAATAAATCGTAGCTTTAGAAACTCCTTGAAATCACCATACCTGGATTAACACATTAACATTAAAGTACATAGTCCCTGTACTTTGATCTACTGCTGTTGAAAAAAAAAGTCTGTTGCACTATTCAGTAGCTTTTCAGGCTCTCCTTTTCTTCTAAGTCATTGTCTTCTAGTGAATTACAGAAATTAGTCTTTTGGCTGAGTCCTGAAGCCAAACAACTTCAGGACTAGAAGACTAATCAGTCAATGTACTTCTAGGAGCACAGGCATAGTTTTAGCAGAATTAGTGTCTTCATTTTCAGGAATATTTTCACTTTCTGATCTTTTGTTTCACTTGGTATGCTGTTTCAAAGTTTCAGAGCACCTAAAATGATCCTGCAACATCCAAGAAATGTGAGAAAAAAGAACTTGTTCCCCTCCTGCCTTTCAAAAAAATAGTTGATGGGGTACATGCCACCAAACAAAAGCTCCTATCGTCAGGACTCTGTGGAGGTAAGTGCCTGCAGAGCCTGTGCATCAGGGTACAGTAATTAGTGTTCTGGTATAGAAGAGAATGTTGTTATTGCATTTTACGGTCAAAATGTACCTTGTATATAATTTGTAACATAGAAACTAAGTCAATGGAGAGACAAAATCTAATGGACTTATCTGCTATTGAGTGATTTTTGTTTGTAAAAGAAGGAGCTGAGTATTCAGCAGATACTTGGGATTATTCAGAAAAAGAAAGTAAGTGATGCATGGTAAATATCTACTCTCAAGTATGAAATCAAGTTGTGAGCTAAGGTTAATCCAGTACAGGCTACATCAAGTACCTCTTTTTCTCTGAAACATTCACAGAACCACAGAATCACAGAATGTTAGGAATTGGAAGGGACCTCAAAAGTTCATCTAGTCCAATCCCCTTACCGGAGCAGGAACACCTAGATCAAGTTACACAGGAATGTGTCCAGGCGGGTTTTGAATGTCTCCAGAGAAGGAGACTCCACAACCTCCCTGGGCAGCCTGTTCCAGTGTTCTGTCACCCTCACTGAGAAGAAGTTTCTTCTCATATTTAAGTGGAACCTCCAGTGTACCAGTTTGTACCCATTGCCCCTTGTCTTATCATTGGTTGTCACTGAGAAGAGCCTGGCTCCATCTTCATGACACTCACCCTTTACATATTTATAAACATTAATGAGTTCACCCCAGTCGCATCATTGATATCTGTTTACAATATTTTATTTTTCCAACTCCATTTAAAACTGAAAATTTCACCACCCAAAAAGGATAAGAAGCAATGACCTTGCATACAAGCTCTGTTTCATTTACTGCCATAGGCGTCCACTCTGAAGGTTCCAGACCAAGCTTTCAGCCATTGATTCCCAAGTCCACAAAGGCTTGTGGAGGCAAGGCTCAGACACTTCCAAGGGAAGCTGGAGATACCTTCTGATGTTTTCCACTTCCAAAGGGGGCCAGTACTGCTATAGTAATGTCATAAAATATCCCATCATTAAAATTTACAGATAATACTTCTTACTTGTTCACTGACACCTGATTATCTGAAGCACAGATAAGCTAATGTTAGATTTAACACTGATAACAAGAATTGTAGTAACTGAGTCAGAGGTGTTCTTAGGAAGAGCCAGGAAATACTACACAAGTATCAGTAAACCTCATCTTTCACTAGAAGTACAAGCATGAACGGGTTTAATATGCCAAAAGATTTTGTCAAAATCTTGTTTTCAGTTTCCACAAGACACACAGGATGAATCAGTACACTTGCTAGACTTTACCTCTGATCATGCTAAGAGAGAATAGAGGAGAATTTGGTGTCTGCTGTTTTTAGCAGGGGTTTATGGGAAACAAATTGGACTGGTACTTGCTGTAGCTGCCTGAGCCCTTTCACTGAGAAAACTTCATTTGTGGAATTACATTACACAGTGAATATATGCTTTATTCAGTTGTCCAAGTAAGGGAAGGCGACTTTGAAAGAAATAGGCGAGCCCAGGATATCAATACCTGGCTCCAGGACTGGCGCCTCTGCCAAGACTTGGGGTTTTTAAACCTTAGAAGAACCTTCAAGAGATGAGGTATGATGGGGCCTGACGAGATCCACCGGTTCTGAAAGGGAAAACTTGTCTTTGGGCATATGCTGGTGAGACTGATCAAAGGAGCTTTAAACTAGAATTGATGGGGGAAAGGAATGCCAAAAGGGTTGCAGTAGGTAAGCCAAGGGTTGGCGTGGCATCACATGAGGATGTCAATGCTATCGGGAACATTTATACTGCTTCTGGGAGCATGGAGGGCTCAGGAGCGTATCTGAAATGCTCATACAACAACAACAACTCATGCAGTATGAGAAACAAACAGGATGAGCTGGAAGTGTTGGTCAGTTCCCAGAGCTACCATATCATTGGTATTAGTGAGACTTGGTGGAATGAGTCCCATGATTGGAGTTCTGGGATGGAGGGCTACAGGCTGTTCAGAAGGGATAGTCAGGGCAGGCAGGTGAAGGTGTCACACTATAAGTAAGGGAGAGGTGTGATTTTACAGACTTTACAGTTAATGATGATGTGGTTGAGAGCCTCTGGGTGAAGATTAAGGGCATAGAAAACAAAGGAGATTTTGTAGTGGCTGTCTACTATCAATCACTCAGCCAGGATGTAACCACTGATGAGCTATTCTATAGGCAATTAGGATAAATTTCTGGATTGGTAGCCCAGATTCCTATGAGAGATTTCAACTTCCCAGACATCAACCGGGGATATTGTACTGCTGTGTTGAGCAGGCTTTAGAAATACTTGAAGTTTGTAAGAGATAACTTCTTGTCATGGGTACTCAGCAAGTAAAGCAGGAAAAATGCCCTCCTAGACATGTTGTTTGTGAACAGAGATGGACTCACGGGGAATCTGAGGGTAAGTGGCTGTCCTGGCCACAACGATCATGAAATGGTAGAGCTTAAATTTTCAGTGTAATGAGAAAAAAGGTCAGCAGAGTTGCCATTCTGGACTTCAGGAGAGCAAAGTTTAAGCTATTTAGGGGTTTATTTAGCAGAATACCCTCTGGATATACTTTTGAGGGCATAGGAATCCATGAGTGCTGGTCAGTCTTTAAGAACTATCTTCTAGAAGCACAGAAGCAGGCATAAAACAAGCAAGCAGGATGGAAGACCAGCTTCACTGAACAGGGAACTCCTCGTGGAACTCAAGACGAAAAAGAAATTGTATGACCTCTGGAAGCAAGATCAGGCTTTGCAAAACAATTACAGAGCTGTGGTTCATATATGTAGGGAGAAGGCACAAAAAGCCAAAGCTCAACTAGAGTTGAAACTGGCCAGTGTTGTTTCAGATAACAAAAATGGGTTTTTAAAATACGTTAATAGCAAGAGGTCTAAAGAAAGCATTGGACCAATACTTGTTGAAAATGGTCACTGGACTACTAAGGATGATGATGAATGCATGTCCTAGTTTTGTTAAAAACAAGACCAGTTCTCTTTTAGTGAATTTTCCGTTCAATTAAGTTCTTCTAAGTAACTGCACTTCCCTGAAGTTAGCTGCATATTTTTTGAGATGCTGTGCTCCGAAAGCTGATAAGATTGCCAGTGGAATGCAGAAGAAGCTCATTTTTAGATTTATCACTATGGTAACCAAGGTTAACTGATAACAGGACACATTTGCAAGGAGGGGCGGACAGAACAGGTGACTAAAACTGACCGAATATTCCATCCCATATGCATCATACACCCTATAACAGAGGGAGATCACAAGGGTCTCACTCTCTTCGACCATGGCTGGCATCTGAAGAAGACCCTGCCAGTGGCGCCTGCAAATCTGAGGCCTACTTCCAGGCCCTGCATCCTTGAATCCAGTTTCCAGTTTGCTATGAGGTCCTGCCCAGGACTTCCAGTTGCCTGTCTTGCAGCTGCTGGAGCCATGTCAGCTCCTAACTCCGCTGCCGCTGGAGTGATGCCAGCTCCATATTGGGCAATGCTACTCTACCCCAGGACATTCAAGATTGGTTTTGTATATTTTGTATAATATTCTCTATTTATTAGTAGCATTAGTAAAGCCTTTAAAACTTTTCCAACTTGAAGTCTCTCTTCCTTCCTCCTTATCCTTCTTTTAACTTTTTCCTATTTAAGGAGAGGGTGGGGGGAGGGCGAGGGGATAACAGAGACCATCTGCCACAGTTTATTGTCACCTTGCAATTAAACCTTGACAATGCATATTTTGTTTCAGTCTTTAATAATACTGATAGATGGTGGCCTGCCCAACCCTCTGATTCAGAGGACCACAAGTGTGGAAACTGTGACATTCCATTTGTGGACACCAAAATTGTAAGGGATCAGATGTATGAGCTGAATGTTCACAAGTCCATGGGCCTGATGGGATTCATCTCAGAGTATTGAAAGGCTAGTGGATGTTACAGCAGGACCTCTCTCAAGCATCTACCAAAGGTTTGGGGAGTCTGGGGAGGTCCCTGCTGACTGGAAGCTAGCAAATGTTATTCCAATTTTTAAAAAATGCTGTGAGAGAAGACCCAGGGAACTACAGATCCATTAGTCTAACCTCAGCTCCTGGAAAATTGTGGAGAAGCATATGTGGAGTGCTATTGTAAGGTATTTAAATAACAGTGCAATTATCAGGTACATTCAACATGGGTTCACAAAGGAGAAGACTTGGTTAATTAAATTGATATCCTTCTCTGATAAGGTCACCCACCTCATAGATGAAGGGAAGGCAGTGAATGTAGTTTTTCTGGATTTTAGTAAGGCTTTTGATACTGTCCTTCACAGGATCCTTCTGGACAAGTTGTCCATCTGTGGCATGAGCAGGTTCACAGTGTGCTGGGTGAAGAACTGGCTGAAGGACAGAGCACAAAGGGTTGTAGTGAATGAAGCAGCATCTGGATGGTGACCAGCCACCAGTGCTGTTCCTCAGGGCTGGAATAGGGTTCATTATATTTATCAATGATCTGGATGCAGGAGTTGAATGCACCATTAGGAAGTTTGCTGAAGATACCAAACTGGGAGGTGCTGTTGACTCTCTTGAGGGGCAAGATGTCTGGATAGACTGGAGCACTAGGCTACAGTTAATGGAATTATATTTAACAAGATGAAATGCTAGATTCTGCACCTAGGACAGAGTAATGCTGAGCACAAGTCTAAATTGGGAGAGGAGTGGCTGAAGACCAGCCCTGGAGAAAGAGGTCTGGGAGTGCTGGTTGATGCCAAGCTCAATATGAGCCAGTAGTGTGTCTGGATGCATTTACATTAGTGATTTACTGTGCTGGACGTGCGAATTTCCTAGGTGGGCTATTTATTCTTTTGGGGGTGCAGGTTTGTCTTGTGCCTATATTTAGAGTCATGCAGCTTCCACTTGTGTGCGTCACTTGTGCGCTTGGCTTGGCATGGTTTCCCTCTTGGTATGAGGGAACCTACGATGACATTGCATGCAGGAACCCACATAGGTGTCTCTGCCTGCAGCATGTCTGCCAGCTACTTCAGTAGTTTGCCCTTTACACGCACACAGGTTTCTATTAGTAAAGACTAGGCAGTCTGGGATGTTTCTACAGAAATCTAGTTTCACTTATCAGCTATAGACACATGCATCTAGGAATCACTTATCTGGTATGGACACATAGTGTGTACTAAAGACCATGAACTTCATTGCTGGTAAACACAACTTCGGTATGCGATCCTAGAACCACAACAGATAGCATCAAATCAGACCTCTACCCCTTTGGATCACATCTGCAAGTAAGGTGAGATCCTTAAGCCATCAAGAACACCATCCCACACAACATCCTTGTCGCTAAATTAGAGAGTTGTGTTTGATGGATGAACTATTAGATGGGTAAGGAAGTGGCTGGGTGACTGTATCCCCAGAGTTGCAATCTATGCCTCAACGTCCAAGTAGAGATCAGTAAAAAGTGGTATCTTTCAAAGGTCTCTGTTGGTACTGGTCCTGTTCAGTATTTTGTTAATGACATAAAGTGACATCAAGTGCACCCTCAGCAGATTTGCAGGTAACACCAAGCTGAGTGATGTGGTTGATTTGCTTGGGGAAAGGGATGCCATCCAGAGAGACCTTCACAGGCTTGAAGAATAAGCCAATTTGAACCTTGTGAAGTTCAATAAGGCCAAGTGCAAGGTCACATAGCTGGGTCAGGGCAATCATCAGCATCAAAAGAGGCTGGGTGGTAAATGGATTGAGAGCAGCCCTGTAGAGAAGGATTTGGGGGTATTGGTAGATGAAACATTAGATATGAGCCAGTAATGGACACTTGCAGCCCTGAAAGCCAATCATATCCTGAGCTCCATAAAAAGAAGCATGGCCAGCAGGTTGAGGGAGATGATTCTCCCTCTCTGCTCCACTCTTGTGAGACCCCACTTGGAGTACTGAGTCTAGATCTGGAATCCTCAGCACAAGACATGAACCTGTTGGAACAGGTTCAGAGGAGGCCACAAAAATGATCAGATGGCTGGAACACCTCTCCTACGAGGACAGGCTGAGAAAGTTGGGGTTGTTCAGCATGGAGAAGAGAAGGTTCCAAAGGAGACTTTATTGTGCCCTTTTGATATCTATTCTTTCTCATGTATATATTTTATACAATTATTTCTCATAAGAAAGTCAGAGGAAGACTTTTAACAGACCCTTCAGTGATAGGAAAACGGGTAATGATTTTAAACTGAAAGAGGGTAAGTTTACATTGGACATAAAGAAGACTTTTTTTTATGATGAGGGTGATGAAACACTGGAACAGGTTGCCCAGAGAAACTGTCGATGTCCCATCCCTGCAAGTGTTCAAAGTCAGCTTGGATGGGGCTTTGAGCAACCTGATCTAGTGGAAGGTTTCCCTGCCTGTGCCATGCGGGTTGGACTAGATGAGCTTTAAAGGTCAAAAAAACCCAAACCGTTCTGTGATCTTCAGTATTTCCCTTCTTCTGAAGATACAAGTCTTATTTTCTTTCCAAAGGTAATAACAGTGTTCACAATTTCATAGTGTGCTATTTCTCTTGACTCTCAAGTTGACATCTGGAAAATGCAGTTGCAGACCCCCTGCTGTTGTTGTCACCTCCAGAAGGGAATCTTGACAGAATTCACAAAAGCATCACAAGGCTTCTCCCAAACCGAGCAAAATTGTTCTGTTGGAAATGCACCTGCAAAAGCTGTGGAAAAACTATGCTGACTGCAGCATTATAAACACATACACAGACAGCATACTGCCACAAAGCAGAACACCGTGACACAGAGACATGTTGTAGAGGCTATGTATTAGTGGTAAGAGGCATTGGACCAGTTCTCGTTTTTAGCCAAGTGTTGTTCAAGAAACATTGTTTCATCATGCTTGTCATTCTTTATTCCTTCCTCGCAATTTATTGACTAGCATTGTAACTAACAGCTCTTTTACAATTCTGTTTTTATGTGACTCCTGTTTATGCTGCAGTCTTCCTGCTGCTTATGAATACTATCAGATTCAGGTTTGTTTTCAGATGTGTTTGTTTTCTTGCAGCATTGAAGGATTTCTATTGTTTGTACAATGTTTTCTTTAGATTTCCTTAAAACGTCAAGTAAAATTTGCTATTTAAAAAAAAAGCTTTTCAATTTCTCACATTAGTGTTATTAAGAGATTCCCATTTTCTTTCAGATTTTAAGCTGAAACACTATACTTGTGGTTGTTAAACTGTGATGTGTTCCATCGCTGTCTGCTTCGCTCATACATGCAGCTAAATTTGTGTAAGAAAAAGAGGCAACTGTAATCCTGTAGTCTTATCATCTACATAATAGGCACCATTGGCAATGCCTGATGTTACGCATGTTTGGCTATATACCTAGGAAGATCTTGATACATGATTTGCCAATAAGGAGAATTCATTATGGCATTTAATAAGATATGCCAAATTATTTTTATTATTAATTATATTTCCGGGGGGGGGAAACAAAACAAAAAACCCCCACAACAACAACAACAACAAAACCCCATCTTTTTTTGTTTACTTTGAATGTCCAGACACACAATATTTTTATACTGAGTAGAAAAACTCCTTATGAAAGCTGTGCTTTCATTGCAATCAAGCAGATCTGTTTACTCTCTCTTTGACAAGCTAAATAGATTGTGCTTTTTGTCTTTCAATGTATAGCTTGTTTCCCCAGTGCTAGTGGTCCTTATGGCTTTTTTCCAGAGCCTGTCTAATTTCAGTGTGTTTTATGAGCATTGAGAACTGGATGTGGTATGCCAGAAGCGATCATGTTAATGCCAAATGCAGAGGTTATATAACGTCCCTACTTACACAGCTGAAACCAGCATGTTTGTCATTCTGCTTGTGCTGCAGCACTGAGAAATCATATTGACTTGATTATCAATCACAGTCAATCCTATGGCACAGTTAGCTGCTGAATAAATACAAGCTACATTCTTTATTCCTAAACACATACCCTATATTCATTTTTGTTGAAATGCATAGTGTTTGTTTGAGACAAGTCAGTGAGGCTACCCAGATCACAGAAATGACTCTGTTATTTATTACTCTCACTACCTGCATGTCTTTTGCAAGTTTAACCGATGACAATTTTTTATTTTCTTCCAAATGGCTGGTAAAAATAGTGCAGAGCCAAGCAGTGGTATCTGCACAATTCTAGTAGAGACGCCATAGTGTACTTCCACATTTATGGTATGCCTAGAGATCTGTCTGCTTTCTCATATGAGTTGGTGGGGTGGTCAACAGCAGACTGTCTATGGTATCCCATCTTGTGTTTTATCTGATAGAAGCTATGTTTGCTATGTTTGCTATGTTTGCTAAACATTCAGGGTGATATTTTTTTCTGAATTTTCAAAATTTTGAGAACAGATTTGCTTTTTTTTCTTTGCCTTTTTTTTTTCACTTTGTCACTACACTGTAGCAGAAAATTCTTTCCAAAGAACACTTGTGGAAAAGAGCAGTTGCATCTCCACTCCAAAGCATCTGTGTGCATCAGCTGGCACACATTAGTAAATGTCAGCTCTGAAATGCTTTTAGAATCAGTTAAAATATATCAGTTAAAATGTATGAAACAACCCATCAAGCTGTCACAGGCAGATTGAGTGACAACCACCAAGGATCTGAGTACTGAGGTTCATTTAAGAGCCAATGGGATTAAGGCTTCTTCACCCACTTTCTTCCCCCAGCATTTTGTTCCCAAGCTCTTGATCATCATCCCCAGCAGAAAGATCACTGCTGATCCAGTATGGTTGGCTAAAAAGTCATGTGGGCTCCTGAGGTACCACTGCTGGCAGTTACCTTTCTTGGTGTTACTGGCTAAGGGTGCTGGGCACCCCCTAGCACTCAAGTTCACTCAGCTCTATGATCTCCAGGACCTTGTCCCACTTCCAGGATGCTTCATTCAGTGAGGACCTTCATCTGCTCCTTTCTAGGCTCCAGCTTTCCCAACCTGAATAGTCTGTGTGCAAAAACAGGACATGTGATAAGCCTCCTAAGTGGTGTCTCATGTCTCTTTGTCAACTGAATGATTCAGGACATGCCATTTGTGTTTAGACCAGGAGTTATCAGCATTTACAAGTGTCCCTTATGCCAGTCCCCACAAGCAAGCAGCAGGCTTCTGCTTGGGAGTGTGAAAGTTCAGTTTTAGACATCCACTCACATGCACACATGCATCTAATTTGCTAGCATCTGCTAGCATCTGCTAGCATTCACATTTCAGATATTTTTTCATCCATGGCACAAGCAAGTTGTTTTTGTGATTCAGAAGTACTGTCGTGACTCATAGGCCCTTTTTATATGCAAGTACAATGCTTTAAATAGCACACTGTAACAGAAAGACAGAGCAGGCAAAGTGGCTTGTCTCCTTTGAGAATCTTGGTTCCTGGTAAGTCACACTCATTCACATACTTTAAGTGTTAAAATGCTATGCTTTTGTAGGTTTTTTATTAGATACAACAGAGATTAAAAAAATCTAAGCCTTTGTAAAAGGCACTTAGTTTACACAAATCAAATGGTCTTCTGTTTCTCAGTCCTCCACACAGAGAGAGTTGCAGAATAACAGCTGAGGCACCTGCAATGAATTCTCAGTGGGTGCTTCATCGTCTGGGGGAAGAGCAGTTTTATTCTGCTGCTTGTCAGTGAAAAAAAATGGGTGTCTGGAATAACAGGCAAGTATTATACCAGCCAAAAGTAGTTTCTGCTCTGGCTGTGCCGTTTGAAAAAGAGGACTTCTACTCTTTGACTCTACAGCCACAGCAGTTGTGATATGTCTCTTCCCTACAGTTCCCAAGGCAGATACTGTCAGAAAGACCTGCTGGGCTGAGGGAGAAGAAAAGAAAATCCCATGCATTCCCAGGAGGAGTTTTGTAACCCCGGTGGTATTAGCACTAATTTCTAGTTTTGTTCTCAAAATAGATGTTAGAGAAAATGCTTCACTCTTCTTTTTATTACCTGCTAAAAAGCAGGAAAGTGAGAGAGGAGCAGCTCATAGCTGTTCCTGCAGCAGCTCTATGCCTCTCAGTGAACCTTTCAAGGCTACTAGGTCATGGGTCATGTACATGTCTTGGTCTTCAGTAGAGTCTCTGAGTAGATGGATTACAGGATAAAGCTGGAGACATTATGAAAATGTAATATAACTGGTCTCCAATATTGCAGCAATTGGTTAACAAGAAGAAGGAGGGCCATTTTCTCCATGCAGAAAGAATCCCAAGTAGCTACTGGTCAACTAGTTGGTGGTCTGGGATCAAGAGATACGTGGTAAGTTCTGTTTCTCTAGACAGCACATAGCATGTTTCAGAGATGTTTGCACAGCACAGCCAGTGTGCCAGAGGACGCTGAGAGGCTAAAGAAGTTAATGCGTCTGGGTTATTCCAGAGCCATTTGCCAGCAAATCCTGAAGTACTTTAAACAGGAATTACCATGCTCCAGTGATGCCAGATTTGGTGTATCACACCAGAGGAATCATGTAGAGTTGTAAAATATCCAAGCAAGTTTCTTACTGGAGAGTTTCATGAACCTCTCAGCCATTCATCATCTGATGTGGGTAGTGATCCTCCATAGACTCTGACCTCAAAGTATGCTCTGCTGTTGCAAAAGTTAGGTCCTACGTACATTTGGGAATTCTGAATCACACTGGAGCTGCCTGAACTGAAATGAGTTGTGATTTTGAAAAAAATACTGTTATACCTCCTGATTTTACCTTAGCTATGTAGCTGAAAATTTGATTTTTTAAAAAGTAGCAATTTACAACAAAGGCTGACCTGCACATGGAGCCTAATGTCATCATTCACTGCACAGCTGAACTGTCAAGTTTGAACTGAAAAAAAAACAGGCTACATTGCCACAGGCAAACTACAAAAGAATCGAGGGTGTTTTTCATCATAAAATGAAACTGGGTGTTACATTTGTCTATACTTTTGGCAGTAGAGTAGAAATACAAGGGGTTTTTATGTATTAAACATTTCCTTTATTACTGATAGGACTCATTTATTTCTCCAGAGAGAAGATTCATGAGGAATGTTTGTATTGTAAAATAACTTTGTATAGTGAAGGAGTTAACCAGGTAATCAACTTGTACTTCTACTTTCTAGGCAACTTAATTTAACTAGCTTTTGAGATTGAGCAGTTACCTTTCTTTCAATAACTTTAAATGGTTAAATATTAAGCAACTGAACAGTTGAAGATCGTATTAACACTAGCAGCAACATCAGTTCGTGTGCCTTAAGCAAAAATAGCAACACCCACAAGTATTCGTTAACTCCTCACCACCAAATCCTTTCGTTCACTTCCCACGTGCAGACACCCACTCTGTTCATAACTCATTCCTTTAAATCATGCTCAGATGCACCAGGTTAAATTCAGTCTTGAGGTTTTTTAAGAGTGATAATGCATTATACACTTTCATGGTGAAAGTCCGTCTGCTAACAAAATATCTAATTTCACAGGGAGTGGAGATAAGCTTGCATATGCAAAACTAATTAGCTCTTTGAGGCCTGATTTTTGCCCCTATTTTGTGATTTAAACTTCAGAAATTACATGTTTCACTTAGAACCAATTATTTTTGTTGTCCCTGTCTAATCTCCATTAGGTGCTTGCTTTCACCTCCAAAAAAAGAAACAGTTTTCATAGCTTTCTGTTTAACAGACTGCCAACTGGGGTATAAAAAGTTACAAAGTGGTTGTTTCCATGTGGAGCAGGAAAAACGCTTTACCATACTTACCCCACGACTTACGCCACTAAAGTGTTTTTTTTAAAGGGCTTATGAGGTTTCTACTTAAGAATTTAAAAGTTCCGTTTTACCTTAGCAAGAAAGTTCAAGGACTATGTAGTGAGACAAAACTGAGGTCACCTTGCTCCTTATAAAGGTATGGCCTCCACAATTAGTTGTTCTTTCAAATAGTTCTTTCAGCTAGTGAGTTGTTATTTTTCAATCAATGTTCCCTTGGACTCAAAAGCTACAGCAATTTCTGCCATGTCAAGATCTCGCTTCAGGTCATATGCCTGTTCCCTAAGCCATTTCAAGGCCCTAATTATAACAATCTGTGGTTGGATGAACTTTACATTAAGATTCTGAGTTTTCAATAACTTGAGGACAAGAAGGCAAGGGAGAAGAGAAAAAGCTGTTCACCTCTTTCACATGTGAACTAAATGCCTTATTTCCCACTAGAAGTTCCATAAGCTATGGAGTTCCACCTGCTATGCACCTGAATCATACTTCTCTGCAGCTGCAACAGGAATAATTGTTTGATTAATGCTCCATTTATAAGATTTGTGACTAGTTCAATGAACAGCACAATTAAAAAGGACCAAATAAAGAAGTTGGCTGTATTTTTCTGGAAACATCAGCCCAGTGTGCTTGAAGAAAGGGCAGGGATGTTTTTCTTTATATAATTCTCTTCTTTCTCTCTCAGGATGTAGGATAAAACTGCTTCTTTGTTCTTCCCCATCTCACTTTTATAGATGCATAGGTAGATACTTGAGCAACTGGCTGATTTTATTATGTATTTGGAAGATAGTGCTCGAAAGATTAGGGACTACTTTTTGCAATAGGGAAACCCCCTAGAATTACTATGCCATGTGTGTCTCCATACCATTCTTCTTCTTCACAGTAACATCATTTTCAGCATGCGTTTTATTTAGCTAACAATTTGGGAAGTATTATTAAATTTTAATTTCAGTTCTTGTTAATGAGGAAGATTAATCCTTCTCCTATGTCTTATATCAGCTCATAAAAGAGATAATTTTCATGGCTATACTGAATTTCCCATCCAAAGACCCTCAGTGTTGCATATATGCTAGACACGCTCACAGGCTACCTTGCCTCATAGATCCATGCTTAAGGGAGCTAAGCTGACTCCCACCAGTTGAAAATGAGGTCATGTATTTCCAGCTAGTCATCCTAAAGACTCACTGAACACTAACTGATGCACATATATTCAAGAATCTAAAATATCA
This sequence comes from Caloenas nicobarica, assembly GCF_036013445.1. Lineage (NCBI taxonomy): Eukaryota > Metazoa > Chordata > Aves > Columbiformes > Columbidae > Caloenas > Caloenas nicobarica. The sequence continues at coordinate 58,679,535 of NC_088284.1, read as the reverse complement.
TTACAGTTCTTGCCTTTTGGATCTTTGTCTTCCTTAACAAACCAATGGGGTTTTTTGGTTAATGGCTTTACAGCTCTTATTCAATATAAAGAAACGGGAAAGTGCTTTAGCTTTTACTATCCATAAGTATAAGGAAAGGAAATGAGAATGGCTAGTGCTGCTGCTAGGATGGTACATATTGACTGTTTCATGGAGTGATCATTCATTGTATCCAGGGAAACTCAGTAGAAAGTAGCAAAAGACAATTTGCATAATACAAACCCTAAGCATTCATATACTATGCAAGTATTTCAGCAGCCCACATAGCACAGCCTGCATATAAAAGAATAAAAAGTAGCAAATGAACACTTCGATTGAATTTAAAAAAAGGAGTCGGGTGATCTTCCATCTAGTTTTGGGGCTTACAAGAAGTTGGCATAGGCTCATACTTCCTGACCATCCAACTGCTGATAAAAGAGTAAGCATTTCACAACAGAAGTAAACATTATATAGCTCAATATGTGTTTACTTAAGTAGAATGCCCCATTTATTTCTGCACAATGTGAATTCCTTGGATTATGAGTTTTATTTGGAATCTTTCTCCTGCAGCAACAAATACAATCCAGGAGAGATAATATAAGGCAATAAAAGCATTTGGTTCTGGCATGAAATCAGCACAGTGCAGTGTTTACTGGTGCTCAGGCAGTGGGCATTTCAACAGAGCCGTGAATAGTTAGTACAGATGGCTTACTCTTCTCTCCTTCTCATTTTTAATAGTATTGTTTGCTTCAATCAAAGAACATGACTTCAAGAAAGACAGCTGCAGATCCTGCTCTTTTGATTAGTGTCTGCTGTACCAAGGCTTGCAGGAAGAAAAGCTGCAGGACCCTTGCTGCAAAGCAGGTACAAAATAGGGGTGAACATTGATATTTCACCAAATTAAGGGCTTCCCTTCTTGCATCAGAACCCATATGAACCAAGCTTTTCCACACCACTGGTTCTGATCTGTTCACCTACTGAATTACTTTGAAAAGCAGAGCTGACTCTGCTGTTTGTTTGCAGGGCTGGCTTAGGCATAGGTTGGTGACTGTTTAAGCCAGTAGGACTTGGTATATGAAAGCTATGACCCTTTCAATCATTGCTCCCACCAAGGAACATTTTAATTTTTGCACCGTGTTTGAAGTAACACAATTCATGTCATTATTAAGGAACAGATGGAGGGATTAACTCAGAAAGTTAGGAGCTTTGTCGTACTGCACAGTCAATCAAAAATCTCAGTTAAGTGCTTAAAGACAGATAATTCCCATTGTCTGTTACATCCTAGGGCAGCTTCGTATTTATTTTAAACTGGAAACAGTAAGCTTCTGCCTAATATATCTACAGATAATGTTATCCCAGACTTAATTCTGTAATCATTTAAAGGTTTATTATATTTATGGCAATGAAGCAGCAGGAAGGACCTTCTCTCTCACTGAGATCACCCATCTGATACCACCTCATGGAGTCCCATAAAGCCATGCAATATCAACGCCATCTTAAAGCTACCTCCATTCCAGATCCTCATTTTTCTAATAAAAAGGATGTTTCTTCTGATTTCTAGCCTAAATATATTCATGGACATTTTGCAGATTGGATGAGCAGGACGTCTTAGTTTATGGATGAAGTAAAATTTTTCAGATACAGATATATTCTTTCCATGCACCAACAAGCTTGAAATCAGACTGATTCCTGTTAATGATCAATTTTAAATCTTTTTTTTTTTCTTTCTCTTCATGCAACACTAAAACTGCAGGTAGGTGTTCCAGCTATTCTTACTTCTTGATTTTTACAAGTTTCCAAATTTAAACACTTATATCAAAACTCACACATTTTTTATTTGCTTTAATTTTTATGAAAATAACAGTAACAGAGATCTGAATGCTTCCAAAGTGTGGTATCAGGATACAAAGCCTCTGTAATTCTAGGCTATTAATAGCATGTATTACTCCCTGAAGGAAGCATAGTGTAGGGTAAAAAGCAGATTTTTGGCCTCAGTCTCCATGGTTATGGTTGCCATATACTGCCAGAGCTTGAGACACTACAGTACAGGGATGAGTAGGGGAGCTTTTATTGCTACTGGCCCTGTCGTCAAGAAAGACTGGAGAATTGTAAAATAACAATGGCAGCTCAGCTCTGCCTGTGTGCATGGTGTATTTGTTCACCTTAGCTTTTGTTTGTAGGCAATACATATTTTCTTAAAACTTTATTAACTAAATTACTTGTCCATGTTGGAAGAAAAACTATTTCACTATCTTTTATAAGTTTATTATTTACTAAAGAACTAAGAGGCTAGCTGAAAGCAGATAAGGCTTGTAAGCCTGCAAAGGGCTTGCTTTCAGATCGTGTTTTCAGAGACTGTACTGAGTCTGTTATATGCTGCTGCCCTCAGAGGCACAGTGTGGCGTCTGCAGATATGTGATGGCTTTCCAACTGTTTTATATAGTGGACATAATGGAATTTTGTTTGACCAGTAGTGTGTGACTTCATGTCAATTACTAAATAAAAGCTAAGATTAACTAGTCAGATTTAAATAAATCGTTCTCACAAGAACATATCTAAATAGTCCCCTAAGGAAAAGTTACCGATGCTCCCAACAGGTTTCTATTTTCTGGATATGCACAAATCCACGATTTTGGATTCAGGAAGTTCAAATGCAGTTTGTGATCTGAAGAGCTGATCAGGGCTCTGTCTTTGCAGTTTGCAACTTTCAGGTTAACAGCAGCAATGCCCTCCTGATGACACATAGCAATGGTTATCAGTCCATAACAAACACTTCCACAGTTTATTCTTCGTATTTATATACCACATTAACCATATGCTTGAATGAACAGAAGTGGAAAAAGGGCTGAGAAAGGAGATAATGGACAGAATGGAGCTGAAAGCCCCTTAATATATGTAGTGGCTGTGCCTATGTTAATCAGCAGAGACATTTTCCTCCCATGGTGCTTCTGTTGGATGGACTTCTATCCTGCTCCAACTACCAGAATCTCCAGAGTGGTCTGAGGCTTGTACCTCCTGAGGAATAGTTGTGCACAGCATATCTGCAGCATAAGCCCAATATAAAAATCTGCCCTGGCTGTGTTTGCAATGATAGCCCAGTTTTGTAAATACTCAGTATGCTGTGAAGTTTTCTGTTCCTGGAAGGAAAAAAGAACATACTCTGTTTCTAGAGAATTGTTTTTTGTTTGTTCATTTTTCCTATAAAATCACTCCAATTTTCGATGAAAAGCATGAGAAAGGGGAACAGCTATGCAGAAAGTTGAGTATTATCACTACCTAAAATTAAACTGGAAAATATGTGTGTGTGCATTTTTCCTCCACCAAGAACTTTCTGTGAAACAAACAACCGACTAATTTCCTATTATTATCACTGCTAAGTTTGTCTAGGAAATAAATCTATGTTTTATGCTTCCTGCAGGGTTTGAAGTGATATAGCAGTTGCTTAGATAATATTAATTTCCCAGAAGAGAATAAGACACATTGAATACAAATAATTTGTCAGTTTGACATTTCTGCCATTGTAGTCCCTCATTTAATTTTAACACAAAAGAGGGTTGCTGAATGTACAAATGTAAAACAATCATTGAGCCACTTTGTATTTTTGTTTGTTCATTTATATGTATATGACTGAAGTTGCTCAGTCACATGGAGTTCACTAGACTTATAGTAGTTGAAAAAGGCAGTCATCTGAAAAGGGGTATTTTCCTGGAATGTTTCTTTCCTGAGCATGACTTAAGGTAAAACAGGCAAACTCTTCTACCTCATGAGCTTTATAAAAACTTAATTTGGAATCACACTGAAAATGTTGCACAGGGTAAGGCTGATATTTCAGACAATACACATTTTGGATTTTGGTTTGGGGGGTTTGGGTTTGTTTTTTTTTTAAAGGGACAGTGCTGTGTGGCCATTCACAATGCATGTTTTATACTTGTAGTCATGAAGCCACTCACGCTAAATGTCCATTTATCTGTCCATCTATCCATCCATCCATTCATCCCAGCAATTCAGATTTCATCTCTCTTCCTTGATCTAGGTCTTCCAGATAGCCATATATTAATGTTATTTCTACAGACCACTGAACAAAGAGGAAGATGTAAAAAAAAAAAAAAAAAAAAGGCATGTTAGCAAATATATATACAAGTGACATCAAGTGGATCCTGGGGAGAGAAAGAAGAAACCAGCAACATCAACATCTTTTTCCTCTCAAAGGACCCAGGGGGGCTATCAACTATGGGTATGGTCATCTAAGAGACTCCAAAGCTATTGATTTTAAGATGCAGGAGAGCAGTAGAAAGGTGAGCATAAGACCAGGAAAAAGGACATAGAAACTACAGAATGTGTGTGTTTCAATTTTAATTCTATTGTTATTCAGACTTTTCCATATGGAGGTAATTCAAATGCAATACTATTCTTTCATTTTCTGTAATAATTAGATCAAGATGACTAAAGATTCTTGAATTAGGCTTTTAAGATTTCCATCATCCTAACAAGAAATCTCTGGCTTTACTTGTATATAAGATATGATTCCTCTTTCTCGTAAATGAGATGTTAAGCATAATGCTGCACCAGCTCCCGGGGCACAGAGAATGGAGACATCTCAGAGAGACACAGTGTTGTTTGCAGCAGGGGTTGCAGCAGGGCCAGAGGTCTTTGCTAAAGGCTGTGCTGTGATGGTGGTGATGGGGTGCTGCTTTTCTGGCTCTGATGTTCACAGTCTTGGTCGGCTTTAGATCTCTGAGGCCAGGAGGGTGAGGTTCAAGACCTCTTTGATGAAAGAAAAGACAAAAAACATTGGTTAATTTGGCCCAAAGAATTATTTCCTCATTTTGTAGATCAAAACCAGTCCATTGTGGCTCTTCCAGACACCTGTTAGTGGTTTTCCAGAAGGGTGTTACCTGTTAGGTGGCACTTATCTGATTCATTCTAATAGTTGCACACTGGATGTCATTATCTTAGTTCTACTGGTTTTATGCAACTATAGCAAACAAAGCTTAAAGATCTGTAACTTCTTGTCCTGCATGAGTCAGTCTTTTGACATGTGTAGCTGCAAGGCAAACAGAATGGTCATTAACAGCTCTTGATGCTGTGAGACATGGTAGCATTTTCATTTCATTAATAAGGCATGTTAAGCCATGCAAAGGTTACAGCTGGAGTAAGGCTGTGACTTAAAAAAATTCTAAACAAGTCCAGATCCAACCTCAGAAAAAATATGGCTCTGTTTAATTTGGAGCTTGTTTGGTGGTCAAGAGGTTCCACAGAAAGGGAAAGAATAAAACATCTCCCTCCTACAAAACACCTCCCTCCAAAATCTCCAACAGTCTAAATTCAGAAGAGTTTAATAAAACATTAGACAGAACAGAAATATGAAGAGTGTGTTCAGAATCTAGCACACATTTTCTGTGATCACATCTACAAAGGACTCTATAGAGAGATCTGGACTGTCTGGATCATTGGGCTGAGGCCAGTTGTATGAAGTTCAACAAGGCCAAGTGCCGGGTCCTGCGCTTGGGTCACAACAACCCCAGGCAGCGCTACAGGCTCGGGGAAGAGTTGCTGGAAAGCTGCCCAGCGGAAAAGGACCTGAAGATGTTGGTTGACAGCCGGCTGAACATGAGCCAGCAGTGTGCCCAGGCGGCCAAAAAAGCCAACGGCATCCTGGCATGCTTCAAGAACAGTGTGTCCAGCAGTTCTAGAGAAGTGATTGTCCCCCTGTACTTGGCACTGGTGAGGCACCACCTTGAAACCTGTGTTCAGTTTTGGGCCCCTCATCACAAGAAGGACATTGAGGTGGTGGAGAGAGTGCAGAGGAGGGTGACAAAGCTGGTGAGGGGCCTGGAGCACAAGTCAGATGAGGAGCGGCTGAGGGAACTGGGGCTGTTTACTCTGGAGAAAAGGAGGCTGAGGGGAGACCTTATCGCTGTCTACAACTACCTGAAAGGAGGTTGTAGCATGGAGGGTGTTGGTCTCTTCTCCCAAGTAAAAAGAGATAGGATGACAGGAAATGGCGTCAAGTTGCACCAAGGAAGGTCTAGATTGTACATTAGAAAAAATTTCTTCCTAGAAAGGTTTGTGAAGCACTGGAACAGGCTTCTCAGGGAAGTGGTTGAGTCACCATCCCTGGAGGTGTTTAAAAGACGTATAGATGAGGTTCTTAGGGATGCAGTTTAATGCTAGAGTTAGGTTATGGTTGGATTCGATGATCTTAAGGGTCTCTTCCAAACAAGATGATTCTATGATTCTATGATCTTTTTTCTCTGACTCATCCCTTTAAGGCTCTCTTCACTAACCAGCCATGCATGTTTAGCAGAGAAAAAATAACCTCATTAACTTAAAGACTCGTGTGATTATATTTTTTTAAAAATATCAATTTTCTTCTTGTAGCTCAGGGAGCATGGTAAAAAAACCAAAGTTTCCACTTCTTAGAAAAAGGTATTATTACACTTTGCAAAAATGACTTCAGCTTTGTTCAAATGGAACAGGAAGACTTCAGTCAAACATGTATTCATTTTCCACGCAAAAAAGACTGGAACACCTACAAGCTAGAGGATTTAAAATGTTAAGCAACACAACATTTTTTTTAGATTACAGGAATTGGGGTAGAAGTCTTTTGGCAGGTGGCACACAGCAGAAATGCTAAACAGCATGACTGTCATTTATTACATTGCACTTGTGAATTACAAGGAATAAAACAAATTGTCATCTCCAAAGTAGTTTGCATTATAAACCAAAACAAGGAATTCGATTTTCAGACAGATGGCCTCTCTTAAATGGTAACTTAAATTCTGTTAAAGCTCAGTGATGGGTGCTTCAGGGGAAGGCTTATCCAAAATCAAGAAGTGAACCATCAGGCAGCAGCAAGTCTTTGGAGAATTTATCCTCAGCTTGGGGCTGGTAGGATTTGGCATGCTCCCAAAAGAATGAGAGTTCAGTTTATATTCCATATTTTTATCCTAGCTCATGCATCTCCAGTTTTACTCCGCACCAGTTTTGGGCATAGGGAAGGTGTGGCGGTCACCTAGGCTGATGCACTTCTGCTGCCTGCCAACAAGCCTGCCCCAAAAATCAGCACTGTATTCACAACACGCGTGGGAAAGTGAGGAGAAGTCTCCTCTTTCTTTATACTGACTGGACCCCAAAAGACTTCTTGGGCCCCCAAAACCACACTGACCTCCCCACCATGCTTTCTTCAACTGCCATAAAATTCAATTTGCATTGGCCATGAATAAAAGGATAATTTATTGTGTTCCTGTTACTTAGAACAACAAAGTATAATTTTTATCAACCGTCCAGATAATCCCTGTAATTGTGAGGTGTTTGCTGCTCCTCCAGGAAAAGATCTTATAGGTAGTAGCACTCTTCCTCTGTTTCTCATCCTCCAACCAAAATTCAGTAATATGGCACTCTGACCAACCCTAGTGTTAATCCAGTCACAGCCCTTGGGAGATGAACTCTTTCCATTTTAGAATAAATACTGGATTACAGCAACAGGGAGCCTCAATTTCCATTTTGCAGTCACAGTCTGGCAGATATTTAAAATGCAAGCTCTCTCCTTGTCTGAGATTTTGTTAAATGAAGGATAGTTGAGTGAATCTTTGTCTTGTTTAAAAAAGGCTGTACTGAAACTGTTTGAAGAAATGTGTTGTATAGATATACAACAGAATTGCTTTGAGACCTCTGTTGTAATCTCATTCTCACGATCTTTTTCTCATCATTCAGGATAATGGTATAAGGTTGTTAAAGAGCTGGAGGCTTCTTTGCAAAATTATTTTGGAAAATGGTACCATGGCTATTCTGATAATTCAATTTCTTCTTTCTGACAATTCTTTTAAAGATAAGACATTTTCAGATTAGCCAATTGCAACTGAAAAAATAAGAGTATGTCTGGTGTTGAGTATAAAAGCAATTTTATGCAGAAGTCCTTCTCTTACACATCCAAGAAGTATGCAATTCATAGAAGCATGGGGGAAAAAAAAGGAAGATACTTTCCCATCAGGTGACCTCAGCCATCATAATGATCCTAGACCAGCTAACCAGGTAGAACAATTGCTACTCCAGATGCATCAGACAGAGCTACATGAAGTGATACATCTGAGTGCACTACTTGTAAACAAGGCATTTCACTAGCAGATATTACTCTGTTATAAGGACCACTTACAGACGTACATATTAAAGGTAATAAAGGTCATGTATAGATATCTCATTCTTCATACTTTTATAATGGGGCAAAAGATGTGGAGATCAGTCCGTGATCTTTTGCAGAGTGAACATGCACAGTCCACGCTGAGGTACATACTGTACACATTAGAAGTACGGAAAAACAGCTTTTGAGGATTAGTTGTCAGTGTTAGGCCTGATTCCTCACTGGACAAGAAAACTCAGTATGCATGTCCAAATGAAGCAAGCTGGTGCCCCTGGCAGGGGAGAGGCTGCTGCGGGTGGCTGGGATGGTGGAAGCAGTATGGCTCAACAGGGCTCAGGGGCGAGGGGCTCCTCGGCTGCTGCCTGTCCCTGTCCTGCCTCGCTCTGGGCATCCCTCTCTCCTGGCTTTCCCGAGCTGGACTTCCCAGCTGTCTGGTGATCCTGGAGACACTTCTTGGTTCGGGTACAAACTGGCTGAGCACAGGCTGACCCCATGCTTCAGAAGTGAGCAGGACAGCTCACACAGATGCATCAGTGAGCTTCATGTGTTGAGGAGCCAAGCACAGCCCAGGCTCCCAGTCGTGTAGATGATTTTGGAAGTCTAATCTTGCATGTGTAGAACATCCTTTGGACTTGTTTGGTCAGCCTTTTTCCAGTTTGCCATAAGAACTGCCATGTAGTTATGAGATTAGAGATAATCTCCTGCATAATACAATGACTGCAGTTTGAAGTGAGGATGAATTATAAGTAGCTTTGCTATTAGCATCACATTATGGAGCAGCAGAGGTATTTTGGCAAGGTAATCCTTTTTGGGAGGCTAAAGAGGGAGAAAATCTCTGAGAGATGACAATCTCAGAATCTGTGCAGAAGTTAAGTTTTTGCAGTCACAATGGTTACTTACTTCTAAGCCAGAAACAGAGAGAGGACATTAATTTATTTCTTGAAACTGGCCTGCACCATTGAAGCTATATTGCGTTCTGGGTTTGCCTCACTTCAGGTCTTGTGTTAGATGTGAAACACGACAGGCATTTATCAGAGTGTTCCTGCGCTCTGCAAACAGCAGTTGTAAAAGAGAGGAACTGAAAAGAAGAGCAAAAGAAAATGAACCAGCCAAGTCAAGGCCTTTTTTTTTTTTTTTAAGGTGACACTAAAATAGATTTGATTTTTTTCAGAAGGTGAAACTAGACTCCAGTTGATTGTCTCCATATGACCAAGAGGACTATTTAGGCTTTTAAAGCAAGTTTTTTGTGGTGCATGGAACATTCCTAGACCTTCTGCATTGATGTGTTTGTTCTTGTAGCTATCATGAAAATTTGTTAATAAGGAAGTTATTGCCTGAAAGCTATGATTACGAGAATATTAATGACAACAGTATTTCTGTTTGTTAATTTCCATTTACCAGCCAAAGGAAGGACTTTCTCTCTTCTTGTCCACTTGCTCAAATTCACATAAACTCATTCCTAATTAGGAAGGAAAAAAGCTGGTAGTTCTGGGAGAAAGGTTTTTCTTCCATATTTATTCTACTTGAACTTAGGAAATTCTTCAATACCAGCTTCTTAATTAACTGAGAAATAACTGTCTAAAAATTGAATCTTCACTAGCAGTTTCAACCAACTCATGCAAGCAGCAGTAAGTCCACATTGTAGTTGCATCATCAGCCTGTTTAGCTGCCATTTGGGTACCTTGCCATTATAAATGTGGCACTTATTAATAAACAGCATTGTAGCTTTACTATACATTTTCTTAATTAACTAAGAAACAATCTAAAGAGGAGAACACAGTTTTCTTTTACTATTTCCTATTTGATCAACTATGTTAGACAAGCAATTTAATGCTAGACCACCTTGGCAATAGGCCGGGTCTGGCTGCACAAAATGATGCAAGATTAAAAATGTAAGTCTAGGCCTGTAGAGAGATATATTATCTTTTATTAGATAAAAATTAAGCACATGACCAATACAAATATCTGCCATTTGATAACCAGAAGTCCTTCTGTTACACACTATTTTATGTAAACCAGCAAGAACTTGCAGAGAGAAATAAATTGCCTGTATTACACCCAATTGCTAAAAAGTTATATTACTTCTCTTTACAGAACATGGCTTGCTCCATCTTCATGCACTTAACGTAACAATATTTTGTTCCATATACAATTTACTTATGTGATCTCCCATGCCTTTTACTACAGTGCCATTTGCAACACAAGAAGCACAGTGGATTAAATTCAAGTATTCCTTGAAAAAAATCTGCTTTCAACATTTAATAGAGACCTAGCCGCTGCATTATCCATTTTTAAAAGCATTAGAAATATGCCTACTTACAATATCTGATAAGACACTGCTAGATTTATTCTGTGATAAAAATAATAATTTTACATAATTTTATTTGTATATTTGCTATTAATACTAACACTAAATCAGAACTGCATTGTGAAAGCTGTAGCTTTCATGTGCATTTTCATTCTGTGCTTTTGATTTGGTCTTTGATTATAAATGTTTGCATCGTAGCTCATGGTACAAACATGGTGACATCATCAGCTATGACTGTGACCAAATATTTGATTTTGACACTTTTATGATTTCCATTATGTGAAGGAAGAGTTATTGACAGCTGAACACTGCTGGTGTTGCTAATCCAGTCATCACGTTTACTGCAGTCCAGGTGAGTGATTCACGAGCTAAATTGTGAACAAAAACGAACTTTTTGTCTGCTACATCTCCCCTACAAAGTCAAACAATAAAAAATGTAGCATTTGTTTTAAGGGAGTCTTAGACTTTAGCTATAATGGTTCAATGGCAAATACCTTTCAACAGAGAAGAGCACTGATACCCACGCCCAGTGTGATGTTATAAATATAGAAATACTGTTCTGCTGTTACCATAGAAATCATTTAAGATCACAACAAAAAATCATTAGGGAATTTAGGGAAGATTTAACTGATGCTGTTAAATTTCACCTATTTTGCTTTCAGTGCACAAAATACCCTCAGAGGCAAAAAACAATCAAGCCTCCATTCATTGAGGACCTAGAGATTGTCGTGACAATGTAAAGTTGTGTAGATCGTGGCCATTGGATAGTACAAAGAGGTGTGGGGAAGTCTGGTCAGCAACAGGAGGGATGCCCTCCCTTCTGGAAATCTTTGGTGGTGTCATTCCCCCAGAAAGGGCTAGAAAAACAGAAGCGTGGCTGGCAGCCGTCTTATCCAACTCCTCTCTGCCCACGAGTCTTATACCATTGGAAGATGGATCCTTCAGCTCAAATTTCCCAAGATTTGGGTCAGAGAATATGCTTAACAGATCAACAGGAGTTACATGAGTTTGTTGGGTTGGAAGGAGCTTTACCTCAAAATCTACCTCATTTGACAGTTGAGACCTCATCTGGAACAACAGCATCTCTGAGAAGAAAACTTCACATCAGAAATATATACTGATATAACACCTTTTCAAAGTAGTTTCTTTGTCACCAGTTTGGATAAACAAGTTTGTAACCATTTGTGAGCAAATACCCTTGTGAATCATCACATTGTAGCGAGGCTCCACATGCCAATGAGATCTCAGCAGAAGGAAGTTTTGTTCTAAGTTTCTGCAACTGCCTAAAGCTTTATAGTCAAAATCACCATTAGCATAGTACAAATTTTAAAATACCAGCTCCAGAGACCATTAGATTTAGTAGCAAAACTGACACTGATTTTTATACAGTCTGTATTTGACCCAGGATAAATGAACAATTCCACATTTCTCAGAAAATCCTTCAGTGCTTCCAGAGCAAAAATCTTACGCAGTACTCCTCTATGAAGTGCTGTATAGACCTTTGATACTGCTTAAAACAACATCCTGGTGCAGATCTTGATGCTCTTATGCACATGGCTAGCTGCCAGAGAACACCAAGCAGAGTATGAAAAGAATTGCGAAAGGAATAAAAAAGGAGCTCTTTTTTCCGAAATAGCCAATAAGTAGTTTCCAGATTTCTATTCCCAAGCACTTATAATTGTAACTTGTCCTGCTCATGACCAACCTCATATTTTAACTTCTCCAGAACATACACACCTGCGAAGTGAAGTGATCCACAAACTCCTAAAGAGAAAAAGACAAATCACCTGCTCTCCACAAACTCAAATGTCAGTCGTTGATTCCTAATATCCAAATCCTAAACATCCAGCAACTTATAAGTATTTTCTCCCAGAGTCTTCAAATACCTAACTAATGAAGAAGACACCGATTTTTTTTAAGATACAGGTTCAGATGTTTCTTTCACGAAAAGAGTTACTTATGCATTTTACTCCTTCCTGAGTTCTACCCCTTAGTGAATTTCTTCAAGCGTATCAGCAGCAAAATGAAGGTTAGGGAAAATGTAGGTCTGTGGCTGAATGAGGAGGGTGCCCTGGTGGTGGGTGATACAGAGGAGGCAGAGTTACTGAATGCCTTCTTCGCTTCCATCTTGACTGCTAAAACCAGCCCCCAGGCATCCCAGACCCTAGAGATGGAAGAAAAATTCTGGCAAAAGGAAGACTTGCCCTTGCTTGAGGAAGATCAGGTTAGAGATCCTTTACACAAACTGGACATCCACAAATCCATGAGCCCTGATAGGATGCACCCACAAATGCTGAGACAGTTGGCAGATGTTATTTCAAAGCCACTCTCCATCATTTCTGAATGGTCTTGGAGAACAGAAGAGGTGCTGCGGACTGGAAGAAAGCCAATGTCAATTCAGTCTTCATAGAGGGCAAGAAGGTCGACCCAGGAAACTACAGGCCAGTCAGCCTCACCTCCATCCCTGGAAAGGTGATGGAACAGCTCATTCTGGATGTCATCTCCAAGCATGTGGAGGAAAAGAAGGTTATCAGGAGTAGTCACCATGGGTTCACCAAAGGGAAATCATGTTTGACCAACCTGATAGCTTCTGTAATGGTATGACTGGCTGGGTAGACGAGGGGACATCAGTGGATGTTGTCTACCTTGACTTCAGCAAGGCTTTTGACACCGTTTCTCACAACCTCCTCATAGGCAAGCTCAGGAAGAGTGGGCTGGATGAATGCACGGTGAGATGGGTCATGAACTGGCTGGATGGCAGAGCTCAGGGGGTTGTGACCAATGGTGCAGAGTCTGGTTGGAGGCCTGCAGTTAGTGGGGTTCCCCAGGGGTCAGTATTAGGTCCAGTCCTGTTCAATCTGTTCATCAATGACCTGGTTGAAGAGACTGAGTGCACCCTCAGCAGGTTTGCTGATGATACCAAACTGGGAGGAAGGGCTGACACACCAGAAGGCTGTGCTGCCATTCAGTGAGACCTGCACAGGCTGGAGGACTGGGCAGAGAAGAATGTGATGAAGTTCAACAAGGGCAAGTGGAGGGTCCTGCACATGGGGAAGAATAACCCCAGGCACTGGTACAGGTTAGGGGCGAACCTGCTGGGAAGTAGAATGGCAGAGAAGTATTTGGGAGTTCTGGTGGACAGCAGGTTGACTGTGAGTCAACAATGTGCCCTTGTGGCCAAGAAGGGCAACATTATCCTGGGGTGCATTAAGGAGAGTGTGACCAGCAGTTTCAGGGAGGTTATTCCTCTACTCCACTCTGGTGAGGCTGCATTTGGAGTACTGTGTCCAGTTCTGGGCTTCCCAGTTTAAGAAGGACAAGGAATTACTGGAGGGAGTCCAGCAGTGGGCTACAAAGATGATTAGGGGCCTAGAGCACCTTTCTTACCAGGAGAGACTGAGAGAGCTGGGTCCGTTCAGCCTGGAGAAGAGAAGGCTGAGAGGGGATCTCATCAATGTTTATAAATATCTCAAGGGTGAGTGTCAAGAGGATGGGACCAGACTCCTTTCAGTGGTGCCCAACAATAGGGTGAGAGACAACAGGCACAGACTGAAGCATAGAAGGTTCCATCTGAATATGGGGAGAAACTTCTTTACTTTGAGGGTGACAGTGCACCGGAACAGGCTGCCCAGAGAGGATGTGGAGTCTCCTTCTCTGGAGACATTCAAGACCTGCCTGGACACACTCCTGTGCGATCTACTCTAAGTGACTCTGCTTTCGCAGGTGGGTTGGACTAGATGATCTCCAGAGGTCTCTTCCAACCCCAACCATTCTGTGATTCTGTGAATACAGCACCTAAGTTTTAGTGAGAGGCAAACATTTCATCAGATTGCTGCATATGGATCCCCATGTGAATGCTCATAAATTTTCTCATGAATTTGGTCAGTCTGTGCTTAGAAAGGTTTGTACTGACAATTTAACAATAATTAATATTTTTGGCACTGTCACAGAGACACCACAAAATTACTCCAAGCAAATAATAAACTTAAAACAACTTTAATTAGCAACTAAAAGAAAAACCAAATGACAGAAACTGATGAGAAACAGGGGTAAACCAAAATCAATCAACACTCCAATAACATTTATCAAACTACCAGTTTGATATACCAGTCAGGATTATTATTACTACATGACAACACACAGAATGATGACCCAAAGCATGCACACACTCACTCTCAAAGACAAACTCTCACTGAAGAGTACCCAGAAGATGGATCGCTCATCCAGGTGCAGGAGGGGGCAAGGGCTCACTCAGGGATATATCCAGAAGAAATAATCACTCACCCAGGGGGCGGTGGTGAAGACACTCTGTCCCAGGAAGTTTCCTTAAATGGTGTCCCTGACCTGAGGGCAGAGTTTCTGATCACAGTCCCACTGCTCCAAGGAAACAACACATAGAGGGTTTCTGGTGGGAGCCCAGTTTATAACCTGGTTGGATCTGAGATGTGCTCATTTATGGGCATGGTCAAGAAGCTTCTCTGGGCTGGGGCACTCTGTTGGCTGAGGACCCTGTCAGTTGACCAAAGGGGCCTCACCTCTGCTCCTCCCCTAACTGAGGTGTGTACGTGACTGGAGCCACCGTGCTCAAGGGGTTGACATGACAGTCAGCACCCAACCAATGTGCATACATGACAGTAGCCATGGTGGGGTACAAAATGCTGAAATAAGGGAGGAAAGATCCAGAGGCTGGCATGTTGAAAGCCCTCGTCCCTGTCGTGGCAGGTGCACCTGCCACAGCAGTCAGAACTGAGGTTGCTCTAACACTGAGACAATTCAGAAAGCAAACTCAGTACATAAATGTACTGGATCTGGCTGGGATGGGGTTGGCTTTCTGCACAGCACACTGTATGGTGCTGAGCTTTGCATTTGTGACCAAAACAGTGTTGACAGCACATCCATGTTTTGACTGTTGCTGGACAGTGCTCACACAGTCAAGGCTCTCACTCATTCAGGCTCTGCCCCCCATCAAGATGTAAGTCAGAGGTGAGCAGGAGGCTGGGAGAGGACACAGCTGGGACAGCTGACCGCAACTGGCCAAAGGCATACTCATATGATGTTGTGTTCAGAAAGAAAAGCTGAGGGAAAGGAGAAGGAAGCAGGAACATTTGATGGTGTTTGTCTTCTCAAGAAACTGTTACATGTGATAAAGTCCTGTTCTCCAGGGAGCAGAGGAACATCTGCCTGCCCACAGAAAGTGGTGAGTTCCTCTTTTTGCTTTCCTTGCATGAACAGCTTTTGCTGTCTCTATTAAGCTGTCATTTATCAATCCACAAGTCTCCTTGCCTTCTTTCTACTTTCTCCCATGCTGTGGGAGAGGGGAACAAGCAAGCAGCTGTGTGGATGTTCAGATCTTAGCCGAGTCTGACCTATCATGGTAAAGAAGGGGGTTCTTACTGAGGTGGAATTCAACAGAGGAAGCCAAACTAACTCATTTTCATCTGCTCTTGTTCTTGATTAACTGAAGAATAAAAATTTTGTTGACCTTGACACACACTTGCTTTGATGCCCTGTCAACCAGCAGCTCAGAGGTGTCCTTGAGAAGCTGCTGTTCTGTGACAAATGTAATTTGCTGGCAACATTTTTCGTTTTCAGGCATCTTCCTCTCTCAGCCACTCTACACCAATTTTCCAAGACTTCTGAGCTGAGCTTAATATATCAACGTGTAATCCTATCTTTGGTGCGATTTATATGTGGTTCGAGCAGTGCTGTTTTGTTTGGTTGGTTTGTTTGTTTTTGTTTTTAATTCACATGACAGGGGGCCAGAGTACTGAATGAGCACTTCAGCTCTGACTTTTGAAAATTCAGTATTTGGCTACTTCTGGTGTAGCAGCTGCAGGTGTGGAGACCAGGCTGGGAAGTACAGCCTTTTAAGCTTTCCCTAAAAGCAAACTCCAAATTAAAGGCAGAATTCCCAGTTCAGGTGTCCACCCTTGATCCCAGCTGCTCTCCTGAGTAGCCTGCTAGTAGTGCAGACCGTCTGAGTGGCAGCTTGCTGGGCAGATCAGGGAGGGCTGCGTCCCTCCGAGATAAAAGCTGGTCAGCTGCTCCAGGGCATGAAAGCAAAGCTCTTTCGATATACCCAGCCTGGAGCACTGAGATTCGCTGGAAGTTTTTAAAGCTGTTACCACCATGCAGTGTGAAGCCAACGTCCAACTCAACTTTTTCACTTTGCTATAGTGACACCTGGTGTTGCACGGGAGATTTTCGAGAGAGAAACGTGACAAACTCAGCAAAAGCCGCACCAGAAAGGCTTGCATCTTTGCTCAGCCATTCGCCATACGTCACTGGCAAGCAAATGTGCCGCTTTCTGAACACGGAGGGGGTTTTTTTCAGCGCTGTTTTCTCTGTTTCGCACCCAAGGGCCAAGAAAAACCCTAACTTTAATTTTTTTTAAAAAAATATTATTATTTAAGATTCTTAGTCTATACAAGGTCATACCTCTCACTTGTACATAATGTGTAGAAGTCACATGGTGGGCAATAAAATCAAATGGGTAAGGCACCCAAGTAAGAGGATGTGAGAGTTTTGTGTTCTCTTCCTAGACTCTTGCTGACTTTGTAGTGCTTGTAACCTCATGCATCTACCCTAACTGCTTTATGCAGTGTAATCTGGAACAGCAACTGCCACACAGATTTGGGGCCCCTCTCTATAACGAAGTAGCAAAGCACTCCTGTAAATAAATCCACACACAAAAATAAAACCTACGCCTCAGTAAAAATAAGCCGAACATGAAGCCTAGTGGGCTATTTTGATGTTTAATTAATTATTGAAGATATATTTAATGACCAGTATAGTTTACTCAAGATCAGTAGATCAAGCTTCAACACTACTTACCTTTAGGAAGGAGCAAAGCAGTCCCAATTGCAGAATCACATGATTCAGTAGTCTTGTTAAAGCAGTAGCTTTGTGCAGAACAGAGCTACACTCAATAGCATAACTAATGGTAAACATAGCTTTAACATGACAAAAAAATCATAAAAAGCTCATCAAATTACAGAGGTAAAATGATGAGAATTCTATATTTTTTCACTGAGAAGTTCTAGCTTCAGTTCCAGGAACGGAATTCTCAATCTGAACTACTCTTTTTAGATAACTTCGATTTAGGTCCCAGGAGAGCACGTACATTACAGAATAGTTACACTCCATTACAAAGTTTCATTTAATTGCTTTCATTTTCGCATAAAATTAACTAAGTCGAAGAGCAACAAGGTATTTCAGTCCTTGGAGCCTGCTTGCAAATCTCATTTACCATGCTAGGGGGCAATAAACACTAACTTGTCAGGCTAATTATGGTAAAGCTGTAGGTCTATTATGTGGATTAATTTCCATGCACATTACAGTGACAGCTGGAGACTGTGAAGATGAAGAGAGAGGCAGTTACAGGCTGTGTGAACCTCTGTATTTCCATACTCACAAGCTCAGTGCTCTGTTTATTTTGATTAGAAGCTTTTTTCTTTTTTCCCCCTTCTAAATGGCATCTTGGACAGACATGGCTGGGGCACCCTGCCTGACACCCTCAGATATTTGGCAGAGAACCTTCTCTCCATGTAAAGACTATAGGCATATACATTACCCTTCCTTTTGACTCATATACTGTGTTCTCATCAATAGTAAGCAAAATGTCACTGCTCAGTGGGGGAACAATGCACACTCTTAATTCAAGCCTCTATAGTAGAGAGACGTCTGGACTGACACTTGCTCAGCCTGGCAGGGGAGAAGAATGCCCAATGGGACGCATTTCTGAAGTGCGCTGGGTAAGCACTACAGTCCTCTTTTTGTCACAGCCAGTCAGCTGCTAATGTGAATTTCTGAAGTAACACAGACAGCCATCATGTTTGTTTGGTCTCCACAGACCTTAGAGAGTTCAGCCATGAGGATGTGAAAGGAGCAAATAGCTGAATGTGGTGATCCAAAATGTAATTCTTTCTTGGTGTGAAGAGATCATGTCAGTACTACTTATACCCAAATGCAACCCGACAAAAAAGCTAGAAAGCATAGAAAACTTTCTGCTGAAACGCAGTAAAAACAATAGTTCCGAAGTTCCAGTCACAGCATAGTTTTGAGATGGCTTAATCTTTCAGGTAACACTTTCCTAAAATAGGAAAATTTGGCATAACAGCATCAGCCTTTCTAGACATCTATGCCAAATTCCTTATGGTCTTTTCAAAGGATAGGATCACAGTTTTATAACAAAAATAATATACTATGTCTTTTCTCAAAATAATGCAAGTACAAGGTTGTTCCATTCTAGGAGGTTCCATCACTAACTTATTATTAGAAAGGCTGAGCTGCTACTGAAGCGTCATTATCTTTTGAGTATGAGATATTAGCAGCTCCCAGAGAAAGACTTTTAAAATCTTTGTCATGTAAGCAATAGTAAACCTGCTGTTGCTAAGAGAACGGATGTAGTCCGATCTTATGGGGTATATTTTACTTGAAAATGGGAGGTTTGGGCTTATTCTCCATTTTCCTACAATTAAAAAAAAAATAATCTTGCAGTGCCCTTTTCCTCAAGACTTGCAGCTTCATTTAACTTCACATACATCTCACAAACATCACTACTTCGAAGCAAGCAGTTTGTTTTGTGGTTCTGGCATCAACTCTGCTGCTGTTACTGGGAATAACCCAGAGTAATCTATTGTTGCTGTCAGTCAGAGGCTGTATCAGCTCTCATTCAAGCTAGCAACTTCTACAGTCCTACAGTGCAGAATCACACTGTGGGAAAAAGACCAACGTAATGCTAAAAGGAACAAAAGAGTCAGGAGACAGAGCAAGGTCTGTAAGAAAAAAAAAACCCAAACTGTTACACATCTAGCTTGCAATTACTGATTTAATAAATGGTACTAGTTTCACTACTGCTACATACACCAATATGTAAAATATGGGTACTCTTTGCAGATTCTTTTTAGACATTATGTCATGCTTCCTCACACAGGATTTAGGAAACAGCAAGGCAAGTGCAAGGAGCACAGCTGTGACAAACTTGAGACTCAGAAATGCAAGCTGTTCTAAAAAGAGAGATTTCAAGTGAGTGCTATCATTCAGGAACATGCATAACTCATATATATATTTGTACGAAAACATAGTCTTATGGCTACACCATACCCCTTTAACTTGGGTTTCTAAAGATATATCAAAGTCAAATGAAAGTACAAATACTACACATATCTGAAGTTCAGGTCAAATTTTAGTATGTTTGATGTGGTCTTCAGCTCCTATTTTCAAATTCTCAAATTCAAGCTTTTTATTGATGACTGGATTTTGAGTCTTATCTCTGTATCACAAATTGTTTTTTTCTCACAGACTTCAGTAGGAAAAAATATAACTCGCATGTGATTTCATCTTAACTACTTTAGAGGCGCCAACAAGAAAATCTGCTACCTGAAATATGCCAAGTATTTAATTTCTAGTCTGTTACAGCTGATTTGTCTGAGAACGTGTTACCAATGCCTAGACAAATATACCTCACTTCAAATAGTACTGTATTTTTCAACTGTTTTGAGGTTTAGGAACCCTACTTCAAACACGCATTGTATGTGATGAGCATGTATGCAGAGCACATTCTTTTTCATATACATTTTTGTCTTTAATAGCTTTCAGATAAAAGGCAGGCAGAAGAATGAAGTGAAACACATGCTGACAGTGTATATGGCCAGTTCCCTAAACATCCGACTAAGAATGTCTCTCCATGCTACTTACAAACCTTTCCTCATTAATGTAATCAAATGTGAGCCACCCTGTAACCCTCTAGGCCTACAATTATGTTTTGTTCAGGTGTTCTCACAAGTAAACGGATGCTGGTAGAAAGTGCAAAGCTGCCTTTTTATAGGAAGCATCAGGCTGACTGACCAGCATCCGTTTACTTGTGAGAACACCTGAACAAAACATAATTGTAGGCCTAGAGGGTTACAGGGTGGCTCACATTTGATTACCTGCTATATATTCCTCTATTTTCCTTGCTAATGCTATGATTTGCATCTCAGCACCCAAGTACATGCCCACTATAGGGAGAAAACAAGCCATGTTTTTCCTAATTAACCAGTAGTCCTGTAAACCTTCAGAGGCTGGTATTATTTTAGCACTTTAAAGGAATATATATTAATCAGAAGAGCCAAGCCCATGCAAAACTAGAAGTACATCATTGGGCAATGTTTTTTGTATCACCTGATACTTCAAAACATTTGATGACTGGCTGTCTCAGAGATGCCTGTGAACTTTGACAGAGAAGACTGTTAAGGAATTATGCTAGGAGGCAGCACTCTGTCCATGCCAGACTCTCCTCATAGTGCAATGAATCCAGATTGTCCTAAGAAATCCTTATATATGGGAATTTGGCTTTCTGGAAACTTGTACAAGTCAACAATGACAAGTTCTGACAGTTCAAGCTATGATAAGCATTTCCCCTTGTGAAGTGAGAAGCAACTTGCATGTCTGCCTTAGGCATGCCGACAGTCCATTATCTAATTAATTACTGTCAGTGTTGAGTCACACTAAATGAGAATGAGCAACACTCCTGAGGACAATCAGTCAACAGGAATCCAAGTGTCTCAGCAGCATCACTGCATCTCCCTTTATTCTTCGGATGACAAATTATTAACATTTATCATTCTTTTCTTCAGTAATCTACTCACTAAAGACCCACAAGGTCCAGTCAAATTCCTGAAATCTCCAATCAGTCATCCTAGGCTAACAGTTTTAAATGCATCTCAGTATCTTGCAGGCATGGTGGTATTACTATTTTATCTCTTTCGAAGTTTACAAACAAAAATTCATTATTCTTGGTGAAAGAAGGGTTAGAAACCTGTCTTGGTTTTGTTAAAAAACAAGTTTCACTTTTAGTGAATTTCCCCGTCAGCTAAAGCCTTCTAAATAACTGCAGTTTTCCTGAAAGTTAGATATGTGTTTTGGTAGACATAGCAATGGAATGCGAGGTCATTGATAAGGATGGATGCATGTCCCGTGAGAGCAGTGAACTGAAACAGGTGACCAAAAAACTGACCAACTAAAGCATTCCATCCCATTCACGTCATACTTCATATAAAAGTGGGGGATCACAAGGATCTCGTCCCTTTTCCTTATGGCCGACATTGGGAGAGGACCTTGCGAGTTGTCCCTGCGAACCGAGGCCCAGTGACAGACTGAATCCAGCTCCGGTTGGCTGGAAAGTCCAGTCCAGGACTTTGGGTGCCGGCCCCACATCTGCTGGAGCAGTTGTCGGGACTTTCAAGATTGGTTTTGTATATTTTGTATTATTTTCTCTATTTTTATTGGTAGCATTAGTAAAACACTTTTAATTTTTCCAACTCTCTTCTATCTGTCCTTCTTTCCCTCCCAATCGCCTGCCCTTAGTGGGAAGGGGGGAGAGGGAGGGGCTGAAGGGGGAAGTGGGGGAAGAGGGGGTTAACAATACATCTGCCACGGTTTTATTGTCACCCCGCAATCAAACCACGACAAAATCTTTCAAAATCTCAATTAAAACCTTGTTCCTTTTATGCAACTACCCTAAAGATTCCTAAAGGAATCTCTTTGATGACTTTTGATCTATTTCCTTTTTTTAAAATTTATCATCTATGTAAGATTTTACTGAAGATCAGAGTTGAAAGGGGTCCTGCCCCTGTATAAGTCTCTGTTCAACACATTCTTCACAAAAAACCTCTTTGAAATTCAGAAATATTACTTAAAAGTATAAGGCAAATAGTCTTACTGTAATTCCAAATTTGTTCTAACTTCAATCAAAATTAAACAAGAAAACTATAATTATTCCTTTTATTTCTGTTAGAGGTTGTCTTCAGCAAAATACAAACTCCTTTTACCTATAACAGCAAATGCGCCCAAACCCTAAGTTAGCAATTTTGTGAGCTGAGTCACAACCACCGTCATGCATCGTTTTAGTAGTGGCCATCATTTCCAGCAGTGTAACTTTTAACTGCAGTTACGACCGAAGACAGTATGCATGCCAGAATCAAAAGCTGTCTACAGAGAGGCTGGACCAACACCAGCCAGCCACCACTGCAGCTGTGCTCACCCACAGCCATGTTCCACCAGCTGGAGCACCAACCGCCCTCGTAAAATCCAAACAAAGCATTAGTCGTGCAACATGAAGATGCTAAATTCAGAGGACTTTCCCTGATGTTTGTGTTTTGTTGCTACTCATTGCTCATCTGTGTGGCACTACTCTTCTCCAGCACTGACAGCTTGTGTCACCACTTTGGGAGCCCTTCCCCTTATTTTCTCGCTGTACAGCTCCCTCCAGTTCCATGACATGTTTTCCTATTGTTTCAGGATTTCCTCTCACCTTCGGGCAAAGGGCTAGGCCATTATCTTTTTTTTCCAATTGGAAGAACATTTCCTATATGTGTGTCACTTTCAAAAGCCAAGTTCACTTTTGGTGACAGTCACAGTTTCCCCTCCAGAGAGACCTGCTCTGAAGCTAACTTCGGATCACTTACTAACTCCCCTCTACACCCCTGCCCGGTCACCTGCAGTGCGTGGGAGGGATATTCCTTGTTTACTCTGTCTTTATCAACGTCAACTGGCAGGACAATGGGCAATGTCACGTTAAGGCAGACGTCACTGCTGTCCTGTTGGGAGGACTTATCTGTCAACACAACATGACCCTCAGATCAATTTCCAGTCACTTCTAAACATATCAGAAAACCTCCTTTTCTGCCACTAAGCACTTCTTGGTGCTTTGCAACTTCACTGACTTTTCCAGGACAAACCACCACCCTTCTACAAATTTTACACTTCAAAGCTTCTTGGTTTTATTAGTTGCAGTTGAGTAAAAGAACCAGTATATTTAATCACAAAACTAGTGGCTTAGCTTATAAACAACATGTTTATTGACTGGGTAGAGAAAGGAGATGGGTTGTTTGCAGTCGTAAAGGACTAGGACTGATGAACCGAAAACTATGTAATAAGCAACCCCAGAAGGAAACAGAATACCACCCAATTAGTAAACTTGAGACTTTGTCTCACTGAAAAGCCACAAAAGTCATGACGCATCACAGGAACAGAGAAGATCAGTAGAATGTTTTTTGATAGTTTACTGCTAGTGGTTATCACAAAACCTTAGCAAAAATCTACCTATGCAAAATAACTACATTGGACAAAAAATTAAAATAATCTCAGGAATCAAATTCCTCAACAGCAGGTGGGCAGCATGAAAAAAAAAAAAAAACCAAGCAGATGACTAGTCCTTAGAGGTCATAACAAAATATAAATTTAAGACACAAACTTACCAATAGTTTAGAAAATGCAAAAGGGTGTTACAATGTACAACAAAAAGTGGAAGACAAATATAATAAAAAATTATTTTAAAAAAGCTTAAGAGAAGGTCTTATATGTAGTGACAAGCACATACAGTTAAGAAAAAACAGTAAGAGCTGTTTCATGACTGATTACAAGAATTGTGCTGTTGCCTATTATTGTCAACACTAAATAATAAATTTGTCCTTTAAATCGGAACGGTTTCTAAGCCGTTTACTGCTGAATGTCTTAGTACTCCAGATCTTGGTAACTACGTTTTCTTTGAAGTGAACTGCAGGAGGCACAGGGTGGCTATCTCTATGCAAAGGACAAAGTTTCGATGTTTCCCCCATTGCAGGGGGAATAATGTCAGAGCTGAAGTCCCTTACAATTAATCTGAAGAAGGTAGTTTAGGAATAAAATTTTTCCATGCCTGTGCTGGTTTGACTGAAAATGGGTTAATTTTCTTCATGCAGTTAGAAACCTTTTTTTTTTTCCATAGCTAGCACGCTCATTATTTGGACTTAGTTTGAGAACAAGAGATAACGACCCAGCACAGAGTTAATGTTTGTAATTGATCTGCCCTGAGAGCCAAGGACATTCTGAGCGCTCTGCCCACAGGTGTGAGGCATCAAGGAAGGGGGACATGGATGGAACAGACCTGACTGACATCCAGACTGATCAATGAGAGCATTCCATCCCATTAGCGTCATGTTTCATATATAAGGAGTCAGGGCTTTCCAGTTGGTTCTGCTATTCCGCTCTTCTTGCTTGCTCTGGGGCACAGCTGGGGAAGTTTTTGGTGCGGGACCTTTAGCCTGGCCTTTTGCCATTTCGCAGAGGCCTCTGGGCTTTTCTTCCCACTACTACAAATCAGGTAGAACACCATAGCAGATGTGTAGCTGTTATGCAGTTAGTTAAAACAGCATAGCATATTGTCACAGGTTAAACCATTTCATTACTAGGAAGCACTTCTTCAGCTTTATTCACAGAGGTAGCAGGCAATATAGAAGAGATCAAACCATCTGGAATCAAGTGAAGACAGCTACTGCAAATTCACAGAATCACAGAATGCTAGAGACTGGAAGGGACCTCGAAAGGTCATCTAGTCCAATCCCCCACTGGAGCAGGAAATTCAGTTAAGCTCTTCCTAGAGCTTAATCTATATTGAAATAACCCCTAGAAAAAAGTGAAAAACAGGAGGAGAGTAACTATATAAGCATCCCTACACTGAAGAAGTGTTTTCATATCAGAGCAAACTACCTTAGATCTGAAAAAGAAAAGGTGAGACCTATTAAGAGAAATTCTAAATAGTCTTCAGATTGTTTATTTTTAAAACATTAGTAGTAACAAGGTCACAAATTTGTAATGCATACTTATATATTGTACTGGTGATGGCACTTAGGGCCTCTTTTTTTCACAGAAAAGAAACAACAGGGTGAAGGGTAATGATCACTTGGTATTTTGACCCTGTTTGGAAACCCATTGACAGAAGTCACAAGTTCTTCTTTCAGCAAACTACTACAGTTGGTTCAGCTCTTCTTTTGTATGACAAGACACTGTATTTATTCTAGACTTTCATGTAGCTTTCCAAGTAGCAACACAACAGTCACGTAATATCAAATTTATAACAATTACACAAACAGGCTTTATTCCAGAGAAACAGTAAGTTTTTACAGGTAAGAAATAAATATGCTTAAAGATTCAATTTCTGAAGGTTTTCACAAGAAATTCTGCTCTTAATACAAAAAATTATTTATACAAAACTCCCAACATACGTCAAAATACAGTGCCACCATCTATATGCAAGGACCTCAGATGCCAAAACAGGTTTTCAGAGCAGTTTAAGGCAAACATTGGTTCACCATTTTTGATTGCCTCTCGTATAAACTCAGCCTTTTAGATCTCTGTCCTTTGAAAATTCATACTTTTAAATTGTTCTTCAAGTACATCAGAATCTTCATCACTGTCTGTATTACTGAAGTTTGCATCAAAATTCAGCTTATCCTCCAATCCACTGCTCTCTTGGTCATTTTTAGTAGTCACACTCTCAGTTCTGTCTTGTCCTTTGTCAATCCTGCAGAAAGCAAGAGGATGTTATCACCACATATTTTTCAAATTTACCTTTCCTTTAAACAAGAATGGGATGGAGGGTAGAATATTCTACCAGGGATGAAAAGGGGTGGGGAGGAAGAGGAGAAGGACAATAACCTAAAGTTACTTTCACACTGAATAGGAAAGATATAAAAGACAATAAAAGTTTGTGACTAAAAAAGAACAGATATATAAACAGTCTGGCCAACTACGCAACTGCTGGCCAGTTGTAACAAACTAGTAAATTAATAAAGGATGTTCAATATGGAGAGAACTCTAGTAAAAGAATAACAAAAACAAAAGCCTGCTAAATATATTGCGGAAACTGTACTCAATATCAGCCCTCGTTTAGTTTTTCTGTTCACTAGTAACTCAATCATCAAACGACAGACAAAATGCAAACAGTAAATTGGCTTATGCATATTTTATGGTGCTGTAGACAAAAATCCATTTTGAAATGCTTTGTTCCAAAGGCAGACATACAATATACCCTTTGGTATTAAAATAAAGTGTCTTATCCATTAAGACTTTTTAGCCCAGCCCCACTATCAACAGGCATTTCACCCACAATTTCAGCAGAAGAAAGTGAGGGTAATGACTCCTACTGATTCCTGTCAGGATTATTCAGAATATGGCACAAAGTACAACAGCTTCTTGGCAGTTTCCAAACAAGCTTTATTAAAAGCGGAAGAAATAGTACAGTACTGAAACTGTGTAACCTATGAGCTACTTACGGAATTACTATTTCTTCTTCTTTTCCACATTTCGCACAAACTTCTAGTTTACTAGCACATGGTCGACAAATAATATGGTAAGGATCTTTTACAGTCTTCTGGAGGCACTTCACACTGTGAAGAGAAAGAAAATACGATTAAAAAATATTTGTGGACAGGTATTAAACAGTCTGTGTTCAAAGACAAAATAGGCATACTCTTCAAAAGAGGAACAACATGTTATAAGCTGGTTTGATAAGAAACAATTGGTGTTTTAACAGCAGCACTATTAAAATCATTGCCTGTCTTCTCTCTCCTGTACCTTTTTCAAGAAGAATTATTAAAACAAGAACTGAAGAGGAAACATAAAATCAACAATTTTTATGTTTAAAGTAACAAAAGAAACCTTCCCATTAATTTCAGTAGGTAGTTTTACTTTAAAAGCTACATAACAAGTTCTGGTTTAATGATAAAAGAAAAGAAGAATATGGTATAAAAAGATGCATACAATTTACAAGTAAAAAGCTTTCAGTTAAAACACAACAATGTCCTTCTCTTGAACTTCTAAATAAGCAAAGGCAGTGCTGGAGTTTGCTTTCTGTGAACACAAGCCTCCATGAAACTGTATTCTGAATATACCCAATCTAATTATGTATAGGTTTATGCCTATTATTTTTCAAGATACAATAAAACTCTGTAGATAAAGTCACTTCTAAAATGCTATGGCTTAATATTCAGCTGACATTTCTAAAGTCTCCTATTTTTGGAGAACAGAACCCAAAACTATACATCCCATGTAAAGCTGCTGTCCTAAAAGTCACTTTTTCTTGGATCCTCAGGCACTCAAAATCTGTCAGGAAAGATTTACCATACAGTTCTGAACAGTGGATTTGCAGACTTGGCTAAAACAGGCTGAAGGAAAATATCAAGTGTTTTTGCGTGCCTTATAAGGAGAGATGCACTAACTCTCCCCCAGGAAATACCTGCAGTTAGATGTCACTGGAAATGCCTACTTAGGGTTTTGATTTATTTCTTCTATATTCAGTTGCGCCAGTGTTAAAAAAAACGTTTACAGCTCTTCCCAGCCATGTGACACCAAACAGGGGCACTATCAATGCAAGGTGGATAAACTTTTTTTTTTTAAATACTTTAATTTGTAATAATTAAATACTTGAAATAAAAGTAGAGTAGGGATAACTTGTGGTTTTTCTAACAATCATAATTTTGAAAAGTTAAAAAGCTAAAAATAAATTGAGGTGTAGAGAAGTCCTCCATTCCCATTGTCTGTGACGTGAAGAATTCATTTTTTCCATATAGTCACATTTTGAATGTCCATAATGTGTTTACTTAACCTAGAAGCTTCATCCATTGAAAAATCTTCGTACTCTTGTCCTCTAAGGATAGCAGCCCACTCAGCCATTGTATTGTTGTAGGATAGGCTAGAAACTGCCACCTGTAGAGCTAGAATGGTCTGCAGCCCAATTTACTTGCTCAAAAATGAAAGAAAACATCACGTATTCTGTCACAAGCAGCTTTGCCACTTGTTCTATTTCCAGTGTTTCTCTGATTTACATGCTTTTTGCCTGCTTTTTTTTCCTTTGGAGATAGGCGGAGAAGAGGCAAAAGAACCAGATCCACCACCACATCATTTGTTACAGCTCAGTACTTTAAAACAGGATGCATACAGTCATTTGAGAAAGAGTTACAAAAAGACAGATCCCAACTCCATCTGCACTGAAGGAACCAAGAATGTTTACTTTGAGAACCAGTAAGACTTCTAGCTAATATTTTCTTTTTACACGAAAGGATGAAATTGTTTACTAAAACCAAAATATTTGTTGCATATTGTTCATATCAAAAAGTAAAGCTTTTCACAAGTGGAGGATATAGCATGAACAAACATTCCTTCCCTTTTAACCTACTGAAAATAAAAAGAAAATACATTATCATTTAGGGAACTGCACACATACATTTACAGAACCTTTTCAAGCAGTTCCTAACTACTTCGGAAGTATGTGACTGAGCACAAAACACTAACACAGAGCAAACTACTCTGACAAAGCTGGCTGCATCATACACCACAGCCCAGCTGTAGTTGCTCTGAGGTCACTGTTGCATTGTTGAAACACTGTCTGTGTCTGCAGCCACAGAAGGTCTTCTGCAGGTGAGCAAGTAAGAAGGGAGCAGAGAGTGCCTACTTCAGAAAATTAATCTATCACAAACCCACAAATTATTTTAAGATATTTATCACCTTTGTTATGTACTTATCCAAAACCACTTAATATAGAACTGTATGCAAACAATGCTAAACATTTAATATTTAGACTTACAGTTTCATATACAAAAGGAGAAAACATGCTAAGAGGTAAAAAAATGCATGTATGCCAAACATTTTGTAGGAACTGAGGCCTCTGTAATGCGGAGAACAGTGTTGCTGATGAGTTTTGATATGACATAAAATTGAAACTTTCCTCTCCCCATTTCTCTAACAGATAGTCTTTGTAAAATACAAAAGTTAACAGATGTGCAGGTTCCTCTAGTACTGACTTGTAATGAGGCCTTAGAAAATCATGTTACAACTGGTTCACATTTCATTTTTTGTTCAGGAGGACTCACTGATGGTTTTGGAAACTTACAGGTCCACAGTTGAAGCATCTTAACAGCAAAAAGGGAAGCAGTTGCTTTTCCACGGTGTTTTCTTTTCAAAAGTTTTAATGACTAATGAATTAGAAAATCAACATTGCATATATAACTGTAGACTCCAAATTTGAAGAGCATCATATGGTAGCAGTTACTACTCATGCATTTCCAAAACTAGAATCTTTTCTAAAAAGTTCACAAACTACTCTATCAGCGATTAACAGAAAGTACATTAACTCACCATTTTTTAGGTTTTGATAGTAGTTTGTACTTGCTGAATTTTACACGCCACTCCAAGATACCTTTGCAATGCTGACAAACTCCATCATGCAGCTTAGCATTTATTTTCTGAATAAATAAAAATTAAAATAAGAAAACATTGAAGATTTCCTACTTTTATAGTATAATCTTGCTTAGAAAGCATTTCCATCCATCATGTGATTAATACAGTATGTAGAAATCTGTTTGATATTAACATAAGCATTTCATACACATTTACTGCTAGTAATTTTCTTCAGTTGAAAGAGTGCTAAGGTAGTCCTTTACCTCAAGGTAGTCTTTGTTATTATTGCGATAATCTTGTTAATAGTAGTAGTTATTTATGTTATTACATTGTTAAAAGTAGATTATTATATTTTTTTCATCTCTAGAGATTTTACAAAACAGATTTAAGTAGAAATAAGCCCTTAAATATGCAGTTTTTATCAAAAGATGACAGCTTGCAAGTTTTAACATTGAACTTGCTATTGCTCAATCTACCATTATACTACATACTCCAGGTAAGTAGTCTCCGAATTTTTTCTCAGATCACAATAAAGTAGAATCCACTCATTAATTGCAGTCAAATCATTAAATGTCTCTTTCATCAAAATTTCATTTATGAAAAAGTAACACATTTTTGCGCTCAGGTATCCATGATAATACCCTCAAAATGGTCACTTACATATTTTCAAGACAATGCAAGGTTTACCTTAAGATAATCTACGAC
Source organism: Caloenas nicobarica (assembly GCF_036013445.1). Classification (NCBI taxonomy): domain Eukaryota; kingdom Metazoa; phylum Chordata; class Aves; order Columbiformes; family Columbidae; genus Caloenas; species Caloenas nicobarica. The sequence continues at coordinate 58,649,386 of NC_088284.1, read as the reverse complement.
ATTTTCGGCTTAGTTTCCTAAAGAATACAACATGTCAACTGGTCAGTCCTATTTGCACAAGAGAAGTTATTCTGAGATGGGAAGTAGCACCAAACTACATGTTACCTTATATTACAAGCAACGTATACTTGTACATTCAACATGCTTATATTTCTTCTCTATCTAAAAATGCCAGCAGTAACTTTATCTATCATACAGCTGTGTGTATTAATTCAGAACTTCAAAAGTAGAAATTTCATAATTTAAAAAATGCATATAGCAAAAAATGTCTATTGTGCCTTTTTTTAGACAGCTTAAAAATGGCTACTGTACGGAAATTACATTATTAACATGGTCTAAAACACATCTATTTCTCAGAATATCTAAAAGTTCATTGGAACAGATTCTGCATTAATTGGGATTAGAGTTTATGTTATTCTTTTACAAATAAAATGAAAAGTTATTCTATGCATTCTGAAGCTTCTGAAGTAACTTCCTGGTTTTACGACCCACAAGAGCTTCTTACTGCTCCACAAAGTTCTACTTCAATACACTAGACAAAAGAACAAACCCAGCTTTAAAAATAGAGTATCTTATTCTACTCTGAAAAATGTATGCGGCAGAGGAAATGCTACTTACAAGTGAGACTATGCCACGGGACTTGTTTCCCATTGTTTTCATTTTTATTAAACTTCAAGCATTCGGTATGAATTTTCCCACAGTGCAGTTAAGTGAAGGTGTGATGCTTTTGGCTGGTTCAGTTAAAAGACAGTAAACTTTTTTCAAATGATCAAATACAGACTTGAAAGAAACAGAAAGAAAAAAGGTTTTGCAGAATGCTTGAATATTGAATATGGAAAGCTGTGGTTCTGATGTCAGTCATGCATTATGAACTAAATTTTCCAAGAAACACAAACATTTCGCTAATGTGGAAACTTTCTGAGAAAAGAAAATCATTGCTAAGTTCTCAGCAGATATTTGTTAAATGGCTGGCAATTCAAACTGCTGTCAACACTGACTCTGTTCCTTCTTTCCAAATTCATGCAATTTGAAGATAAGCCTTCTTTTCAGTGCTTAACTAGCACAAAGTAAGGCTCCAAGTAATATAGCCTGAGCAAGCCTATAATAACCTGCAAACTGTCCCCAACTTCCCAATTCTCCCTCTCACTCTCCTGATTTGCATTCATTAGTAATGTAGTAGGGGAGAATGATATAAACACTGTAATTTGTATTCCCAGGTATTCTTCATTGTGATCAACTATTCTTACTATTGCTAAGGCAGAACCAAATAAATGCCAAAAGACTGCAATAGTTCAAGTTGAAGACAGCTGGTTGTCTTTCCAAAGGGAGTTAGCTTCCTTGCTGAAAACTACCTTGTTTCAAATAATACCTCCTGACATCACAGTTGAGGATGGGAGTGCTGTTCTTAAGTGACACAGGGACAGGCTAAGCAACGCATAATGCACTTGGAATGCAAGAGGCCACACTCAGGATTGCATATGGCATAAACAGTGTCAAAGAAGAAAATAGAGACTACTTTCACCTCTCCTGTAAAGGAAACCCAAAGTCTGTCAAACAGGCAGGCTATTACAAATTCTGCTAAACATTTGCTAAGGAACAAGGAAATATGCATAGTTATTATTAATGGAGCTTTATAAAGTTCTTCCCCCTCCCGATACGCTTATCATCTGGCTTCAGAATATAGAACAATCATACGGTGATGAATTTATTTTTTACTTTTGTTTTTTATCAGACAAACTAAACCACAGACCATCCCAAATTCCAAAGATGTCTTTTCATGTTACTCATAGTATAGGTCTTTGCATGAAAATACCACCTCATATCAAGGCAAAGAGACTAGTCATGTGGCATAAAGACTATATTACAGGGACTTCTTCACTTTTGCTTTGAACAACAAAGCCCTGCATCTTATCTGATGCCCTCATCCCACTGTGACAGGATGATTGGTAATGCCTTTAAACTAAAAGAGGACAGATGTAGGCTAGACATGAGGAAGAAATGTTTTACAATGAGTGTGGTAAAACACTGGCACAGGTTTCCCAGAGAGGTGGTAGATGCCCCATCCCTGGAGACATTCAAGGCCAGGCTGGATGGGGCTCTGAGCAACCTGATCTAGTTGCAGATGTCCCTGCTCATTGCAGGGGGGGTTGGACTAGATGATCTTTAAAGATCTCTTCCAACCCAAACTATTCTATGATTCTATGATTAGTCCTCCCTCTACATTAACACATTGTTTCACTGCTGAAAATGGTCTTTGGAAGACAACACACACCGAGCTCCAAAATAAAATAATGTCATTTAATTGCACAGCAACAATCACATTATCCACATAAAGGCAATGAATATCAAGCTGGTCTGTGTATTTAGATTACTTCTACACAGTCACATTTGGACTGTTCCATTTTCTTGGTGACACTTCAAATATCCAGTGCAAAGATAAAGACTAAAAACATTGACCAAAATGCTGCCTAAGAGTCTTTACACCAAATTAGGTTGTAGCTATGAAGATCACATTTATGTGTAACTTAAGATCCCGATCCAGGCAAAAAGATGACTGGACTTTTCAACCTAGTCACCTGTAGGATCACAAATATTACACAGCAAGTAAGAGAAACCACATGGTATCTGCTCAGAAGGTAACAACTGGAAGACAGATGACTTTCAAGTTCTAATTTCCTCCTAACAGGCACGTATACAGCACAGTCTCTTCCTCCTCTTCAGCAATTTCCTGTATTTTTTACTCAACGTTAGCACTTCAAGTATGGGGTGGTGTAGGTAGCCGTTGTCTCAGCACATATGAATATGAGAGACACTATGATTCTACAATACTTTTACTAAGCTGTTGATTTAGGAAGTCAAAAGAGAATGACGGATTAATGTAAAACAAGCAAACGGAGATTTATAGTTTCACCTTGACTTGTGTTTGCCTTCTAAGTTTATTTTGCTCAGAAAAAAACCACCTGATACTTAAATATTACTATTACTAAAACAAGTTGGTAACTTACTGGTTTTTTACACTAAACTCAACATTTCCTTTGACCAAAAAAGTATCTTATCACTTTCAAAATCTGCACAGACCTGAAGGAGCAAAGAAAGTTGTCCCTAATTACATCATTAGATTTGGATAAGCTGTCTTTTCAGATTTTTGCAATCACCCCAGGATATGTAAGTCCTCCTAATAAACTGGAAGAGAAACTTTCCTGGTATCTCAGTTCCCAGTTAGAATGGGGAAGCTATTAGTTAAATCAAAGAAATCCTTCTGTTGCTTATTTTTCGTATTAATATTTACTTTTTACTATTCTGTACATTGTTTAAACTTTAATATATTCATATTTTCTTTCTTTTGTGCATTTAATAGCTTGCTTTCATTTAAGGGTACAAAACCACAACTCACATAAAGACCTGAACAAGGGTTGTAAATTTCATCATTCTCTTCCAACTTTTCAACCCAGCTTTTACGCAAGTAACTAGCTTTTGCACACAAAGAGGTGGTAATGCTTATGGTCTAAAACGGATTTCTCTGAAAGGTTATATTGTTTCTGCCACAGAACTTTCTCCTTTTTTTTTTTTTTTTTTACACTCACTTCCCTGTTTCAGTCAATAGCTCTTTCCACTTTTCCTTTGCCACACTTCCGTCCAAGTGCAACTCATACAGTGCTTACAGTATGTCTACAAATTCTCCAAAGAAATTACAATTATGCAAAACACACATACATAAACAGTCTTAAAATATACAGTCACAAAATATTGCATGTGCACATTATATATATACTGTCAGGTCAACTGCATTAACGAAACAGCATCCTCTGTATGCTCACGTAACCCAGTATTAAATGATTTAACAACTCGCCAAAAGCAGTTCAGAATGTATTAAAGTAAACATATGCACCTACATCTACTAACTTGGCACACAAAATAATCCCTAGCTTAACCCAGCATTAAAGCACTCACAAGCAAGATGTAATGATGGGGTTTCAAAGAAGCTTCACTGCCTATTTGGAAGTTTCTAATTATGTGTGAACTCATGGGTATTTTTATTTCCTCTATTGAAAGCAGACTCCTAGTACTGAGCACACATCAGTGGTCTATTCTGCTGTAAATGAATGCCATGTCAATGCCATCCATAAAATTCTTTGTCAGAAGCACAGGTGATAGTGCTTCAATGAACGCGGCTGAATGCAGCATTTCTGAATAACTACACTTTTCAGAAAAACAAAACTCCACAGGATCTCCAGTGGATGCCTACAAAGCAGAGTAGATCAGTGCAGACTAACAAACATGAAACTGTGATATGAGACACCAGCTTTTCAGGGTTCTAATACACATTTCAAAGCCTGAAATCAAGTCCCCCAAAGTGCTTTACCTGATCTCGTATTGTATCAGTATTACTTTACATCCCATTTTCTACACAGATATTTTCTCATCTCTTTCTGCAAGTAAGTATATCTAACATTTTAGCCAAAGCCTTAAAGTCTTCCTTGCATCCATTCTAGTTACATATAGATGGCTATACAGCTAGCATTTAAAGCCCATTTGTGTTTTATTGCTATGGACTTTAAAACACATGAAATCAAAAGCTTTCTCTAAGCCCAATTCCAAATGGCCATCTTAGAGATCAAGATGGTTAGTTTTTTTTCAGATCAGTGACCATGGATCTGAAAACATGCCAGTAATCCACAAGAGAATGTACACACTTGGAAGGACCAACAGTCAACTCCCATCCTCTTCCCCACAAATAACTGAACACACCCCCACACACACTCTCTCTCCCTGCCCACGCACCCCACTCCGAATTAGGTTAAAGTCCAGAATAGATGTTATGCTTGCTCCATGTCTCCCTACATGAAAGGCTATAACCTAGGCCTGAATGCACTTCTGAACCCAGAATAATAGGGGTGGCCAGAAAGTAGACTTTAGCCTACCAAGTTACCCTATGTCACAGCAAGAACAGAAACTAACCAAACTCCAATAACTGTTATCTGACAATTCCAGTTTCCTAACGATTTATCTATATCTCCTCTCTGAGCTTCAAGTCACAAATAGTGACTCAGCACTTAAGCTCTGTATTCACTGTTCTGTTCCTACTGCCTTCCCACAATCTTGACCAGCGTCTCCACTGAAACAAGTTATTCATCCATACAGGCAGCTGAAGAAGTAGCTGACATCAACACTACAGTGAAATTGAGGTTCAGCTAATAACCTCTGAAAATTAGGGAAATGCAGATTATCATCCGGGATGCACTTAATGAGAGGAAAGAAATGGAGAAAGAGATCAGTCGTTTGGGTGTAAATATGAATCACTTTGTGGTTTACCATCTTATTACAATGAAGTTTTAAATGTTCTCATTGAATGCTACCTGCTTTCATCTCTAGAACTACTCCAGCGTCCATGTCGACTTATGTAATATACTTTACATAAAATGTATATTCATATGACAATGTATATTCCTCATCTCAGTGCTGCAAACAGCTGGTTCTGGAACACACTATGTAAAGCAAGCACCCATAAACAAATTCCAAGATTCAATAACTAACAACACGGTGCGTCTTACCCTGTCCTCGCTCTTCCTTCTTCAGTTCATCCTAGGATGCAAGCTTTCCCAGAACTGTTGTAGACAGCTATCCAAGTACAGCAGAGAGGCAGTGTACTTTACAGCAAGGGTGTTCCAACACAACTAGCCTATCGCAAGGTAATGCTTCTTTACTAAGACTGATCATTAGAGGAAAGACAAATGGATCTTTCAGCAAGTTCTGTAAGCAATCAGATCTGCAGTCTTTAGGATCAGGAAACAGATGCCAAGGTCAATGTCACAAAGAGAGCACAAAAACTTTCCAAAAAACCCACAAAACAACTGAATAATGACTTCCAGCAGGGAAAAGTCAAAATACCATTACATTATTTTTTTCTGTAGATACTGCTTCACGGAGAGAAGCAGCAATAACACTGCAAATAACTACCTCAACTCCACCCACAGTACAACCTGAAGCTACTGCAGCTAATATTCAACATTGCTAATGCAGTGCACAAATACAGTAAGATAAAAATTTTAAAGTGGAAAGCATTCTGCAGCCTTTCAAGATAGTATTGCACTGGACAGTGTATAACAGTAGTCAAATATAAGAGATTGACCCTCTTTCAGCAGCTCTGAGCATTCTTCTGTTCTACTTAGCTAGTGAGAGCTGGAAAGGAAGAATGCCCCACTCCTGTATCAACCCTTGTGATCAAATTGCTGCTATTTATTCCTTTCCCTCATCACACCTTGAATGCCTGTGGCGTATCTGATCATTCAGGACTACACAAGACAAAGATGGAAAAGTGTAATCACTCAGCATAGTCTGTATCTAAATTATCACATTAATCACCACTTAACCTTTCTTTGTCTAACTCCTTTTAAAATTTCTTAAATAGCAGAATCAGACCTAGTCATCATTATAAAGGCCCCTGCATATCCCTTAGCACTAGAATTTGTACATGACGATACATTGAAAGAAAAATGCACCTTTTCCGTTTAAGACACACTAACCCTGTAATAGGAAGTACTTTCTTCAAGAAGCTTCTTCCCTGTGTTCAGCCATCTCCATGAACTGGCAAGCACACAAAGAAAGCATTCACTTGGAATAGAAAGGAAAAAGACATAGTCCCATACCAAAGTTTTGCCCACAGTGAATCTTGGCTACATTCAAAAGCTTTAAAAAATTTTACTTATGAGTACATGGTACTGTGTAACCAGTTCTATACGATGTAAAATGTTTAAAAAGAAAAGAAAAACAGTCATGTGTGTATTAAAGTGATTATTTCTGTTACAAAACTGATGTCAGAACTCAGTTTCTCTTTGAAGACTCTTCTGACAGACCAACTCTCGGGGATATTTTTGTGTGTATATGTGTGTAAAGGTCAGACAGGAAACTACTCTCCTATCAGGTATCATGTAATGACTCACACAATACACAAAACTGGTGCTGCTTTGAGCCCCCGGAAAGCAGCCTGCTCAACTTGCAAAACCAATCCTACAACATCTTTAAAAAACAAACAAAAAAGCAACCCACAACCCAAAAAACAAACAACTCACACCCCCACCTCCTTTGGTGTTATTGCTTTAACTTAGTACTTTCTTCCCATCCTCTCAGTTCCTTTTGACAACCCAGTCAGGTTTAGTTAAAGTGATGCTGAAATAACAGCAACAGCACCAGATAAGCCTCTTCTAGAATGCTCATCTTGCATTTTGTTTTATTCATCTCTTTCGATTTAGCTTGTAAGACAAAACATCCCACTTTCATTTTACTGTTCAGACACACCGCTTGGTCTTCATCATCTCCTGCACTGCTATTTATGTTACCACAACCACAAGCATAGAGCATGTTCCAAAAATATATTGTAAACCATTTCCTTTTCCTTGCTTAGAAACAACAAAAAAGAGACAACAATGGTCTTTTGTAACAAGAGTGTGAAATATCAAACCATGATAATGTGTGTAACAAAAGAACTGGTAAAACCTCTGAAGACACCTTTCTACATAACTCCTCAGAAAAGCCGCTTAAGATCTTTTTTAAAGCCTCTAAGCAAACATAAGTCTTTTGTAAGTTGTCTCAAACGTATACATAGTGAAACTTGATATTTATATGGATGACAGGTGAGTTGTCAAAAACAAATTCTCAAAATGTTAAGACACCTGAAGTAAGACCACGTCACAAAGACGACCAAACACCTTTCAAGAAATCACACAGATAACATTGCAGGGAACATCTACTCACTGCACAAATGTTTTATTTCAGTCTTCCCCTTAGTAATTTTTTGATTTAACGAGGGCCTTTCGTATCATAAGTATGCTCCAGGTATCACACTATGTATTTGCTCATGCAACAGACTAAGACATAGGGCCAGGTGACAGCTGACTGAGATGGCTTGTAACAGATTAACATCGCAGGGAACCTTATGGCCAGTCATGGGCCAAAAGTTTCTCCACCACTAAAACGCAGAGGTCTCCTGGCTCCCACCGCTGTCCGACTTCGCTCCCGATCCCGAAGCCCTTCCAGCAGAAGGCCGCACAGGGACAGGCCACCGCTCCGAAGGCGCCTGTGCGCCCAGCAGGCCGCAGCGGCTCCTCTTCGCGCCTTCGTGGCCAAACACCACCACACCCCTCCCGCCGCTCCAACCCCCGACCGCTCCGCCGCCTCCAGAGGGGTCGCCCCTGCCGCCGCGTCTCCCCGCCCGCCCGCGAGGTGGGCCGGCCCGGCCCAGCGCAGCGCCGGGAGGGGAGGGGCTAGCCCGGTCCGGTGCCGGTGCGGTGGGGCCCGGGGGCCGCCCCGCCGCCTACCTTGCGCCGGGCGCTGGTGTCGTACTTGTCGTTCCTGAAGGCGTGCGCGTTCTGGTACCGCTGCGGCCGCGTGCGCGACACGTTCCCCCTCTCCGAGCTCATCCCCCCGGCAACCGCCACCGCCAGCGACGCCTGACCCGGAACCGCTCCGCTCCGCACCCCCTCCCACCCGGCCCTGCCGCCTCACCATTGGCCCGCAGGCCGTGTCTGTATAACCCTCTGCCCACGACGGTTCGCTATGTATTCGCTGCTTCCCGCCCCGCCACCGTCAGGCGGGGAGCCTCAGTGGCCGGAGCGGGGCTGCGGACTGCGCCCCCATTGGCGCCCTGCAGCCGGCGGCTGGTCCCGCCCCGCCGCCCCCTTGGCCACTCAGGCAGCTGCTCCAGCCGATGCAGTCGGTCGATCCGGTGCAGCCGCTCGGCGGGGCGCGGGCGGCGCTGCCGCTCCCCTAGGCCGCGCGGAGAGCAGCTCTCCCGGGGCCTCGCGTTCTCTGCCGCCGAGCGCGGCTGCGGCGCTGCGGGCGCCGGCCGGGGCGCCGACAACCGCCCGCCGCCGCGCCGTTACTCAGCACAACCGGCACCCCTCCCCGCGCCGGCCCGGCGGTCGAGCGGCGGCGGTTGGGAAAGTGCGGGGCCGCGCGCGCGGCGCCGCCGCCGCCGCCGAACGGAGCGTCAGGCGCAGGTACGGGCTCCTCTCCCCCCGGCAGCGGCGGGGCCGGGCGGGTGGCGCTGAGGGGCCGCTGGGGAGCAGCCGGTGCGGCCCCGGCTCGGCGCTGGCGGCGGTTCGTGGATCCGCTCCCGAGGTGTGGCGGCGAGTTGACCCCTCGGCAAGTCCGGCCGTTTCTCTCCTCTCCTCCGCGGTCTTTCTCCTCAGTCTGGGGACGGGTGTGTGGCCGCTCCTCTCCCGGCTGCGGCGCGGGGCAGGACGAAGGGCCGCCGCGGCACTGGCTGCTTCTCAGTGAGGGAGGCGGCGGTTCAGTTCTCCGACCCGAACAGGGCAGGGAGGTGGCGGCCCCGGCGACCCCCCTGCCCACGTCCTGGCTGTGGGCTCGGCGGCCTCCTCCCTGCTGCTCTCGGTGCCCTCCAGCACCGGGGCGCGGGGGTGTCGCCTGGCTCAGAGGGCCCGGGGTACTGCGGGCGGGCTGTTCCGGGGCTCCCAGCTTCGTGGTCTTCCGTGAACGCCTTCCTTCGGGAAACGGGCAAGCTAACGTCTTAAACGCTTGTTAAATTCTGGCTTTCAGCGGATGTAAATAGTGCCTCCGTGTCAGCGTTGTACACTTCTGCGAAGCCCTTTTTAGATACAGACATCTGAGGAGTTCATTTAGTTCTCACAAGACTGATTTAAAGTATTTCTTCAGCTTCTGCTGTTGGTGGTGGGAGCGATGCTGACCTTAAAATTGCTCTCAGGTATTACTATTTTAAAAGTTTAAAGTATTTGGCCAGAAGGTAGCTAGAAAAATACATGACTGCGGAAACCAAAATAATACCAACTGAACGTGGAGCAGTGTTAAAAGCATGGCTCGTTATTAGTGGTTGATGGACTGGTGCAGTGAAGCACCAGACTTACACGGCTGAAATAGCGTGGGGGGCTTCAGTGCCTGTCAACGTGCAGGTGATTTTAGCAGAGCAGTTCTGTGGCGTCGAGTCTTGCTTGGGGCATGCAAAACATGATGTAATCCCAATTAATCCCACAGTTGTCTATCTGGGATCTTCAGAGGCTTGATTTGCTTTTTAGGTGAGAAGAAATGGCCATTTTTTTCCTATAGTGTTTCCTGTATTCCCTTCCATTTTCCAACTGTGCCATTAGGTTTTGAGGTATGTAAAGTAACCAGCAGCAGAAGACTGTCTCTATATACAAGTTAAGCTTTATAATTTGCTAGAATTTGTGAGAATAGTAAAGCTGTTTATTTGTTTAAAATCAAACTGACCACAATGAAGTTTTGGTGCTATCAGGCTTCTCTGGTGTTATGTTGCTTGTTTTGCTCTTTGAAAACTACTATAAAGAGTTACTTCATGGTATTTTTTGGTATGGCTTTTTCATTATTGAATAGACTTCCTCTGTGTTCTTTTCCAGACCTACTGTGTATTCTTTCTTAATGATTGTATTAGTTTAATCCTTTTATATAATACTTAATCAGACACAGATTTTTTTTTCACTAAATATTTTGTTACTTTAGCTCTTGAAGTAGTTGAACGTTGATACCCTTCTGTTCCATTTTTAATATAATGCAGATGGTGAAATAAATATTGTTTCAGTAGTGGCTTGAACTCAAGTTTTCATTGCATTGTGTTCAATGAAAGGGAAGCTACTGCAGAGTTTGTTATTTTAGCAGTACATAATGAAAAATGGTGATTTAAAAGAAGAAAGAAACAAAAGAACCCAGCAATTTGAATAATTTGCCTCTTACAGTTAGAGCACCACTAAAGTTTACAAACCAGCAGCTGTATTTATGAGTTTGACTTTGTTCTTGTGAATAGTTCCTGTGAAATAAGTAATTTAATTTAAATATAGAATTAGAGTAATTTATATTTAATATAAATAAAAGATTTCTAGATAAGTGTTTGCAACAGTTGGGCTTTTGAGGCTAACACGTAGTGAAGTGCTCAAAGATGTGAATAATAGGAGGCACTCTCTTGTTATTTCTGTCCTCTTCCATTTGCAAATCATAATTGCTTATGTGAAAGAACTACATTAGTGTTATCCTAGGAATCACAAAATAAATATGAGATGTTCTTTCAGATTAGACTTTCCCCCTCCTCTTCTGTCAGCCTTAAGGAAAAGGTTAATTGCTGAAGAATGGTTTGAAATTACTGCCTGTAGGCACTTTTACATTTGTCATTTTCTATGTTACTTTTTTATTCATAAGAGAGCTGAAGAGAGAAATTTGACAAAATGGTCTCGCCTTCCTTTTAAAAGCTATCCCAGAAGGGATAGGTGATGCCACTTGGGTCTGTTTTGTTTCTTAGCCTTTCTTGGTGCAATAAGAGAAGTTTATTAGTTTTCCACGATTTCTTCCACAGAATTTTCCTACTTAATTTATATGAAAAACGCAGTATAGTTTTAAAAGATATATATTTCTCTTATTATATTCTTTTTGTTGTCAGTAATTTTACCAGCATTAGAAACTGCATTTGCAGAACAGCACTGGCTTCTTTATTAGTACTAAAGTGACAAATAGAGGGCAAAATAGTTGTGTTGTTGGGATGTGTTGATCTCTGTGTCTGATGATGCTACTGCAATGAGCATGGAGATTTACATCATACATACTCAGAAGGTGTTAGACTGTAACTTAGGTATTCACAACACATCTTAGGCAAATGGGTCCCATTAAAGAGATTCATCTGTACGTGTGGAACTGTATGCTTAAGGTAATTTGTTGTCAGTGGTGGTTTTGCCCTGGTTTCACTAGGAGTTCAGATAAAGCATATGTCAGGCCTGTTTGTTGTTGGAGGTTGGTTGGTTGGTTTTTTTTAATGCAACTTCACTCATGATACCTTGTTGACTTCCCTTAAATCATATTTTAGACTTAATAAAATAACTGGTCTCTTAAGACTGGTAGTCTCCAAAGCTTTTACCAAGGTTGGATGATGCTAAATGAAGGGAGTTTTGTGACTTTTAATTATTACCATAATAATTTCTGGCTGGACGAATCATTAGGAAATCATGTTACATTACTTGTAACATTAAGAATGTTAAAGAAACACTATTGGGGGTAACATTAAATTTAATCCCTCATTGAATTATCCAAACAGTATACATTTTGAAGAAAGATGATGCCTGTTTGGTTGAAGTTAAATTATGACATCTGGTGAATAACTACTACACTGAAATGCTGATTCAGTTGAACTTTTAAATGGTGATATCAGACGTACTCTGTACACCCTGGGGACTCTAGCACATCCTGGTTCTGTTCCAGATCCGGAGGCTGAGAACACACTCATGTGAATACAATGAATGACAAACCAGTTCTAGTATAATAGAAACATTGTTCGAATTTAGTCGAAGGTATCCTCTTGAGGAAGTTCAGTAGGTGTTTTGTGTGAGATTTGTTCAGTTAGTGATGCGAGGGATCTGCTGTTTTTCTTGTGTCTTCCCAGTGAAGAAAGTAGCAAGTATTTGTTTTAAATAAGAGTTGTTGCACTTTAGATGAAGAACCCCTCTGGAGTCATAATCTCTAGGTTCACTAGACAGTGTTTCCATTGCGTTGAGTGGACATTATACAAAGTCTACATTAGTAGTGGAGAAATAAGACTTTAGCCATGGTCTTCAGCATAAGTCATTTGCCATATGTGGCAATAGCCCATTTTTAGCACATTTAAGCTATCTTGGGGCATAGTACCACCACAGCTGATTAGCTGGTTACTGCAGTACTGACCTGTGTGTGTGGATTCCACAGGCCAGCTTCCAGTTTTTTGAAATGGCTTTGACAAATAGCAAATATTTTCTTAATGAGATCGTATTTGTAGTGTTGCTGGGCTGTTTATAGTTATTAATAATGTAAATTCCTGTTTTAATTCTTTCTGACAAGTGGATAGAGAAGCTAGTAAAAATTCTGTAGCTATCGTTGTATGTTGGAATAGAGTGCAATTTGCTGTTCCTGGGCAGAACGGGCTATTTATACCTCACTTTTGGAGGTATGTATTCTTCTAAATTTTTCATGTAAAATGATTTATTCTATCTAGAGGAAAAAAAAATTATAGTATCTAACTTTGGCTTTCATCTTTTCTGGAAAGATGGGAAAACTTATTTGGAACAGATTAGTTTAATAGTTTCTGATAGAAATAGAAGTGTGGTTGAATACTGGGTCATAAGCCCTTCTTGCAGAAAAAAAAAAAAACAAACACCTGTTGAGGCATCACAGCAGTTTCTCTGGGCTGTGAACATGAACTTTTTATGTAGAGGTGAAAGTGGCGGCTCCTTTGGTGCTCACAGCTGTAAGATAAAAAGGAAAAAATTTGAGTTTGTCCTGTGTGTGACATGGCCCAAGCCTTTTGCCAGTCCATAGACCTCTTCCATAGACCTCCTCCACTTATTGTCCTGACTTGCAGATTAAAATTAAACATAATGTCCAGGTAATATCACCTGATGGGGAACAGATGAAACATTCTGAATTTGAGTGACTACTTGTGCTGATTACATAAATGCATGAGGTTGGTGTTTCTTTAGCTGGCAGAAATAATGGTCATTTATTCAGGATCTTCTTTTAAGAGAATCTACCTTTCTGTGGGAGGTGATCAGTATACCTTTCCTACCATCTCCTCTAAACTGGCAGTGTCCGTCACCCATATGTAATTTCCGTCTGTTTTGAAGAACACTAGAAACTAAGGGTGAAAGCACTCGGCTGTAGCAGCCTTTGGCAAAAAAAATGGGGGGTTTGTGCCCAACAAAGAGGAGTAGTATTTCAAGAATGATCATGCTGTTTATCAAACCGTCTTGCTGTGCTTGTGTTTACTACTCTACAAGTATACTCTGTGTAACATTGTGTGCAGTGTGAATTCGTAATCTACCACAGGGAAGAGACATTCACACATCCAGAATGCAGATAATTGTTCTGTGATCCATATTCAACAGTTCTTACAGCAGTGTCCTTAAAGCTTTTCTAAACAGGATTTTGTACATGCATGAAAAATATGCTTATATATGAGTTAGAGAACAAACTTTGAAATATGATCTAAATATTGCCAAGTATTATAGTTAGCAGTAAGATTTTATTGTTTGATTACCCAAGTAGTTCTGAAACAACATGGGACTGTAGACATCAGAAATTGGTTTGGTTTATTTCCATTTGTAAACTTGGATCTAGCAGTCAAAGTTGGTACATGAAACTATAAGAGCATTTCTGTTTGCTGTGGCCTGGCAGGAGCTGAGTTTGAGACCTGTAGATAGATTTGGAATGGAAAAGTTGTTTAAGTTGAGAGGAAACTTAAGATACACTACTTTCCTTGTGTTAAGGTAAATGCTTATCTTAAGGGTGCTGGTTTCCGACATGGCTCTTGGCAGATTTCATTGCTCTTCCTACCTTTGAGGAAAAAGTATTGTCACAACAAAGGATCCCCCGTCCCCGCCACCTTCTCCAAACTGTAAATTAAGAGGGCACAATGCCTGCTTTTCAGGGCAACTGTATCATTACCTAGCTTGCTTTGGATGTATGTGTGTTTACCTTTTCTTTTCTCTTCCACCACTCTGTTAACCAATGGTTTGAATTGGTAGTACAGATTATATTGATTTTGCAAGTGTCTGTGATAGAGCATTTGTTTTGGGATGTTTTTGTTAAAGCACAGAAGAAAAATAGCCATATCATTAACACAATCCCAATTCCTATGTGCAATACAGGAAACCTTAACTAATAATTTATTTGAAGGGTTTGGAAACATGTCAGCCAGTATGTGGAGCAAGGAAGAGTTTATGGCTGGATTTTAGTGTACATTGTACAGTGTTTGCTAAGCCAGCAGAAACATCTTGGTTTTCCTTCGAGGTTTTGACCTTCATGCACCTTTCATATGGCTGATACTGCTTGCAGGAGCCTATGATTGATGACTGCAATACATATTCTATTTAGGAAATGCTATAGTGATTTTGGGCTGCATAACATTAGTATTGTGCAAACACCAAACCATATTTTAATTGTTCTTCATAATATGTATTTGTCAATGACGTGAATACTTCTCTTAAAGGCTTAAGATGGTATACTTCATTTCCTCAAAAAAACTCTCCAAAACTTATGTTTTCTTTCCCTGGGTAATAATATCTTAGTCTTAATATCTGGCAGGGCTTTCAAGTTACCACTCTTTAACAATATGCTCATTCTAATAATATCAAATAAGCTATTATATATCTGTTTTCTTAAATGTTTCCACTGAAATGATGTATTATTTTCTAGAGAGGTTAAGTTTACATTTTCCTTGATGATTTTTTTTTTTTAATGTATGGGATTGTAACTAGAAACTGATATCATTCTCTTTTCCTGTTTCAGACTGGAAGATGAATAATCTTTCCTTTAGTGAACTGTGTTGCCTGTTCTGTTGTCCGCCATGCCCAGGGAAAATTGCCTCCAAACTGGCATTCTTACCTCCTGATCCTACATACACACTGATGTGTGATGAGAGTGGTAGTCACTGGACTTTACATCTCTCAGAGCGAGCAGACTGGCAATATTCCTCTAGAGAAAAAGAGGCCATTGAGTGCTTCATGACTAGAACAAGTAAAGGTAACAGGATTGCCTGTATGTTTGTGCGTTGCTCGCCTAACGCCAAGTATACTTTGCTCTTCTCACATGGAAATGCTGTTGACTTGGGTCAGATGAGCAGCTTTTACATAGGACTGGGTTCACGGATTAATTGCAACATATTCTCGTACGATTATTCTGGATATGGTGCAAGTTCTGGGAAGCCAACGGAGAAGAATCTGTATGCCGATATTGATGCTGCTTGGGTGGCTCTTAGGACAAGGTAAGATGTTAGTTGCCATTTTTCTTTTGCAGCATGCATTTCAAATGGTTGTGCTTGGCCTGCATTGGTAGTTTAAACAGAAATGCTGTATTTTAGGATTAATGAATTTATATCCAAGCTGACTGTGGGTGCCTTATGCTGCAGGCATTGTCAGTATTGAGCAGGATCAGTACTGATATACTAGAAAAATTAAAATGGGGTGAAATTTAAGAAGGTATGTTTCAGTCTTGAATGATGAGAAGATAATCCTTATTGTTACAGTGTGAGATCTTCTCAGTTGGAAATCTCAAAAAATGGGAAAAACCTATAATAATCAGTTTTCCAGTAACTGAGCTGCTGGTGTGATATGGGTGAGAGAAAATGCAGGTTGGTTTTCTAGATAATTCCATGACCTACTGTGTTTTGTAGGAGGGGCAGTGGAAAAGCTGTTATAAGAGAACATGGTAAGACTCTGATTGGATTTCTGTGTGGTGTTCAGACCACCTTCATTCCAGAATTCAGACTAGGGGCTACAGAATTTCCTAAGATACCTTTCTATGTAAAACAAAAAGGTGTTTTTATATTAGCAAAAGATAGTGTATGGGAGAGATTGTAATTGATCTGTGTAAATACATTATGGTTGGAACAAAAAACAGGAGTTAGTTATGTTAGCTCAAATACATTAAAACTGGACAAGGAAAAAATGCAGATAGGAACGATGTTGTTTCAGCAATTTGTGTTCTAAGCCTCTGGTTTTAGGGAGATAAAATAGTAAGATGAAAGATTCTGGAGGCATTCTTTGACACAGGTAAGAATCCCAGGTGTCAAATAAGTGCAGCACTGAATACCCAATTCTTAAATATGTGAGCATTTTTCACCATGGTTTGTTCCACTTAAAGCAATATGCCTTGTGTTACAGGTACCCAAACTACACAGAGATTATTTTTAAAATCCTATATGATCATAAGAATAGATGTTCACCAAAAGAACACACAACATATTGTGCATTTTTGAACCAAAAAGCTGTGAAAACATGGTGCTCTATATTAAATTCAGGTTATGGTTCAATCATTGTAACTTGAGCATACTGTTTAATAACATAACATCAATTATGTGACTTGGTGGAAGGACATGCCTAAAGACTCTTAAGTCCTGGCGTTGGGTAGTTATCACAGTGCATGTAGAACTTGATCAATGTAATATTAACTATTTTCCTATTACTTTGAAGAGAATTATCCCTTTTCAGTGTTTTAAATACACATTGTCTTGCATCTCTTTTACATTCTAACAAAGGTGTAATACTTATTTTTAAAGTAGAATATTCATATATTAAAGTAGGAGGAATGCTTGTTATCATAAACCTCATACAACCACAGCGGACAGGTATTCAGCCTCGTATTCAAAAACATGCGTACTGTGTTGTTACATTATCTTTTGGCATGTCTTTTGATTACAGTGGAAAGCTGAGATATAACTAGACATCCATTCTATAAGCCAAGAGCTGTGACAGGTGCTCTGGTGACTGTGATTTGTAGCTGATAGGTGATCTAGAAGATAGCCACTTGGTGGAATACGCAGTAAAATTGACCAAAACTATAATATGGTTTTTGAACAGTGTGAGGAGATGGTCTGAATTGTTTAAATCTACCAGAAAATTGAAGAGAACTAGATGGTGAAACGTAATCATTTGTTAATTGTCAGTAATTACTGATTTGTAATTATTGTTTCTTCCTCTCCCTGATGATTTCTGATTGAAAACCTAAAAGGAAATGTGATTGCAGCTGGAATTCTTGCCTCCATTCTTGACCAATTCATAGTTTACCTTTCCTAATCAAGTAAGATTTTTCATTATAATATCCCAAGTGAGTGTGCCCTTTGCTGAACAGTCATTGTTGGGCAGAGCTCTAAGTACACATCCATCTGTCTGCTTTTCCCTCTTCCATTCAGGAATGACCTCACCTCAGTCCAATTTGCTGCCTGCATTTATTTTTTTGTGTCAAAACTTCCTTTAGAAATACAGAACTCTGTGGAGTGTGTAGAGCTTGGATTGGTGTGCCTAACTTGTGGATTTCACAAATATGAACCGAATTGTTTTATGTTGGTGGTGATTGGTATTACTAGTTTCCACTGTGGTACTTTAAACAACTTTTGAGTTGACAGACCTGATCTTGCCTTTGTAGCTGAATGTAGCAGGGAGAAGTTCAGCATGTGACTTTGAACATACT
Organism: Caloenas nicobarica; assembly: GCF_036013445.1. Classification (NCBI taxonomy): domain Eukaryota; kingdom Metazoa; phylum Chordata; class Aves; order Columbiformes; family Columbidae; genus Caloenas; species Caloenas nicobarica. The sequence continues at coordinate 58,631,419 of NC_088284.1, read as the reverse complement.
GGCTCACACAGTCCATGGTGTCGTTTTGAGCCCCAAACAGTGCTCAATTGTGTTTGAATACTTGATGAATATCTGGACCAGAATGGAGCCTCTGCACACTTGCTGCAGCATTGGTTCACTTTTCTAGCATAGCCTGTTCTGTCAGTATTACATTGGCACTATCTTTAACATTTTATAATATAAATGCTCTGCAAAACCAAATTATTCAGTGGATTCTTTGCAGGATAGATTTAAGTGTAGCTGTAACTCTTTGGAATTCATATTGATGGGATGAGAGAGGAAAGGGACCTAGACTTTTAAACTGTGCCTCATGGATTTTTATAGGATGAAGAAAAGAATGGAGAAATTACCTTTGCTGGAGGTTGATCACAGCCACTCACAGCTCCCTGGTTTCCTTGTTATGAGAAACGGGATCAGAGAACTGAGCATTAAAACGTGTTTCTGGGGTAACTGAAGTGCTGATGTGGGCTTCATTCTACAGTCAACCCAGCTGCTTGTGGTGGTGAAGTATTTGTGTGTTAAGTTTTATATCTTGGAAGGGCGATCTAGATGGTCATCTGTAAATGGGCACAATTATCCAGAGGGGATTGGACACCCAGGGTGAAATAGTCTGGAATGCTTTCTTAAATGTGGTTGCTGTAAGGGTATGTGAATATTATCATTCAAGTAAATGAATACAGAAAGCTAATTTGGCAGCAGATCAGAAGAGGTAAACAGTAGATACAGATTCTGAATTGTGTCCCTATTCTTTACCTGCCTTGAGTATTTTAATTGGAAGCAATAGCTATCCATGTGGATGCTGACTGTGGAAGGAAAGGTGATTCACTGCCATCGTGTTTAGGAAAGTAGAACATTATCACATATTCATGTGCATAGGACGATATAAAACATGCAAGTAAGGACATTCTTTTTCTGACTGTCAGAGCTACAAAGTGTTGAAATGGCAGGAGTCATTTTGGGATACGCCTATTTTCTGCTGTCCTGGTCTATGAAGGCCTTTGATGACACCCTGGCAAGGGTGGAAAGGTTTAACCAGCCTCAGGCAAATGCAGGGCAAGTGGTGCTCATTCAGAAACCTGAAGACTTGCCAGAATTGCCTCATCACCAGATTTACCTTTAAAAAACCCACCTTTTTCATTGCTGTTTGTCATGGACTGTATAATAATTGAAAAATTGAAAGGCAAATATCACCATCAGACTGTGTCAAAGTGAACAGAATGTTCATCATTTGAACAGCCAAATATAGGAATATCTAATCTGTTGGGATGTTGGCCCAAAAGTGTTGTTTTGAGCATTCCCAAATTTTTTGTTCATTTGTTTTCATTCAAAACTAGGATTTGTTTGCTGGTGTGTTTTGTTTGTTTGGTGTGGGCTTCTTTTTTTTTTTTCCTAGAAGACAAGGTGCCTTAACTTTTACTTTTTTGGAGGGAAACTGAGCTTTATTTAAGTTGATAGGGGAAAGTATCTCAATTTATCATAAAGATAACTCCTGCCAGTAAAATAAATGTACCGGTAGCATTGTAGGGTTTAGGAAAGAACAAACCATCATGAGAAAGGCAGAGGAGGTGCAGTTTATTGATTACTACATGTGTGGTCAATGCGCTTGCCTCTCATAAAAGATAGTTCCCTATTTCTTCTAGTAATGTTACGCGTATGCACAAGAAGAGGAATGTGCATCTGAGCTGAGGAAGAGCTGTATGCTCGTGAATTTTATTCATGGCCTGGAATGTTGATAGTTAAAGGTGTGGAGGATGTTCATGCCCTTCATGTTCTGCAATTTGCAGCTCTAATTTTGTGTATTATGTGCATGATGACAAAATGTTTTGAAATGAAATGTGCATTGAAAATTACTCAGGATGTTCTCCCTTGTTTGTTGTGCCCAAGCACTGCTGTCTGTTGGTTAAATGTGTGTGTTGCAATAGCTTCACAAGCAGTAGGCTCTCTAGAGCATCTATTGCACCTCTTCATTAGTGTGAACCTGAGAGGTACTATTGGAAATGTAGCCTTTCTTCTAAGGTTGATTTTCCAGACACTTTATTTTGTTATTGTAAAGTGAGAAAGTCTTCTAGATTAACAGCAGTAGTACAGAAGTAAAAGGATAAATTGCATTCTGTCTCCCTTAGGTATATCAAGGGCAAATGGCAGGTAATCTAAGAGCCTACAAGTGTAGCATGGTAATTTCAGCTGGTATTTGGTTGTTAAAGGTAACCAAAGTTCAAAAAAAAGAAAAAAAAAAAAAAGCCAGTTGTTAAAGCCAGACATGCGTTTTGTATTTTGCATAGTGCACATCATGGTAATGTGATATATATTCTATGAAAAGCATATAATGTGATGAATATCCAATGTCAGTGATGTATGATATATATCAAATGGTTCAATGTAAGGTGGATGAGGCTTTGAGCAACCCAGTTTAGTGAAAGATGTCCCTGCCTGTGGTAGGGGACTGGACTAGATTGTCTTCCAACCCAAACTGTTCTATGATTCTATGAAAAGAAAAAATGAAGGAGGGCGGGGGCAGGTAAGAGGTGGACTGCCACTAAGAGGTGTTTAGCGAAGCACAGAAAAGGTCTTGTTACAGAGAGAGAAATAAAAAAAACCATGAGAGAGTTTCTGCTACATCACATTGTGAAGTTTGTCATGAAGGGGCAAAAAAAAGAATATTTCATTGTTGTTTAGCAGTTATTTTCCTGCCAGAACTTGAAAAGATCAGGCACGAGTGTTCAGGGTTGCCTCTTTCACAAAAGACTATATCTCATCAGCATACTTAAGTTCACAGAAGAGGATACTGGCTTCCTTAGTCAACCAGTGTTAGCTTGGGCCCTGATTCTAGGGAGTGGTCTGTTGACACAGTTACAACAATTTATTGACTAGTGTGATGAAGGGCAGAAGGCTGTGAGTGCTCAGACAGTCGTGTGGATGCTAGCAAGCTTATGGCAACAGATGTACATTTAGTTCTATATAAAAACTACTCTTCAAATTCCATGTGCTTTCCAGGCAGGTAGCCCTTAGGTGCGTTGACATAAAGGATGAATCAGGTGCTGAAAGGAATTGAAATCTCAGTTGCCGTGGGAAGGAATAATGTTGTGGACAGCCTTTAAACTGCAGGAAATATCTATCCGATTTTTATGCCAGGTTCAGTCCAGAATAACTTGTCCCTGAGGAAGAGTGCTTTCTCTGAGAAGGTACATCTGTGCACAGCTACTTGTAAGATTTCATTCCAGGGTCCTTTCTGGTGATTATGGCTTAAAAACCTAAACATAAAAAACCCCACCATTACTACCACCAACAAACAGAAGGCCTGTCTGTTCTCATACAAGTTATTTAAGATTACTTGAGTAGACAATAGTGTTTACATTATACCTATGATCAATGTGGTGAACTTTCAAAGATACCAACAGTTTTTACAGCATGTCTTTGAGCTCCTGTCACCGGAAGAGCTGCTTAGAGCTTATGGCTCTGTAATTGTCATGTTCCACTTCCTCAGGATAGCCTGTAATTCTAATGCACTGATTAAGAGAACAATATTACTGCTGCTTTTTCCTCTTCATCTGACACTTCCTCATTTGGGAAACCAGGTGTGTAGTCAACTAATACCAAACTTCTTGGAGTTTACCTGGAGTTCACAGGGCTGACAAAATAAGGATTAGAATTTTATGACTAGGGAACTTAAGAACAGTTATCTTTTCAAGAATTCTTCTGTTTTAGGTGAGAAAGTGATACTTTTGGAAGAGGGCAACTGAGGGACAGTTGGGCTCTTCATTTTTCTCCGGACTTTTCAGAAGCTTGCTCAAGAGTAGAGAGAAGTCTGGAGACAGACACAGCAGATGATGCTCTCTGGTTTCCAGACATCTTGGGATTTTTTTGTTGTGGGTGTTTTGTATTTGTTCTGTTTTTCCAAACCAGAATATTAAAGTCTGACTACTTTGAACCACCACTTCTGGTGATTGACCTATTTTATTTTCCAGGCAGTGAAACAAATAGTTTTTGGTGGGTGCTGTGATGGAGAAAGCATTACTTTAATCCAAATATAGTACATGCTTTTCTTGGATTACTTTTTGTAGTTAAGATTTAGCTATCTTTAGACTGAAGGATTTGGATCCAAAAATAGAGGGAAGAATAACGAGAAAGAGGAGAATATGTGCTGCGAAATATACTTTTAAGTTTTGCTTTAAATTTCTGTGCACTGGCCTGCATCTTGTAAAAATATCTGAGGAAATGTGAGTGTGATCATTTGCAAGGTTTTATATTTGAGAACTACATTATGTCATAATGTGCTGTATGAAAGGGGTAGAAGGCCATACTTTCAGAGTGAAAAAATGTGGTTTGAATTATTTTGAATTGAGAGATTAATTGTAAATTTGTAGTTGTTAGGCTGTTCTTGGGTGTTTCAGAAGAGATACAAAAATCTGATTCTGTTTCAAAGCTTTAATTGATTGTATTTTTGTGTGTTGGAATTTTGAGAAAATCTTTGTTAATCAGAGTGCTTGAATTGTTTTTTTTATTCTTTGAGAACAGTTGTGAGGTGGAGGGCTTGCCTGTAGTTCCAGGCTGATGACTGAATCTTAGTGTTTTAGAGCTCTTAATTTGATTATGATCCTAGAAACTTTCTAGGAAATGCTGATAGTGATTAAGTAGTCATGATACAGATACTTTCACAGAATCTATCTATGCTAATACTTTTACAGCTTTTCTGTTTTACTCTAGCAGAACACAATTTAAATAGATGGACAGTTAAATATGAACAGTGGATTTTAGCCCAAATTTAGAAACCTTATTGTGGTGCCTAATGAGTTCTGCCAGTGATACTTACATTTGAGTAATACTTAAACATGATTTTGTTTTTCTTGAAGTCTTCCTTGATTTTTTTTTTTCTTTTAATTGCCAGTTACATACTGATGTAGCACAAAGGATGTTTTCTGGCTTATTGAAAAGTACTTGTGGATTTTGGGGTTTGGTTGGTTGGTAATTGGAATGTCTTGCTATGTGTGAAACATCTTTTTTTCCTAATGTTTCTGATTTTAAGGCTTTTAGACTTTACTAATTTTAGTATTTAGTGGCCTATACAGTTACCACACAGTTGTTTAGGCATATTTGTAAGATGCTGGACACTTTTCCTTTACCTCTGTTTCCCTGGGTTTACTGGCGGTAAGCAAAATGTACTAATTTGAGAACTCCTTTGTGGGCATGGGTGTTGTTATCTAGCTTTGACAGAAAAGATGAATGCGTTTATTGTAGAAGAGGTAATGTTTGCACTTCGACTGAAAATAGTAGATGGTCGGTCCTTTTAGGATCATAGTCACTTTCCCAGTGGTACTTGGGAACCACCTGCTTTTTGTATCCATGTTAATGCAGAAAAATACATTAGATCTGACTTATACAAGTGTTAACAAGATGTTTTATTACTCTTTTGTTTACCTCAATTACAGAAAAAAATGAGTGTTTTTATGAGGATGGAAGTTTTGACTTCAATTTTGTAGTGCTTATTGGACTGTTGTGGGTTAGGTTTGGATATTTCTCTTGCTAGCTTCCATGTCAAATCAACTACAGTAAGAAAGAAGAATGTCAGCTGTTACATAGAATGCATAATATTCTGGCCACTGTATGAGCATGCTTTAGGTCCCACTAAATTACTGAGCAATGTGACCACCTTGCACTTTTTGTCAGGTATCAGTAGAGTAAAGCTTTCCAAATTTTTGCAGACTTGACTGTGCTCCACTTGATGATAACTATAGAGCTAGTAAGTTTCAAGTCCACTAAAGTTACTAGCAAAGGCTTTCAACTACTATACAAGTCACAACTGCATTTGCAAATCTGTATTAAAAAAACCCAAACATATTTCAGTATCATTCAGGCAAAAGGCAAAGAAAGAATACTGTGAATGTAGAGTAAATAATTGTCCCTTTAAGTCAGGAATGTTATAGAATATACTTCTTCATTCTTCCTGAAGAGGATAAAATATGAAACAGGAGCTGGTAGAAATTTTCATCTTCAGAAATGCTTTTTTTGCCTTGCTATGTAGTTGTGGTTTTGCCCGTTTCATTTATATGCCACTTTTATTAACATTTTAAATTTTCTAGGTACGGAATCCGCCCTGAAAATGTGATTATATATGGCCAGAGTATAGGAACAGTACCATCTGTGGATCTTGCTGCTAGGTATGAAAGTGCTGCTGTAATTCTTCATTCTCCACTGACCTCAGGAATGCGGGTAGCTTTTCCTGATACGAAGAAGACCTATTGCTTTGATGCATTCCCAAAGTAAGTTGTAGGGGTTTTTATTCTGCATGCATTTTTCTCTGTTACAGAAGTTTTAGACTAGGGAAACAAGTAATATGGCAAATTCTCTGAAATTTCTTTCAAGGGTTAAAAAAAAAAAACAGTTGGAGAAAAATCAGAGTGAATAACAACAATGAGGAACATTTGATTTGAGGGAGTTTACAGAACTTCATAAATCTTCTAGTTTTTCACATCTCTAATCATTTCAGTGATATCTGTTAAAGAAGTGATTATTTTTCCCATATGTAACCCCTAATATCACTAATTCCAACAAGCATGTCTGGTTCAGTGAATTGTTAACTGACTAACTCTGAACAAAGCCTTTTGCATATGTTTCTATAAATAGCAAAGACTGGAAAACCAAGTGGACCTTATCTGAAGAAAAGTCTTGTCATGTATTTCAGAACTATGCCACTAATTGGCCATTACAAACTGGTATACTTTTCTCAAAGAATTACTTACATTTTGGACGTCTAACTTAAAGACTTGTTTTCCCTGTAGATGATCAAATTTTAAGTGCTAAAATACTTCCACTTCTGACAAGCACTTTTTTACTGAAACTCTGAAGTAACATTTTCATCAGTCCAGTGACTTTGATTTTTTTTTTTGGGCGAACATGATAATGAATACCACTTTTAGATGGATTGTTCTGTTATTCCATCCTAATAGTTCCAGTTTCCAGTTTCCTTTCTGTGTGGCTTTACATGTGCTACTGTAATGGCTTCCAGGGTGTTGATAAGATCCAATTTTCTAATGATTTAAACAACTTCAGAATTAAATCTTTAAAGCTACAATGTGTAATTAAAAAGTGGAATTAACAGTCCAGTCCTTCAAAAAGATTTAATACAGTTCATTGTGTTCATAGATATAATCTTTTTCTTACAGCATTGACAAAATTTCTAAAATAACTTCTCCTGTGTTAATAATCCATGGAACTGAAGATGAAGTAATTGACTTTTCACATGGCCTAGCATTATTTGAGCGTTGCCAGAGACCTGTAGAACCACTGTGGGTAGAAGGAGCGGGCCATAATGACGTGGAACTCTATGGACAGTACCTTGAAAGATTAAAACAGTTTGTGTCACATGAACTGAAGAACTTGTAATTTTCTTTGTATATTTACATACTTTTTCACTTCACTGCAGAACTGCACACCTTGATAAATGCATAACATAAAACCTGAAAGTTGTGTTTTCAAATCATCTTGGTTGCCTTCATTAAATGTACAGGTAATGATTTGTCAACATAATTAATGAAGGTTTTAATGCCAGTATATAAACTGGAATTACACGATCATGCAGTAAAGCTTGATAGTTTGTATTACTTTGTGTTTGTGTTTTTTTCTTCTTATATGTTAAAACCACAAGGAGTACTGTACGAAATTTTAATTATATAAAATCAAATGCTGTAAAAGTGTTGCCAAATGCTTTAGTATATCAAAAACAAGTTTATAAATATTTTTAAACATCTCAAAATGTACTGTGACTTACTCTGTTGCACAGGTGTGAATTAGAAACCAGACTTCTAAGCAGTTGTTCTGTACAAATGTAATAGCCATGAAATTTGACCAGATAGTAATGTATGTAATAAGAATAGACAGTCACTGGAAATTACCCTTGCCCTGTTATAGGAGGAGGGGTTCAAAATAGATCTTTTTTCCATATTTTTTCATATCTTATGTGCTTAGTTTTACTTTAGTTGTTCTCTTCTTGTTTAACCTGAAAGGTAAGGGGCAACACAAATTTAGCCACTCATCTTCTCAGCAGCCCTAATCTTGCCAAAATAATGCCATAAGTTATCATTGTTGTAATGTAAATGTCATTCACATGATTGCTACTGAGGCCATTAAATACTTCTCTGAAACCAGGAAGACTTTTAGAAGCTAGGCGGCTTTGTGGACAATGTAGTTTTGAACACTGCTTGCACAGAGATGCAACATTTCATTAGAAAGAACCTGGAAGTTTATCCAACTGTATAGTAAACAATTTGCAAGTTCGCAGTTGTCTGATCAGGCTTACTTTTGGATGTTTAGTGTAAAAACTTATTGTTTTTTGAGTATTGTATGGAAATTTTACTAATTGCACCTGGATGAGGTGGGGGGAGGGCTAAGAAGAGAATGACGTTTTTCTATTAACTCATAGTAAAATAAACTTTGTAAGTTGCCTTTCCCTTGAATGCATTTTGCTTGAATAAAACTATGAAAAATAAACTTAATTATATGTAGCCTATTTGTAAACAAAGTAATATTCCAACAATACACACTGTGCTTCTAATTTTCAGGCCTTATGTAGTTTAATTGTTCTGCTTGTTTTTTGTGATTGAGACAATTGTATACTTAAATGTAGCTTCAGGTATTGCGAAAACTTTGGTTAAGATGTGTTGATTCACAGTAAACAATATTCAACACACTTGCTGTTCTTCCTTTCCTTTTTTAAAAATGAAATAGCAACTGTTGCTTGTGATATCAAAATAGTAAGTAATTCCCCATTTACTTTAGGAAATCTGAGAAGTAAAGCAGTAACACATTTCTACAAATTGTTGGCATATTTGTTTATCAGCAGCTACTGTTCTGATCACCCTCCCACCAGCATGCCTTTTCTTACTTCTTTCTGCTGCTCAGCATACAGGTTTTGTGTTGCGGAGCTACTTATAAATATTCTTCTTTAATGAATTCAAATGTAGCTTGCTTTGAAATCATCAGTGATGTCTTGCGCTCTTTGATTTATTAATTTAACAGAAAGAAATTTGAATTGCTTCTCAAGGAATTGGATTCTTGTCTTTTTGATCAAGTGTGCTTCATTGTGTTCTGAACTTCAGCTTGGTATTCAGGCACAACAGTATTAGGCTTAGAGATTTTCATAGTAATCCAAGATTTTGCAATTGGAAGTGTGTTTAAATAGATATGTCACTCAGGTTTATTACATCATACTGTATACATGGTTTGATATCATTTTCTTACTACCTTCCAGCCACTATCTCTGATTTATATGGAAGTCATTATCACCAAACGTTAAAGTGCTTTCTTTGTTATGAATGAAGTCCATTGTGAGAGTTCTCTTCAGAAATTCACAAATCAAGAATATAAAACTGCAATCAGTGATACAGGCTGGCTGATAGTGTTGCAAATTGCAAATGAATGATCAAGTGTCATCACAAGATCTGATTGTGCTTGGGAATATTATGGCACTCTGTAGTTGAAAAGACAGAAAAGGTGGCATAGTGGGCTCACTGCTTTTGTTTGTGTGTTTTGTTGAAGCAGAAAAAAAGGCCTGACTAAAAGTGTTTTGTCTTCAGTAGTTGCAGCTGTGCTGGATTACATTGGTGGGTAAAGGTTCTGGTCTCCCTGGCACCACTTATGTGTGGTTAATTATTGCCAGTTTGTTCTGATTTGTATTTTACACCCAGATTTTTCAGACAAGTTGTTTACTGAAGGAATTAAAATTGGTTTTAGGCACAACCTGAGGTGTATTCAGAGTCATACTATGGTAGCAAATTTGTTACTGACATAAAGCAACTGAGGGATTGTAGCTGGGAGGAAAAAACATTTGACATGGTGGCTGTCCTTTTGGTGATATTGACAATAGGCTGTTGTTTTATGTTATAAATGCAATTGTCTCATGATAAATAAGAGCTTATTCAGCATTAATTAACAAGACAATGTCTGTATTTTAGGGAAAAAGAAAAGAGCATTTTGTGAACCACTGGTCTCATTCTGGTTTTGTTGTGTGTTTTTTTTTTTTTCTTTGAGATGCAAATATTTGACAGTTAACTGTCTTTCAGTTCTGGAAATCTTGGTAAATCAACTTTAAAAACACTTTGTTACATGAGATTACCTTCTAAAGGTAGGGTCTTTTAGGACCTCTTTTGCTGTCTCACATTCCCAGCTACCCATTAAAAAAAAAAATCCACACACACCAAAACTTCTTATGTCTTTATTGTCTGGTGGTGGCAGCAAAGAATTGTAATGAATGTTCAGTTAGCTAGTCTGACTGATTTCAAACTTGCTTTCTTTTTCAAGCTTTTTTAGTGGGGAAAAAAAAAGGCATGTTTACTTTTGGGCCATTTTAATTGGATGACATTGTGCAACAGGGCTAGTACCTGGTGCCTCTCACTATGGAATATTCCAGGTCCTACAGATAGGAATTTTTCTCACTATACTTTGGGCATTGTTAATATATTGAAGACAAAACTAAGGAAATAATGTTTGAGAACTAGAGGAAAGAGCATCCTGTGTAAGTAGGGGGCTTATAGCTTGAAAGCAGCTTTGCAGAAAAAGAGTTGGTGACCCTGGCAGACAACAGGCTGACCACAAGCCAGCAATGTACCCTTACAGCAAAGATCACCAAGAACATCTTGAGCTGTATTAGGCAGAGACTTGCCAGCAGGTCGAGGGACGTGATCCTCCTCCTCCACTCAGAACTGTAAGCAGACACACATCTGGAGTGCTGGGTCCATTTCTGGGCTCTCCAGTGTTAAGGAAGGTATGGATGGACTCGACCAAGTTCAGTGTGGGGCCATAGCTATGACTGAAGGACTGGAGCATCTGTCATAGGAAGGGAGGCTGAGAAAGCTGGAGCTGTTCAGCCTGGAGAAGAAAGGGTTTGGGATGATCTTAACCGTGTGTGAATATCTGATGGAGGGAGGAAGTGGAGAGAACTAGACTTTCCTCAGTACTGCCTGCTGAGCGGACAAGAGGCAAAGGAAACACACTGAAAAACAAGAAATCCCATCTGAATACCAGAAAACTTTTTTTTTTTTTCTGAAGGTGGTCAAACACTGGAACTGACTGTGAAGGTCCCATTTTTACAGATATTCAGAACCCAGCTGAGCACAACCCTGGGTAGTCTGCTCTGGTAGTGACTCTGCTCTGAGCACAAGAGTTGCACTAGATGATCTCAAGGGGTCCCTTTCAACCTCAGCCTTTCTGTGTTGTTGTGAAACATGCCATGCTAATCCTTTAGATGACTGGCACTACAAATACTGGCGTTCCATCACCATACACCAGCTCAGTGGAGACTGTTGAGTTACAGGAATTATCTTCATTTAATGCTCTGTACATTTGATGGCTTATTTTTCAGCAACAGGAAGCAACAAAAAGACTGCTATGGAAAAAAACTGTTTTAATCTCAGACCATCACAGATGTGCTGTAGCTGAGACTGGCTCCAGTAGCAAAATTTATACAACTGACGATGTCATCAGAGATCACATTGCTATGCTACTACAAAAGGAAGATTGAAAAGCTAAATGTAAAGTATAGGCGTGCTATTCTGAAAAGAGAAGAAATGCTTGAAAGATGTCTTAAGCATTCTCGAAGGTGGGAATGTTGCAGTCACAACTATTATCCTATGCGCTTGGCAAGCGGCAGACTGAAGATAGAGTTGTTTTGAGTTATTTTAATAAGATTAGTTAATAAAGCTAGTTCTACTTCACTTGAAAAGTGTTTATAAACCAAAAACTGAAAGTTAGTTATATTGTCATTGGGGAAAAAAACATTTTACATGAGCTGCTAACTGTGCATCTGGCTTGCTCCACTCTTACTTAAACAGTTCAGGTAACATCTGACTCTCTTTAATTGTTACAAGTTAGTGTGAAAACTCATTGACTCTTAAGTAGCACCAGATTGAAATGTCAGCATGAAATAGCCTTAGAACTCTTAACATGTGGAACTTCTTAACCAATTTGCATTGAGAGAATATTAATTGTAAAACAGCCATAGAAAAAAATGGTTTCCCTGTGGAGAAATTCCATTGTGTGGTGATAATAATAAATTCCACACTATACCTTCTTCCTTTAAAAAAAAATATTTTTTTTATTTCTCAGGTAAGATCTCTTGCTCTTTCTGTGAAAGGAAGTAAAATTCTAGCATATTTCTGGTAAAATTGCAAGGAAGATGCTTTAAGAAAGAGCACAGTGTAAAGAGGGAAAAAAAATTACTCTGCCAGGGAGGAAGGGGTCATCCTTAAAAAAAAAAGTATCTCAGTATCAACTTTTCCCTAGAGATATTAGTAAAGTATATTAGTCTAAATATTTGAAAATAATTAGAAAACCTTAAAAGGGTTTTGTTGCCTAGAAGAGATTTCGTGATTAGTGAATGAGGCATCTTACAAATGGTTGTAATTTTAATGTTTCATTTTCAAACATAGGGTATACCCACACGAATGGAATCATGCTTTCACACTGGGACATTTTTTTTCCAAAACCACAACACCACAAACTTTTTTGCCTGAAGTTTTCTTCTAGAGTCAAATAAATAGTAGATTTACTATATTGTTCTGAAACAGAATTATACCAAAGTTTCAAATGAGCCTTAAGCTAGAGCAACATTTTAAGTTTGATTGTTTGATCAGTAACCCGTCTAGTACCTTGAAGAACTATAATGGTGCTGCAGGATGTTCTCAAGCATCTTAAGCATTGCAAAGGTCCTTCATTTGGGCAAGTCATCTGCTTAAGAAGATCATACAGTCTTAAGTACATTGTATACGTAAAAGGGTTGTAAGCCATCCTAAGGAGAGCAAGGAGCGTGTGGACTTGAAATCACAAGCAGCTTTGTTAAGTGCATTACTGATTTGGAGGCACATATGATGTGTTGTGATTTTGCCCCAAATCTTGGCTAAAATGAAGTTTTGTAGGTCTATTTGGTAGATGCTGCACACTACAGGAACAGAACTGTGCTGGTCACTGGTTTGAAACGGTCTCCCAGGATGGCGCTATTTTGTTATGTTAATGGCAATGTTTTAATTCATTACAAGCATGTTCACAAAAGATTTGGGTCATAAAACTGAAGTGCTAACAAGAGACATTGTGGTTTTCAGATGTTTCTGCTACCCAAGATGGCATGTGGTGGTGCTAAATATATAGTTTACTTCTTTATTTGGTATTTGGCCAGCTCTTTTGTAGCATGCTGTACAGAGAAGGGCGAAGTGTTGCGTTGTTTACTTACCGAAATTGTGTTGTAGCATGATTTATAGTTAGCAACAAGCTTGAATAAAAGCCACTACCTGCCAGAGGTTTTGTGGCCATTCAAGTGGTGTAACACAGACCATATGCTGTATGCTTGGAACCAGAGCAGGAGGATAGATGAAGAGTACCATCTTGAAAAAGTGTGTTTCCTGTTCTGCTGTAGTCGTAGCAGATATGTAACAGCTAACCTGTCATTCTATCATTTATGATTCCTAAACAAAAAGAATTTGAGTAATTCTAAAAGTTAGGATGATATATTGTCTGTGTTTTATGAGTTTCTATGCATTCACGAAGTAGAGGGTTTTGTTTTAAGGAAAAGTTGAGATTTGCTTGCCAGTAGCTAAAGCTCTTCACAGACACAAAATATCATAAGACATGTTAAAACCAGGAAAAGTGGCAAATCTGAAAATGCAGTCCTGGAGGCACATCCAGAATAATGCAGACAAGGAAAATGTTAAATCTAAGCCATGAGCATTTCAGACCGTGCTGTTACAATGTATTATTGCCATGCTAAATTTTCATTTGGTAACAGTAAGGAGATGCATTTTATGTAAGGCATTGTTCATGAATAACAAAATCATATTGTATTTGCCCATGACTCTCTGGTCTGTGACATTTATCCTTGCTTTCTACAGAAATTTACATAAGCAGGTTTGTTTACATGGATGTTTGGGGAATAGCTGCTCTAAAAAACAATAATATGAACAAGAATGTTCATGTGTGAACTAAGTATTATGACTGGTTTCTGTTTATTGCTTTGTCAGTGTTCAACAGCTCATCTGGGATGAGTTGTCTTTTTCCGCCTACAGTGTGTGAGGACTTGGCCACCCATGAAAACGTATGTGTTTAATAGTAATTTAGTTGCTCTTTTATTTAAACTTTATCACTTGTTCTGAATTGTGATTAGCACTGTATGACTTTGGTGAACAATTGGATTTTATAAGTAAGCAGGAATCACTAAGGTATAGGTGTGTGTTTATTCAAGTATTTGGTTAATATTTTTAAATATACACATCTCCATATAGCACGTTCAGCACACAGAAGACTTAGATACATAGCTGTTGTATAATTGTATGGTTTCACTGGAGCAAATAGTGTGATCATTTATGATAGCCAAGGGTTTGTATCTTATTCATAGTGAATGATTTAACTGGCTGCAGTGCTTTTCTGTGCTTCTCTTTTATGGTTCATGGTGGGTTTTTTCCTGTTACATAGAAGTAATTAAAGAAGCAATTTGGTTGTAATGATGGGAGCTGATCCACTCCATTAAGCTTCCATGAAACATACAGACATCCATTTCCATATCTAAATTTTACATTATTGCAGTTTTCTGGACTCCGTAGACTGCATGCACAGCAACAGGATATGGGTGTGCAATAAAGCTTTTACTTAAGCAAACGTATGAATTTCTTATATGTCAGTTTTCCTGCAATAACCCTGTGATCTTACCCACAATAAATGCAGGATTACTTATGCTTCTCTAATTGTATCACACTTAACACATGGGTCAGAACATGCAAACAGATTAGCAACCAATGCACAGTAAATGCTTTCCTTGCAGTAAATTATTTTTGAAAGTGCCCTAGTATGTCAGATAAGTTGTCCATCTGTCCCAGTAATCTGTTTGCAACAGTGATAGTCAGAGATGCTGTTTAGGAAGAGCTTGAAGACCTGGGTATGTTCAGTTGTCACATCTCATACTCCACTGGCATCCTAAATTACAGAACTAGAAATGTTAAAGGGTACATCCAAACCTATGCCCTTTAAAATCTCTTTATCTTTTGTATGTGAATTTGTTTATCCCCTTCTTGAACTGTTGTTACATGGCTACAAATCCAAGAATGTAATTACTCTCTCTAACAGAAGTACTTTCTTTTCTCTGTTTTAAATCCTTCTCCTAAAAATTTCACTCCAAAATGAGTGTCTTCCATTTTGTGTTTGCAGGATTTGGGGAACAGTTCTACCATCATCTTATGCCTAGCAGATTTCATTCTGTTTTTCTTTGTAAAGCAAGTTTGCCCTCACCTTAATCATTTTAGTTGTCCTCTGCTATATCCTGTTTGATAAGCAGTATCACAGAATCACAGAATCACAGAATGTTAGGGATTGGAAGGGACCTCGAAAGATCATCTAGTCCAATCCCCCTGCCGGAGCAGGAACACCCAGATGAGGTTACACAGGAAGGCGTCCAGGCAGGTTTGAATGTCTCCAGAGAAGGAGACTCCACAACCCCCCTGGGCAGCCTGTTCCAGTGTTCCGTCACCCTCACTGAGAAGAAGTTTCTTCTCAAATTTAAGTGGAACCTCTTGTGTTCCAGCTTGAACCCATTACCCCTTGTCTTACTGTTGGTTGTCACCGAGAAGAGCCTGGCTCCATCCTCGTGACACCCACCCTTTATATATTTATAAACATTGATGAGGTCACCCCTCAGTCTCCTCTTCTCCAAGCTAAAGAGACCCAGCTCCCTCAGCCTTTCCTCATAAGGGAGATGCTCCACTCCCTTCACCATCTTTGTGGCCCTGCGCTGGACTCTCTCCAGCAGTTCCCTGTCCTTCTTGAACTGAGAGGCCCAGAACTGGACACAATATTCCAGACGTGGCCTCACCAGGGCAGAGTAGAGGGGAAGGAGAACCTCTCTCGACCTACTAACCACCCCCCTTCTAATACACCCCAGGATGCCATTGGCCTTCTTGGCCACAAGGGCACAGTGCTGGCTCATGGTCATCCTGCTGTCCACCAGGACCCCCAGGTCCCTTTCCCCTACACTGCTCTCTAACAGGTCATTCCCCAACCTATACTGGAACCTGGGGTTGTTCCTGCCCAGATGCAAGACTCTACATTTTCCCTTGTTATATTTCATTAAATTTTTCCCTGCCCAGCTCTCCAGCCTGTCCAGATCTCGCTGGATGGCAGCACAGCCCTCTGGCATGTCAGCCACTCCTCCCAGCTTGGTGTCATCAGCAAACTTGCTGATAGTACACTCAATTCCCTCATCCAAGTCATTGATGAATATATTGAACAGTACTGGTCCCAGTACTGACTCTTGAGGGACTCCACTAGATACAGGCCTCCAACCAGACTCTGCCCCATTGATCATGACTCTCTGGCTTCTCTCCTTCAGCCAGTTTGCGGTCCGCCTCACTGTGTGAGGTGTAGTGAGGTGAGGTGAGTAATTAGAGTGCACAAAGAAACTGCATTACCGAAAATATTTGCACATGCTTCCAAATTATCTGTTAGAGAGAGAAGACCCAAAATGTATATAGGTTTTTTTTTTACACAGTTAAAGCAGTAAAACCAGGTATCAGTACATATTTTGAGGACTAATTTAAATAGTCATCTATAACTTGTTAGTAAAGTTATCTGATATGTACCATAATACTTTGCAATATTTTTGGTCAAAGGTGTGTGTATACATTCATAATTCCTGTAGTGACCCTTTCTTTTAACTCTCAGATTTTTTCTAAGAAAAAAAAATACTGAGTGCCTTAGTATCTACATTATTTTTAGCTTAGACTTCACTGATGATTTATGCCATTGTATATGCTGAAACACTTAGGTTAATGACTTTTGGAAAATTGCATCAGCAGGCAAACAACTAAACAAATAATCTCAGTCTGCAAAGACTTTTGACCACTAAGTCGCATGTTGACAGACTTCTTATTGTAACAATAGCTGCTGTAACAATACTTGAATTAATGTCTTCTGGAATGTAATTGCCAGGTGCGAATGGAGGAAGTCTTTCCTTGAGTTCAGAATGTCTTGCTCTTTGGCTTCAGCACTCCAATGCACATGGGCCTGTTTGTTGCTGTGGATTCTTATCCCCCGCTCCCTTTTTTCACCCCTGCGCTCTGTCTCGCTGTCCCTACCCTGCTCTTGGTGCTTCACAAGCCGGCACATCCTCCCAGAAATCTTCCGACCCGCTGCCAGATGTGGATGAGGCTCCAGTGGCTGCATTTCGGTAACACAGAGGACCTCAGACAGGAGGGGGCTTGCTGCAGCAAGCGGTGAACTGCTCCTGCTCACACAAGGGGAGGTTTGCTGCCAAGGAAAGGACAGCCGGAAGGCTGGAGGAAACAGAACACCACAAAGGCATGTCTATACTCCCAAGTATTTCTCTTCCATCTTTTTATGGGAAAAGAAAATAACAAGAAAGAGAGGATGTGGAAAATATGGAGTCCCACTGGGGAAAAGAAAAAGGTTAAGGTTGGCGGGGAGAGGAAGGGGGAGGAAACGCGGAATGGGAAGAGCCAAAGATGAGTCTGCAAATCAGATAACAGGGGCTTGTGGTTAGGTAGAGCAGGGCAAAAAATGTAGGATGAAATAGATAATGGGGAGATGCCAGGAGTATGGGGAGATTGTGACAGAACTAGGCAAAATGAGAAAAACTAAAAAAAAATCAGAAGAAAAAAACAAAAGGAGCTAAAAGTTTTTGGCTTTATAAAATAAAATATTTTTGAAAGAAAAATTAACTAATCCAAATGGGAGTGGAGAAGTTAATAGATGGAGACGTGCCAAATATAATGAAAAACATAGGGGAAGAAGGAAAATAGAAAAATAAAAGGAAGTGGAAAGGAGAGAATGGGGGAAACACCCTACAAATCTGCTTGTTTTTCCATATCCTGTGTTTTCTTATATGTCCCTGGGGAATCCATTTGTTCTGATAAAAGAATCTAAGTGTAATGGTGGCACATCCTCTACTTTTATTCATTGACACCATTCCTGTACTAGAACTAAGCCAGTGGTCTCCTAACAGTTTTGACCACGCACCTCTGGCAGTAAAATATTTTTGAGAATGCACGCCAATAGATGTATATTTAATTATTTATAAAGAATGACCATGTTCTATTTTACTAATATACTACATACATTATAAAACACATACAAATATAGAAATTTTAAAAGTAAAGTATACAGGCGAAACAAACACTATTTAAAAAATATTTTATTTCGTTTATTAATGGTACAAAACATATTCCTGCACCCCAGTAGATGGTCTTGCACACACCCTGGGGTGTACTCACCCCCACCACACACACACACTTGAGAGATCACTGGGCCAGACCCTAATGCAATGTCTAAAGCTTTGTGATGAGCTCTTTCCAAAGCTTAGTGTATCGCAAGATGCAGAGCTGCCTTTGCTCTTTGTGTCAATGGAATCTAAGTGTTTCCAATACTGCGCAGGAACAGATCCTGATATAGCTAGTTATGACAGTCAAAATCGATCATATGGTCCTTTAGTCTGACCACACTTGAATTTTCTAGGTTCTTGGCATTTTTACCAGCTACAAGGATAGAAATTACAGTCTTCAAAAAATATGCCAATCTTACTGAAAGTAGTAGCCATGACTTCAGAAGTGTCTAGTCCTGCCACCACCAAATCAGACCTAAAAGTGTTTGCTGGAGGCACTGAGAATTTTATTATAATTAAGGTCTTTTATATTTTTATAATACTCTTCTCAAAGTAGGATCAGTCAGTTAAAGTCAGTTGTGTAAGTCCTTTGAATTATACCTATAATCATGCTTTCAGTTGCACAGATAAGGTTAGATTAACTGCTTCAGGAATAACTTTATTTACATGTGTTGATTCTTAATTTTCAAATGTATTTAATGTAACACAATGTGAAATTCAAAACTTCAGTAATAAATCACACTGGGCTTTCTTGAGAAGGGTAAGTCTGCAACGCCTGCCTTCGTTTTGTCATTTCCCATGTGCTTTCCTGTGGAAATCCATATAACAAAGGTTATGAAAAGGTAACAGCTGCAAGAAGATAAGCAGAGAGTTGTACTAGAGA
The DNA here is from genome assembly GCF_036013445.1 of Caloenas nicobarica. Taxonomy (NCBI): domain Eukaryota; kingdom Metazoa; phylum Chordata; class Aves; order Columbiformes; family Columbidae; genus Caloenas; species Caloenas nicobarica. The sequence goes on along the minus strand of NC_088284.1, from coordinate 58,612,391 downwards.
ATATTTCTTTGTTTATTTTTAACATTTACATTTCATGAAATTCATTTTCTTATCCCTAGAAGCAGCAATTTCAAGCAGTAACAAAAGGTCAATGTTGATAGTGAAACAAAAGTATGCTAAAACAATGGATTATTTAAAAGTATTTTTAGATTAGATTACAACTGAAAGCTTTCTAACTGTCTTTGTGCCCTCTGCTGACATACATCTGAATTACCAGACATTAATACATTTAACATGCTAGGCTCAAGAATCTTTGTTAAAGGCAAATGACTTGACACAATCTTCGATTAAATGGAAAGGCTCTGGGTTTGTCTGCTCAAGGAAGGTAGGAATTTATGTCAGTGCAAAAATTGGCAAGTAATATTACCCTCTTTAGATGACTTTATACTTATGTTTCAAATAGGTGCTTCCAGTTTACTGGGGTTTTTTCTGACTTCATTGTTATTTTACACGTTTTCTTGAAAGAGTCTGTCAATGGTATTGACTGTCTTTATGATAATCAATTATAATGGTAATGATGCAAGGACCAGAACAGGTAGATCCCAAAAAGGTGTGTTTAATCTTCCTGGGCTTGACCTTTCTGCTGGCAATATCAAATAAGACTGATTGTTACAAAACAGACATTGGTTTGTGTAGAATTGGACTGAGAAGATTGCTTGTCTCCAGTCTGCTTCCCCACAGTGGCATCAGGCAATTCCTCTGCACTTTGTTGTTAATGCACTTTATAAACACAAATCCATCATTCTTTTGAACTACTGGAGTACTGGTTGAAGTTGACTCAAAGATAAAAGGGTCTGTTTCCTGTTAGCTGTCCGCTACCCTTTAAGTAGTAGTTAATGATTGTACTGTTTGTGAGACAATACTGGCAGAATGATAGGAAGACAATACTGCATTGTGAAGTAGAAATGATATTATCAATAAGATAGTTAAAAAAAAAAAAAATCCCTGTGGAGCTGTATGTAGATAGTGTGTCTGGAATTTAGTTCCAAATGAAATGCATTCTGTAAAGGTTTATAAGAGATCTGTTTCCCTGAGGATGTTTATGAGTCTTTTCAACAAGGAAGAACTAGTGAACTCAAGTCCAGCCCAGTCTGGTATATTAAAAACATATGTTGGACCACAAAAACTCCTGAGTTCATCCCTCTCCTTCAAGACACACTAGCACAAGCCTGGTCCTTTTGATTTACCTCCTGCATTTTGAACCTGCAAAGGACACACAAATTATATTTCCAAGCTCCAGCTTCAAAACAAAAGCTAAAAATACTTCATTTTTAAAAGAAAGCTTGGATTCTGACGTAGTCATGGCATTCTAGAAATAAGAGGGAATCTCGAGACTGGAAGGCAAACATTTAATTGAACTTCAAGCTAATGAAAGAGGCCTGAGGTCATCACTGATGAGTACTTTGGGGTATGTGACAGGGGAGAACACAACTTCTGCAATTCCACAACTTCTCTGAGTTTATGCTGTTTGTAATCCACAGGAGATTTCAGTGCTGCAACTGGAGGACCAAACATGTTGCTCAGTGTCAGCCAGCCGTCAAACGTAGCAGTCTCATGCTCTAGATTGCCTGGTCCATAGTAAGATACAGCTTTTCCTTTGATGGCATTATGTGATGTTTAAAAGAGCCTTAATCTGTAACTTCCTCCTGAGCTTCTGTTCCTTCCACTTCCTGTGCAAAGTCTAGGAATCATCATCTTTTCCAGGGATCTCTTATGCCTTGGCCATGTTAAAGTCCAAGGGAAACAAAAATGGCCTTCACCTGACAGTTTTGTTCAGTTCTTAAATACTTCTTTAACTTAAGTTCTAGTTCAAGAGTAGTGCAAAGAAAGAAATGGGCCTCCTGTGAAGTTTCATGTGTTGTCAACTCTATGTGAAAAAGTCAGCATTTTGTTGACAAAGTAAGAAAGAGAAAGCTTGTAGCTGTCTGCCTTCCTCATTGAGTGAACATTTGAAAATTTGGCTAGCAAAAGGAACATCCTGCGTACCAGGACAAAAGTTAAATTCTTTCAAAGGGAGGAAGAAATTTCATTCTCCAGGCAAGCAATTCCAAAGAGCGCGTATCTGCTCCACTCCAGGTCTGGATTGGAATATGGCACTAATGAAGACTGATGAGGAGTTATTGGCCATACCAACTTTTTTTTTTTTTTTTTTTTTTCCCAATCAGGAGTATGGAATTACTAATATTTCCCTATAAAATGTCATTGCTGAGCTTCAGGATTAGCACCCATGGGACATATGGGAGCCATTCATGTCTCATGCCTTTTGTTGTACCAGTCAGCAATCTCTGTCATTAACTTGATAAGCACTCTGTATTTGAAACTTAATTGTAAGGCTGCAGGCCTTCCAAAGCAGATATTAATACTGCCTGAATATATTTATGTAGTATCTCACAAGAACCTTAAAGACACTGAATTGTAAATACATCAAATAAAATAGGATTCATTTTAGGGGGATGAGAGGGGTGGTAAACCAAAGCTTAAAACTTTGGAGACTATGTAAAGACAAATATTTCCAAAAAAGATGTCATTATTAATAAATAGTCCTTTAGACTTGTATCTAGCAACAGGTCACTGAGTGTTTACTATACAAGATAGATGGATTAGGTAGTACTGGTTCAAATTTAATGATATTCTATGAGAAGAGAACTGAAATAATGGTATGCAAAGACATTTGTGTCCATTATCTCATTTTAATTCATTATCTCTACATCAAGTCCACCTTTTACATTGAGAAGGAAACTTTAAAAGTGAAAGTGATTTCTGTACTGTCTGGCTTTCAGACAATTTATGATTTATTGTCACATTTCTCTGATTCTGAAAAAGTGTTTTCTTTCCCTGGTTACTTGTGACAGACAATACAAATTGTGAAGCTGACTAGAAGTAAGCTGTTATCAGGACCACAAAATGAACAGGGAAAAGCCTTTTTAAAATTATTTCAGTGAAAGTGACATGCCACAAAGAATGAAGCTACTATATAATTGTGGTGGGTTGACCTTGGCTGGTTGCCAGGTGTCCACCCAGCCACCCTCTCACTACCCCTCCTCAACTGAACAGGGAGAGAAAATACAGTGAAGGCCTCATAGGTTGAGATAAGGGCAGAGGGATCAATCAGCAATCACCATCACAGGCAAACCAGACTCACCTTGGGGAAATTGATCCAATTTATTACCAAACAAATCAGAAAAATGAACCCAAATCTTAAACAGCCTTCCCTTCACCCCTCCTTTCTTCCGGGACTCAACCCCACTTCTGGCTTCTCTACCTCCTCCCTCCCATCAGTACAGCAGAACAGCCAATGAGGGTTGGAGTTGCTTCATCACACATTGTCTCTGCCACTCCTTCCTCCTCACTCTCTTCCCCTACTCCAGCATGGGGTCCCTCCCACAGGAGACAGTCCTCCATGGACTTCTCCAAGCTGGGTCCTTCCCTTAGGCCGCGGTTCCTCATGAACTGCTCCAGTGTGGGTCCCTTCCACGGGGTGCAGTCCTTTAGGAACAGACTGCTCCAGCCTGGGTCCCCACGGGGTCACAAGTCCTGCCAGCAAACCTGCTCCAGCCTGGGCTCCTCTCTCCATGGGGCCATAGGTCCTGCCAGGAGCCTGCTCCAGCACGGGCTTCCCACGGGGTCACAACTTCCTTTGGGCATCCACCTGCTCTGGTGTGGGGTCTTCCCTGGGCTGCAGGTGGATTTCTGGTCCAGCATGGACCTCCACGGGCTGCAGGGGGCAGCCGGCCTCACCATGGGCTGCACCACGGGCTGCAGGGGAATCTCTGCTATGGTATCTGGAGCACCTGCTGTCCTCCTTCTGCACTGGCCTCGGTGTCTGTAGAGTTGCTTCTCTCACATGTTCTCACTCCTCTCCCAACTGCTGTTACTCATTTGTTTGTTTTCCCTTCTTAAATATGTTACAGAAAAGGTGCTACACCATCACTGATAGGCTCAGCCTTGGCCAGCAGTGGGTCTGTCTTGGAGTCAGACAGAATTGGCTCTATTGGACATGGGGGGAGCTTCTGATGTCCTCTCACAGAAGGCGCCCCTGCATTCTCCGCTACCCAACATTGCCCAGCAAACCCAAACCAGTAATTTACATGTAAGATATGGGTTTTTCTCCTGAAAAGTGTATGAGTTGAAACAGTAATGTCAAAAGTGTCAGGTAACTGAAATTAAGTAAAATCACAAACATCCTGAGAATCTCTGTAACTGTGTAGTAAGCAATGCTTTGTGCATGGCAGGACATTTGATCTGAAAGCACTCATAGCTTTGTGCAAAAATGAGTATCCCACTCTTTGCCTTTTTGGTTAGCAGGACTGTGAATGTCTAAGGGTTGATGTTCCAACTGCTGAGACCTTCAAGGAGAGCACACAAATTTTTCCAGTCTCAGACAGCTTCTTGTTCTACCAGTCCTGCTCAAGAACCCCTCCTTTTCTGCAAGTGTAAGTAGCTCTCAACATACACTTTATGTAATTTTTACTAAGTTGAACTCTTGACACCTTTGTTCTTAATTTCTTAGGATTAAAGCATGATTCTGGTTCATGTATATGTGGAGGTTTAGTCCAAAGACTGCATGAATCTCATCCCTGCAGCAGAGGCCCATGAGAAGCTTCTGCACTGCTTAGCCCTCTCCTGAGTTTTAGTCTGAACCCGTGGAAAGGTCTCATCATTGTAACAGCACCGCTGGTGATTCTTTGTGCTTGTAAATGTAAAGATATGGTAGGAAACACCATGCTCAGTGGAAAATGTTGGCCAAACAAGACTTGTAGGCAGGTTGTGCAATACATAAAGCCAGCAGGACCTTTTCTGTTCAATGTCTATTCCTGTGCAGTCATTACCTCTGATTCTCCAAAGGCTTGGTTGTGTGGGGTTTTTTGTAGACCCCCCACCCTTAGCATTTTTTTCCCAGGGGTTGCTTTAAATTACAGCTAAGTTTTTCATCAGTACTGTTTAATATCTTCATGAATGATATAGTGAGATGAAGTGCACCCCCAGCAAGTCTGTAGATGACACCAAGCTGAGTGGTGGGATTGATACCTGAGGGACAGGATGCCATCTGGAGATAACCAGACAAGCTTGAAAAGTGGGCCCATGTGTACCTCATGAGGTCCAACAAGGGCAAGTGGAAGGTCCTGCATGTGAGTCGGTGCAACCTCCGGTATCCGTACAGGCTGGAGGATGAAGGGATTGAAAGCAGCCCAGCAGAGAAGGACTTGGGGTACTGGTGGATGAAAACCTGGACATGGCGTGGCAATGTGCACTTGCAGCCCTGAAAGCCAGTTGCATCCTGGGCTGCATCAAAAGGAGCGTGGCCAGCAGGTTGAGGGAGGTGATTCTGTCCCTCTGCTCTGCTCTGGTGAGACCCCACCTGGAGTCCTGTGTCCAGCTCTGGAGCCCTCAGTGCAGGAAGGACATGGACCTGTTGGAGAGAGTCCAGAGGAGGACCATGAAAATGATCAGAGGGCTGGAACAGCTCTGCTGTGAGAACAGGCTGAGAGAGCTGGGGCTGTTCAGCCTGGAGAAGAGAAGGCTCCAGGGAAACCTTGTTGCGGCCTTTCGGTGCTTAAAAGGGGCCTGTAAGAAGGATGGGGACAGACTTTTCAGCAGGGCCTGTTGCAATAGGACAAGGGGTAATGGTTTTAAACTAAAGGAGGGGAGATTCAGATAAAACAAAGAAGTATTTTTTTACAATGAGCGTGGTGAGACACTGGAACAGGTTGCCCGAAGAGGTAGTAGATGCCCCATCCATTGAAACATTCAAAGTCAGTTTGGATCTAGTTGCAGATGTCCCTGCTCATTGCAGGGGGGTTGGACTAGATGACCTTCCAACCCACACCATTCTATGATTCTATGTTCTCCGTAAAGTCTTCACTCAGTCAATTCAGACATGGAGAAAATTACTTTGACAGATATTTTACTATCTGTATGATCAGTTTGAAGTTTTAGCTGAGAAATAATTGTATAAGAAAACTTTGCTGTCTGAGTTTTGGACTAATTACAAACATGTAGTATGTTCCCAGCTGTAGTCTTTTTTTAATTTATTTTCTTTTTTTTTTTAAGCCTTTTGCTCCATGCAGCTTGCTCCATGGAATTTTGTGGAGGTAGAACTTAACTATAAAATGTTGGTGTCAGTCCAACATCTACATCTGGCTTGCTTAGTAAATGTGCTTCTACTGCAATAAAATAGGCGACAGGGGAAGGGAGTGGAACCAAAAAGCAAGAGAGAAACAATAGTTTGGTAGCAGGAAAACTTGAGGGAAAATTAAAGGGTCAGCAGAAAAGAAATTTCCTGATGTAGTGGTATCTAGCCTTAAGTGAATAAAGAATGGCAAGCTTGCACTGAGAACACTCTTGCCTTGAGCATGTTATATACTTTATTTGGTATTTTTCCTGGTTTATTTTCCGCTCATTGTTCATCCAAAATTAAATGACAGTGTTTGAGGAGACAACAAGGATGTTCTATCTTCTTAAAAAAGCTGGTATGTTGCAAAGGTTATCATTTTTGCATTGTTCCTGTTTTGTAACTGACATAGAGTAGGGACGTACAATTAATCTGAAGGGTCATTTCTTCTTAAAAACTTACTGATCTGATTGTGGTAGCATATGGGACTTACGAGCTGTTGGGAAATCTTAAGTAAAGTTTATGTACACAGCTATGGGCTCTGAACAGTTATTGTGCAGATATAAGGTCTTGGCATTACAATGAATACTAAGTAAACATCAGTTCAATATTTAGTGGTGGCCAACAAAGCAAGAAGACTTTAGAGATGATTTGGGGAGAGAAGAGAATAGAAGGAAAGCAGATTTTTTAATCCAAAGCGCCCATATTCTGGAGCCTACTGCAATTCTGGTTCTGTCATCCTTTTAAAAAGGCGCAGCAAAAATGGCAAAAGAGCAATAAGGATGGCAAGATATGAGACGGCTTCCATGTAAAGAACAAAGAAATATATTTTGTTAATATGTTTAGACTGGAAAAAAATATGAGAATGGGAGAATATGACGGTGTGACATGAAGAAGGTATTTCTTTCAACATAAAAACTATGGGGTATGATACAAAACAAGTAAGTGGAAGCTCCAAACCCAACAGAAAGAGGTATTTCTTTTTACAACAAGCAGCTATGCTGCAGAGCTCCTTGTCACAGGATGTCATGGATTCTTTGAACTTACGTGAGTTCAGAAAGCAACAGATTATTTTAACACAAGCTGGTAAAAAGAAGTATATGGATGGTGACACAGAGCTGGAAATCACTGGAAGATGAAGTAGCAGTCAACCAACTGTTGATGTATGTTTACGTAATTTTTTTTTTTTATACTCTTATCATCTCTTATTATCAGCTACTGTTGGAAACAGGCTACATTTCTAGATGAAACTCTGCTCTGGTATAGGGAGTCCTATCTTATAATCACTTCATGTTTTTTTTAAAGAAACGGATCTGCAAAACCAGTAATGGTCATTGTGCTTTCACCTCAAGCTCTTATTTTAGGAGCTGACCCTGCAAAAGTGGCATGATTTTTAAGATTATTGAATATCTCAACCTGAACTTCCAGTTGTTTAAGGTAGTGCATGTTCTGCAGCACCGAAAATGCACCTCTGAGAATCAGAAGATTCATTTCTGATGGACAAACAAATACTTCTTGTTTTTACATTTGGCTGTCATTCATATGAGACTCTTCAATTCCTGTTTTTGTAAAAAACAAAAGGTCAGGATGATATCCTACGCAGGGGCCTAACAGATAACTTTTCCTGTAAGAGTGATTGGCCTTTGTATTTGTTCTTTCCCAAAAGGAAAAAGGTTCAGTCAGCCATTTGGTGACACACTGTGTTGACAGAAAACTGAAAATTTACTGGAAAGAAACCCCTTCAGTTTTACATGTGCATGTGATTGCTTTAGTACAAAACAAGGTAAGCAACATAACTGCCTTTTTTCTGCAGTATTACTTGAAAGTGTGTCAAATGTGTTTTCACTGAATTTTAGAGAAGTTTTTAAAAATAGTATAATTTTGAGGACTGTGGTCTGAATGTGATCAGAGTTGAGAGTGCAAAGCTTGGTACAAAGATGTGTTTTGCAGTGTTTAATGGAAAGTTCTGTTTCAAACTTGGATTTAATGCCACGGAAATGAACATGACCTTGGATTCCTAAGGCTGCAATTTACCTGTTTCAAAGACACAAGAAGTATTCCTACCTGCATATGTTTCTTCTCAGAGGAAGTGAGTTACCAGCAAAAACAGGTTTTCAGCACTTTTCACATCTGTTTTTGGCAAAAATCTCCAAGCATTATAGCTTTGTTCTTTTTCCGGAGATATTTGTTAATGCTTTTTAATTACATAGTAGTCCTGAGCATTTCTACCTGTGAAAATATGATATCTTCAGTCAGATATGTAATAAATAACCATAAAAGCAAAGCACATAAAAGGCACTTCTCTACTGTGGAAGTCAGACCCTCTATCACTCTCCAATATTAAAACAATACAATTTTGTCATGTATCTGGCTTACTTGTATATATTTACTAATGTGAATGGACATCAGAAATCTGTGGTTTAAACTCTGCTCTTGTAAATTTTACAGTCTTAACCAAAGTCATTCTTTGTTAAGAAAAACATAAAAAGCAAAAAAAAAATCAGGACATAAATTTATTGAATATAAATATTATGTGCATAATTTGAAAAGTATTACACTGAGCACATGAGATTAAACATAAATGGTCATAGATATTCCAAATAGTCCCAGCTAAAGGCTGGCAAGCAATTTGTAGGAAGTTATGTATCTAACAACTATTTCGTGTGCCATAGGGATTGTGGAACATCTCATAATCTGTTGTATATCAAAAATTTCTGACAGATGTGTAAAGGTCTGTTGATTGTGCCTTTTGGGTTATGAGCACAGCACTCTTAAACTCAATTCTCATGGGACTGACTAGCCTAACAGTTGATGTCATTACATATTGTTTCTCTTTCTTGACCAAACAAGCAAATAGGGCTTACAGTTACGATTCTAGTAACTCATTTAGCCATCAATTTCCATCGATATTTTCACTAAAAGCAAGCCAAATTTAGTATTACAGTTTGCTTGTAAATTTGGCATAAATGTCAACCCAATTCACATTAAAAGAAATATTGAAGTGACTTGGAAGGTTGACACCTTTCAAAGGAAGCCTTCCATGGAAAAAAGCATTAAATACAGAAGGCAATCACAGTCATGTGTTTTCAATAACATTGAACTAAAATGTGAACACAATGAGACAATATTATCTGTGTTTCTTAATGTGAGTGAATGGATTGGTCTGGTAGGGAATTGTGACTTTTATTCAGATAATATAAAAAACCAATGCAATATGAATTTGTTGCATTTTGTCTTTCATCAAACTGCCCTTCAGGAGAAGCACGAAAGGCAAAATACAGCTTCCTTGTACCCATATCTGCATTGTGGTTTTTTGGTTTGGACTTCTTTTTCCTTTTGTCTCAATTATTTGCTCCCCTTCGTGTTTTCCATCTGTTTATATCTGATTGCTCACAGTTACCCCATTTGCTCTTTACATTTATTTTCAACCGCTTTTTTTTTCAAAAAAACCAATTTGTGAATCCTCCTTTCAACCTTCAGTGCAGCCTATACTCCCTTCATCAAGAGGAATCTTGAAATTATTTTGCTAAATCACCGTGAGCATTTGAATACAGAGGAGAAATCTAGAAGACACTAAACGTATCAGTTTTTGTTGGGTTCAATGGTTTCTCATCTTTATATGACCCAGAATCTTGAAATTCTGACATGTTTCTCCATTGTAAAATGTTTGATAATAGCCAAAATGAGGGAGGAGAGTGAAAGGTAGTGTTTGGGCAGAACTCAGTAACGGTTCATTAGGGGAAGCTTTAGGGAAGTTGGTGAAATTCTTGAGGGACCCAGAGCAGATACCGCAGTCTTGAGGCCACATCTTCTGTGAGCATCTGCATCTGCTATGGGGAAGAGTCATTATCACCATTTTAAAAGACTTTTTGTGTAAGATAGGTAAGGACTGAACCCAGACTTCCATGCTCCTGAGTGAATGTGTTTGCCACATAACGCAGGTTTTTGTCGTTTGCTTTTAATGCCATTAATTTCATTAATAATAAATGAAATATCTAATAGCTTTCTTTATACTTTTTCATAGACCTACAAAAAGCAAATGTGTTGTATACGGGTTTGTTCTGACATGCATGAACAAAAAGCATGATCCCTCAATGAGCAAGGGAACATGGTACACTGAAACTGTTCCCTACTAAAACCTGTTTAGAAATTACCTCTGCATTCCCCCAGTATGCATTTTAAACTCTTGTCTTCTCCCTTAAACGGTTGTTATATTTTGTTAATTGCTATTAACTGTGTTTGAAGCCCAGTATGTCAAACTAAGAACAGACTTTTACTGAGAGCAAACCTCCGCTTACCTAGACAGCCTTTGTATTATTTCAGGAATCTAACTTTTCTTTTTTGGCACCTGATGTGTTAGATTCCCAGAGAGGTAATTAAAAATCCATGTGCTTAGCATTATAATTTAAAACACAGCTACTAAAAGGAAAAAGTATTACCACGGTGTACCTGGGACGTATGCCAGAAAGGCTTAAATAAGGAAAGAAATACGTATTTTTGCTCTCTTATCCCAACAGACCAACAGTAAGATCTTCTAAATCACAAGAATCTGGATGGGAATTCAGATAATAGGACATAATTTTAACTAGTAACTTGATATACTTGCCACTGTTCTCCCCCGCCCCCATCTCCTAGTACCCTTTTTTATCTAGAAGGACAAAAGTCGGCTTCCTTCTTGCTTATTTTGAAATCATCAGACCATAGTGATTGCATCAATGACCTCTTTCATTGTTTTGCTATTTTTAAGCTTTGGGTTATACCTTCGGCCAAGGTTTTGTCTGCTTAAACACAAAGCGGTGTAGTGAAAGAAGTCATACCAGATGGAAATGTAAAGCTTTAGTGTGCCATTTGGGTTTGATACAGCGATTTCAAATACTCAGGTAATCTTACAGTCCAATCTTTCGCATATGCACAGGATTTAGGGATTGTAGTTCAAATTTAGGCATCATGTTAAAAAATTATAGCTGTTGCGTGATAATTCCATTCTGTAAGAGTTCTTTCTTTTTTTCTTTTTTTTTACAGCTGACAGGTATTTGTAATTTGCTTAAGACTGACAAGTATGTGTTGTGTGCGTTGTCTGAAATATACACACACATACGTATACATATAGTATGCAATATATTTAGCTTCAGACTTCTGAAAGTACGTGTTTCTTCTTTATGTGCCCATTCAGCAGAACTAGCAAACAGCTACTCAGATATCACTGAAGTGAGCTCTGTGCAGGCTTAAGACTGGGAATGTTGATCAGCAGTCTGTGTTTCTTCATTCTGTACACAAGGGTATAAAAAATAAATACTTTCTATTCTTGGACTCCTGTCTTTCCAATGGATAAGCAGTGTTTTGTGTTAATTAAAAAAGGGTAAAGAAGAAAAAAAGCATTTGAAGAATATCGCTTTTGAAGAGTTTACTTCTACTACTTAATGAGAACAGAAAACATATCCATCTGGCAAAATCACATTTACAGATTTTTTTTGTGGAAGTACCACATTAAGTGGAAGTAATTTCTCAAAGAAAGGAAAGACTTAGCCCTAAATAATTTATGAAATACAGGGAATTCCACAAATTAAATTGCATGAAAGTTTTGTCACAATTGGCATTCCTGAGGAATAATTCGGCGTTATTTTTTATACATGATTAAATGACAAAGGATAATTCAAAGAGTGCTTTAGTATCGAAAAAACAATTTTCAGAAGGTCAGACATATACCCAAAACAGTGCATGCAGTAAAAACAGCACACCTACTACTCATTTGCTAGTTTCACTGTACCTGAACATAATTTGTCCATCCAAATAGACAACTGGATTAACAATTGGACGCATGCATTTCATGGACAAACATAACATTACGTGTCTAAAATGGATGTCCCATGCCATGCTGTTGTTTTTTGGAGTTTTTTTGTTGTGGTTTTTTTTGGTTGTTTGTTTGTTTGTTCTGGGTTTTTGTTTGTGTGGTTTTGGGTTTTGTTTGTTTGGGTTTTTTTAACTGGGCATTTTTTTCAGCTGAAATGTTTGAATTTCACATAAACAAAGGTAGTCTACCATCAATTTGATTTCAGCCAAAGTCATTGGCAAATGTACACAATGAGTTTGCATGTGCGAAGATTTACAGCCTTGTGTGTTAGCAGGACTGTGCTCCTGGGCATTCGAAAAAAAACTAAGCTAGAGAAGAAGAAACAGAAACATGAAGGCATGATCAAAGTGAAGATGAAACTGCCTTGTTCATACACCTAAGGGCTTCCTGCACTGTGGTTTACTGAGAAGGGCAAGTTAGGGACTGCCCCAACCCATTTGTTGTTTACACAGACCGATCTCTGTCTTGAGTGAAGTATTACTCTAAATCCCAGTCCTGCGAGCTATGGCGGGGAGCTCAAGCTGTGCAGTGGAGCTGCAGTCATGGTCACTGCTTGAGTCAGTGCAGCTGCTCATTCCGTCACAGTTCCTGCATACGGAAACTGATATTTTGTGGCGTGGTGGTTTGAAGTCGTGCCACTCTGAATGCTGCGGTCCAAGTGAAATATTGCAAATGAAGGATCCTAGTATCATCTTTTGGCGACTTCAGATTGATTTGCAGTTTATTATTTAGTCACTAGATGTCTCCATATGCTGTAAGCAAACACGGGCTATACTGGTAAACAAAGAGGAAATCGCTAGAACTAAAGTTAAATGGGACAGGGTCTATGGCAATATAAATGCGTTATCACTTGGTTTCCAGCTGTCTGGATTTTTCCCAAGGAAATAATTATGTTGGAAAACGCTGCCTGTATTTCCTGAAGCATTTCATGGAAAGCATCTCGAATCTGATGAGGGAGCGCTTTTTTTTTTTTTTTTTTTTTTTTTTTTTTTTTTTTTTGGTAATGAGTTTGGCCCAGCCTCGGTGCACTGGAAACGGTGGGAGGTCCCAAACTTAAGAGGAGCCCGTTGTCAGATCTATATCAAAGCTAACAGCCTGGGAGGCTGAGGTGCCTTGGAGTTTGGGGTCCCCAGCAGAGGTAAGTCCTGGAGCTTCACAGTCCATCTCACTTTCTAAACCAGATTGACGTTCTCTGCTGTGGAACAGCTGCAGGCACTGATTACTCGAAATTCTGAACATTTTGGGGTTTGGTTTGATTTTACTTCAAATTAGACTTAAAAAACAAAAAAAATCCCTGAAAGCAGAATCAGACTTTCTAGTCGGCTCTTTTCCCAGGTCCAAGACTGCCCGGGCTATGAGTCTTGTAAGTAGTTTATTCCCTTTCAGCCCAGTAAGCCTACATGTAATGATAACCGCCTCCTACCTTTCTGCTTTTTGCTAGCCTTGACCCCGATTTAGTTCGCATGTCCCTCTGCCCTCGCTGTCTTCGTGCTCCTTTACCTGCTCTCGTACCGTGGGGACCTTTTATACCACCTGTGCGCTTATATTGTGGACTTTTTTTTTTTAATGGGTCATGGGCATCTAACGTTGTGTTTACTGTTTTAGCTGTAATTTAGCTTTTTTCCACGCTGCCTGGCGGAGAGCCGTGGGTCAGGGCCGGGGTGCAAAGTGCCGCCGCGTCTGCTCCCGCCCCCAGCCCCGGGTGCTGCAGGAGGCGGCAGCCCACCCCTTCCCAGCGGATGAGAGCCCCAGGGCTGCTGCAGCCCGCCCGGGCCGCGGGTGGCCGGGCACTTCCACGGCCAGGCCGGGCCGGGGGCACGGCCGCTCCCGCGGGCACGGCCGGGCTGGGCCGGGGCGGGCAGCGCGGCGCCGGCCGGAGCGCCGGGGGGGCAGTCCCGGCGCGGCGCGGCGCGGTGCGGTGGGCGGGCGGCGCGGCGAGGGGCGGCCCCGCTCCTCCCCCGGCGCGGGGGCGGGGAGAGGCGGGGCCGCGGCGGCGGGGCGCAGCCGCCTCCTTTCGGGGCTGGGGATCGTCGCCCCGGGGGGGGGCTGCGGCCGTTGCCAATTGCGTAAGGGCGGCAGCCGGGGCGGCGAGCGGCGGGAGGTGGCGAGCAGCCGGGCGGCCTCCCGCCGTGTCCGGGGCGGGGAGCGCCATGCCGCCGCCCTGAGCGCGCCGCCGCGCCGGGCCCAGGTGAGTGCGCGCCCGGCCGGGGCCGGGAGCGGCGGCGGGGCCGGGGAGCGGCGCGGGGGGCGGGATGGGACGGCCGGCGCGGGCGAGCCGCTGGGCCGTGGGCTGGCCTGCCCGGCTCCCCGCCGCGGCACCGGCCTCTTTTGTTCCCGGCGCCTGCGGGAGGGAAGAGACGGGGAGAGAAGGGAAAGAGGGGAGGGGCGGGAGCGGGGGCGGCGGCGGCCGGGCGGGGAGGCCCGGCGGCGGGCGCAGCCGCGGCTGCCTGGGGGAGTCGCCTGCTCCGCTCGGGACCGTGCGAGCGCGTCCCGGGCGCTGGGCGCGGAACCGGCGTGTGCCCCGGCGTGAGCCCCCGGCCCTGCCGGCAGGTGCGGGCTCCGCGCCCCTCCGCGGGGTCTGGTGGCAGGTGCCGCGGCGCGGGGGCATTGCCGGGGTTTCGTTGCTTTTGTGGGCGCTCCTGCTGAGATGCTGCCGGAATCACGCCGGGAAGCAAGGCTGCGTGCAGACCGTTTCCACAGCAGTAACTCCGCTAGGACCTGACAGGCATCCCGGGTGCCCGGGTTATTGCGGGCTGCTTTTCCTGGGCCTGCTAGCCGGCAGCCTGCTTTACTTGCACAGAGGCACGGAGAAAACAGAGTGGGAGGTGTATATCTCAACGCTTCTAATAAAAGAGGGTGTGCGGTGGTGCTACGTTACGGCTTAGGTGAGGGGTGTATGCTGAACACACTAACCTTGTTTATATTTTAGTGTGAATTAGTGGCATGGGCTCTTTAAAAGGGAAGAGGTTTTATATTCCTCAGTAGCTATAAAAATGAAATCGCGCCTGGGGCTTCACAAAGACAATGCAATAGGGAATCTTTGGGTGGTGTCAGTCAGGTTTTGATGGATCACAGGAAAAGGTTTGTAACAGTTTATCCACATTATTGATGTGAAATGGCCCCTGGCTAACAGCAGGGAGGAGGGGAGGTTCATCTTTGTTCTTGGGAGTCTGTAGCTCTCAGAGGTGCTTTGTCTACATGGATCCTGCACATTGCCCACACTCATGTGAAATCTGCCAGATTAGGTTTGTTGGGCCTGCTCTTCTTGCTCTCTCCCTGCTAATACAGCATACAGCAGAGCGTATGCCAGGGGCTCAAGCTAGGCAAAGTGTCCAAAAGAATGACAGTTTTATGTAAACCACAAGTAGTGTCCCCAGCTACAAAGGGATTCATGAAGAAAAAGAAGAAAAAAGGAGGGGAGGGGAGGGGAAGACAAGTGGGAGGACTGCTGTGAGGTCCTTGCCAAAGTGAGATTGCAGAAGTGTCTTCTGAAATTTAGCATCTGATATGAACAGTAGGTGTGGCATGTGCTGTTTTGAGATGTAGATAGATACTTTTTTCCATGGTGGACTTTAGAGTTTTTTTAATTTCAAACATTAATGTTTTAGCCTAATGATATTTAGTGGGAAAAGCGGTGCTGAGGGTTGGCTGGAAGATTTTACTTGTTCATCAGACTTGTTGCTAATTGATGGGGACACTAAGCAGTAGAGGATGGTCATCCCTGTGTGGAAAAACTGTTGTTTTCAACAGGCCGTGCAAAATCCACTAAACGTTTCCCAGCTGTAACTGGTCCCATGACTGGAAGACTTTCCGTTTGGTGGCACAGTTCACATTTCTTCCAAGCTGACAAACCAGGAGATAGTGCAGGGGAACAAAAAGGTTGACTTTTCTCTAAGGCATGAATATAAAAATAGTTGCAGCACAAAAGATCTACTAACCCTAGAAGCTTGAAGAACAAACGGTGGGCCTTCCTTGGTTATTTTACAGCTTGACTTTTTAAAGATTTTCTTTTTAAATCTTGGTTGATACATATTTGAATAGCTTGCATTTGAATAGAGGTTAGAAGGTTTTATTTCCTTGAGTAATGATAGGGTACAGTGGGACAGGTGCTTATCAGTGTGATTTAAATACTTAAAAACATTATTCTTATCACTCAAAGATGCAAATAGGTGCCTGTGTACCTTGGACAATCTGGACTACAAATGTTCTTTAATTACAGATAACTTACTAATTGACTTAATACCAAGGATAGCCATTAACTTCCTTTATCATGTGTTCAGCACATTGCAGAAAGATCTTTAATACATAGTTTTAGCATATTATTTTTATGCATTCTGAAGTAAGTTGGTTCAGCTTCTTGGTGTGAAAGTCTTGTTTGCAGAAAATGCACACCATTCTGCAGGTTGTTATTTTTCCTCCACATGAGGAAAGAAAGATGGGTATTAGAAATGTCAAGAGTGTTATTTAGTGACTCAGCTACGTTTATCTTACCTGTTGAGTATGAGGTAGCCCTTTGCTTCCTTACCCCTGGGAAGGCACTGACCACGCTCTATGCTGTGGTCAGAGCTCTGTCTCCTCTTTGTTCTGACTTGCACAGGGGGTTGGGGGAGGCTGCGAAGGAGGGGGAACCTGTTCCCGGGTGTTTGCTGAGGGCTGATGCAGCTGCCTCCACAGCTGTTGAGGTACACCCCTGCCCCATGGCTGAAGGAGCTCCTCAGCTGATGGGCCACACCAGGCATCTCTGCAAGGAAGCTTGTCCCACAGTGCTTGTGGTGACTCTGTTCTTCACCTTGTGCATGCTTGCACTAGTGATTTTAAAACTGCTGACAGAAATTAGTGGGAAAATCGTCATCTAGTAGATCTCATTTTCTGTATATTAAAAGGTTACATGAGAAGAGCATAGTCTGAAGTATATCAGTAAAGTTCATTCAGTGCATTAGCAAGGCAGTTCTAGAAGATCACCTGAAGTATGCATCAGTATGTGGTTAAAATCTGTATTGTAAATTACGGTTTCTTGTTTGGAATCAAATCACAATTAGACTTCATCCGTTCTCAGCTTGGTTTTAGTAAAAGTGATTTCACTACTGATTTAGTGGAGGTGTTTTTAGCAAGACAGATGGGAATGAATTATTTGTAGATGTGGCTGCAGAAATCCAGAGAAATATTTTCTTGGAATACTAATACTGAGAAAGGAAATGGAGAGGGAGCAGAAAAGTATATACCTTGAAGAGGTAGGAGGGAGAAGAGTGATATATTTGCCGATGTGGAAAGGAAATACTGAAGACATTCAAGAATGCATACTTTAGAACTTGCAACTGATTTTATTCCATTGTTGTGAAATAGGTTAACAAAAGCAAATGTACTAGTAGCTCTTCTATCTTTTTTGGCACATGCAATTAAGAAAAAAAGAGTAGTGCAATCATGCAAAATTCCTAATTACACCTGGCAGGGTATTGCAGGGCTTGGCTGTTGGGTGCAAAGTTCTTGGAGTTTCCTAGAAAGGAATTTACCACAGTAATCCAAAATATGAATGCAGCTACCAGCTCAGCAGAATGCGTACTTAAAGGTAAATAGGAAGGCTTTTTTTTTTTGCTTTTTGAAGACTTGCTTCTGTTTTGAGATATCCCAAATATGCTATTTGTGGGTTTGTTTTGTTTTTCTTTTGTAAAATTGTACAAGAGTTTTATGCTGGGTAAGTTAAATCACTGTATGTTATTCACCATGATCTCAATTCAGGTTCTGTGACTCCTGTGATACCCGAGAGCCATAGAGGATGTTGCATTCAGACACACAGTTAAGTTATCCTACTTAGATGTAGAAACTCTTTTTCACAAGACCATTACTTTTAAGGCTTTGTGCTCTCATGGATTTAGCTGGTATGTGCCCTGCTGTTCTTCTGGAGGCCACCATTCCTACAAAAAAGTGAAAAGTCTTCCCATGTTTCAGCTACCATATGTCAGTCTGGCATGTTAATTTACACCAGGTAAAGGTGTAATTTGTGCTGCTAATGTCAGCAGACAATGGCAGTGGCTGAGCTGAGGGAGGTGGGCCTTACAGGAGGAGGCGATTTTTGGAAGAATAGGGGCAGAAAACAGTTAAGTGAGATCTTAAAGCATGGTAGAAGAATGGCCACATCATGTCAGACAAAGTGTCCATCCAGACAATTACCCGATGGCGGACAATGATGAGTAATAGATGCCTGGTAAAGGTACTACTTAATGATACTGCTGCTTCCAACCTCCAACAGTTTACAGTTCAATGACTTTTTAAGCTTGAGGCAGTATTATTTATTATTTATGGAACAATCCTCGACTGACTTCTCTTTTGCAACCTTGTTGCTCTTTGAACCTACACAGATTCTTGAAGTCCTTTGCATCCAGTACTGACTCAGGTTCAGAAACCTCTTTAAGTATTTTTTTGTTGGTCCCTTTTTTTTTGGTCCCTTTTTTTTTTTTCCCCCTTGGAAGAGACATGAATGGTCATTTGCATTCTCAGTGCTACTCTGGCTGTATGGACCTCTGTCATATATCCTCTCTCTTAGTCATCCATCTCCAGGATGAAGACTCCTATGGGGGTTGGAACAGCTAAGAGGTGCTGATGTCACAGCTGTTTGCTCAGTGAATGTGATTTGGAGCTCTTAGCTTAATTATCTTTTAATGCAAACTCATTTAACTTGGCTCACACAAATGCAAGACAACTCTAAAGGAATGTGGGTGTGCAGCTACAGTAATTCAGCTTCTCAGGCATCATTGCTTTCTTTGTGGCTGATGCACAATTGAAAACTGCAGAGACAATCCTTCAAGTAAGCAGAATAAGAGATGGAATATCATTTACTGAAATTTGAGTTGAACTGAAAATAAATTATAAGACCTTGAGAGCCTCACCTGAAAAGGAAACAAAAATAAGTATAAAGAACCAGGATGAAGAAGAAAGAAATTAATGTACTGATATGGAAGGGAGCATGTTATGCTACTCATTCATGTTTTCAATATAATTTAAACATGAGAATCCACTGATTATTAAGTGATTCTGTCAATACACTCAGGAGTTTCTTGGAGTATTTATGCATATGTCTGTTGACCAAAGTTAAATATGGGATCTGATTCTTCTCCCCACTGCCTGTTATGTTCTGTACTGTCGTATATGCTTATAATTTATTTATGAAAGCTTTTCTAATTTAGTAAGAAGAAAATAGATATCTAATCTCACCTTCCTGATCTTGAATAGATTGCAGGTCAGAATTCTGTTTCATCAGTGACTCAAGGTAGTGCCAGAACTGAACTTCACTTCTCTGAAGTGTATTAACATTATATAGAAAATTTTTCTGCACTGAAGTCCTAAGCTGTAGCTGTTTTGGATGGGTTTTGTATTATTCTAGAGACTGCCGATATCTGTAGATACCACTTCTTCTCATTTTCAACATGAGAAGTAGTTCATTTTTTTTTTTTTCCTGTTTTCAGGTTTGTTTGGTTGTTTTTTTTTCCCTGCCATCTTTTTCAGGTTTCAAGGTGAATACTGCAATTCGGTTACTTTCACATGGAAGCTGTTGACTGAAACAGAGCTATTTATTTGCTTAAAAGTAGGCTTGTACTCAGATGCATTGCTGAGCTGAGGGAGACCAAAGTATTCTGTAAACTAATCCTCAAAATGTCCCTCTGAGGCTGGTAACCACTTTTTTCTCCTCACATTACAGACTGGTGGCCCAAATAAGCTGTTACTCATGCAGCAAGTGTGAATGCAAGTTTCCACTTTTCATCTCTTATGCAAGTTATTAAATCTTTCATTTCTGAAAAGGAGAGAAACAGTAAAAATATTCCATTCATGTTGCCTGTTTCAGCACACATGCCATATTTCCTGGTGTGCTCTTTTGAATCCTCTCTATTGAAGTTATTGGTTGATTCACTTGTATGGTTTTGAATAATTTCCTTCAGCAGAACATGCTATTGTTTTAACAATGAATGAAAAACAATAGTTTCCAATCCGTGAGTTATAAGGCGTAACTGTGTCAAAAAGAAGCAAAGGGGGGTAAATTGAAGTCCCTGGAAGTGGCAGGCATGATTTTAGATAGACCACAGTTCGATGCTGCGGATTCTGGCTTGTGCTTCTTTGTTTCGGTGGGCAAGATCTGAAGATGTTACAAATGTATTAGAACAGACTGAAAATATTAATAGCAGTGTATTGAGGTCCCTTAAGAACACTTGAATGCTTGCTGGAAAGTGTTTGGTGTTCAGGAATTGGAAAAGACCAACGTGTCCCTGCAGTTTCTGCAGTAAGACACATCTCTGCAGAACTATGAAAATCCCTAAATTTTGTACATGAACTTTCTGAAAAGTCAAGTATTACATCTTCTGCATCAAATGCTTTCCTGACAACTATGCAAGTGAAACCGAATGACTGCTGCAGAGCTGTTTGGCACAAAATGTGGGTAAAAAGCAAAAGCCCAGTTGTCATTGGAGAGGGGAACCATTTTTCTTGTACAAAAACCTCTGATTTTTCAGCCACATCCTTTAATGGAGATCTACCAGACGCCTTCAGAAGAGGCTAGGAACTAAATTCATGGGTCTCCTGTATGCTGTAAGCTATGAACCCAAAAGTGGTTTTGCTTGATGTGCTGTAATTTCATACTTGTTCCCACAGGCAAATTTATATTCCACAGGCTACAAATTACCCACCTCCTTCCCTGGGGTAGCAATCTTCTCACCATCCTCTCTCCTCCCTCCCCCCCCGCCTCAGCATCCTTTAATTCATATATAGTAACTAAATTGTTTGGCCTATCACCTAAACGCATGTAATTAAAATTTCACTACTTGTATATAGGTCTGAAATTTACTTCTTACCCAGAGAGGCTTGGGTACTTGAAAGATTCCATTAGACCAGCTGGTGAAGATTACTTCTATCTACAGGCCTTATCTTATACTGTAAATATTATGCATGCTTAAACTTCTGTCTCTTGGTCTGTGGTACTTTGGAAAGACTTGTTCTAGGAAATGAAGTCCTCAGCTTGAGTAGTTGCCAGTGGTTGAGTATCTTGCAATTTTGTGCATTTTCTCTGTGCCAAAAAGTTCAGTAAAAATTAATAGTTGCTACGCAGGAAATTCAGAAAATCTGGTGCAATATAACTTATTTTGGACAGAGTTTTATCATTCTTACTATGTTTATATCTCTGTTTCTCACTGGCCATTGCTGTTTGTCCTCTAACATTCTTCTGAAACTGCTGGGCAAGGGAGAAGACTCAGTGGTAGCATGTAGCAAGTAGCATATGTGACAGAAGTTGTCTATAGTTTTTACACTTGAAGTCAGCTGGGATTTTTCAGGCTATTACAAAAGTTGTCTTGATTTCCAACAATTACTTAACTGTGCGCATATTCTTTCCAGCTTTTGCGCACGCAAGTGGGAAAGTAGAGTTTTACAAACGTACTGTCTGCTATCATAGTGAATAGATGTAATTTCAAAAGAAGGCAGTGGAAGAAAATGTGGAACCAGATAGGAAAGCATATGGACACCCCATGTGTCTACTGGGAACCATTCATTTTCTTAAGGGTGAGGTTAAAATGTGTTGAGCTGGGGACTTCTGAGGCATTTGAAACATTTCCATCATAGTTGACGAGCTTGGAGGCTTGTAAAGGTGTGCATGTCAGACTTCGGGAGTTTGCTTTACACCACTTACTGCTCAGTAATTGCAACTACTTAGGAGCTTTTTAATATTGACTTCTTGTCCCTTCCCTTTCTCTTGGGTTTCTCACTCACCTTTGATCTTGCACCAGACAGGTGCCTGTGCCAGGAAAGCAGCAGTAACTGATGTGGTGCCGTATTGCATGGGGAAATATTTTTCTTGATGTGTGTGGTTTTCCCTTACCCTTCCCCAGTCTTCTCCTTAGTGGCAATTATATACTATCAGATTAAACAGTGTGCTAATAGGTCAGCACTACAGCTGGTGATGTTTGATAGCCTAGAGCAACAGAAGTGGGGTTTCTTCTTGTTTCTCTTTTGTTTCGAGACTTGTGAACTATGCATCCTTAAAATATGTATTAAGTGAAGCATTACTTCCTTTACACTATATGGAAGTAAGCATACTTTTTTTACAAAGTTTTGAGAAGGTGCAAGGGTGAGGAATTTTAGTGCATTTGACATGTTTTGTTACAGTAAGTATTTGACAGCAGGGAAGTGAAATATCTTGGTATATGTCTCACATTTTGGGTGGTGTCAGGTGACATTTTGGATTACCTCGTGAAAGAATCTGATTCCTTTCCAGGAAACCAACCACAAACCAAGTGGCAGATAAGCATGCTGCTTGCCTCTGAGCTCATGCTCACCTCTTGGGAGATTCAGATGTTATGCCTTGGTTGTACAGTGCATATGTTTCTAGTTTTTGCCAGTGTGGAACAATGTGGGCTTGTATGAATGTGTAGTAGTGGCACAAGTTAAAAGTGATGAAGGAGTACGTGAAGAGACTGGAGATGTTGCAGCCTGTTCAGTGGCTTGTTGCTATCTGCTTGCTGGGGCTTGCTGTCCACACAGCTCAGAAGCTCTGTTGACAGAGCCAGACTTGCAAGTAATCACTATTTTTACTTAAATGTTGTGCAAAATAACCTTCGTTGTTGTTATTTTTGGGGCGTGGGGTTTTTTTGTTGTTGTTAAGGTGGTTTAAGCTGAGTTGGCTGATGTGGTGAGTATGAGAAGTACATGCTTGCTTGCTTAGATTGTGCAAAGGGGTGCATGTGCAGAAATCTGGATTGTATGGGGTCCTCAGTACAGGAGACACATGGACCTGTTGGAAAGGGTCCAGAGAAGGCCACAAAAATGATCAGGAGGCTGGAACAGCTCTGCTGTGAGAACAGGCTGAGAGAGCTGGGGCTGTTCAGCCTGGAGAAGAGAAGGCTCCAGGGAAACCTTATTGTGGCTTTTCAGTACTTGAAAGGGGCCTGTAAGAAAGATGGGGACAGACTTTTCAGCAGGGCCTGTTGCAATAGGACAAGGGGTAATGGTATTAAATTAAAAGAGGGGAGATTCAGGCTAGACATGAGGAAGAAATTTTTTACAATGAGGGTGGTGAAACACAGGCAGAGGTTGCCCAGAGAGGTGGTAGATGCCCCATCCCTGGAGACATCCCAGGCCAGGCTGGACGGGGCTCTGAGCAACCTGATCTAGTTGCAGATGTCCCTGCTCATTGCAGAGGCGTTGGACTAGATAACATTTGAAGGTCCCTTCCAACCCAAACTATTCTGTGGTTCTACTCTTGCAAAAGAGTGACAGGTGAATAAAGTAGCCTTCCAGCAGATGGGTGACAACATGTCTGAAGCACCTGAGATGCTGTAGCTGAACCTGTGCATTGGAAGCTTCCTGGTAACGTTGAGCTAGACGCATGTGCTTATGTGTGGCCCTGCCTAAAAGCCGTGGTGCATAATGGATTAGAAAATATTGTGTAATACCCTTTTGAAGGCTGAAGGGCAAGAAGTTTGAGAATACTGAAATAGCAGCCTGCCTAAATGACATGGCAAACAACAGATTTGTACGGATTGAATTCTGTATAATTCAGATATGATAATCGCTTGTATACTGTGCAAGAACATGACTGACTGACACCACTCTGAAGCAAGCTGCAAAGTAAAATTCTACATCACTTGCTATACTACAGTACAACTGTAAAAGCTGTGGTGTTCTTGTCTAGGACTGCACCATCAGGAGGAGATGCCCAGATCATGAGCTTCTTTAGGAGACCTCCTACTTCTGTTGGGTTTAGGAGATCCTGGTGACAGGAGCCAGTCCTTTCTGGTGTTCTTAATTGCAAATGGTCTCCTGAGGACTTTGATCTTGATATTTTTTGTTCTACAGAGTGCAAATAAGTCAATAATTTGAATCAGATTATCGATGTGTCTTAGTTTTAAAGAAGAGTCAGTAGCTGCTTTACAGGATAGAAAAGATCCTTCTTTCAGCTGCAAAATTTCAAATAGCACAGGAGGAGGGAAGGAAGTGTTGAAATGGTTGTCCTGTTGTAATGGAAACCTATATAGTAAACCTTTTGATCGTGTGAAGTATCTCCTTATGACTTTGTTTAATAATTTTTATTTTGTAATGGCTAAGACAGGGATTCTGCAGCTGCTCTTCCACCTGTCCTTGGAGCGACCTGTGTTTGCGCTTGAGGGGGATAGTTGGAAAACTTTTACAGTTTGCAAAATGAGTCTTGCAAACAAGGTGGAATGCTTTGTACAAAACAGTATGCTTGCAACATCACGCAAGTGTTTTCGATGTCTGTTGTAATTAACTATATTTTTCTTTAAAGGGCTAGCAGTACTTTAAGAGGCCTTATTAGGCAAAACTGTGATAAAATTACGGCCAAAGTTAGGTTTTTAATAACCATTCTGCATTTAGTTGATATAGCTGAGCAATTAACAAACTTAACTCTTCGTACCATGTTACAATGAACACTCTGTAGTCATTTTGTCAGTGTGATAGATAAATGCCACATCTGAGAACTTTTTAACAGAGTTTGAGTTGGGAGTCCAAACCATTAAAAAAAACACAAACAAACAAACAAACAAAAACCCCAAAACAACAAAAGACAAAAAACAAAACCAAAACAAAACACCAAAAACCGCCCCCCACAAAACCAAAAAAAACAAACAAAAAAAACCAACAGAAAAACACAAACCACAACCAACGCACCGAAACAAAACAACCAAACAAAAAACCCACCAAACTTCAATGCTGGATGGATTTCTTTAAATTTTTAGTCAAAAAGATATTTCAGAATTTGTTTCAGCTAGACATAAATACTGCTTTTGAGCTAGGTGAAAAGCTCCTTCTCTACTCAGCTTTTAACACCACTTCTGAAATGTAAGAATGATTGAGTTTTCACTGCTGAAAGATGACGAGTTGAGTGTAAAAGCACATGTGGTGAGAGCAAGCTGTTCCACAATGCTCATAACACATTGGGTAGTTATGTTTGAGAGCTGAGGATTAGGTTTGGGAAATAGTGTCTCAAAGAACAGAAAGGAGAATGGTGAAAATCAATTTACTACAACGAACAGGTGCAAGAAACACTGCTGGAGGACTTGGCATAATTTTTGCACTCTAGGATGGCTACTCCAGTTAATGTTTCAGTGCTTCTATTGTCACTGTGTGTGCATCTGAAGACGCATTGTCTCCCATGAAGGGGTAGTCCAGCCTGTTCAATAATAACAACTCTTTTGCCTTGAAACAGTGAAGTATCAGATTTTGCAGCATATAAGACAAAAGGCTTCTTTGGTACTTCTCAGAATAAGATTACAGTTGTCACGTTTCTCCTTCACCAGCGTGCCTGGCACTTCAGGATATAGCTCAGACTTCCCTTTGTTAATGGAAAAGAAAGAGGATCTTTATGCTCTTCCATTATTGGTAGTTTTTATTTTCATAATTCATTTTGCTATATAATACACATGACTTATGCTTAAATCTCCTTCAAGATTTAGTTTAGAAAGTTAGGTTTCAGTTAACTGAAACTTGAGCAGCCTTCTTAAAAAATCCCATCCCTAAGAAATGTTAATTAAAAAAAAATCATGCCAGGTTTGTGAGTACTCCATGCCATGCAACACAGTTGACCAGAAAGCCTGAGAAAATGGTCAAATGCAGTTTTGCATCTCTTAAAGCAAACCAGAAAAATATGATAGGTTAGAATGGCTGGCGAGGATGAGCTAGGCAGTGATGGTTTTGGTAGGCTTTCCTCACTGGTTGCTTCAGAAAAAGATGGAAACAATACTAGTGACTGAAATAAAAGTAGCACTCAGTTCTACAGTGGTTATAGGTACAGAGATCTGGAGGGGTCATGTTGCTTCCAGGTTTTGAGTCCAAACTCAGACCTCTCAGCAATGAGGAAAAACCACTGAGTTTGCAGAATGACATGTAGATGACTTTCTTACAAGATTGTTCCTGATGCACCTTTACTAGCACCAAATCCTGCAGTGAATAGAGTAAGAACCTGTGGGCTTTATATGCTTCAGCTAATTAAAAACCTTGACTA
This sequence comes from Caloenas nicobarica, assembly GCF_036013445.1. NCBI lineage: Eukaryota > Metazoa > Chordata > Aves > Columbiformes > Columbidae > Caloenas > Caloenas nicobarica. The sequence continues at coordinate 58,586,432 of NC_088284.1, read as the reverse complement.
AGTTGCATTGGTGTGAATATAAATAACATTTTTTGGTATTTTATGTATTAAATACTTTTTACTGCTTCCAATGTGGAAAGAAGGCTTGTTTCTTAGAGCTTCTTTTCTGTAAGGGAAAACAATTAGGAGTTTGTTCAACTTTTGTGTGCAGCAGAAATACATTTAGGCATTCTTAGCATAACAGTGGGGAAGAAGGGGTTGCTAGCTTTCTCATTGCTCAGCTTGTTCCTTAATCACATAAGTAAACTGTGAAAACACTATGTGAAAAATACCTGGTGGAAATACAAAGAAAAGGTCTGTGCTGTGCTGTCTTCCCATACCAGATGCGTTTAAATTTTGTTCAAGTTATATATACTATTGTTTCAAGCTGTTATACCATGGCAAATGACCAGTAGCAACTGACTGACTGATACTTCATAAAAAGCCATAGTTTCCATGGCCGTTCTTAAGGCATGCGGCTTAAAATTGCTTTTTTTTTTTTTTTTGGTTTGGTTGTTTCTCTTTTTTTTTTTTTTCTTTTCTTTTATATATTGTACTCTGTATTCTGAAAGCCTGTCCCTTATTTTTTCCCTGTGTGTGTCTGTGTTCCAGTGACTTTATAACATGCAAGACACTGATGCCAGGGGGAGCTCCCCTGCTTTCCTCCGGCCTCAGAACGGGAGCAGTCACAGGTCTTCGGGGTACATCCCAGGGAGGATCGCCCCTCTCCGTCCCCCGCCGCCTTTGCAGAGCCATGCTACAGCTGAATTTACCTCTGCGAGACAAGAAGCCCGGACAAGACTCCCGTCCTTACCAGTGGATCAGCACCGCCGCCAAGCAGAAGCCAACAGGCATAAAAATACTCTCATTTGCTTTGCCATATCTAGCCTTTCACTTTTTGTTGCACTGGGGATTTTTTTGGGAATAGCTTCAAAATATGCTCCAGATGGTAAGTACTTTTTGCCAACAAGATCATCCTATCAGTTAATAGTCCCTATGAACATAATTCAATGATTCGGCATCAGGATTAGTGTTAAAAGCTAAGTGCACAAATAGAGTGCTTACTGCAATTTTAACATGGAGGGAAGCAATGTTTAGGGGCTAAGATCAGATCCTTTTTCTGGTATCAGTGTCATTTTTATGTGCTTTTACAGTGAATGATTTGATTTACTGTGTAGCGGTAAATAGAAACTACTGGTGAGGGGGAAAGAAGCATGAATGTTGTGCAAGTGTCATTTTTGTTTGCAGAAGAAGCTATCTGATAATGTTCACAAATTGTAGACAAAATGATATCCTGTCTGTTTAAGCAGTCATTAAAGAACATAGTAAAAGAATGTTCAAATGAAAACATTTAAATCTGTGGGAATTTATACAAAGAGTATGTGTTTGCTTTGTTTAGACACAGACTGGGCAGGGACCTTTTTGACCTTTTAGCCCTCATTATGGGGGCTTTTCTGGAATTTGGAAAACCTTGCAAATGTGTCAGTGCTTATAAATCATTAACAGGTGATGTGATTAGCTGCTGATCACTAAATACATGTCCCTCTGGCCAAATACTGCTAGAAGTTACTATGAGGTGCAGTTGCTAAATGTTGGTAGTATAGTTTGGAGCATGGGTTGTTTTGTTTTCTGTGTATTTTTGTTTGGTTCGTTTAGTTTTGTCTTTTTTTTTTAAGGCAGAAGTTGGGTTTCTAAGAGCTAAACAGGGTTTTTAATTGAAACTGTTGGCTGTTGTAACACAGACTTACACTCCTCAGTGGCTTGTGGCATCATAACCCAAAAGGTTCAGTTTTCCAAAGTCAATACAACACAGACTAAACAAATTAGATAATCAATGGGAGATTTCAGACGACAGTACAAAAAGAACACACACATCTAACCAGAATGCTCTTGGTGATGGCTTGCAGAGATCTCTTCTTGGGTGAAGTTACTGAGTGTTCCTAATAATTATGAAGGAAAACAAAAATAACCTGAGGGAGTAGTAAGTGGAAAGTTACTGCTACATTGTGATCCAGGTCAACAGTAAGAGGGTTACATATTTGCAGTCAGTAGTTCAGTTGCAGCCAAGTTAAAGAGAAGGCTGAAGGGTGATTTAGCAGTTGACTCTGAGAAGGACTTTTGGGAGGCGAAAACCTTTCTGCTTTGATACCAAGACTTTAACTTTTAATTAACTAGAAGCTGTAGATTTTTATGGTCATTTTAGTAGAAGTGGGGTGTTATCATGTGCTATGGGATACTTAAAATAATAATCCTGTTATGCTTTAAAAGCTGATAATGTGGAGGAGATGGCTTGCCTTTTTCAAAAATGTTAGCGGTTTTGGAATGGTTTTGGTTCAGCCACAGTAGCTCATTTCAGAGCCATCGAGTTGTGCAGGTTTTTTGCACTGAATCGTGGTCAGCACATGGTTGATGGATCACTAGAGATATTGAGGATGTTGTAGGAAGAGTTGCTTTGTTTTAGTAGGTGCTTGTGGTGGTTGTTTCTTTTTGTTTGTTTGTTTGTTGTTTTTGTTTTGGTTTTTTTGTTGTGTTGTTTTGTTTTTTGTCTAAGGTAATGACTTAGGTAAGAGCTAAGGAGTAACCCAAGGTTGTGACTGCTTTCCTTCCATGTCCCACTGCTTCTTGATGGAAGTCCAGGCCAGTTTTCAGCACTAATTATTGCATTGTGTCTTTCTGAAGTTTCCCGGCATTATCCTTTAAAAAAAGAAACAAGATGCACCCATAGAATCCTTTGGAAACCCTGGCACAAGAGAAACTCCTCCAGGCACGAAGGAAAGTGTGGCTGAAATTTTAATCTTGCAGGAACTCCCCAAAAGTTTCCCAAGAGGTTGAAATGTTAATAAGCTCAGCTCCAACCTAGCAGATGCCGTACTGCAGCCAACGACACCAGTTCCAGCTAGGTGTGTTCTTCTTAAGGGCTAATTGGAAATCCATATCGTTGGGACTTTTAATGGCTGTTTAAAAGGCAGTGGAGGGAATGTGAGACTTGGTAGTAATTGTGTGTAAATCCTAAACCTCCGGCATACCTTCCCAAAGGGAAAATGATACTTGTCTGCTTTTCTGTTCCTGCCTGTCAGATGGTTTCTTTCTCCCCACACCCCCCACCTTGCTTTTATCTTCCTGTCATCATCTTTTTTTTTTTTTTTTTTTTTTTTAAGGAGTCCTGAACACTGGAGATCAGGGAAAGCACTGGAAATGCAATTTCCTTCCCCATTTCCAGGGGCTTCTGCTGCAGGGTCAGGATGACAAGCTGGGGAGGTTTTCAGGAAAAAGTTCTGCTTGGCCTTTGCAGCTCTCAGCTGGAGCTTGCCCATGGTAAACAGGATCCTTAGAAAATTTGGCTGCCGAACTGTGATAAACCTCTGCTGAGCATAATATAACACTGATAACTTTTTCCCAGAGGCCTTAGAAACTCCAGACTTGGTGGCTAAGCAGGTAGAAAGCAACTATTTAACTGCATCTTGAACTGTTTCCTGTCTTTTCTCCTGCCAAATTTCATATCCTTGTTCCAGTACATGGAAGGTTCTAGAATTTTGGTTTTTGTTTGGCAGAGTGTTCTTTTGTGTGCTGGTTTTTTTTAGGTTTTGGGTTTTTTTTCTTCTTTTTCCCCTTGTCCACCACGTGCAGAAATTTACTTCCTCCCCCCCCAACTCTATTAGAAGCAACTAAACCTTGAGGAGAGCTGACCCATTTTTACAAAAATCCTCTAAGGCAGAGGCTTAACTTAAAAAATTTTCAAGATGAGTGGTTAGATTTGGCAAGGCCATAACTACCTAACCCTTTCTGGTTTATGTTTCTGTTTTCATTTAACGTTAACTGTAGAGGCAGTGACTGTGGTCTGTAAAATCTAATCAGTAATTTTGGAGGTAACATGTGGTGAAGTACTAAATATTTGATGTTTCCGTGCATCCCGCTGCAGTTGCTAAGGGAGAATTTAAAAATACTTTTTCTGAGCACATCTGATCGCCTTGCCAAAAAGCTGATCCACTGTGCTTCAGAGGCATACTTGCATTACAGGAGTCTCTATTTCTGATGTTGATGTCTTCCTTGCTGGATTGTAATGTAGAAGATTTTTTTTTTTGAGTTATTGTGTTATGCCTGTTCTTTCTGACTCAACAGAAAAATCCACAGTTACTAGATCTTCTGTGAATCACGCTAAGCAGAAATCATCAGGTTGCTGACTCATGGTTTCCTCACATTGCCCTTTGCTACCAGCCAGGAAATATGTATTTCTTCACAGTGCTTATGTGTGTGGTGTCTGGGGGAAGGGGTTTAGTGACTCTGCGTGAGTCAGGCAATAGACTTGCGTTTATCCGGTCAGTGTTCAGCAGTCTTGGTGATCACAGTGCTTCTTGCTTTTTGGCTTTCCCTCACGTTGAATTACAGTTTCTAAATGTTGTCTTCTTACGATCCCCCCAAAAGATTTTCTTTTGTTTTCCTTTTTATATTACTATTGGATGCCTTTTGCCCTTAAGCAGTTCTGATTTTTCTCCCCGCGCCCCCACCCCGACTGGTTGTCAAATCTTGGTTTGTGTGGATTTCCTGAGTTGGAAAGGATTTGAAATGTGGAAAGTAACACCAAAGGAAAAACATGTCTGTCAGCAAAACTAAGTCTGGCCTGTGTTAAACTTGTGGATAGGTTTTGCTTTCTTTAGATTTTGCAAGAATGGGGTATTCCTAATAGCTTTTTGCCCCAAAGTTGCATTACAGATGTGTGAGTGGTTTTTTTTTCCAGAAGATGTGAAAAAGCTAGTTTGACTGTTACTCTCAGTTGGGCTGCTAACCTGTTTATTTTGGCATCCTTTTGGTTATCTTTTGCTTAAGAAAAATATTTTCAGTCTGACTTTTCTTTTGGTAAGAAAATCCAAGGAATATACTTCCCGTTTCTGTTTTTGTAGTATCTCTATGCTGCTGCATTACTTAGCTACTCAATGTGCTGAAGATGCGTGTCTCATAAATACTACATTGCTGTAACTTCATCTGAATTCACACAACCCTGTTGCTTCCTGCTGCTGCTTCTCCTTTCCTGGCCTCGTAGCATGATGTTATTGCCTGTGTAGTGCCAGACTTTTAGCTGGGTATCAGCAAGGATTTAATGTGTCTCAGCTCTTGATGTGGTTTCTAGCCTGACTTCCTAAGGAGTAAAAACCGAGAGTTTAGACCCAAATGTCTTGTCTCCTGTGAAACTGCTCTAACCAGTAAGGTATTACATATTAATACCTTATATACTAAATATACTAAGGATGTCTTGTCCCTCTTTATCCCTTACCTGCAAACCTACACTGAAAGAAACGATTTACATACTTAAAAGTGAGAAGGGATCAGCCTTTGGCACACAGGGAAAGACCTTGAGGGAGGTAAGATACTGAAATGCTTTGCAACCATGATAGTTGGCCTCGGTAGCTGGCCCAGGACATCCAGTGCACAGTATGATTGCTGTGGATCTGAGTGCTTCCCACTTGCCTCCCTCATCAACTGCAGGTGATGTGGAACATCTCGCAAAAATCAGATGGGGTTCAAAAGCATCTATCATCAACATTATATGTTGACAGTTGAGTCTATGGTCATCAGTTGCTTAATTCAGTATAAGAATGCTTTCCTACCCTTGAGAGTTTAGTGACCTTTCAGGTGTCTTTTTGCCTTATCAAATACAAACAGCAGATCTGTGGCTGCAGCCGTGGAGGTGGGAATCCTTTGTGGATGACTGACTCTGTCTTGCTTATCCTAATGCAGCCTTGGTTGATGTGGTGGTGCTTGTTTTTTAAAAACCGAATTTCACATTGTATTGCAGAGAATTGTCCCGATCAGAATCCTCGTCTTAAAAACTGGAGCCCTGGAAAAGACACTGAAAAGAGAGTTTTTATCAAAAAAGGGGATATGTTTCGTCTGAACTCAGATGCTACAGTACACTCTATAATTATACAGGATGGAGGTATGAAATGGCAAGATGAACATCATGGTTCAATTTACTGCATGGTTTTTACTTCTGTGATTACAAGAAAAATGTGTTGAAATTTTATGTTGCAGTTTATTGACCAAATCCCTTGCTTTTCCTTTTCAACCTGCTACCAGGCCCAGGGTATCATTAAAAAGATGAATGACCACTATAAAGTCTTTTTGGTGGAGAATTAACTTGGTTTTCTATAGGATATAGTTAAACAAGTCTTGCGTAGTAGCCTTCCTAGTACAAGATCCGATTGTCTTCTGATGGTTACTGTGGTATGTTAGTAATTCTACCGAAATGGCAGAAAAAAATCAACCAAATCCTTAGAAGTATAAATAGTCATTGGTAGGAGTTACTTGCCCAAATATTCTTAAATATATATGAATGTAACAGCTTAATTCATGGGTGTGGAAAATAAACCTGTAATTTTTCTGTTGTCCTTATTGCAGAGCTTGGTTCTTTAAGTCCATCTGAGTGTTGCTTTGACCCACATAAATATTTTTTTTCCTTTAGGGTTACTTGTTTTTGGTGATGATAAAGAAGGTTCGAAAAATATTACCTTGAGAACTCGATTTATCCTGATAAAGGATGGTGGAATGCTTCATGTTGGAGCAGAGAAATGCCGCTATAAATCCAAAGCAACTATTATTTTGTATGGGAAGTCGAACGAAGGTGCTGATGTGCCAGAATTTGGCCAAAAATTTATTGGTGTGGGCCCTGGAGGAACGCTGGAGTTGCATGGGCACCAGAAGTTATCATGGACTCTTCTGTCAAAGACTGTGTATTTCTCAGGGCTGGCCTATGGTCATTATACCTTTAAAAAGAATTTTTCCCGAGGACTAAATGTGAGAGTGATCGACCAGGACACAGCAGAGATTTTGGAAGTGCTAAAGTTTGATACTCATGAATTTTCAGAAGACAGCTTGAAGCTCCAGAACTTACTGAAAAATGGAAGTCCTGGTCGCATTGTTGCTATTGCTGTGGGAGATTCGGCTGCTAAAAATCTACTGGAGGAAACCAGAGTGACTATCCAAAATCTTCTGGGAAGTAAGTTTGTCAGAGGATTGAGTTACAGGTGAGTAATTTATTTTCCCTTTTGTGCCCAGTAAAGATCAAATACAGATTCTGCTGCCTTTGGGGGATTTGTTAAATTTTGACACTGTCTATGCTTAAAGGCTTCAGAGGATTCTCAGTGTTGTATGTAGTATTGTAGTAGTAGAATTCAGTATGCACTGTTTTGACAGTGCTGAGACTGATAGTTACACAGCTATCTGTGATATACTTGATTAGTTACTCGTAATTGCTTTCTTTCACTGTTCTTTACAGAAATTAAAACTGGGTGCAGCAAGGAATTTTTTCTCATTCAAACACATAGATGGAAAACACTTGCTAGGTGAAGCTTTTAGTGGATGTGGCGTTATGTTTGGAGGAGCAAGGGATGCCAAGCTAGAAAGTGAATACAGGAAAGGGATGCCAGTCCTGTATTATTCACACCTGTGCACTGTTTAAATAAAAGTACATTACCCCTCTACTGATTCTGCAAGGAAACTGATCTGTAGAAATATTTTGTTATTGAAGTACACTTGTAGAGTGTTTCTGTATCTCTTTACTGTTCTTTTCAGTTGGTCAGGGTTTGGATGGTGGGACCGTAGAAGAGGTGTAATAGGAATTATTTGCTTTACAATTCTGTGCTTTTCATTTAGTTGTTGCAAATGACTCTTCGCAGTGTGTGTTCTGAACTTGGCTTTGTGCTGCAGAGGGTTCCCAATACAAGTGAAATGGACACCAAGTCTCCTAACTGACTGTCCGTTTGTCCTTCAGCTTGCGTTTAATTGGTGTTGTATAACCTGTTTCTGTTTTCCAGGAAATCAGATGTTTAGTTTTTCCTTTCTATGCTTGCCCCTCACTATGCCTCAACATCTGGATTCCAGTTAGTTTCCTCCCTGTGCTTTGGCAGCGGCAGGCTGGAGCGTCACTCGCAGTGGCATGTTCTGACCTCGGTTCCTGTCAGGAGCAAGGCTGTGTCAGCCTGTTCTCATGGGGTGGAAACTCCTTGCAGTGCTGCCTCTGACGCAGTTTGGTCAGAGGTGAAGAGGCCTGGGTGTCCTGTGATAAGTGCCACCTCCTGAAAGCAGTGAGGCCTGCGTGATGGTTGTTCAGGTTGTTGAGGTGTGGGTTTCTAGTGTTTGTCTCTGCCTGTGACCTCCATGCCAGTTTGAAATAAGGAACAGCAGCCTTTCTTCCTTCTCTGCTGAACTGATTCTTGTCTGTTTTCATTGGTCAGTAGAGGTTTTCTAAGCACATAAAGTTGTCCTGTTCTCCTGTGAAAGATGGGTGAGAAGCTCTCTGCAAGTGCTCACTGAGGAAAAGCTAAACCTGTAAAGCTAATGGAGGAGATTCCAGCATGGAGGTGAACACACCGTTACATCCCTCCCCCTTCTGCCTTTTCTGGCAAAATAGCAAGCGTTAAAATATCTTGATACTTCTTTTTTATGTTGGTATATGAAACGTTCAGCTTGTTTGCTGCTGCTGCCGAAAGGCTGGCCCAGTACATGCTATTCCTATGAACAGGCTAACATTAAACAGTTTAATTTGGCCTTTTCGTTCCAATCAATAAGAACATCATGAGATGACTGAAAGGCAACTGCATTGAAGTTGAGTCTGCCTTTGAATCTATCATTAGCAACAGACTACAGTCCAGCTAGCTGACACTGTTTTCATTAGGGGTGAATGATTCAACTTTAATGCAAAATTGTTTGGATTTTTAATAGATAGCCTTAACTACTTCCTCTCCACACATAATTATGGCATTACAGAGCAGTAAAGGACAGCAGAAAAGTCTTGTTTTATGAACTTGGTGGCAGCTTTCTGTGGCGTGCAGTTTGTTTTTCATTTCAAAAAACTTGGATGCATTCAGCAGAGGCGTAGGATGGGGAAGTTCATCCAGGACAGTTCTCTGCACCGTGCTGGTGTTCAGCCAAGTAGGTGTCCAGCTGAGGGAAGGGCCTTCAAGGGGGAAAATAAAAAATCCTTGGTCTCAGTCTTAAACAACGCAGGTGATCCCTCGTGCAAAGGTTGTGTGATAGTATGCGGCTCCTTTTCTGGGTCTGAGCATCTTGAAAGATTTGAAAAGGTATTGCCTGTGCAGTACAGTGATGGCCAGCGGCCACTGATGGCTGCGTGCGTCCTTCCCGGCCTGATGCGTGTGGCCACCACGCTGGCGTGGCGCTGGCCCTGGCACCCTGACCGCTGCGGCAGGAACACCAGCAGCGGCGCCTGCGCTGCCTCTGTCCTGGTAAAGCTGTTCGGGAGTACAATCCTGTGTCGCTTCTGTTGCTCATCATCATCGTGTGTAGTTTGCTTTTGGAAACGGTATGTCTTGTTGGATATTGTACTCTTCTCCATTGAGAGCTCTCATATTTGCCAGTTTGTATATAGGACATCCACTTCCTTTAAACTATGTTTCTTTTCAGTGAAGCCTGCACATCTTTCTTCTGAATTTTGAAATTACATTTTAAAATTTATTTGGAAGAGCAGGCAAAAGGATTATTCATGGCTTACGTGTTCCTTGTCTTGTCCTTTACCTGATGGTGAAGAATTTGTTAAGGACCATTATATTTAAACATTTACTTTTGTCTTTCACAGGCAAGCCTGGGCTTTTGTTGGTGTCCTAGGCGGTGGAAATTCTTCCTGTAATGAATCAGTTAGAAACTATGAAAATCACAGCACAGGTGGAAAAGCTCTTGCTCAGAAAGAGTTTTTCACAGTGGATGGTCAGAAGTTTGTTGTGAGAGCTTACAGTGAATGGAACGAAGGTAGGAAAGCATTTTGTGAAATCCTGCCGCTAGGGAAGAAGTAAAAAATGTTGTATATGTGTGGTGTTTTCTGTTTTGTTTTGGTTTTTTTTCCTAGAACTCTTGGTTGCAATTTAAATTTCTGAGTGCTGCTGTAAGGGTTTGTTGTGGGTTTTTTGTGGTTTTTTGTGTTGTTTTCTTCTTGCTATGGATAAAGCATGAGAACACAGTTCTTCAGTGCAACCTATTTTCTCAATCTATTTGCATATAGTATATGAACAGCATAACATTAAGAGTCTTCATTTTTAGTATATTTAGAAAGAGATAAGGGGTCTTATAAAAGGCTGAAACAGACTTTTTTTCTTTTAGTCACGTATATTTTAAATTTAAGCTTCTGATATGATGATTATAAGCCTAAAAAGAAAACTTGTTAGAAATGAAGAGAAACATTTTGTTCTTGTTACAATTTTCTATTACTGTTTGATGCTGAACTTCAGGCAGTTTTTCTCATACCAAGTTGAATCATTTGCTTTTATCCTTTATTCATTTTTCTGTTGAAGATATTTGTGATCTGACTTTTCATTTTTATGGCCAGTCATCTTTCTCTGTAGAATTACTAAGCAATATTGTATTTGCCTCAGAAGAATTTTTTTAATGGTAGTTAGATATTTAAGAGTTGGGGTAAAGAATAAGCAGTAGTTGCTAAACTTAGGCAAATCCATCACAAGACAGTGAAATAGCATGTACATATAATGTAGCCTGCCAAACTGTTTTAGTGTTGTGAATAAAAAGGAAAGTCTCCCTGCTTTGTTTTGCCAGGTCCTTGATTTCATCTGTAGAGTTTTAAATAGCAGGAAAAAGTCACTTGAAACAAGTAGAGATGGCTGGACCTACAAATTGTTGCCATATGATATTAGGGTTAAAAAAAGAAAAAGTAAATAATAAATTTTTCCTGTCACTGTTAGTTCCATCTTTTCCATTTGTTTTATTTGAGATCCACCAGATAAGAAGGCTGTGTCACACTGACACGTTTCAGAGTGGAATTGTACTTAAGAGGGTTTTGGGGCTCGTGAAATCTCATACATTTCTTATTAGTATCTTCTTGGAGATGGTTTCATATAAAGGTGAATGCAATCTTATCTTGCGTTGACTTTTTTTTTTTTTTTTTAATTAGGTGTCCCAATTTCAGGCTTCCAGGTAGAAGCTGTAGGTGGAGTGATACTGAATCTTCTGGATGATGTCAATAGTTGGAAGCCTGGAGACCGGATTGTGGTCGCAAGCACGGACTACTCAATGTATCAGACAGAGGAATTCACCCTCCTTCCCTGCCCAGAGTGTACCAAGCATCAGGTCAAAGTCAAAGGTATGAGAGCAGCTGTGACTTGTAGATTGGAGTGAAATATGTGTTCATGTAGTTAGACCCCGGACAGTGCCTTCCAGTGGGAGCACTAAAGAACAGCCTGCCTCTATTGCCATGTTGCAATATACAGGAATGTGTACTTCTCCTTGCTATAAAATTACCCTGTATAGTGTTAGGTCTGCCTCACAGTTTACCATACTAACTTTTTTTTGTCTTTTCTTCCTGGGCTCATTGAAGGCTGCTTTTTTCCTTCCAAAAGGGTCATGCTTGTTTTTCTTTCTTGGTTCCTTTCTGTCTTTTCACTCGTCCTCTACAGGTGCTTGAATGCTCGTGAGCATTACGATTTTCTTTTCCTTTAGTGCCCTTCCTCTCTTTTGAAGTGTTATCCTTATAATTTAATCTGTTATTAATAAAGGAGAAAGAATAAGAAAAGGGAGGAAAAAGAAAGTGGCAGTCTTTGAACCTGTCTTTTTTTTTTTTCTCTCTCAGTTTGCCTACCACACCCCCCAACAAAATGGTTATGAAATAAGTGGCACTTGTAAGCTTTTGCTCACATAGGATATCCCTGAGCAGTTGCAATCTATTTTTCCTTTGGGCGTGATGCACGCAAAATGGTCACGCATGCTGTTGACCGTTTCCTTTTTTATTATCTGATTCATTCTGCCTGACTTCACAAGGGCCTCCTGCAGGACTGGCTCCCCAGCTCTGCTGACGCCTGTCTTTTTTCCTTCTGTTGCTCCATACCCTACCATGCCAGGCCCTTCTGCCTGGTGCTCCACCAGCCTTGGGTCTGCAGCTTCCCCTCTTGCTGCCTTCCAGTGGGCTGCAGCTTCAGGGTAAAGCACAAAACAGCTGGTGTTGGCTTGTTGGCAGCAGCCCATCCGTGCTCTTCAGGATCTGAGTTTGTCTCGTTCACCTCTGAATATACTCATCTTCAAACCACTCTTCTCCTTCTCTGTTCTTGGAAATTTTCTGTGAATGTCATTAAACTTTCCCGTTACCCCGTGTATTAAGGGGCTGCCAGTTCATATATCCATTTTGCAGTGCAGTTTGCATCCCACAGCATTTGGCTCAGATATGCTTTACTGCATTGTGAAGTCCCAGACACAGAAAAAGCATATCTAAGTTCACCTTATTGTATGTCGGAGCATACCAGGGTGCGTGAAGCCGCAGAGCTTAGTGCCATCAAGCATGACACTTCCTGGGCTTTGTTCTCAGGTGTCTCCTGTTGGGTGTGTTATTGAGCACAGTATTTTAAAGAGCAAGCTTAAGTTGAAGGCTGCAGTACAAAGTTAAAGAAGGTTTTTGTCACCACTGAATAGTGTATTTGCAAACTCTGCTTCATCTCGGAAATCATCTACTCTGAAAAAGCAGCTGCTTTTTAAAAGGATTTAAAAAAAAATTCTTCGAGATGTACAATATGGCATGACATACAAAATCTTGGCTATTTGTTGAAAATAAATGCTATCTGAACTGTATATAGATCTTCAAAAGATGTTAAAGGAGATGAAGTTGCCCATCTTGAGTTTCTTTTACCCCCACTATCAAATTTTATTTGTCATAGTAAGGGATACAGTTTAAAAAAATCCCCAAACCACCCTATATATTTGTTCTGCAAATAGTGAGTTTTCCGTGGAATGGCAAATTTGACACGCTGAAGGACTTGCCATGTTTTGAAGTTTTTGTGTACTTTTCACAAAGTTTTTAGCTATTTTGGTCCCTTTGTAGAAGGAAAACTAGAAAGTGTTGATGGGTAGGAGGCCTAGTTGTTCTTTCTTCACTTGATGTGTATGCTACTCAAATATAGGGAAAAAACAACAGATAAGCCTTCAAGGAGAGGAGTGCAGTCCCATTTACAGACATCAATTATCTTCTTAAATCCTTAGGTACAGAATTAACACCACTCGTTTCTGCTTCATTTTGTAGTAATGACCAGTTTAGGCTTGTATTGTTTTGTAAGCTTTGAAGCTATAGTGATGGTCTAGGCAATCAACAAATGGAAAAAAAAAAAGGGGGGGGGGGAGGAGGGGAAGGTGAATACTTTTAAAAAAAACTCAAACACATTTTTTTAAGGTTTACAGGACCAGATAACTTTCTCAGTTTGTATAGACAAATAAGAAACTGATTGTTTCTCTGGAAGAACAGTGTAAAACTGGAGTGTCATGTTTCCCCTAATTTCAGTTTGTGTCTTCAGAATAGCTATCTAGGAAAGAGCAAATTTAGTTAGGAAAGCAAATCCAAGCAAATCCTTTTTTTTTCTTTCAGAGGGTGGTGTATACCATATTTTCTAAAGGCATTTTTGCCTCGTTTTCAGTTCTAAATTTTTATTCAGAACAGATTAAGCTGCCAGCGTCTTTTTTGTTTTAAAGCAAACTGCATCCATGTTTGTTTCACTAAAAGTTCTCTAGATACTTTGGATTAATTTAAACTTCTCTTTGTTTTTTATCCATTGTTTTCACAAACTATTGAACTGAAGTTAAGATGTGCTTGTGGAAAAAAGGGATTAGTTGTCTTACTAAAATGAAAAATACACAGATGGCACTTTGCTTGGTCTTAGCTGGGTTAATGTTTATAATGTAAAAATTATGTGCTTTTTGTGTGCCTTAGCATAAGAAAAGCTAAGAGAGAACAGCATGTTAAGGTTTCAGAATGCATGGGGTTTGGTGCTACAGTTAGCTTGCTTGTACAAAATGGGTTAGTTTTGTTTTTAATCAGTGACAACTCTTTCCTGCCCCCTGTTTCCAAACTGTTTTTGGACAGAAAATCCTCAGTTTCCTCATGTAGGAGAAATTATTGATGGAGTGGACATGAGGGCAGAAGTCGGAGTTCTTACGAGGAACATCTTAATCAAGGGAGAGACAGAAGATACCTGCTATCGTGAAAAGGAGTGCCAGTTCTTCAATTACGATACATTTGGTGGACATATCAAGGTCTGAAAAACATTTTAAAGTAGCTTTCTGTCATGTAAAGGCATGTCAAGGACAAAAAGATCAATGCTAAATCTTGAAGGATTTAAAAATTTAAAAACCATCAATTTGTACAGCTTCTTTTTGTAGAAATTACTTCATTCTCAGCTTTCCAAGAATTAGATTTAACTCTCCAAGATTTAGTCTGCAGAACTGGAGGAAGGGATATCAATGCATGAAATGCTGGTAGAAGTATCCAGCATATATTGCAATGTTGTAAGGGATTAAACCTTACAAATGACATCCATGCATGTGGATCCTGTAGAATTACAGAATAAAGTTTGATCTCCTTTTTCTCTGTCTTCCCTCTTTTCACTGCCTTTCTCCCTCCCCAAGTGATGAGCATTGAATGGTAGAGATCTGCCTCATCTGAAATTGGGCACCAGAGAGACATGGAGAGGAAAGAAACTCAGTTGGACAGTGGTGATTTTCTATTTAATTTTCATAAAAATTGGAAGTACCAAGGTTAGGTAAAGGAAACAACTTCTAATTTCTTGTATTATTGTAAACATAAAGAAAACTGAGGCAAAGCACTATTATAGAAACTAATATTTGAACTCATATTGACTTAGGTTTTTAGATTAAAGGATTGAGCAGCAGTGCTTCAGCTCTTCGCTGATGCTGGAGGCATTTGAAGTCTTGCATTTTAAATGCAAATGTATTTGTGCTCATTATGTGCTGGTCACAGTTTAAATATCTCTTTCTAATATATTTGGATGCAGATTTTAATTTTGTGGTGGACTTAATGGTGGGAAAGAAAATATGCCCTTCCCTACTGTGTGGCAGCTTTTGTTTTGTGTAGGGAGGCTCAAGGCACTCTTTTGTGTTTAAGATAATGTAATGAAAGAAGCTAATGACAAGCTGTGAATCTTGCAAAGCATGACCTTGATTGCCACTATAGTGCAAAACAGCAGACCCCTCAGATGTCTGGAAGATAGAAAAGAAAACAAACATTTTGAGTCATCAAAGTCGTTATACTGTTCCCAGGAGACTGTTTGGAGTAGCACAGTGACTGCTGCCAAACCCAGACTTCAGCAATAAAAGCATTTTCGGCTTATGTTAATCTTGCATGCTCAAGCACAGGCAGCCCAGGTGCTCACAAGTGTTAATGGCCTCAGGGGTTTTGATCATCGTGGATATTCTACTAGTCACTGGAACAGTATCATAAAGGAGGCTTAATGGCAGTGCGGAGAGGCATTGTAGATTTACAGCTGCATTAGTGCTTTTAAATGTTGAGAGTTGGAGATCTCACGGATGCCTGTTTTTGGCCATCCTGCTGTATTTTAGGCATACAAACTTAAATCAGAGGAGGGGAAAAAGTTATGTTACTAATGTCCCTAGAGGACAAAAAACATAAGAAAATGGTTACCTTTGGTAAATACCTGTTACAGGTAAGTTAATGAAATAACAAAAAAGGGTTTTTCTCAGCTTAGCTCCTTGCAGTTTAGCTGTTGTTCTTGGTTTCTGTTTTCTTAGCAGGTTAGGTGGAAGAAAATACTTTTGCATTCTTGTGTTCCTGGTAAAGCCCCTTGATGTATTTCCTTTGTATGAGGTAGTATTACTGTGAAGTTGTAGGATCAGAGACTCATACAATGTTAGGGATTGGAAGGGACCTTGAAAGATCATCTAGTCCAATTCCCCTGCCGGAGCAGGAACACCCAGATGAGGTTACACAGGAAGGCGTCCAGGCAGGTTTGAATGTCTCCACAGAAGGAGACTCCACAACCTCCTTGGGCGGCCTGTTCCAGTGTTCTGTCACCCTCACTGAGAAGAAGTTTCTTCTCATATTGAAGTGGAACCTCTTGTGTTCCAGTTTGTACCCATTACCCCTTGTCCTATCATTGGTTGTCACCGAGAAGAGCCTGGCTCCATCCTTGTGACACTCACCCTTTATATATTTATAAACATTGATGAGGTCACCCCTCAGTCTCCTCTTCTCCAAGCTAAAGAGACCCAGCTCCCTCAGCCTTTCCTCATAAGGGAGATGCTCCACTCCATCATCTTCATTGCCCTGCGCTGGACTCTCTCCAGCAGTTCCCTGTCCTTCTTGAACTGAGGGGCCCAGAACTGGACACAATATTCCAGATGAGGTCTCACCAGGGCAGAGTAGAGGGGAAGGAGAACCCCTCTCGACCTACTAACCACCCCCCTTCTAATACACCCCAGGATGTCATTGGCCTTCTTGGCCACAAGGGCACAGTGCTGGCTCATGGTCATCCTGCTGTCCACCAGGACCCCCAGGTCCCTTTCCCCTACACTGCTCTCTAACAGGTCGTTCCCCAACCTATACTGGAACCTGGGGTTGTTCCTGCCCAGACTCTACACTTGCCCTTGTTATATTTCATTAAATTTTTCCCCATCCAACTCTCCAGCCTGTCCAGATCTTGCTGGATGGCAGCACAGCCTTCTGGTGTGTCAGCCACTCCTCCCAGCTTGGTGTCATCAGCAAACTTGCTGACAGTGCACTCTGTTCCCTCATCCAAGTCATTGATGAATATATTGAATAGTACTGGTCCCAGTACCGACTCTTGAAGGATGCCACTAGATACAGGCCTCCAACTAGACTCTGCCCCATTGACCACGACTCTCTGGCTTCTTTCCTACAGCCAGTTCACAGTTCACCTCACTACCCGATAGTCTAGACCACACTTCCTCAGTTTAGCAGTGAGGATGCTGTGGGGGACTGTGTCAAATGCTTTACTGAAATCAAGATAGACCACATCCACTGCTTTGCCATCACCTATCCACCTGGTTATGTCCTCATAAAAGGCTATGAGGTTGGTCAAGCACGACTTCCCCTTGGTGAAGCCATGTTGACTGCCGCTAATGACCCTCTTATCCTTGATATGCCTTGAGATGGCACCAAGGTTAAGTTGTTCCATCACCTTCCCAGGGATGGAGGTGAGGCTGGGTCCTCCTTCTTGCCCCTTTTGAAGACTGGAGTGACATTTGCTTTTCTCCAGTCCTCAGGCACCTCTCCCATTTCCCATAACTTAGCAAAGATGATGGAGGGTGGTCTAGCGATGACTTCAGCCAGCTCCCTCAGCACCCATGGGTGCATCCCATCTGGACCCATGGATTTATGGATGTCCAGATTGCTTAATTGCTCCCTAACCCAGTTCTCATCAACCAAGGCAAACTCCTCCATTGCCCTGCCTTCCTCTGGGGCCTCAGAGGTGCGAGGCTCCTCAGGACAGCCTCTGGCAGTGTAGACAGAGACAAAGAAGGCATTCAGTAACTCTGCCTTCTCTGTTTCATCTGTCACCAGGGCACCCACCCCATTCATCAGTGGGCCTGCATTGCTTTTAGTCTTAGTTTTATTTGCCATGCATTTGAAGAAGCTTTTTCTGTTGTCCTTGACCCCTCTCTCAAGGTTTAATTCTAAGGAGGCCTTAGCTTTCCTAGTTGCCTCCCTGCATCCTCTGACAACAGCCTTATATTCTTACCAAGTGGCCAGCCCCTCATTCCATGATCTGTAAACTCTCCTCTTCCACTTGAGTTTGCCCAGCACTTCCCTGTTTAACTAAGGAGGTCTCCTGGCTCCCTTCCTTGACTTCATACGTGTTGGGATGCTCTGATCTTGAGCTTGGAAGAAGCAGTCCTTGAATGCTAACCAACTGTCTTGGGCCCCTTTACCTTCAAGTACCCAAGTATGACTCTGAAGGCAGTTTCGTATCTTCCTTAATAAAGGAAGTTCCTCTGGAGTGCTGTGCCCAGTTTTGGATTCCGATTGCAAAGAAGATGTAGGTGCACTGGGATTTGTTCAGTGAAGGTGGTGTGTGAGAGTATGTGATGATGGGGGAGGAGCTGAGAGAACAAAGCTTCCTTGGTGTGGAAAAAACAGAGATGACTGTCTTCAGGCACTGGGAAAGGTTCAGAGAGGCCAGAGCAGTTCTTGTAGGTGCACAGTGGTAGGACAAGAAGCAATGGGACCAGGCTTCAACAAGGCAAATTCTGCTTAGATATCAGCAAAATGAAAGGGAAGAACCAACTGACTTTATATAAGCATCTCTGTGGCTGGAGGTATTCCTTGGGCAATGTGCTGGGCAGCTGTCTTTAAGCTGACCTTGTGCTGAGCTGAAAATTGGACCAGGTATCTCAACAGGTTCCTTGAATCTGTATTATTCTGTGATTTCACTGAATTAAGTCTGTCCCAGGTGAGCTACATTGGTACAGCTTCAGTGTAGACAGGCCCTAATGTGGGTGTCTTGCGTATTCGGACAGTATGTGGCTATAAATAAAGAACATTTAACGTGCCAGGTGATAAAGACCAAACTGTACAGTGTGGCAACATGTTTGGTGAAAATTGCTCTGTTTTAGCCAGTTGGAGATTTAGTTTTTACACTTATTTGCAAAGGATACTGTTTTGTAAGGCAG